>NW_028258138.1:59515000-60140000 GCF_053883595.1 Heterocephalus glaber
CTGGGTCTGTTGTAATTCTACCCTTTACATTCCTAATTGCATGGATTTGGGCCTTCTCTTTCCTCTTTCTGACAAGGTTGGCTAAAGGTTTGTCAATTTTGTTGATTCTTTCAAAGAACCAACTCTTGGCTTCAGTGATTTTTTGTATCATTCTCTTAGTCTCCATTGCATTGATTTCTGCTCTGATATTTATAATGTCCTCCCTTGTAGGAGCTTTGGGGTTTCCTGTTCTTCTTTTTTTAGAAGCTTGAGGTTCAGCATGAGGTTATTTAATTGGGCTCATTCTGTTTTCCTAATATGCATATTCACTGCTATGAATTTGCCTCGTAAGACTGCTTTCATTGTGTCCCATAGATTCTGATATGTTGTATTGTCATTGTCATTTAATTGAAGGAACTGTCTGGTTTCTTCTTTAATTTCCTCTGTGACTCATTGGGTATTCAGAAGTGTCTTGTTCAATTTCCATGTGTTTATGAAATTTTTTGAGTTTCTTTTGCTATGGATCTCCAATTTCATTGCACTATGGTCTGATAATATACAGGAGATAACTTCAATTCCTTTGCACTTACTTAAACATGTTCTATGTGTGAGTATGTGGTCCATTCTGGAGAATGATCCATGTGCAGCTGAGAAGAATGTGTATTCTGATTTTGTGGGGTGAAAGACTCTGTAAACATCTGTTAAGTTCATTTGTTCAAGAGTTGGATTGAGTTCTAGTATTTCATTACTTATTTTTAGTCTAGTTGATCTATCTATTTATGACAGTGGAGTGTTGAGGTCCCCCACTACAATTGTATTAGTGTACGTATGACTTTTCTTGTCCGTTAGTATTTGTTTTATATAGTTGGGTGCACTAGTGTTTGGTGCATAGATATATATGATTGTCATCTCTTCCTCTCGGATTCTTCCCTTTACAAGGATGTAGTGTCCTTCTTCCTCTCTCTGAATCAGTGTTGGTTTGAAATCTACTTGATCTGCAAAGAAGATAGCTACTCCTTCTTTTTTTCGGGTTCCTGTCACATGGAGTATTGTTTTCCACCCTTTAACTTTCAGTCTATGAGTTTCCTTTTGAATTAAGTGTGTTTCTTGTATGCAGCATATTGTTGGATTTTGCTTCTTGACCCATTCTGCCAGTCTATTTCTTTTGATTGGTGAATTGAGACCGTTAACGTTGATGGTTATAACTGAAACATATTGACTTGTCATTGCCATGACTTTTTCTTTTTGTTGGGGTCTCCTGCTTTACATTTAATTTCTTGTCATGCCAGATGGGTTCATTCTGCTTTGCTTCCTGGGGTTGTGATCCTCAATGTCTGTTCCTAGGATATTGTGTAAAATTCTTTGGAGTGCTGGTTTGGTATTCATGAATTTCCTAAGGTGCTCTTTGTCATGAAAGTATCTTATTTCTCCATCCATTTTGAAAGATAGTTTTGCAGGGTCCATCAATCTGGGTTGGAGGCTGTTTTCTTTTAGGGCTTGGAATATGTCACTCCAAGCTCTTCTTGCCTTGATGGTTTGTGTTGAGAAGTCTGCTGTGATTCTGATGGGCTTTCCTTTGTGTGTGATTTGTTTCTTTTCTCTAACTGCTTGTAGAACTTTGTTCTTCTGTTGTGTTTCTGGAATCTTGACAATTACATGCCTACATGTAGATTTTTTTTGATCAAGGCTATTTGGAGTCCTATATGCCTCACTTATCTGTGTGCCAAGCTCTTTTCCCCTGCTTGGGAAGTTTTCTGCCCTTATTTCTGTGAAGAGATTTTTTTATGTCATCTCCACTCTCTCCTGTTTCTTCATTGAGCCCAATCAGTCTTATGTTATTCTTCTTTGCATCATCTAGCAGCTGCTGCATGGGTTTCTCATGTTCCCTTATAATTTTGAAGCAATTTTTCTTTTCCTGGTCACTAATTGCAATCTTATCTTCTATATCTGAAATTCTGTCCTCACATTGGCTCATTCTGCTCTGTAGACTTTCAATGGAGTTTTTCATGTCCTGGAAATCTATTTGTGTCTCTTTTATGGATTCCATTTGTTTGTTATGTTGGAATTCCATCATGTTCCTGAGCTCCTCTCTAGATTTATTAATCAAGTGCTGCACTAGGGGCACAATTTCTCCTGTGTTCGGAGAAATTATTTCTGCTTTCATTTTTTGGGGTCCCCTTTTGTTGCCAGTTCAGTGGGTCCAGGTGGTTGAGTATCAGAGTGTTCCATCTCATTTCCCTTTGGGGTTGCTGTAGGTGATCTGGAAGTCTGGTTTTGAGACTTCTTTACGTGTTTTCTCATTTTGACTGGGGCGGGGGGCTGTTAGCGCCTGCAGGTATTACCTCCTCTGAGCTGAGTGAGGTGGGACAGGGGCCAGGAGCAGCGGTAGGGATGGTGACCCGGAAGCCCTTTCCTGTGGGCTGGGAGCAGCTAGAGGGATGGTGGCCAGGAAACCCCTTCCTCTGGAGTAGGAGCAGTGGGATGGTGGCTCAGAAGCTCCTCCCTCTGGGCCGGGAGTGGTAGGAGGGATGGTGGCCTGGAAGCCCCTTCCTCTAGGCCATTAGCAGTGGGACAAAAGGTGGCCCAAAAGCCCTTTCCTCTGGGCCGGGAGCAGTGGGAGGGATGGTGGCTGGGAAACGCCTTCCTCTGGACCAGGAGCAGTGGGATGACAGCTCAGAAGCCCCTACCTCTGGTCCGGGAACAGTGGGACTCAGTACCTTGGTCTGGTGGTCTGGTGTCCTCTGCATCTTTGTAGTGTGGAATCAGGCGGCTGCCTGTCTGCAGCGGGGTGACTGGGTGTCTTCCGTGTGACTCAGAACCTTGGTAGGGTGTGCACAGACCTCCCAAAATTTCTTCCAAATTCTTCTAGCAATTCTTAGAAAGTCACCAATATACCTATACTGCACTGAGCCCTGTACTTGGCAACTTCAGGACACTGGCCTTTTTGTTTCTTCATCCTTGGTTCACTGGGTGAGCAAGCTCTCTTGATAGCCAAAGCAGCAGCCAGGCTATAGCCCAGTCTCCATGGTGCCTTTTGGTCTGATGCTGATGCCTGCAAACATGCTCTGAGGTTAATCAGATGCAGACACAACCATCATGCCACTGATGGTGCCCCAGTGGTCTTTGTCCTGGATGAAGCTTTGGCATGAAGAGGCTTCTGTTGAACTCTATTCCAAATCCCACAATGGCAGGAACCACATTGCTGCTGATAGCAAAGCTCTCACCTCTGCTTACAAGATGAACATTGATGGTGTCACTTTATCTAGAGCCTGTAGGACAGCAGCTAGTTTAAGTTTCCACATCTTTTGCTATAATTCCCATTGCCAACAAATTAGATCAGTCTTTCAGGAAAAACCTGAGTGGAAAACAGATTTAACTGGTATCAAGCATGCTGTGTTCACAATCCCAACTTCAGGTTCATTCTCCCCTTTGTCATGCAATGGACTATAATTCTGTTTTGTTTTTGAAAGATTCAAGCTTAGTATTCCTCCTTATTTGTGGGGTCCTAAAAATGATGTGGACATGTAACATTGACTAGGCAAACAGAAAGCTAAATGTGCTAATCATGACAAGTACCTAAATTCGCCTTCTGTAAACTGTTGAAAACATAAATTGCCTGGAATCACAAGTAGATGCTTCCACATTTTACCCCATACATGTCACCTTCTCTGTTCCAGGACTAGACTGGGGGCTAAATAATAAAGTGCAAGAATCAAGAAATGTGTGTGTGTATTAAAGATGGGTAATTTCCATCATCATTGGGAATTATTAAATAAAATAAACAAAGCAAAAGGTGCAGAAGGAAGATTGATGAGCCATTAGATAATCCCCAGAGACTGGGGGAGGCATCCAAAAGATTATTGACATACCAATCTTGGACAGGCCTCATGGAAGAACACAGTACCTGTCTTATAATAGATGGACAATAAAAATCAATAGATATTAAATCAATGAACACAGATACTTATTAATTTGCATTATTTTTCCACTAGAAATGTGGGCAACTGGTTTTAAGTTTGAAGTGACTATCTCTATATTCATCAAATCAAACTTAATATATCAAAATTTATTTTAATCACATTGTGCCCTTATTTGATGAAAGAACATCATAATAAAAAAGCAACTGAATAAAAGTGGATGGCAATCAAAACTGGAAAGATGGATATGTGAAAAATAGACCATTCTGATCATTAAAAACATAAACTCAAAGGAATTCAATTATCAGTAACCTTTATGAGTAAGTACAAGAACAAAAATAATCAGTGGTTTCATAAAAATGCCAAGTAAGTGACAGTGTCAGCCATCATGGAATTAGGGCAAAAGCAAAGGGATTATACAGTGTGCTTTCTTTGTTGTTATGATGACATTGTTACTCCATGACTTGATTGCAGGGGTTGTTTAGAAGTGGCAGCAAGAAACAAGAAGGATTAATGTGATTGGATTATTTCATTTTAGTGGATAATTAGAATGGAATTGTTTTTAGAACAAGAACCAGTTTCATTTCACAACTTTGTAATTCTTTCTTCAATTTTTATTTTAACAAATATATGAAACCCGAGAGGTAGCTATAAGATAATCTTTTTGAATTCAATGTTTTCTTTGCTAACATCTTATTTATTAGAATTTTTAAGGGGCAAAAATTTTCAAAGTTTCATAGGTGCTATTGCAATAATAAATGAATGCCATAAGGCAAATCTTTCCAGACAACATATTCACATTAGCTTGGGTAGAAGCTGGGTTCTCTATTTCTATGCCTGAGGTTAAGAGATGAAGATTGGAGGGTTGGGGATTTAGCTCAGTGGTTCTGCCTCCTGCCTAACAAGCACAAGGTCCAGAGTTTGATCTCCGGTACCAAAATAAATAAATAAATAAAAAATAAAAAAAGAGATGAAGATTGGAATTAAAACTGCTGTATCAATCTTGTTTTCTCTAAAATATAGGTTAGTATACCCGATGATAAATGTAAACATATTGTATACTTAAAATGTACCAATAAAAGAATTTAAGCAAAAAAAATGTTACTCTCATAAGTTACATAGGAAGAAAATAATGTAAAACATGGTGTCGAATTCCAGAGATGAAAGGCAGCTGGGAAATTGATATACTTTACCAACAACAAGACAGGAAAATCTGTGCAAAGAAGGTAAGAGTATAGGAACAGAGAGAGAGAACATTGACAGAGTTATGCAAACATGTCATTTAACCCTGGATTCACACCAAATTCACAGAACAAAATGATGACTTAAAATTTAGAAAGCCATGTAATTCTATAATTTGGGAAATGATTTAGATGGTTTCAAAGCATTAAATAATAACCTATAAATAGCAGAGTGGATTTTAGTTTTGCTACTTACTAGCTGTCAGACTTAGGCTAAATTCTTCAACTTTTTAAGGTTTTACATCCTTTTGTATAATATGAGAAAATTGAACTAGATAATAAAACAAAACCAAAAGTTCTCTCAAACTGTGAAATTTTTAAACAGTAAGCATTGAGCTATCATTATATATATGTGTATATATATATATATATATATATATATATATCTCAACTTCAGAGATTGGGAGTCTCATCACATGACCAACACTGAACCTACTGTGTTAGTTCTCAACTTCCATGCTGCATAAATTCTGAGTTATTTCAGGGACATATTTCTGGTCGGCAAAGTATTGAGTCACCAGTTTTGACCAACAAGCCTAGGTTCATTAGATGATCTCACATAGTAAGACAAAGTGTAGGATGAGGTTCTATTTTTCTTGATTCTGAAGTGCAATTTATAGTGCAAAGATTAAACACTTTTCTTACTTAAAATAATGAGAATTGAATTCTTTACACCCAAAATTTCAAGTTCCAAAATAAGAACTTTGAAAAAATTGGTTTTTAAATCTTGTGATCTCTCTTAGCCCCCAAGGATAAAGAGGTTATTATACTACTTCAATTATGAAAAACCATTTCATGATTCATTTTACTCTTTTTGTGCCAGCAAATATGACTTATGGAATCTACAATACTAAAGCAAATGATTCATCGCAATCTTTACCTCAGTAAAGTTCATAAAATTTGAACATAGGGCTTATTTTGCATGTAAAAAAGTTAAAAGATTTATATACAAGGAGACAATTTTAAATTTTTTTATTAAAATGTACTTTCTTTTTAAAAGTTACAAAGTTTTAAATTATCTTCATTATGCTACTCAAAAGTTCTCAGTTTTGTAGATCTCTTAAGTTAAATGGTAAGGAAAAAACAAGTCTGGAGATGAATATGTATATATTTTGTTTTTAGAAAATCCAGACTTCTCTTTTGCCTTCACTATCAAAATGTGTTAAACCAAATTTAGTGTCCAGTTGAATTGATGTGCTTAGTTCTGATGTTTAGTAGCTTCTTTGTTCAAGTTCTTTAGAAATACGGACTTCATAAACATAGAGCAATGCCTTCTACCTTTACTAAACTTCAAAATTTAGATACCAATTACCTTTATATCCTGAAAAATGTCATATTAATTTATTGATATGGTTCATATAATTTTTTTCAGTATAAAATTAAAATGAAAATGGCCAGCTTTGCTGTGCACAAGACACATAATAGCAAGTGTTTGTAGCTCTGGTTGTCAAATATGCCTACAGGCTTCTGAATCCTGAAAAGGACTTCTGACCACCTTCATGTACAGAAGCATTTAATGCCACAAATATGCCTCCCAAATTTTTAATAATTTTTACACAAAAGCCAGCCACTATCCCTGAGATCCTCTACTATTTCCTACAAACCTTCATATTTCAGTTTCTCTCTCTCAAACTAATTTTACCAAAAGGAAATGAAATATTTTGAATGTCACAGGCAAACTTTCATGGGAGTAACTTTTGACAACACCTTTTAAAAAAGCTGAACAAATTTTCATTTGTTGAACCTTATCTCAAATGACTTTTGAGATAGCTTTCCTAACTATAGATGTAGACTATTATTTTTCTGTAGCAAGCATGGACTTTCCTTTCTTGTATTTCAAAGACTTAAGAAATTAATTCAGAGGAGAGATCTACATGTAACATAAAGTCTTTCATTTGGGGAACTTACTTGCACCACATAAAAATTGTCACTGGTTTTTTCCATTACAGTGTTGCTCCTCTCTCTCAGTCTCTCTCTCTCTCTCCCCCCACCTTTTTTCTTTGGATTCATAATCAAAATAATTTTTTCTAGGTCCCTGGTTTTTCTTTTTAATATGATGCCCATAGAAGTTGTTTAATATACCAATTTAGCCCTAGCTAAATTGTGGTGTTTTGTTACCTAAATGTTTCACTTTTTACTTTTAGCCTCATACATTTGATGGCCCACATGCCATCATTTTAGGCCTTTATTGTCAATGTTCAGCAAAATCCTGTTCACTTTAGGTGATATATGTTTATAAAAGAGGAACAATCACTATTCCATGGGACTAAATAGCTGGTGATTTGACAGCAAAATAAGGATTTATTACAAATAGTATTCTTGGAAGTGATGAGTACACTCCTACCAATCCTGCTGGAGCTCCTCCTAAACAAACACTTAAGAAACAAAACAAAATAAGTTATCCAGCCTCACTCCACGAGGATCTATATCATTCACCAAATGAATGCCCTGCCATTGCTCACCTGGGCAGGAGGTAGGATATATCTAGTTGCATGCTTGAAATCAAAGTGATATTTTCATTCCATTATGTGACTTACATCTTCTTTTTCTATTAGACATGCCTTCTGATGGTAATGTGGTTGTATCAGAGACATCTGAACACTCTGAGGCAGAACTCCTGAGCTCTCAGAGACACCCTTGACAGAGTCTCACCAAGTTGTCTGATTCCAAGGAGGGAGCATCTAGAAGTAGCAAATGACTCTCGATGTTATTCTCCATCATTTTTCCTGTCTACAGAGACCTAAGAGGACAGATTCACTGAGTTTGAATACCTTATTTTTACATCTTTCTTGTATTTTTCCAACATTGTTAAGACAATTCCAACATATAAAAGAGGATTGTACAGTGAACACTGATTTGCTCACCACCTATAAATAACCTTTTGCTATACTTGCTTCATCACATATTTATCAACCCATCCTGTCAGTCTATTTTATCTTTTAAATGCACTTGAAAGTATGCTGTGGACTTGACATTATTCTTAAATCCTACAGCATTGCATGATTAAATAAAACTTAGTATATTTTATAGTAAAAATTATTCGATGATTTTAGGAAAAAATATAGGCCTGTGTAGCATAAACTCCCATTAATATCTAGAACATTACTTCCACCTCAACACAGCTCCCCATACTCCATTCCAGACAGTCCTTTTCTTTTTTTAAGTGTACAATTTAATGGTTTTTAGTATATGCATAAGTATATAGCCAGCCATAAGCCATAAGCACCATCAACTTTAGAACATCTTCATCAAAAAAGAAAAATAAAAACCATACCCTTTTGCTATCTTGCTACTCCACATCATTCCCTACTTCTGTTCCTCATAAGCAACTATTACCTTTTGTATTTACATGTCTCCCTTTCTAGACATTTAATAGGAATGAATCATATTGTGATATTTTATAAACAGCTTCTTTCACTTCATCTACCTTGCAGCATGTATCAGTACTTTACTCCCTTTTATGGCCAGATATTTCATTATATGAATCTATCATACTTTGTTTGCCCATACATCCAAGAATAGATATTTGGGATGTTTACATCTTTTGAGTTTATGAATAATACTGCACCTAAGGTAGAACCTCTGCTGCACGAGTGAGGTCTGGACATTACAGGGAATGTTAACTACAAAAAGGAAAAACATTTTTAAATTTTAGATAGTCAATCTGGCATTGTTTTGAGGTCTGCAGAACTGGTAAACCTAGGCGAAGAGTACTTTACCATAAAACTGAAGCTGAAAGATACTAAGACACTGGGACAGGTTAGGGTTTCACTTTTCCAACCTGTTAACAATATCTCTAAATAGTATAGTAAACCATCCAGAGTCTGGCTTATCTGCACAAAAGCGCTCTGTGAATACCAACAAATTCTAGCCCAAACTGGTTCAGGACCAATTTATGGGGCTGATAAGACAGACCACAGAGGTTATAATCCAAGCCTTTGCATAAAGAAGTTAAGTATTCTAGAGTGTTATAGTTCCTCTCATGTTCTGTTTATTAAGGTAAAAACTGAAGGCCTATATTGAGATCTAGACAAAATCTAGTTATTTTGGAGAAATTTGTTTTCTTTTTAGACTGCAATAAGACAAAATGGCCCACCAAATATTTCAACACGTTAATGCATGCAAACTTATAATATGTTGGATAGGAAAAGGGACTTTGCAGCTGTAATTAAGATTACATATCTGAAAATAGGGAGATTACCTTGTATATCTGTGAGGGTTCAATCTAACCCCATGAACCCTTCAAAATGAACATTCTCTAGCTGAAGCAAGAAAGATGTAGCACAAGAATTCAGAGCTTCCAAGTGTGAGAAGGGCTTGATCCATCAATGTTTGAAGGGAGCCATACAGAGAGCAGGAGAAAGATGGGGACAGCTTCTAAAAACAGACTGTCCCCCAGCTGATGGCTGTCCAGGAAATGGGAACTCAGTCCTACAACTCCAAGGAGCTGAATTCTACCAACAACTTGAATGAGGCTTTAAAAATAGTCTTCCCCAGAGTGACTAGAGTCCAGTCAGCTGATGATGGACTTGACAGTTCTTTTCTTTATTCTTCCTACACTACAAACTACTTTTTTGAATATTCTCACCATAGACTACTTAAATTGTTCTAGAATTATATATAAATGGAATCATATAATAAAATTTTGGGTCAGACCTTATATCTTTTTATTTTATTTATTTGGTACCAGGGATCGAGCTTGGGTTCTTCCTCTTGCAAGGGAGGCAGCGAAAACACACAGCTAAATCCCCAGCTTTGTGTCAGACCTTTTAAATTCAGTATATTTTTGAGATTTATTCATGCTATTCATTATCTCTTTTAATTTAAAAAAAATTAAACTCAGAAAACTGTATATATTCAGTGTGCACAATGTGATATTTTAAAATGTGTGTACTAATTTTCTCTTTTTTGCTGCTTATTATTTTATAGATGCATATATCATAATTTACTTATCCCTTTGTTTTTGATAAACACCTAGGGTGTTTGCAATTTTTTCTTTTTTTCTTTTTGTAAATTTTTTCTATTATCGGAATGTTACTACAAATATTCTTGTACGAGTGTTTTGTGTACATGAGTTCACTTTTCAGGTAAACACCTAGGGGGAGAGGTGATGTATCATGGAATAGGTGTATATTTAATTTCATAAGAATCTGTCAGACTATTTTCCAAAGTGCTTATACAATTTTATACTTCTACCAAAATGGAGAATGGTTCTCATTTCTTAACACTTTCTTTGCTCAGTTCTGATACAATCTCATTATTATGAATTTTTCAGATGATTCATAATTTGGATAAAGGGGAAACTGGAAACATGTAGAAATTTTCATAGTCTAAGCTTTGGTGGTCCAACATCCTTATTAAGCCTGCTGAAGTGGTCATTGCTCTACATTCTCTAAAACTCAAATATTCTACCAAATTAACAACCTTAGTAGCTATAAGTTTATGGTTTTTATACCTATGGCAATATTTTGGCATAATATGAATTTTATCAATTTAATTCATATATGGAGACAGAGCCTATATCCACACTCATCTTTTTTATAGTGAAGGATCTTACTGTTGTCATTATTGATATTTTGTGTGTATAATTTTTTTGTTTTGGTATATTTAGCAGCATCCCTGGCTTCTACCAACTGGCTTCAGTAGAATTGATCCCCCAAGTTTTGTAAAATATTTCCAGACATTTCCAACTGTCCCCTAGGAGGAGGAAAACATTTCTTTTGTTGAGATCAAGTGCCATAGAGGGTAGACAAAAGGTACAGTGATGAATCTATTTAGGTGTGGATGAAGAAAACCTAACAAACACTAGGCATTGTAACCATACAGAGGGGTTACCTTGGGTTCTGTTATTATGGATATTCTTTTACAAGTCTTTTGTGCACATATGACTTCACTGTTCAGGTAAATAACTAGGGTTGCACTTGCACACACACACAGGATTTATGTTACCTTGAATAGCCACTTTGTATCAACATTTATCACCCTATGACCTATCTGAATAAAACCACCCTGTTCTTTGAATCTCAGAAACATTATCAACTCTTTGATGCATAACAATCAAGCCACCTGTGTCCATCTCTGTCATTGACACCTTTGAACCTGCCCATGATCAGGCATAAATGAATGCAGGAAAAGTCCTACTGCAACAAATCTTTGCTAGCTCAAATAAAATTCTCATGTGAAAAGGCCCTTGTGAGCCTAGCTGCTTGCCTTTAAATCTTGATGTCTTTTGTTCAAACAGAAGGGTAGAACTAGCTCCTAGTCAGCCTTTTAGGTGCATTGTGCTCTTCAGTTTGCTTTTTCATTAACAAGGCTATAACTTTGGGCCACACGGCAGCCTTTTGGGATCCACTTTTCTAAATGGTGGAATCTCTCAAGGCAAATAAGATAATTTATGAACATATCACAAATTTCTAACCATTTTGAATAATCTATATTTTTCTATATCAACTTTTTTTCTAGTTTATCCAAAGATGTTGTGAAATTCACCATGATTTGGAATCTGCTTATTGATACTGATGAAACTCAAAATATAGAGGAAGTGTCAACTTGCTTGCCCTTTTTTCTCTTAGATCAATCTGAGCCTATGTTTAAGATCACCAGACTGTATGGAGTTTAGTTACATGGAAGTTAGTGAGGAAGGGCATAGACATCCCTGGCTTTGAGAGACTACCAGTAGAACTTGGCCAGGTTCAGTAGATGGTGGTCAAGACTTACATCATCTGTTGAATAATTTGTACATGATTTTCCACAACTTCCAAATAATAACCTGGAGGAAAGAAGTTGAAAGAAGCAGGCCATGGTAGACAATGGTCAGACTCAGCAAATAAATACTATCTCTTCTAAATTTAAGAATTTAAATTCTCCTCTCTTCAGTGTCTCTTGCTTAACCCAGAGTACTAGTGACACATACATAAAGAATAACTCAGAAAAATGTACACAGAGGCACACACATAGACACTCACAGATAAACACAGTCACTCAGAGATAGGAACACAGACATAGGGTTCATTTTGTCCTTGGGACTATTGCTTACACTGTCTTCACACTATCACCAAATGATCTGGGTAAAACTACACTGTCATTTGAATCTCAAAAACTGTATCAATCCTTTAATATCTCTGGTGCTTTGGGCATTAATCTCTGCTTCCTCTGTACTATTGATTTCTCCTTTAATGGATTTAAAAAAATTATTTTCCAAACACTAATGGTCTCTCTGAAACTAGATTGTATGCCGCCTGGGAGAAGAAAAGACTGTCTTATAATTGACATTAGATAAACCACAGCACTCCAGAAGGCTGAGATAAAAGATTTGATAAAGTGGAGCACTGACGGTGGCAGAGAGAATGCCACAGGTGCATGACAGGGAAGATCATTCTACACCCAGTAAGTGCCTGCCCACTGCATCCTGTGCTCTGTGCAAAGTTCCGAGACTGTTCCACCCAACAGATGGAACATGGTCCTCATGCTCTGCAACTTAGTAATGGAGAATAAGATAGATAGAAAATAATTTTTAAAAATAAAATGGAAACCAGTATAATGAGATTTCAGCAATGAATATATAACATTTCTAAATAATGTTATTTTTCCTTTTTATCTATTACTCTGTATTAAGCAGAAAAGTAAAACTGCCATTGTTGTCTTCTTAAATATAGTCCTTGTAAAAGAAACAAAATCTCTGGATAGTATGTAGGATCATATGCAGTAATGTGTCATTTATATTTAACTAAAATTTTCACAGACAATATATCTGCACCATAGGCTAATCCATGTAGAATCTTTTGCTTGCTTTCTAAATTGAGTGATATTTATTGTAGCACAAATTAGCATGTTAGCACACAAAACAATTCTCTAAATGAAAGAGACTTGCTACCCAGTTTAATCTGCTAAATTATTGTAAAACAAATGTTACCTTTATTGCTATAAATAAAAGAAATAGAATCACCTGCATTAACCTAGCTTATGTTCATGCAAACTGGAGATAATTGCCATCTATTTAAGGGATCTTAAGGATTACAAAAGATTATACTAACACTGTGTAAACTATAATTATCACCTTCCATTAATGATAACTGGAGTTTATGTAAATATATTTCTCTGCTAATTGGCTATAATTGAGATAACAGTCCATGGGATAAATGGATATTTGTTAAATCCTCTAAGTTACTCAATGCATACATTTGCTTTAGAGTGTAAGCTTATTGGGTGGCTTATATTTATCTTGCTAACTTCAGCAAGAACAGAGTTTTCTTTTTCTTTTCAGAGTTTTTATTAAGCACCAGCCACAGCTTCTGGGGCAAGGCAAACAGGAAGCATGGGTGGGGACCCCAGTACTTGGGGAGGTCCATCTCTTCAGTGAAAGGGCTGAGATAGCCAGTGGTTCTTAAGGAAGCTGCATGCCTATGCATTCACAAGCTAGCAGGCTAACTAACATGGTAATGAGCCTACTCAGCAGACTCTATCTTTTCTTTGATCTCGTGGTTGGAGTATAAGCATTAACTTTTCCTTTGATACACAAATCACCCATGTCCTCAATGTTATACACCTGAAGACTCAGCTTTTAAATAATTTCTCTATTTTCTAAAAGTCTATTTTTCTACAAGAAATCTGACCAAGAACTGGCCAAGATTAAATAAAAGAACAAAGGTTTATGGTGTGAAGCTGGTAAGGATGAATGATGAAACAAATTACCACTTGTCTGAAGACAAAGATTGTTCACCAGATAAATTTGGGTGGTCTTTTTAATAGCAAAGGGAAAATCTGTATGATCATAACAAGTTACACTAACAATTAAAAAGAAAAAACTGATGAATTTTTGTAATTTTTTAAGAGGGGAAAATTGACCAAATAAAGACCACTTTGTGATGTTTTCAAATATCTTGGTGAAGTGGGCAGGACTTCCATGATTAGAGAGTAGAGAATCTCATTAGCACATTAGTCTAGAAAGACTAATGATGGGGCGGGGGATATAGACATGACCCTGAGATGTAAGATGAAGAGAGAATTCCTGTCATCTTTAGAGATTGCTGTTATTTATTAAATCTCTAGGCCAGGTAGATTATTGCTAATCCCCAGTGAAAATATTTATAGATGAAGAAACACAGTCAGGGAGGTTAAGTTCCTCACAGGAGATCTTATAGCCAGCATCTGCAGAAGAACTTTCTTGAAACCTATGCATATTCATTCCATTATAATGCCTGGTGTCTTTTGATTTCTCTACCAACTTCTGTCCTTACGTAAGTACAGTTCCGGGCATTTGCAATATTTTTGCCTGAAGAGTATTCAAACTCATATTACTAGTAGCATCTTGATGTCCTTTTGGGATACACTTCATCTGTGTATAATCTTATAGAAAGATACACTTCCTTTTCTTTCCCTTGCATGGACAGAGGGAGAAATTATATTAGGAACACTTTGGGGATTAGAAAATTGAGTTCTTCCTTGTAAGACTTTGAATCCTGAGAAAATCATGCCAGCAATATTTGGTTATTCATTGCTCACTGTGAGATTCAATTCAGACTTCTCGCTGGTGTGCCTTTGCTGTCCCAGCCCTCCAAATGTACAAGATGAACTTTCTATCCTCCTTTGATTCAATCAAGTCTACAGCCTTTCAGTACATTCTCTTTGTGCCTTGGCTAGTCAGAGTAAGCTTTTATTGTTAACCAAGAACTCTGACTAACATTATGGTATGAGGTCTGCCCTATCACTCTATCCAAAACAAGAAGAAACAATACAATGTAAAGAGCAAAAAACAAAACAACAAATAATAGAAAAAAGTCTTAAAAATCAAGAGAATTTTATAAAAGCAAAAGTAAATGTAAATTATTTTATCTAAAGTGCTTTAGTTGATGATTAATAATAGCAAGAAAACAAAGCAAGTGAATTCTGCGATTATTTCTAGTAGTCTGATCTAAAAGTCACCAAAAGGAAGTTTTTAAAAATTGAATGGAAAAGTACAGCACCATCACTTATTTTTTAAGTTGAAGGCTCTCCAAAGATTTTTCTGAAATTTAATTTAACATTTAACCTTTCTTAAATAATCCAAGATTTAAGCCTTTGATTTTCATTAGATCACATCCACCCATTTAAACAGCATTATTGTTCTCTTCATAATACATATTTTCACAAATAAATTTATGAAATTAAAATCTGGATTGTTTAAATGAAAGTCTTATAATTGGATATGCCTTTAATATGCATATAATACTCTAACTAGACAAGGACATCAGGGTGATAGGTTTGATTTAAGAAGAATGAATTTCAGTGGGGTCCCTGGTGACTGATCAGTAAAAATCAGGAGAAACAGCTCCTTTCATGACCTTTTTGATAAATTATATTTGAATTTTTATGATTTACAAAGTGATTGCAGTACAGAATATCATTTGGGATCAGCATTACAGTGAGTAAAAGAAAGTTTTGTTGAGAATTTCCTTGAAATAAGAAACTTAAAACATGTTGTGCCAGAAAAGAACTATAAGGTGTGGGTAAAACCTTAGTCTTTCAGGCACACCTGAAGTTAAGATAAACTCCTTTATTACTTCATTAAAAGCTTAGCTATTTTCTTCATAAATCTTCTAAAATTATGGTACACATTTTCTTTAGCCTTTTACTTAGAATATGTCTGCCTGAGAGTACCTTTGCTATAATGAACTCCAGAAATCTTTCTGGAGACTAGAATTTAATGGTAAATCCTGCAGATTTTTAAGGACTAGAAATATCTTAAGCAGATCTCAGTTTCTCTAGGGCCATTTCTTCATCTGGGTCTCTTTTTGTGCATTATTTAAAAAAGAAAAGGTAGAAGAGCATAAAGGATAAGTGTGTAAGCAATTACAGGCATAGTGGTTGGGTTAAAAATCAATTTTATCACTGGGTTAAAAGTCACTTATGTTTCTGTCTCTGAAATCCTGACCTTGTGTTATCGTTGAAATCCAAAATATCTCCCCAAATCCTCATGGGTTCAGAGTGGAGATTTTGGAAGGCTTCTGGAGCATAGGGGTGGTAACATCATCAATGGATTAATTCATTGAAATAGTCATAGCTGAATGTACTGTTATTGAGGCAGTGGGTCACTGGGGGTGTGCCTTTGTAGGGTACAGCTCTTGCACTTGTTCCCCTACTCCAATGAGATGAAAGCTTTTCTCTGCCATGATGTTTATGCCTTGAAGCCAACTGACCATGGATTGAAATTTCCAAAACATGAGACCAATTAATAACCTCTCCAACTTTCAGTTATGAATGTCAGGTATTTGGTCCCAGCAATGAAAAGTAACTAATACACTGTTAGTTGATTTTACTGTATCTCAATTATCTTACCAGTAACTTGGGAATCACAGTACATCTAACTCAGATCATTCATCCACTAAGTATTTATTGAAGACATATCATAAACTATTTAATATTAGGCTCTGGGGATATAGAAGTTAAAAATGAGGCAAAACTTGTACTGTCGCGGAGCTCACATTCCATTGAGTAATAACTAACAATTTTATTCAACACTTACAGAGTGTCAGATCCTATTTTAAATATGTGTATATATGTGTGTAGCATATATATGTATATATACATATATTCTACATATATCTGTATGTATAAAGTCAGTCTTGGCAATTACTCCATAGGACGTATGTGATTGATATTTTCATTACTTTGGGCATTGAACAATTAGATAACTTGTTCAAGATTATACAAGATTAAAAACTAATACATATGGCTCAAAGAAGTTCCTGTCATAAAAGAAAGCATTAGACACATAAATAATTCGTCCTTATACTATTGATATATGTATATTTTCTTTAAAATGTAATATGTAAAGCATATAGAAATAAATGAAGTAAAAACTAGGTGTCCTTTATACTAGTAAATGTTTTATATATTTGAAATAATATCAAATGTATATTCTTAATATACTCCCTACTGTTGAGAATTTGGTTCATAATTTATTTGACAAACTTCCCTTATTACTTCATACTGAAATTGTGTCCTAGGATATAATAAACCAAAGTTCTAGTTATAATCAGTATTCATCTAGGAACATTTTATATCAAAGAAAATATCTAGTCACAAATAAATAGCTTGCAGAAGGAGCAGTATAAGGAAAGTCTAAGCAACTTGATAATTTACTTTTTTAATTTACTTCTCATAAGGACAACAATATGTAATACCTATTTTCTCTATTAGTATAGGAAAGAAAACTATTTTCCCTAATTGAGTTGACTGCCTACCAATTATGAACTTTAAACACATGTAGTCATTTAGTATAACAACATTCTTCAGGCATATGTTCATTTTTATGTATGAGGAGTCACAATCATAATGCTTATAGAACCAAGAGAAGAACTATTCCTTGTAACTTTTCACACATTTTATACCCAAATTGCTTGAAAACCCAGCTCCAAATTATTTCCTTTCTTTCATTTTGATTCAGTACAATTAAAAGACTCTAAATCTTATTTAATTCAAACTTTGTGTTTTTCTATTGTAATTACCAAGAAAACACTCTTGGTAACATGATTAATAAAATTTCCCTCACTCATTTAAGTAGTAATAGTATATCTGTCTTTTAACTCGGTAAATGCCTACTTGAATCACAACAAATCAAACTAAAACATGACTTTCTGATGTGAGGTAATAATAGGTACCACATGAACCTAAACAGAATTGTGTATAAATATGAACTTTTATACTCCAGGTGTTGCCTATGATAGTCAAAGCAAAGTTATAATCCTAGGTAAAATATAATGTATGCATAATAAGGGAGATATGAAACAATTAGAAAAAAGAAAAAATTTAGGAACTTCTATTATTATTTTTAGGCCCCAAATTAGAAGGACAAAGCTTTACTAATAATTAATATGTTAAAAAAATTGAGAGGGACACCCTACTGAGGTCCTGAGTCATGTGGAAGACACCAAATCACCCCGCTGCAGACAGGCAGCCACCTGGTTCCACACTACAAAGACGCAGAGGACGCCAGACCACCAGACCAAGGTACTGAGTCCTGCTGTTTCCGGTCCAGAGGTAGGGGCTTCTGAGCCGTCGTCCCACTGCTCTTGGTCCAGAGGATGAGGCTTCCCGGTCACCATCACTCCCGCTGCTCTCAGCCCAGAGGAAAGGGCTTTTGGGCCACCTTCTGTCCCACTGCTAATGGCCCAGAGGAAGGGGCTTCCTGGCCACCATCCCTCCTGCTGCTCTCAGCCAACAGGAAAGGGCTTTTGGGTCACCATCCCTACCGCTGCTCGCGGCCCCTGGCCTACCTCACCCAGCTCAGAGGAGGTAATCCGTGAAGGCACTAGCAGCCCCCTGGCCCAGTCGAAGTGAGAAAGCACATAGATAAGTCTCAAAACAGGACTTCCACATCACCTGCAGCAACCCCAGGGGAAGGTGAGATGGAACACTCTGATGCTCGACCACCTGGACCCACTGAACTGGCAACAGAAGGGGATCTGGAAGGGATGAAATGAGAAATAATTTCCCAGATGGCAGGAGAGATAGTGCCCCTAGTGCAAAACATGATTGGTAAATCTAGAGAGGAGCCCAGGAGCATGATGGAATCCCAGGATGGAAGGCAAATGAAATCCATAAAACAGATCCAAATAGATTTCCAGGACATGAAAAACTCCATTGAAAGTCTACACAGAAGAATGAGCCAATGTGAGGACAAAATTTCAGATATAGAAGATAAGATTGCAATTAGTGACCAGGAAAAGAAAAATTGCTTCAAAATTATAAGGGAACATGAGAAATCAATCCAACAGCTGCTAGATGATGCAAAGAAGAATAACATAAGATTTATTGGGCTCAATAGAGAAACAGGAGAGAGTGGAGATGACATAAAAAATCTCTTCACAGAAATAATGGCAGAAAACTTCCCAAGCAGGGGAAAAGAGCTTGAAATACAGATAAGTGAGATATACTGGACTCCAAATAGCCTTGATCAGGAAAAATCTACACATGGGCATATGATTGTTAGGATTCCAGAAACACAACAGAAGAACAAAGTTCTACAAGCAGTTGGAGAAAAGAAACAGATCACATGTGAAGGAAAGCCCATCAGAATCACAGCAGACTTCTCAAGACAAACCATGAAGGCAAGAAGAGCTTGGAGTGACATATTCTAAACCCTAAAAGAAAACAGCCTCCAACCCAGATTAATGTGCCCTGCAAAACTATCTTTCAAAATTGATGGAGAAATATGATACTTTCATGACAAAGAGTACCTTAGGAACTTCGTGAATACCAAACCAGCACTCCATTTGCGCAATATCTTAGGAACAGACATTGGGGATCACAACCCCGGGAGGCAGGGCAGGGTGAACCCATCTGACATGATGGGAAGTTAGATGTAAAGGGGGAGAATGCAACAAGGGGAAGGGGACATGGCAATGAGAGGTCAATGAGTTTCAGTTATAACCATCAATGTTAATGGTCTCAGTTCACCAATCGAAAGAGATAGACTGGCAGAATGGGTCAAGAAGCAGAATCTGGCAGTATGCTGCATAAAAGAAACACACTTAATTCAAAAGAAAACTCATAGAGTGAAAGTTAAAGGGTGGAAAGCAATGTTCCATGCAACGAGAACACGAAAGTAGGCAGGAGTAGCTATCCTCTTTGCAGATCAAGTAGATTGCAAACCAACACTGATTGGGAGAGATGAGGAGGGACACTGCATCCTTGTGAAGGGAAGAATCCAAGAGGAAGAGATGACAATCATAAATATCTATGCACCAAACACTAGTGCACCCAACTATATAAAACAAATACTAATGGACAGGAAAAGTCATATATGCACTAATATAATTGTAGTGGGGGACCTCAACACCCCACTGTCACAAATAGATAGATCAACTAGACTAAAAATAAGTAATGAAATACTAGAACTCAATCGAACTCTTGAGCAAGTGAACTTGACAGATGTTTACAGAGTCTTCCACCCCACAAAATCAGAATACACAATCTTCTCAGCTGCACATGGGTCATTCTCCAGAATGGACCACATACTCACACATAGAACATGTTTAAGTAAGTGCAAAGGGATTGAAGTTATCCCCTGTATATTATCAGACCGTAGTGTTATGAAATTGGAGATTCATAGCAAAAGAAAGTCAGAAAATTTCATAAACATGTGGAAATTGAACAACACACTTCTGAATAACCAATGGGTCACAGAGGAAATTAAAGAAGAAATCAGACAGTTCCTTCAATTAAATGACAATGACAATACAACATATCGGAATCTATGGGACACAAGGAAAACAGTCTTATGAGGGAAATTCATAGCAGTGAATACACATATTAGGAAAACAGAATGAGCCCAATTAAACAACCTGATGCTGAACCTCAAGCTTCTAGAAAAAGAAGAGCAGGACAACCCCAAAGCTCCTACAAGGGAGGAAATTATAAATTTCAGAGGAGAAATCAATGCAATGGAGACTAAGAGAATGATACAAAAAAATCACTGAAGCCAAGAGTTGGTTCTTTGAAAGAATCAACAAAATTGGTAAACCTTTAGCCAACCTTGTCAGAAAGAGGAAAGAGAAGGCCCAAATCCATGCAATTAGGAATGAAAAGGGTGGAATGACAACAGACCCAGAAGAAATCCAGAGGATCATCAATACCTACTTCCAGAAACTATACGCCAATAAGATGGACAACACAGAAGAAATGGACAGATTCCTAGATACATATGAATTACCAAAGTTGAACAAAGAAGACCTAAAAATTCTGAACAAACCAATATCAACCAATGAAATTGAAAAGGTAATTAAAAACTTATCAACTAAGAAAAGCTTAAGCCCTGATGGCTTCACTGCTGAATTCTACAAGACATTTAGAGAGGAACTGCTGCCACTACTGTTTAAACTCTTCAATGAAATTGAAAGGGAAGCAATACTCCCAAATTCATTCCTGGAAGCAAACATCACCTTGATCCCCAAAGCAGAGAAAGAACCAACTGAAAAAGAGAACTATAGGCCAATCTCACTAATGAACATAGATGCAAAAATCCTTAAGAAGATACTGGCAAATAGAATGCAGACGATGATCAAGAAGATCATACACCCTGATCAAGTGGGATTCATCCCAGGGATGCAGGGATGGTTCAATATACGAAAATCAATCAGTGTAATACAGTATATCTATAGAGCCAAGGACAAAAGCCATACGATTATCTCCATAGATGCAGAAAAAGCATTTGACAAAATCCAACATGCATTTATGATAAAAACACTACAAAAAATTGGAATAGATGGTCTCTACCTCAAACTGATAGAAGCCATCTATGAAAAACCAGCAGCCAATATCATACTAAATGGTCAAAAACTGAAATCCTTCACACTCAAATCAGGAACAAGACAAGGATGTCCACTATCACCACTCTTGTTCAATATAGTTCTGGAAACATTAGCCATGGCAATTAGATAAGAGAAAGAAATAAAAGGAATAAAGATAGGTAATGAAGAAGTCAAATTGTCATTATTTGCAGATGACATGCTACTCTATATAGAAGACCCCAAGAACTCCACCAAAAGTCTTCTAGACTTAATGACCAAATTCAGTCAAGCAGTTGGTTATAAGGTCAACACACAAAAATCGATTCCTTTCCTCTACACCAATGACAGACTCACTGAGAGAGAAATAGGGCAAATAATTCCTTTTACAATAGCATCCAAAAAACTGAAAAACCTAGGAATCATCCTAACAAAAGAAATCAAAGACCTCTTCTCTGAAAACTATGGCACTCTGAAAAGAGAGATTGAAGATGATATCAGAAAATGGACAGACATCCCCTGCTCCTGGCTAGGAAGGATTAATATAGTGAAAATGGCCATACTTCTAAAACTGCTATGTAGATTTAGTGCTATTCCTATTGAGATCCCAGCAGCATACTTCATAGACCTCGAGAAAAAATCCAAAAATTCATTTGGATCAAGAAGAGACCCAGAACAGGAAAAGCAATTCTAGGTAACAGAGACATGGCAGGGGGTATCACAATCCCCAACCTGCAACTATGCTACAAAGCTACTGTGATAAAAACAGCATGGTACTGGCAAAGAAACAGACTTGAGGACCAGTGGAACAGATTAGACGATGCAGAAACAACGCCAGACACACTCAGCCATCTCATCTTCGACAAAGAAGCCAAACACCCTCACTGGAGGAAAGATAGCCTCTTTAATAAATGGTGCTGGAAAAATTGGGCTTCAACTTGCCAAAGATTAAAACTAGACCTATAACTCTCACCATGCACTAAAATCAAAATGGATTAAATATCTAAATATGAGAATAGAAACTCTGAACCAGTTGGAACAGAGGTTAGGTAGAACCCTTGAAGACATTGGTGTAGGAAAAGATTTTATGAACAAAACCTCAGTTGCCCATGAACTAGCACAAACATTCAACAGATGGGATCTCTTCTTATTCAAAGCCTCTGCACAGCAAGAGAAACCACCAGCAGTGTGAAGAGACAACCCACAAGGTTGGAAAAAATCTTCACCTGCTCTTCCTCAGACAAAGGTCTACTATCTCAAATCTATAAAGAACTTAAAAAGATCAGACCTCCCAAATTTAAAGATCCAATCAAAAAATGGGCAGCAGAAATTAACAGACATTTCTCAGATAAAGAAGTAGAAATAGCAAATAAATACATGAAAAAATGTTCAACATCACTGGTCATCCAAGAGTTGCAAATGAAAACAACACTGATATTCCACTTCACTCCAGAAAGAATGGCTACTATCATGAAATCCACCAATAACAAATGCTGGCAGGGCTGTGGGGAAAGAGGAACCCTGGTCCACTGCTGGTGGGAATGGAGACTGGTGCAAGCACTGTGGAAATCAGTATGGAGATACCTCAAAAACTAGGACTGGAAGTCCCATTTGACCCCGCTTTTCCACTGCTGGGGATCTTCCCCAAAGAATTAAAAGTATCATACCACAGTGATATATGTGCACCCATGTTCATAGCAGCACAGTTTGTAATAGCTAAAACTTGGAAACAGCCCAAATGCCCATCAACTGGAGACTGGATAAAGAAAATGTGGTTTTTTTATAAAATGGAGTACTCCTCAGCCATAAAAAATGAGAAATTAGAGACATTTATAGCTAAGTGGATGGACATTGAGGCAATATTTTTAAGTGAAATAAATAGGACACACATGTTAATACCAAATAGTTTCTCTGGTGTGAGAAACTGAAAGTGTAAATAAGGGCTAAATGTATAATAGGTAATGTGAAATAGGAAGAAAAGGGGCAAAGGGGAAGGAATTGGGAGCGCTAGGGGAAAGGATAGAAAGGAATGGGATTAATATGAGAAAATGGACAAATAGGAACAAAATCTTTGTAAATAGGGAGGACTGGAGGGGTTGAAGGGAGGGCTGGGCAAGGGTGAAAAATAAGAACCAAGAGAGACTATGTAAAGGTGCAAATTTCCAATGATGAATGTCATTGTATTGTATCCCTAAAATGTACCATTGATTAGAATGAATAATCGATAATGTAAATAGGAAGAAATGGTTCAAAGGGTTAGGGGTAGTGGGAGGGGCAGAGGAAAGGAAAGAAGGGAAAGGAAATATGATGAGAAATGGAAAAAATGGAAATAAATTCTTTGTAAATAGGGAAGGGTGGAGGGGGTGAAGGGAGGGCTAGGAATGGGGAAAGAATAAGAACCAAGATGCATTATGTAAAGGTACAATTCCCAATGAGAAATGTAATTGTGTTGTATACTTACAATGTACCAATAAAAGAATTTAATACAAAAAAAATTGAGAGGTCTAAATATGATTCATGCAAATCAATTTACATCAAAGATAAGCAGAAGAAATAAAGGTAAAAATGGGGAAAAGTGCATTTCGTGTTCCAATATCCTCTTTATCAGCTTATTTTAAAAAGAAAGACAATGATTACTGAATCCTATCTGTCATGAAGGTCCTTTAAAAAAATTAGGAAGAAAAGTGGATTTATATCATCATTAGGACCAATGTTCAACTTCATTCCAGATCCTCTTGTGCCCAGTGGTGTTAACAGTCAGTCCTGAGGCATTATAAGACATTGTGAGCTGTGACATGTGTATATATGCCATGTGCATGATATGTATGTGCATGCGTGTGCACACACACACATACTGGAAGTGCTTCTTTACATCTCCCTCCCTACACAATCAAAAAATATGGAGGACATTGATCCTCTGAAGACAATAAGCACCCCACCTGTGTAGTAAAAGATGAATTCATCAGAAGGAAGGTAGAACATATACCAGTCCTTGCAAGCACACTATCATTGAACCAAATCTGGTTTACAAAAATGTCTGTGTGTATGAGTGTCTGTATTATTTTGTTTTATCCACTTTTATTTTGGTTATTCTCTTTGTTTAGTTGCCTACTTTTAAAAACTCATAATATTTCATGTTTAAAAGTTCAGAATTCATTTGCTCTTGCAAAGCTTGGCCAATAATGTGCATAGGTTCTTACAGATGGGACCCATCAGTTCTCTTTAGTTAGGAAATATTCCCTTAAGTTCTCCATGACTTTCACAGTTCCCTAGAGGACTGTAGTGTCCAACTCCCTCTACTCCTTTATGTCACTGTATGCTTCGAAATTGGTGAACTTTTTTGAACCCAGAGAATACCCTAAAAAAAAGAGAAAGCCATCAGATAGTAGATGTTTGCAACCTAAATGAGCATATGAGAATCTTCCTTGAGGTCAGAAACATATTTAGATTGTAAAAAGGCAGTAAGATTTGAGACCTTATGTGGTACTATAGTAACCAACACAATGACTGCACACACTAATATTCATGCTCTACCTGCAGCACATCCTGATGAATGTAGGAAGCATTGACATGCTTATTGATAAATGTCATGAAAATAATTGAAGGAAAATTGTAGCCACAGATGTAATTTGTCCACATTGAAGAAATTAAACATGCTACTTTTGGAAAAATTTGTTTGCTGTAAAATTATTGTTAATTTTAGAAAACAAAACGAACTTAGGTCTATAAATAATTACCAAAGTGACAGAGTACATCATAGCCTTGCTTCTCTTGTCATTTCATAGAGTAAAATAACTTTTAAAAGAAACAAATTTAAGGCTAAGTGTTAAATCTTTAAACTCATAAAATTTCTGTAAATAAGGTATCAAAACTATCTCATCACCTCCTACTCTCAGATTTTTATACTTCAGTATTTTAAAATCTGTGTATCTTGTGTCAACAAAAACAGAGGGTGAAACATTATGATTCTAGATTAAACTTTGCAATAAATTAAAACCTGTAGTTTCTAGACACTGAGGTGAATAAAATCCTTAAACAACAAATATTCTTATACATAATTTATTCCAAAATAAGATGTGAGAGGAAATTTTAAAAGTAGGCCCTCTGGTTAATTTGAAGGGTAAATATATAGGTTAAAATGTAGCTGTTCCATCATTTGCTGTGTCTTATGTGAGAGACATAGGCTCAAAATTATAGAGGGTATGTTTCTGTATTGGTGGTATTTATCTGTTATTAAGTGTGTGTGTGTGTCGGGGGGGGACACGTGTGAGGTCAGGCTGTGACTGCAGAGACCAGAGAACACCCGGTCAATCCTAGAAATTAGATGGACTAAAGTCAGGTGAGCAGGAGAAGAGCATTGGAGGAGAATGTTCAAGGGAAATTGTGGACGTCAGAAACGTTTATTAGAGGACAGTCTTCCAAAGTCATAGATAGCACTGACTGAAAATACCAAACAGAAAGAGAGACAGAAGGCTAAACTGAGAACTGAGGAAAATCAGCATAATACTTGAACTGCCACCTTTCTAAGTCATTGATCTCAGTTACTTCCTTGAACTACCAAGGGATTTCACAATCCCACAGGAGCAGGATGTACCAGGTCTGATGTATACTAGGTAACAAGGAAATGTATAGGAGTTCTTATGGTTTAGATAAAACATGCACTCTCACTCATAGGTCTTTTGGGGGTGACTGGGTCATGGGGGCACTATGTTCATCAGTTAATTAGCCTATTGATGAGCTCTTGGCTGAAAGTGCTGCTAGGAGGTGGGACCTGGTTAAGAGGCAGGTCACTAGAGGTGTGACATGAAAAGGTGCATTTTTGTTTCTTCTCCTCTTTCTTCTTGTTTACTTTCTCCTTCCTTTTCCCCTTCCCTTTCTCTAACACTCTTCTTTCATCTCTATCTCCATTTCCATCTCACTCTCTTTCTTGATTTTTTTCTGGCTGCCATGGATTAAGCGACATTCCTCTGGCAAGCCTTTCGACTATGCTGCCTTCTGGCTGAGAACCAGGCAATCATGGACTAAACCCTGTGAAACTGCGATCCTAATAAATATATCTTCCCTCCAAGTTGTGAGTACCAGATATTTTGTCATGGCGATGGAAAAGTGCCTAATGTGGGAGCTTTGCATTAACAGAAAATCATAATAGATGAAGTAAAAAAATTAATTCCTTTAATAATATAGAACTTCTTCCTTCTTGTTTTTCTAAACACAAATTAGAATTAAAACTTTGTCAAATCTATACCATTTAGAATAGTGCCACAAATTGGAGTGGTTTTCCCACTGGTTGGGCTACACTTAAGAAAGTTCTACTACATGCTTGTACTCAGCAAATTTGACATTTTTATATGCAAGTCTGTTTTGTTGAATATTGACTAAATAACTTCATTATATTTCTTGCAGCATAGAAATTTAATGAGTCTTCAAATAAGAAAATTATTTTACCCAGTATTAAAGATTCTAAAACTTTACTACTTTTTGTTTCTTCCTTTTTAAAAAATTCATTTGCTTACTAATATAAGATATTTGTTGAACATGTACATTTCTCTAAGTGCTGGGAGTCCCAAGATGAGTAAGATACAGTATATGACTGAAACAGTTTACAGGATTAATAAGCAAAACACATAGGTACTAAGTGTTTTTACATCATCTCAATTTAAAGCACCCAGGATCCATGAGTCACGTTGTGTAGATTAAGAAGATAAAATTAAGCTTCACTTGAGAGGGGGTGTTATTTGAATTTTAATCTGTATCATGTACCTTAAAATACTTCCTTTTAAATTAGTCTCTTGACTTTATTGCCTTTTTCTTATAGATTAAAATAGAAATTCAAACAAGCTTTTAAAGGCATGCAGATTGACTTCATTTTCCAGCATTCCAAACATTTGAAAATATTTTCACCTTTTACTATTAACAAGGATGTGTTACCCTGTGGAGAGGGGAACAAGAATATTGGAGTGGGAAAATGTCAAGTACATTCCTCCAAATAAAATTTAACTGTACTTGTTTCTCACTAATGTAAGGTATTATTGATAAAGTCAGTATCTCAAACCATATCTTTTTCTCTAGTTTTGGAACTTATTTATTTCATTTTTAATTTTTAGTTTTAATTTTTATTACTATATATTTTTAATACATAAAATTTACATTAATCTTAGGAAATCATTATGAGGATTTCTTTAAAAATCTAAAAATAGAAATTCCACTTGACTCAGCTATTCCTTTTCTAGGTATCATCTCCAAAGAGTTAAAGACATCATATTACAGTGATACATGCATACCAATGCTTATAGCAACAAAATTCATAATAGCTAAATCTTGGAAGCAGCCTATATATGCATCAACAGATGAATGAAGAAAATGTATTATCTATACATAATGGAATACTACTTGTATTTCTATACATAATGGAATACTATTTCACTATAAAGAAGAATAAATTCAAGACATTTGTAGGAAAATAGGTCACCTGGAAAGCTGTGTTAAGTGAAATAAATCAGATGCACAAATTTAAACACCATATGGTTTCTCTAATTTGAGTAATGTGAAATACAAATAAAGAGCAAAATAAAAGATAAAAGGAATCAAGGAGATAGAACTTTTTATAAAGTAACCATATCTTAGATTCCAAAATTACATTTTTTGTTTCATGATTCCCAG
This sequence comes from Heterocephalus glaber, assembly GCF_053883595.1. NCBI lineage: Eukaryota > Metazoa > Chordata > Mammalia > Rodentia > Bathyergidae > Heterocephalus > Heterocephalus glaber. The sequence goes on from NW_028258138.1 coordinate 59,543,063, forward strand.
TCTCCAAAAGATGTCAGTAGGCCTGCTTTGTGATCACATAGAAATTTCCCATAATATACTCAATTTGTCCTTACTACTTCTTGAAATAAGTTCTTTTTGTTTGTTAAAAGATTTGAACATAAAAAAATTGAACATAATCTAGGAAAGCATAATAAATGATAATCATGGCTAGTAATATACTTCAGAAGTAAGGGCAAAAAAAAGAGGTCTGCTCCAGAATTCTGGGTTCTTTCCTAAGCAAACTGAAACTCAAGTCAGTGTGAACAGTAAAATGTAACATAAGATTGATCTATTGGAAACCACCGATTAATTTCTCATCAGGGATTTTATCTATCAAGAACAACTAATATCTAACTGTGAACTTCGGCAGTCAGAAACCACAAGTTAATTGTAATGGAGGATTTTTCAGTTTTACTAATAAAATTTTTTTGTCTTGCTTCCTTGAAAACTTTATGAATGTTTTTCCCTCAACATTGTCTTCAGTGGAGCTCTGCTCTTTGAGGTATGGTGCTGCCACATTCATGAATTTCTGTCTCCTCAAATCAATTCTTTAAAATTTTAATGTGCTTAACTTTATATTTTTAACAATATACAAAATAAATAATATATATATATTTAACATTCATCACATAGTACATTTAAATGCTTTCAAAGAGAACATATTTGTATACCTCTTAGAAAAGGAATGATAATCCATGACATTTTGAAAACAGACTATATTTGTATTAAAATAAAATTATACTTATCAGTAAACTAGAAGGGTATCACATAGTAATTTATATGAAAGAAAACAGCCTATAGTTCAAAGAATATTTATTATTTCAGCCCAAAATTGTGGGTTTATTTTGCCCTCTAACTGAATTTTGTTTCTACAGTGTCATAAAATGAAGATAACATATATATTCAATTTATTTTCATTTTTTTTACAGGAAGATTTACTAAGATTTTTCACAATGTGGTCAGAGATGAAAATTTACATCAGCAGACTGAATAGATGGAGAGGAATGGCAAAACACAGTGGTGAAGGGCTGGGCTTCGGATTCACATGGCTTAGATTTGAATCCCAGCTCTCTTACTTTTCTATCTGTGAAATTTTGAGAAAGAGACTCTCCTCTGTATGAATTGGTTTTTTTAATTACGCTCCTTAAAACCTCATTTTTCTACTGTAAAATGAATCAAAGTTGTTGTTACTCCTGAAACTACTACGACTTTCACCAATATTCATGACTACTGCTACATAATAACTATTTTGAGAATTTTGTAGAGATTAAAATTATATAGAGGTGAATGCAGTTTGACATTAAGGAACAGTGTAGAGAACTAACTTTAAAGAGGTGAGCCCTACAGGAGGCTGTTATGTGGGTGTTCTAGTCTGTTCTGCCAGACTCCCCTTGGCCCAGTGAAGTTTCTGCTGTGGCTGGAGGGTAAGTGATTAATTTGACTGGGAAAGACAAAAATATCTACATTACTAGGTGGTCTGAATCTAATTCTATTCACATGAGACTATTGGCTTCAAGCACTTAGTTTCTTTCATCTTCGGGATTAGGGTGTTTTAAAGAACTCTAAAATATGAGCTTAATATTTAAAGTTCTTAAGAGGTATATGATTTGCTGAAGCATATATAGTTTTTGAAGGTTGAAGAATAAGAACTTAAATCAAGTTCCAAAAACTGTAAAGTTATAATGTTTTGAAGTGATATTAACGTTACTTCATTTTAATATGAGAATGTCTAAACGAAGACGTAAAATTAACAAAATCACAGATATTTGAAAGTCATGAGGTGATCAAGAGTCCAAGAGGTTGGGTTCTAGGACTGCATAGTGTTTTCAAGTTGAGGCTCTGAATCTGGAAAATTGCTTTGACACAAGAAGAAAAACGACTCTAGTTCTGCTCAGTGCTGTGAATGGTTTTAAGAGAAAAGCAAAATGCTATTTGTTGAGGTCTCCACCTCTTCTGTACCTAGCACTTGAGTATAAGAGAAAGTTTTAGCAGAACATCACCATTAGCCAAAGGTATGTAAGTAAATAGAAATTAGCTTGATATGTCCCTAGAGAATTTAGGATTAACAGAGATAAGTTTGGGATATAGCCAAATTGAAACAGGCTTCTCATCAGATCATGTCGGTCTAACTTGAATCTTAATAACTGAGAAGTTATTAAGTAAAAAAACACCATTGGGTAGATTTTATTATTGTTTCAAATAATTACTGCCTTTCTAGCTCTATTGATGTAGCTTTGGCAATTTATGTTGCCCTCCTCAATGAAATGTGAGTAATTTGGTGTGTACTACTTTAAAGCAGATTTATAAGGTTTCTCATGGTTTCACCATTGCACTTTACCCCCTTCCATGAAAATAGTATTATCCCCTCCCAGAGATTGCTCTTATAGTATGGGACAAAAAATGGAGCAAAACAAAAGGTGAAAAGTAATACCAATAAACATTAGCAAAATATAAAACATGGTGTAGATAGTCATTGAGATTTTAAGATAGTTTATTCCTTCTTCCTTCTTCATTTATCAAAGGCACTTTTACCTGGGTACATTTAGATATATTGTCCTTGGAAAAACTCCTTTAGTGGGTGATGTCTGAATTAAATTTTGCATAAAGTGTCACTGTGTTATCCAAGAAAACTCATTTGCATAATAAAGTAGAATCAGAAGTAATACTTTTTTAAAAAAACTACAGCCAAAAGGTAAATTTTAAAATAGGATTGATCATTTGTTTAGCATAGCATGGCCTTAGAAAAGCAATTTCACTTTGGAGGAAAAATATCACCTTCATTTTGAAGTTAAAATACTTTGATTACAATGGAATTAATTTTGAAATTTTTCATATTGATGCTTGGAATGAATTGGCATGCAATTTCGGTTCCATCTCCCACAACTGTTCCATTATTCTTTGAGGAGACAGATTGGTACTGTTTTTGACCTTTGCACATAAAGAGAAAACATTCCGAGTGTGCTGAATGACAGCTGTAAATGGAATGGCTCAGCAAAAGTAAATCTAATTTACTTTCTTTGGAAGTATAAATACTATGAATAACCATAGTGTCTTCAATTATGGTTGACTAATTTATGATTCTGATTTACTCTTTCCATATAGCAGCATCTTTGAGTCTGGGGCAGTTTTCCAGACAGATAATTTCAAAAAATAATGGATTAGTTCTCACCAAACAAAGTAAACAGCATTTAGACAAAAAAAACTTTAAAGATGGACAAAAATTTTGATGTTACAAGTGTCTTTGAAGATAATGATAGATCTTCCTGCAACCCATTGAAGATACTCATTTCTACTATTTTGGAAGGAAGTTCAAAAGAAGAAGTGGAGTTATATTTCTAGCTTCAACCTCAAGGTCTTCCCTGTTGGCTTTTTCTGGCCTGTTTTCTAGAAGCTGATAAAACCCAATGTTCACTGAGAAAAGAATAAAGCCATGAATAACCTAGTTTACTACTGAGATTGTCTGTGATACCAAGACAAGTTTGTATTAGTCTAGAACAGGATTATGTTACTGTAAACAATTTATTTATTATTTATACTACTATTATATGTAGATTGGAAGGGGCTCTATTTTACCATCACTCAAGCACTCAGGTTATTGAAGTATCTACCATCTATCTTATAGCTACAACAACTAGAACCTGTGATTAGTAACTTTCTTGAGCATCACAGCCAGAGGTGGGGAGAAATGATGGTGAGTCTTTCACTAGGATTTAAAAGACTTTGGTCAAAAATAGATGTGTGCCACAAAACATGAATCAGAACCAATCACATGACCTTGATTTTTATAAGGAAGTTGAGAGTAAAACCATTCTTCCATTTGCTTAGAAGAGGACTAATTTCAAATAAGATCTATGAAGCAAGATCATACAAGTGAACAGAGACTAGGGACCTTTGCAATAAAAAGACCCAATCACTGAACAAATACAATGAAGCAGGGATGATATCTTATTATGCGTGTCATTATTTCTCCAGCATCTTACAGAATCCCTAGCATACAGTAGGTACTAGGTACATATTTGCCAAATAAATGAATACAAATACAATGTATATATTTTTCAAAACCTTGTCAAATGTAAAGCACTAGGTTGAGAGAAGCCACAAAGGCTTACAATGAGAAGCACATTTATAATATTGAAATAAGTTAAAGTAAATGCTAAACAATGTCTCTTTAACACTGATAGGATAGACAATCATGGGGGACATGTTGATTAGTTTTCTACTGATAAACACAATTTAATTAAATAGATTGTTCCCTGTTTGTCTGAAAGAAATGATATAGCGGGCATTAGCACTCAAAGAAGTATGACCCAGTGATCACTTAGATGGCCAAGTTTTCACAGAGCAGTCATATCTGTCTTGAGAGAATTGTATTTAAACAATACTTTATAAGAGTAATTAAATACAATGACCACTACAATAACATACTTTGTAAACTCAGTTTAATATTTTCTTGCCAACTTGACAAATTTTACTCTTTTAAAAATACTTTCTTAATTCATTTTAATTGAAAATAAGAATTATAGGTTTTATGATATAAAATATGATGTTTTGAAATATGTATAATTGTGGAGTGCCCAAGTGGGCTATTTAACATTACCTTAGATATTTTTTTTTTGTAATGAGAACTCTTAAAATCTACTCTTGTAGTAATTTTTAATAATATAATATGCAGTTACTGTAGTCACATATACAGTGAAGCTTTTGAACTTATTATTTCTTTTTCCTTTTTTAAAAATTTTATTGGTACATTTCAGGTGTACAATATAATGGCATTCATCATTGGAGATTTGTACCTTTACAAGATTTATCTTAGTTCTTATTTTTCCCCCATTCCCCTGCCCTCCCTTCAACTCCTCTACCCCTCCCTATTTACAAAGACTTTCTTTCCATTTTTTCCTTTTCTCATATTAATTTCATTCCTTTCTGTTTTTTCCCAACCACTTTCACTGCCCCTTCCACTTGGGACCTTATCTTCCTATTTCACATTATCTATTTTGCCTTTTGATCTTTATTTACACTTTCAGTTTCTCACACCAGAGAAACTATTCAGTATTTAAACATGTCTGTCCTATTTATTTCACTTAAGAGTATGACCTCAATGTGCATCCATTTAGCTATAAATGTCTCTAGTTTCTCATTCTTTATGGCTGAATAGTACTTCATTTTATGAAAAAAAAAACCCACATCTTCTTTATCCATTCTCCAGATCATGGGCAATTGGGCTGTTTCCAAGTTTTAGCTATTACAAACTGTGCCTCTATGAACATGGGTGCACACATATCACTGTGTTATAATTCTTTTAATTCTTTTGGGAAGATACCAGGTAGGCAAATAGCTAGGTCAAATGGGACCTCTAATCCTAGTTCTTTTAGGTATCTCCATATAAATTTCCACAGCAGTTGCACCAGTCTGCACTCCCACCAACAGTGGAGCAGGGTTCCTCTTTCCCCACAGCCCCACCAGCATTTGTTATTAATTTCATGATAGCAGCCATTCTTTCTGGGGTGAGGTGGAACCTCAGTGTTGTTTTCATTTGCACCTCTTGAATGACAAGTGATGGTGAACATTTTTTCATATGTTTATATGCTATTATACTTTTTTTGTCTGAGAAATATCTGTTCATTTCAGATGCACATTTTTGGAATGGGTCTTTAAATTTGGGTGGTCTGATTTTTAAAATTATTTATATATTCTAGATAGTAGTACCTTGTCTGAGGAACAGCTGGTAAATTTTTTTTCCCACATGGTGGGTTATCTCTTCCCACTGTTTTGTTTCTCTTGCTGTGCAGAAGCGTTTTTAATAAGAGATCTCAGTTGTTGATTCTTTGTGCTAGTTCACAAGCAACTGAGGTTTTTGAACTTATTACTTCTATTTTATTGAAATTTTATATCATTTGAACTACATTGCCACAATGCCTCCTGACCTTGCTTGCACAAATCTCCTGGAACTACCTGTATTAGTCACATTCCTCCCACTGAGACAAGATATCCAACATCTGCAATTTAAGGAAAAAATGTTTTTTTTGGCTTCTGCTTTCAGTGGGTTCAGTTCATAGGTTTCTGGTGCCAGGGCAAAAATGACATGGTGGAAGGGCAGGATGGAGGACAGCTGTTTAACCTGTTGCTGCCCAAGAGCAGAGAAAGGGAAGGGAAGAGCTGAGGAGAAGAACAAATATTGGACATGATCCATTGACTCACCTCTAACCAGGCTCTACAACCTAACTCATCAATGGATGAATGCACAAATGAGTATATCTTTCCTGATCCAATCACCTTCTAAAAGCCCCTTCTCTGAACTTGTAAAATTTTTGGGAGACATTTTAGATGTAAACCATAAAATCACCAATCTAATCTCTACTTGTATAAGTTCAACTTATTGGAGTCCAAATATAAGTGAGATCCTCTGGTTTCTTCATGTCTAACATTTCACTTAATTTAATGTCTTTCAGTTTCATCAATTTTACCACAAATTATAGCATGTACATAATATCATATTGGTAACATGCATCATATTTTCTTTGTCTATTAAGCTGTTGATAACCATTTAGGTTGATTCTACAACTTGGCTATAGTAAATAATGCTAAATATATTTTGGTGTGTAGTTTTTTTCTTGGACATCCTGATTTCATACTGTTCTTTGGATATATACCAGTAGTTGGATTCCTAAATTATATAGCAGTTCTACTTTTGACTATTTGAAGAACCTCCATACTCTTTTCCCATGACTATACTAATTTGCACTACTTTTTCTCTGTATTCTATCAAGTACTTATCTTTCATTTTTTGATAAAAGCCATTCTAGCACATGTGAGGCAGTAGCTCATTGTGTTTTTAATTTGCATCACCTCAACGATTAGTGATCTTGACTTTTTTCTCATCATTCTTGGCCATTATATGTATTTTTTGAGAACTGTCTACTGAGGACCTTTTCTCATTTTTTCATCATTTTTTTGCTATTGAGTTGTTTGAGTGCCTTATATAATTTGATATTAACCCCTGGCATAATGTGTGGTTTACAAGTATTTTGTCCTGCTCTGTAGGTTGTCCTTTCATTTTGTTGTTTCTTTGGCTATCCAGATTTATTTAAAATTAAGATTATTGGTACATTTCAGGTGTACAATATGATGACATTCATCATTGGGAATTTGTACCTTTACATGATATATCTTTGTTCTTATTTTTCCCCATTCCCCTGCCCTTCATTCAATGCTCCCACCTCTCTATATATTCAAAGACTTTGTTTCAATTTTTTCCTTTTCTCATATTTTTTCCTTTCCCCTACTCCTCCCACTTCCTCCTTCCCTTTAGACCTTTTCTTCCTATTACACTTTATGCATTATACATTTTTATTTTTATTTACACTTTCAGTTTCTCACACCAGAAAAACTAATTGGTATTTATACATGTCTGTCATATTTATTTCACTTAAGTGTATGGCCTCAGTGTGCATCCATTTAGCTATAAATGACTCTAGTTTCTCATTCTTTGTGGTAGTAGTATTCCATCATATATATGTAAAAAATATCTTCTTTATCCAGTCTACAATTGATGGGCAGTTGGCCTTTTTCCAAGTTTGAGCTATTACAAACTGTGCTGCTATAAACATGGGTGAGCATATATCACTGTGATATGATTCTTTTAATTCTTTTGGGAAGACAGCAGGTAGGCAAATAGCTGGGTCAAATGGGACTTCCAATCCTAGATGTTTGAGTTATCTCCATATTGATTTCCACAGTGGTTGCACCAGTCTGCACTCCCTCCAACAATGGAGAAGGGTTCCATTCTCCCCACAATCCCACCAGAATTTATTGGTTGATTTTTTGATAGCAGCTATTCTTCCTGGGGTGAGGTGGAATCTCAGTATTTTCATCTGCATCTCTCAAATGATCAGTGATGTTGAACATGTTTTCATATGTTTATTTGCTGCTTTTACTTCTTTGCCTGAGAAACGTCTGTTCCTTTTAGATGCCCATTTTTAGATTGGGCCTTTAAATTTGGGAAGTCTGATTTTTTAAGTTCTTTATATATTCTAGGTAATAGTCCTTTCTCTAAGGAACAGCTGGTAAAATTTTTTCCCACATTGTAGACTTTCTCTTAGCTCCGTTGGTGGTTTCTCTTGCAGTGCGGAAGCTTTTTAATAAGATGACATCCCAGGTATTGATTCTTTGTGATAGTTCCCATGCTACTGAGTTTTTATTTATTTAGTTATTTGTACCCAGGATCGAACTGAGGACGATGTGCTTGCAAGGCAGGCATGGTCCCACTGAGTTAAATCCCCAGCCCTCTGCAGTTTTGTTCATAAAGTCTTTTCCTATGTCAGTGTCTTCCAGAGTTCTACTAAACCTATTTTCCAGCAAGTTTAGTGTTTCTGTTTTAATATTTAGGTCTTTGATCCACTTCAATTTCAGTTTAGTTCATAGTGAGAGATATGGGTCTAGTTTTAATCTGTGGCAGGTTGAAATCCAGTTTTTCCAGCACCATTTATTAAAGAGGCTATCTTTCCTTCAGTGAGGATATTTGGCTCCTTTGTCAAAGATGAAGTTGCTGAGTATTTCTGGAGTTGTGTCAGCATCCTGTTATCTATTCCACTGATCCTCAGGTCTGTTTCTTTGCCAGTACCGTGATTTTTTTTTTTTTTTTTTGGTACTGGGAATCGAACACAGGATGTTGCATTTGTGAGTCAGGCATGGTGCCACTCAGCCAAATCCTTGGCCCAGTACCATGCTGTTTTATCACAATGGCTTTGTAGTATAGTTTCAGGTTGGGGAATGTGATAGCCTCTGTTATGTCTTTGCTGCCTAGAATTACTTTTGCTATTCTATGTCTCTTCTGGTTCCAAATGAATTTTTGTATTGTTTCCTCTAGTTTTGTGAAATATACTGTTGGGATTTCAATTGGGATTGCATTGAATTTGTATAACAGTTTTAGAAGTAAGGCCATTTTCACTATATTGTTTTTTCCTACCCAGGAGCAAAGGATGTCTTTCCATTTTCTGAGATCGTCTTCAATCTCTTTTTTCAGGGTACTGTAGTTTTCAAGCTAAAGCTCTTTTGGCTCCTTTGTTAGATTGACTCTTAGATATTTCATTTTTTTGGATGCTATTGTGAAAGGAATTGTTTCCCCAATTTCTCTCTGAGTGAGTCTGTTATTTGTGTACAAGAGAGCTATTTATTTTTGAGTTTTGACATTGTATCCAGCTACTCTATGGAATCTGTCAATTAGGTCTAGAACACTTTTAGTAGAATTTTTTTGGGACTTCTATATAGAGTATCATGTCATCAGCAAATAATGTCAGTTTAACTTCTTCCTTTCCTATTTTTATCACTTTTATTTCTTTCTTCTTGTTTAATTGCTGTGGGTAATGTTTTCTAAACTATATTGAACAGAAGTGGTGATAGTAGACAATCTTGTTTTGTTCCTGATGTTAGCATGAAAGCTTTCATTTTTTGACCATTTAGTATGATGTTGGCTGTTGGTTTTTCATAGATAGCTTTTATCAGATTGAGATAAACATCATTTATTCCAATTTTCAGTAGGGTTTTTATCATGAATGGGTGTTGGATTTTTATGAACACTTTTTCTGCACCTATTGAGAAGATTGTATGGTTTTTTTCCCTCAAATCTGTTAATATACTGTTTTATACTTATTGATTTACATTTGTTGAACCATCCTTGCATCCCTAGGATGAGTCCCACTTGGTCAGGGTGTATGATCTTCTTAATGATATTCTGTATTCTGTTTCACAGTATTTTATTGAGGATTTTTGCATCTATGTTCATTAGTGAGATTGTCCTGTAGTTCTCTTTTTTGGTTCCATCTTTCTCTGCTTTTGAAATGAGAGTAATGCTTGCTTCCAGGAATAAGTTTGGGAGTATTGATTCCCTTTCAGTTTCATTAAAGAGTTTGAGAAGTAATTGCATTAGCTCTTCCCTAAATATCTTGTTGAATTCAGCAGTGAAGCCATCAGGACCTGGGCTTTTCTTTGTTGGTAAATTTTTAATTACCTTTTCAATTTCACTGATTAAAATTGGGGTGTTTAGCATTTTTATATCTTCTTTGCTCAGCTTTGGTAATTCATATATATATGTAGGAATCTGTGCCATTGCTTCTGAGTTTTCCATTGTTTTGGAGTATAGGTTCTTGAAGTAGGTATTGATGATCCTCTGGATTTCTGCTAGATCTATAGTTATTTCACCTCTTTCATTCCTAATTGCATGGATTTGAGCCTTTTCTTTTTTTCTCACTCTGTTTTCCTAGTATGGATATTTCCTTCTATGAATGTCTTTCATAAAACTGCTTTGTTTGTGTTACATAGGTTACAGTATGTTATATTGGCATTATCTTGCATTTGTAGAAAATGTCTAATTTTTTCTCTAATTTCCTCTGTCACCCATTGGTTTTTCAGGAGAGTGTTATTCTATTTCCATGTGCTTGTGAAGTTTTTGCAGTTTCTCATGATATTGATCTCCAGTTTAAATGCATTATGGTCTTATACAGGGGACAACTTCAATTCCTTTACATTTACTTAATTATGTTCTACGATCTAGAATGTGGTCTATTTCAGGGAATGATCATGTATAGCAGAAAAGAATGTGTATTTTGATTTTGTGGGGTGAAACACTCTGTAGACATCTACTAAGTTTATTATTTCAAAAGTTTGATTCAGTTTCTATTATTTTGTTGTTGATTTTCTGTCTAGATGATCCATCTATTTGTGACAGTGGAGTATTGAGGTGCCCCACTACAATTGTATTAGTGCTTATTTGTTTTTTCATGTCCATTAATATTTGTTTTATATACATGTGAGGAATAGTATTTGGTCCATATATATTTATAATTGTCATCTCTTCCTCTTTTACTGTTCCATTTAAAAGGATGCAGTGACCTTCTTCATCCCTCTTCACTAGTTTGGGCTTGAAATATATCTTGTCTGCAAATAGCATAGCTACCCCTGCTTTTTTTCTGGGTTCCTGTTGCATGGAGAACAGTTTTTCATCCTTTTACTTTCATCCTATGAATTTCTTTTTGAATTAATTGTGTTTCTTGTGTACAGCCATTGTTTGATTTTGCTTTTTTTTTTTTTAAGTTCTTTCATTGGTACATTTTAGAGATGCAATATGTTTACATTTATCATTGGATGTTTGTACCTGTGCATGATATATCTTGATTCTTATTTTTTCCCTATTTCCTGTCCGCCCTTCACCCGCTCCACCCTTCCCTATTAAAATAGACATCATTTCCATTTTCTTTTCTTTTTTCGTAATTTTTCCTTTCCCTTCTTTTCTTCCCCCCTTCCCCTCCTTTCACCCCTACTTCTTTGGACCTTTTTTCCTATTTCAAATTATCAATTATTCATTTTAATCATATTAACCCTTATTTACACTATCAGATTCTCACACTAGAGAAACTATTCGGTATTTATACGTGTGTCCTATTTATTTTACTTAAGAGTATGGCCTCAATGCTCATCCATTTAGCTATAAATGACTCTAGTTTTTCATCCTTTATAGCTGTGTAGTACTCCATTTTATAAAAAAAAAAAAACACATCTTCTTTATCCAGTTGTCAGTTGATGGGCACTTGGGCTGCTTCCAAGCTTTGGCTATTATAAACTGTGCCGCTATAAACATGGGTGCACATATATTGCTGTGGTATGATTCTTTTAATTCTTTTGGGAAGATACCCAGCAGGGGAATAGCTGGGTCAAATGGAACCTCTAGCCCTAGTTCTTTGAGGTATCTCCATACTGATTTCCATAGTGGTCGCACCAGCCTGCACTCCCAGCAACAATGTAGAAGTGTTCCTTTCTCCCCACACCCACGCCAGCATTTGTTATTGGTTGATTTCTTGATAGCAGTCATTCTTTCTGGGGTGAGGTAGATCTCTGTATTGTTTTCATTTGCATCTCTCAAATGACCAGTGAGGTTGAACATTTTTTCATATATTTATTTGCTGCTTTTACTTCTTGTTCTGAGAAATGTCTGTTCATCTCAGATGCCCATTTTTGAACTGGGTCTTTGAATTTGGGGGATCTGATTTTTTTCAGTTCTTTATATATTCTAGATAGTAGTCCTTTGTCTGAGGTACAGCTGCTAAAATTTTTTTCCCACATTGTAAGTTATTTCTTAGCTGTGTTGGTGGTTTCTCTTGCAGTGCAGAAGCTTTTTAATAAGATGAGATCCCAGTTCTTGATTCTTTCTGCTAGTTCTCATGCTACTTTTTTTTCCTATGCCAATGTCTTCAAGAGTTCTAACTAACTAATCTTCCAGCAAGTTTAATGTTTCTGCTTTAATATTTAGATCTTTAATCCACTTTGATCTTAGTTTAGTGCCTGATGAAAGGTATGGGTCTAGTTTTAATCTTTGGTAGGTTGAAATCCAGTTTTTCCAACACCATTTACTAAATAGGCTATCTTTCCTCCAATGAGGGTAGTTGGCTCCTTTGTCAAAGAAGAGGTGGCTGAGTATGTCTGGAGATGCTTCTGTATCTTCTAATGTATTCCTTTGATCCTCAGGTCTGTTCTTTTGCCAGTACCATGCTGTTTTTATTACAGTAGGTTTATAGTATAGTTTCAAGTTGGGGATTGTGATACTCCCAGCCATGTCTCTGTTGCTTAGAATTGCTTTTGCTATTCTGGGTCTCTTCTGGTTCCAAGTGAATTTTTGGACTGTTTTCTCTAGTTCTGTGAAGTATACTGTCAGAATTTCAATCAGCATTGCATCAAATCTATTGAGTAGTTTTGGAAGAATGGCCATTTTCACTATATTGCTTCTTCCCACCCAGGAAAAAGGGATGTCTTTCCATTTTCTTGTATCCTCTTTGATCTCTTTTTCAGAGTGCTGTAGTGTAGAGGTCTCAGACCAGTGTAGCGGTCTTTTGCTTCCTTTGTTAGATTGATTCCTAGATATTTCATTTTTTTGGATGCTATTGTAAAAGGAATTGTTTCCCTAATATCTCTCTCAGTGAGTCTGTTATTGGTGTACAAGAAGGCTATTATTTTTTGAGTGTTGACCTTGTATCCAGCTACTCTACTGAATCTGTCAATTAAGTCTATAGTCTTTTGGCAGAGTTTTTTGGGTCTTCTATGTAGAGTACCATATCATCAGCAAATAACAACAGTATAACTTCTTCCTTTCCTATCTTTATTCCTTTTATTTCTTTCTCTTTTCTAATTGCTGTGGCTAATGTTTCCAGAACTATATTAAACAGGAGTGGTGATAGTAGACATCCTTGTCTTGTTCTTGATTTTAGTGTGAAAGTTTTCAGTTTTTGACCATTTAGTATGATGTTGGCTGTTGGCTTTTCACAAAAAGCCTTAATCAGCTTGAGATAAAGAACTTCTATTCCAATTTTCTGTAGCGTTTTTATCACAAATGGGTGTTGGATTTTGTTGAATGCCTTTTCTGCATCTGAGATGATCACATGTTTTTTGTCCTTAACTCCGTTAATATAGTGTGTTACATTTATTGATTTGCGAATGTTCAACCTTCCTTGCATCCTTGGGAGAAATCCGACTTGGTCAGGTTGTATGATCTTCTTGATGGCCCTATGTATTCTGTTTGCCAGTATCTTGTTGAGGATTTTTGGATCTATGTTCATTAGGGAGACTGGCCTGTAGTTCTCTTTTTGGGTTGGGTCTTTCCCTGGTTTTCGAATCAAAGTAACACTTCCAGGAATAAATTTGGAAGCCTTGCTTCCCCTTCAATTGCCTTGATGAGTTTAAAGAGTAACGGCAATAGTTCTTTTTTCTTTTGTATATTGTTTATTGGTACATTTTAGGTGCAAAATATAGTGACATTCATCATTGCAGATATGAACCTTTACATACTCTCTTGGTTCTTATTTTTTCCCCCTTCCCCTGCCCTCCCTTCAAACCCTCCATCTCTCCTATTTACAATGACTTTGTTTCCATTTTTTTATTTTCTCATATTAATTCCATTCCCTTCTTTCCTTTCCCATGCCCTCCCACTTCCCTTTCCTCTTTGCCCCTTTTCTTCTTATTTCACATTATCTATTGTACCTTTTAGTCCTTACTTACACTTCCATTTTCTCACATTAGAGAAACTATTCAGTATTGACACATGTGAGTCCTATTTATTTCACTTAAGAATATTGCTTCAATGTCCATCCATTTAGCAATAAATGTCTCTAATTTCTTATTTTTGATGGCTGAGTAGTACTCCATTTTATATTAAAAAAATCATATATTCTTGATCCAGTCTCCAGTTGATGGGCATTTGGGCTGTTTCCAAGTTTTAGCTATTACTAATTGTGCTGCTATGGACATGGGAGCACATATATCACTGTGGTATGATTCTTTTAATTCTTTGGGGAAGATATCCAGGAGGGGAATAGCTGAGTCAAATGGAACTTTCAGTCCTAGTTCTTTTAGGTATCTCCATAAAGATTTCCACAGTGGTTGCACCAGTCTACATTGCCACCAGCAGTGGAGCAAGGTTCCTCTTTCCCCACAGCCCTGCCAGCATTTGTTGTTGGTTGATTTCACATTAGAAGCCATTCTTTCTGGGGTAAGGTGGAATCTCAGCATTGTTTTAATTTTCATCTCTCCAATGACCAGTGATGTTGAACATTTTTTCATATGTTTATTTGCTATTTCTAATTCTGTTTGAATTAATTTTGTTTCTTTTCTGCAGCATGTTGTTGGATCTTGCTTCTTGACCCATTCTGCCAGGCTATTTGTTTTGACTGGTGAGTTGAGACCATTAATATTGATGGTTATAACTGATAATGTATTGAATTATCATTGTCATGACTTTTTGTTTGTTTTTTTGATCCTCACTGTTTGTTTTTTTAATTTCTTGTCATGCCTGATGGATTCATTCTGCTGGGCTTCCTGTGCTTGTGATCCTTCTTGTCTTTTCTTAGGATTTTGTCTAAAAGTTTTTGGAGTGCTGGTTTGGTATTAATGAAGTTCCTAAGTGCTCTTTGTCATGAAAGTATCTTATTTCACCATCAATTTTGAAAAATAGTTTTGCAATGTACATCAATCAGGGTTGGAGGCTCTTTTCCTTTAGAGCTTGAAACACATCACTCTAAGCCCTTCTTGCCTTGAGGGTTTGCACTGAGAAGTCTGCTGTGATTCTAATGGGCTTTCCTTTGTATGTGATTTATTTCTCTTTTCTTCCTACTTATAGAATTTTGTTCTTCTTTGGGTTTCTGGAATCTTAACAATTATATGCATATGTGTAGATATTTTTTGATCAAGGCTAGTTGGAGTCTTATATGCCTCCCTTATCTGTATGTCAAATTCTTTTCCCCTGCTTGGGAAGTTTTCTGCTATCATTTCTGTAAACTTTTTTTTATGTCATCTGTACTCTCTCCTGTTTCTTCACTGACTCCAATCAGTCTTATGTTATATTTCTTTGCATCATCCAGCAGCTGCTGGTTTGATTTCTCATGGTCCCTTACAATTTTAAAGATTTTTTTCTTTTCCTGATCACTAATTCCAATCTTACATGCTATATCTGAAATTCTGTCTTCTCCTTGGCTCATTCTGCTACATAGACTTTCAATGGAGTTTTTAGTCTCCTGGAAATCTGTTTGCATCTGTTTTATGGATTCCATTTGTTTCCTATGTTGGGATTCCATCATGTTCCTCAGCTCCTCTATTTATTTATCTGTATCCTCCCTAGATTTATTAATCATGTCTTGCACTATGGCCACAATCTTTTCTGTTATGTGAGAAAGTATTTCTGATTTCATTTTTTCCAGATCCTTTTTCGATGCTAGTGCAGGGACTCCAGGTGGTTGAGTATCCACAGTTGGGTGTTCCATCTCATTTCCCTTTGTGGTTGCTGTAGGTGATCTGGAAGTCTGTTTTTGTGGCTTGTTTACCTATCTTCTCATTTTGACACGGGTTGGGGGTGTGATCCTGGTGCCCATGCAGCTCACCTCCTCTGGGCTGGGAACTCAGCACACCTACCTGGAAGCCTCCTTTTGCCTAGGAGCCACGGTGCGCAGACCTGTGAGTCTCCTCTGGGCTGTGAGCTGTGGCATGCCTACCCAGAAGCCTCCTCTATCAGCAATAGTTCTTCTTTAAATGTCTTGTAGAATTCAGCAGTGAAGCCATCAGGACCTGGGCTTTTCTTTGTGGGTAAATTTTTTATTACATTTTCAATTTCACTCATTGTAGTTGGGGTGCTTAGAATTTCCATTTCTTCTTCATTTAACTTTGGCAATTCGCATGTATCTAGGATTCTGCCTAGATTTCTTCTGTGTTTTCCATTTTATTAGAGTACAGGTTCTTGAAGTGGGTATTGATCCTCTGGATTTCTGTTGGATCTGTTGTGATTTCACCTTTTTCATTCTTAACCACATGCATTTGCACCTTTTCTTTCCTTTTTTGTTTTGGTTGTTCTGGAGGGTGTTATTCAGTTTTCATGTGTTTGTGGGGGTTTTGCAGTTTCTTATGTTATTGATCCCCAATTTTATTGCACTATCATCTGATAATATACAGGGGGTAACTTCAATTCTTTTACATTTACTTAGACATGTCCTATGAGCTAGCATGTGGTCTATTCTGGAGAATGATGCATGTGCAGCTGAATTGAACATTTATTCTGGTTTTGTGGGATAGAATACTCTGTAAATATCTATTAAGTCAATTTGTTCAAGAAGTTGGTTCAGTTCTAGAATTTCATTGTTAACTTTTTGTCTAGATGATCTGTCTATTTGTGATAGAGGGGTGTTGAGTTCCCCCACTACAATTGTGTCATTGTTTATTTGGTTTTTCATGTCCATTAATATTTGTTTTGTATAGTTGATGGCATTCATATTTGGTGCATATATATTTAGGATTGTCATCTCTTCCTCTTGGATTGTTCCCTTCACAAGGATGTAGTGACCATCTTTGTCTCTCTTAATTAGTTTTGATTTGAAATCTACTTTGTCTGCAAATAAGAATGCTACCCCTGCTTTTTTCTAGGTTCTTGTGGCATCCTATTTTCCATTGTTTTACTTTCAGTCTATGAATTTCTTTTTGAGTTAGGTGTGTTTCTTGTATACAGCATATTGTTGGATTTTGCTTCTTAATCCATTCTGCCAGTCTATTTCTTTTGATTGGTGAATTGCAGCCATTAACATTGATGGTTATAATTGATAGATATTGATTCATCCTTGTCATGATGTTTTACTTTTGTTGGCTCTTTTATTTATTTTCCCCCTTTCCCTTTAGTTTCTTACCTTGCCTGGTGGCTTCCCTCTTTGGGGCCTGATGGAGTTGTATTGTTCTTTGTTTTTTTCTAGGATATTGTTTAGAATTGATTGTTGTCCTAGTTTGGTGTTCATGAAATTTCTCAGGTGTTCTTTGTCTTGGAAGTATCTAATTTCCAAATCAATTTTGAAAGATAATTTTGCAGGATACAAAAATCTAGGTTGGAAGTTATTTTCTTTTAGTGCTTGAAATACCTCACTCCAGGTTCTCCTTGACTTGAGGATATATGTTGAGAAGTCCGCTGTGATTCTGATGGGCTTTCCTTTCTAGGTGATTTGTTTCTTTTCTCTAACTGCTTGTAGGATTTTGTTCTTCTGTTGGGTTTCTGGGATCTTGACTATTATATGTCTAGATGTCGATTTTTTTATCATGATTAATTGGAGTTCTACATGCCTCACTTATCTGCATGTCCAATTCTCTGCCTTTGTCTGGGAAGTTTTCCACTATTACCTCTGTGAACAGTTTTTTAATGTCAATTGTGCTTTCTCCTATTTTTTCATGGACTCCTATAAGTCTTACGTTATTCTTCTTTGCCTCGTCTAGCAGCTGCTGGATTGATTTCTCATGATTCCTTACTATTTTTAAGAAATCTCTGTTTGCATGGTCCTTAACCATGATCCTGTCTTCTCTATCGGATATTCTATCATCAGATTCCCTTAATCTGCTCTACATACTTTCAATAGAGTTTTTAATCTCCTGAATATTGTTTGAATCTGTTTCATAGTTTCTATTTCTTTCTTATGCTGGGTATTCATGGCTTCCAGCATGTTTCTGTGCTCATCTATTTTTTTTATCTGTTTCTATTCTAGAGCCTCTAATCATGTCTTTCACTCTGCTTACCATCTCTGTAGATATCTGGGAGATTATTTCTGTTTTGAATTTTTCTAGAGCCTAGTTCATCTCTTTTGTTACTTCCCATGCTATCAGTTCAGGGTGTCCAGGTGGTTGATTGTCGAACTTTTCCACCTTGTTTCCCCCAGGATTTACCCTTGGTTGGGTGGAAGTCTGAGTTTGTGCCTTGCTTAAATGTCTTCTCATTTTTGTTTTTGGTTCTGTCCTTGGTTTAACTCCTGTGCTGGTACTTCGAAATTGCTTATTGTAAGTATCTCTGTTGCTTGTAATTAGAACCCTTATAGAATGATTTCTTCTCAGAGGTGACTTCCAGATATAGCTGGTCTTTTGAGGCTGTCTCATTTTCATTATACCAAGAAAGATCACTGACTAGATAAATAACAACACCTTAGCCTAAGTAATACAATCAGCAACACCATAGCATCAAGTTCATCTTAGAAAATGACATTTTGTGGTAGTTAGTAATCTATTACTTTTAACTGTGTGAATTAAATCAAACTAGAGGACTAACCCAACATATGTTTATTAGTGAATAAAATCTTCAATGTAACAACTTTACCCTTTGGGATGGGGAGTTAGAAGGAGTTGGGGAATGAGGGATAGGTAGAAGGATAGTGAAAGTTTAGCAGTGAGGCTACAGGACACAGGCAAGAGAATAATAGAAAAATAAAGAAGAAATCTGAATAAAGACCAGAACAGGAACAAAAAGGGAGATGAACAGTGTGGGACAGCAAGAGAGGGGGTGTAAGAGAGAAAGAAAAGAAAGAAGAAAAAAAAGGAAAAAAAACCCCAAAATTTGCAAAGAGTAGGAAAAAATTAAAGATAAGAGGAGAAAAAAACAATAATTCTAATTTTGGAAATATAAAATAAAAATGAAAATGAAGGGCCTCCTTCCGGTTATGTCTCTGCTGTCACAATAGACAAAGTGGGTAGCAGTGTGCAGATATAAGTCAATGAATCTCAGCAAGCCAGTCACAGATCCATGAGATTCAGGCAGATTTCTGGGTGCAAGTCTCAAGTTGAGCTCCCTTTTCTCCTGTAGGGTTGAACTCTGCAGAGTTGTACTGCAGGTTCCAGCTGCCCTTCACCTGAAGATAGTCCCAGTTCTGATGGGAGGTGATGATCCCTCCAACTTACCCAGTACAGTGGTCTGTTGGTCCAGTGTCCTCTATGTAGTGTGGAACCAGGTGGTAGTACAGCCAAGAGGCCAGAGGAGCAGAATGGGGGGGGGCTGTCCAGTGGATCGCTACTGGTGTGTGGGCTGGATGGGGAGGGTTCTCTGTGACTGGGGATCCCACTGCAGCATCTGTGGCTGTGCCTGTCTGTGATTTTGCTTCTTAATCCATTCTGCCAGTCTATTTCTTTTGATTGGTGAACTGAGGCCATTACCATCGATGGTTATAATTTATATATATTGACTCATCCTTGTCATGATATTTTACTTTGTTGGCTCTTTTATTTTCCCCCTTTCCATTTAATTTCTTTCATTGCCTGATGGCTTTACTCTGTTTGGCCTCATGGAGTTCTGACCTTCATTGTTTTTTTCTACGATATTGTTTAGAATTGTTTGCTGGTTTCATATTCATGGAGTTTCTCAGGTGTTCTTTGTCGTGGAAGTATCTAATTTCCCCTTCAATTTTGAAAGCCTCTCTTATCTGTATGTCTATTTCTTTTTCTCTGTGTGGGAAGTTTTCTGCCATTACTTCTGTGAACAGTTTTTTAAATGTCATTTTCACTTTCTCTTGCTTTTTTGTGGACTCCTATCAGTCTTATGTCATTCTTTTTGCATCATCTAGCATCTGTTGGATCTATTTATCATGGTTCCTTACTATTTTCAAGAAATTTTTCTATTCATGGTTGCTAATCACAATCTTGTCTTCTATATCTGACAGTCTATCTTCACATTGGCTCAATTTTCTTTGAATATTTTCAATGGAGCTTTTAATTTCCTGGATATCTGTTTTAATTTGATTCATGGATTCCATTTCTTTCCTATGCTGGGCATTTATGGCTTCCATTGTGGTCCTGATCTCATCTATTTTTTTTTATCTGTTTCTGTTCTAGAGTCTCTAATCATGTCTTCCATTCTTCTTACCATCTCTGTAGTTATCTGGGAAATTATTTCTGTTCTGAATTTTTTTAGCGCCTCAATCATCTGTTGTGTTACTTTCTCTGCTATCAGTTCAGTGTTTCCAGGTGGTTGATTATCAGATCTTTCCACTTTGTTTCCCCCAAATTTCCCTTTGGTGAGGTGGAAGTCTGGGTTTGCTCCTTGTTTAGATGTCTTCTCATTTCTGGTTTTGTTGTTCTTGCTGTTTTCTGGCTTATTTCAGGGGCTGATAATTCAATATTGCTTATTGTGAGTATCTTTATTGCTTGTATTTAGAACTTTTATGGACTGATTGCTTCTCAGAGGTATATTCCAGGTATAGCTGGTCTTTAGGTTTTCAGTCTCTAATGACTCTTAGACAATCTCATTTTCAGTATACCAGGGAGGTCAACTGATTAGATCAATCATGACACCTTAGCCCTGTTACTACAATCAGCATCAACAATAGCATCAAACACAGCTTAGAAAATGACAATTTGTGGTAGCCATTCATCTCTCATCTTTAACCATGTGAGCTAAATCAAGTCAAGCACCAGCTCAAAATATGTTTGTAGTAAATAAACCCTTCAATATGGGAAATTTACCCTGCAGGATAAGGATTTAGAAATTGAGGAGGGAGGGATAGAGAGATAGAAGGAGAGCAGAAGGTTAGAAATGAGGCTAGAGCACACAGGAAGATCACACAAATTTTGAGAATCTGTTGACAAGAGTAGAAGACAGAGTGAAGGAACATAGACAAGAACAGAACAAACTAATAGCCATAGGGATGCTAGAAACTGTATTCACCTTCCTATAATAATAGTGACAATTGAGACAAGGAAAGAGAGAGAAAAACAGTCCAAAATAGGACAGGAACAGGAACAAAGAGTAAGAGGAATGCAGAACAAGAAGGGAAAGAGCAAGAAAAAGAAAAGAAAAAAATATATATAAAGGGGCCTCCCTCAGGGTATGTCCATGTTGTCCTGGTAGACAACGTGGGCAGCAGTGTGCAGATCTAAGTTGATTAGTCTCAGTAAACCAGCTGCAGTCCACTGAGATTCAGGCTGATTTCTGGCTGCAAGGCTCAAGTGGAGGAACCTGACCTCCTCCAGGATTGAACTCTGCAAGGTTCTACTGCAGGTTCCAGCTGTCATTCCCCTGAAGTGAATCCAGGTTTCTATGGGAGGTGCTGATCCCACCAACTTACCATTCATGGTGATGCAGTGTGCCTTTGTTGCAGAGATTTTCTTCACTTTCCTAATGGGCTTCAGTTTTCTTTGAGGATGCTCAGAGTCCCTCTCTCCATTGTTCACATCTGTTCTGTGTTCTGGAGCTCATAACCAAGGCCTTTATGCCCCCCCTACTTGGTGTCTTTGCGGGCCACATGGAGAGATCCAGGAGTGCTGGTGTCTGCGAATCAGAGGTTCCCTATCCAGATGTTTTTTGTTTGACATAATCTCACTTACATATATTTGAATTTGTATCCATGATTTTGGTGTTATATCCAGTAACTTATTGCCAAGACCTATGCCATGGAGTTTCATCTAGGAGTTTTATACTTTATATTTTCATATAGGAGTTTTCTACTTTCTTGTCTTATACTTTGAATTTTGTTGTATATATTATTGGATAAGGGTCTAATTTAATTTTCTGAGTGTAGTATTCTGTATTTTACATTTTTTGAGGAGACTGTCATTTTCTCATTGAAGATTTTCAGCTTCTTTCTTAAAAATCAGTTTACTGTAATGGTAGGAAGTTATGTCTGGCCTCTTGATTCTGTTCCACTGTTCTATGTGTTTCAATTTCTTTTCTTGTTTCCTTTTTTTTTCTTTTTTGCTCAAGATTCCATTGGATATTTGGTGTCTTTTGGTTCTATATTAATTTCAGTAGGATTGTCTTTCTACTTCTGTACAAAAGTCATTTGTATTTTCACATGAATTGTGTTAGGTGTATAGACTTTTTTCACAAAGTTAATTCCTTCATGAATGTGGGCTATCTTTCTGTTTTGTGTCAATTTATTTCATCAGTGTTTTACATTTTCAACCATTTTACCTCCTCAGTTAAGTCTTTTTATAAATATTGAATTTATTTTAAAGCTATTATATATAGCCTTGCTTTCTTAATTTCCCTTATGTATAGCCCATTGTTGGTATATTAAATTACTGACAATGATTTTCATAAGTTTCTTTTGTGTCCTGTAAATTTACATGATTTTTTTTAGGTTTTTTGATTTTTTGTAAAATTTTTGGATATATATTCTCCAGTTTAACTTTTTTAGTTTCCAGTTTGAATGTCTTTTTCTTATTTCTCTTGCATTATTGTTCTAGCAATGTTTATATTGTGAAACCCTTCTGATTAATCTTCTTGTTGCCTTCATAAGAAAAAAATAGAAAAAATTTCTTCTGGCTTATTATAGTGAAGTTGTTTTTATGTGACACATTAAAAATTTCACTTCTGGGCAGAGGATTTAGCTTAGTGGTGCCACCTGCCTCATAAGTGAGAGGTTCTGAGTTCGATCCCTGGTACAAAAAAAATTCATTTTTATTTCTCCCTGATTCAAAAATTCCTTTTATATTTTACTTAAAGTTTCCCTATTCAGGATCTTCATTCTGTTTGTCTCATTTTGTCAATTCTCTTTTTTATTAAATCAGCCTCAGGTTTTTGTTTCAGAAGGTTATTTTTTCTTTTCTTTTTAGACATATGATTATATAGACAGTAAGACAGAATTCTTCAGCTTGAGGAGAGAGCCTTTTAGAGTTTCACTTTAACCTAAATTTCCAGACTTATGCTTACTTTTTCTTAGTATTAACTCTTTCAAATTCCTTCTCCAATACATGTCTGAACACATTTTGTGTTTTTCTCAAACATATCATGCATTTTACACTATAACAGTTAGAATTTTTCCAGAAAACATGATTTCAATGTATTAAATTAGCAGTTACTTATTACTGCATGAAAGAAGTGATTGCAATAGTGATTGCTTCCGTGGAATAATGATTCATCAAAAATACAATTTATTTTTTTCTCTCTGCTGCCTTAATAATCTTGTTTCTGTACACTTCCTGGTTACAAGTGAACTGAACCACCACTAGGAATTACATTTCCAAACAAAAGGTTTTGCAGACTGTACAAGGAAGTTTTCTGTCTTATGCAGTTTCCAAGTTTCCTGGATGTCTTAGGACTTTTCCTTCTTATCAACTGTCCAGAAACTCAATTTATCATCATTCATCTCTTAAACAAAGTAAGATAGGCCAGTTATAACCCACTATTGTGGGTGATCCTGTCTCTTTTGAAGGACTGACTAAAGAAGGTTGAACAAAATTATGAAATAAGAAGGTGGGAAATAGCTGTTGAATGATAAATTGACTCTTCCATACATTCAACTTTACTTTTCTACCTGTAGTGTTCTCAGGTTATTGCCTTTCTCTTTAGGTAAATTATAACCCAATAGCCAAGACTCCCCCTTAAATATCATGTTTCCTGAGGAGCTTTACTCAACTCCTTATATAGTTAGCTGATTCATCCTTACTTCCAAAACTATTTATTCATATATCTCTTAAATAGTTTAGTAAACTATATTGGATATATCTGCATACTTATCTATTTCTCCCATTAGATGGCAAGTTCCTGGAAATCAAGCGGTTATTCAACATTGAGTTCCTAGAACTCAATATTCTACTTGATTCAGAGTAGCTGTTAGTAAATGTTTGAAATGTTGAATGATCAAAATTATGCTACACTAGAATATCTCACAAAAAGTGCTTCTTTCATGATATCTGTCATCTAATCCATAATTATTACTATTATTCTAAGATTGCTGTTCTATTATAATTTATAGTTAAACTGAAAATAAACATATTTTGAACATATCTTTCAGTGCTTACATTTAGATGTCAAACTCACTTTGACTATAACTTTAAAATTTATTCATCTGGCACTCTCCTACTATCTTTGAAAGAATACAATACAGGTATATATCTTGATCTCAGGGAGTTTAGAAACCACTGGAGGGGATTGCTTTTTCAAATAATTATTTAAAATTTAGCTGACACTCAGAGAACTGCATCCTATGTCAAAGCAGGATTTCTAAAAAGAAAAATGGAGGGATTTTCCCTTGGGATCCTCTTGGATGATCCCTATACACAAAGTAATTGATTCCTAATTTTGGCCTGGGATGATATTAAGGACTTTTTGAGATGAACCAGTGTAAAACACTGTACAGGATGGGCAGAAGAGTATGTAAAGATGCAGAAGAATTTAGCTGTGTGCATAATTACAACAAGTAACTCTACAATCTTAGAACATACATTCTGAGGTGAAACAATACCAGGAGAGGTAATTATATTGGAAAATAGGGGGCTGGATTAGGAAGGGTGCATGTATCATGGAAAGGATCTGTAACTATTCTGAAGGCTTTTAGTAGAAGTTAGTTACCTTATTTTGCATTATTCCAAGGGGAATATACCCTTCAACTAATAAATGCACTGTGAGTTCTCATTGGATGAACAGTGGTAAAAAATTTTATTGGTAAATTAGAGAACCTCAGTAGAGTAAATTGATATAAAATGACCAACTTTCTCTTTTACTTTAAAAATACTAGGAAATCTGAAATGGATCCTCTCCCCATGAGCATTTTTCATCCTTTTATTGTCACCTAGGGTATGTTAATGTTTTTGGACTGCTGCCTGCAGCCTTGGCTCCATCACCTAAGAGGATATTTGGTGATAGCAGTGCACCCTTGTAAAGGGAGCCTGCTGATTACGTTTCCATTATATACTAGAGCCAAGTCTGCCTGCTAATTTCCTTGCCAATAGCAGTTAGATTTTTACAGTGGCCAGTGTACTGTGGAGAAGTATCATGCTCCTTTTTAGAGAACAAAAACAATAGCATAAGAAATTTAAGATTGTAACTTTCATCAACAAATATTCAAAATAAAACTTAAAAGTAGCATTTATATATTATGTCATTAAAAACTCCATTTCTTTTCATAGGAAGTTACAGTTCTGATATACCTTTTTATATTCCATTTATCCACTGCAGAAATTAAGAAAGTGCAAAGAACAGGTGTAAAATGTATAATTTTAGTCATTCTAACATCTATGAAACATTTATTATGTTCTGAGCATTATGCTACCTATCATGGCTTACAAAGGGAATGTAGTATAATTGTTGTCTTCAAAAAGCTTGCAAACCAAGTCTGGGAACCTTGAACATGAAATATTTTGATATTTAGCAAAAAAATTCTAGGACTGAGATTATTATTAGCAAAAGATTTGAGTATCAAGTCTCAAATAATTGATACAATTCCTTAACATTTTTTTCTTTTTTTTTACCCTTTGTTATGGAGTGAATATTTATATTTGATCAAAATTCAAATGTTGAAGTCCTAACTCTGAATATGATGACATTTAAAAGTGGAATTTAGGACAGAAAATTAGAGTTAAATGAGGTCTTGAAAGTGGATTTTCATGACAGTATTACATACAAAGGAGAGGCCCCACGAACACACCATATCTGGTGGCAATCTACAAGGTAGAAAGGAACCCTCTGTCAAACCTAACCATAATGGTAATGTGAATCTTAAATATCTAGGGTCCATATCAGTGAGAAAATAAATTTCTACCTTTAAAGCCATGTAGTCTATAATGCTACATTATGGCAGTATAAACTGTCTTATCCAGTTGTAGGCAGTATGCTTAGTACTTTCTTCATACTTTTCTTAATGCTGTCATGATCCTGCAAGGCAATTATTATCTTTATTTTATAAATATGTAAAGTGAGGTAAGGGAGCTTAAGTAATTTGCATGGTATATTACAGCTAATAAGTGGTGAGCCAGAATTAAGCTTATTTATCTTATCTCCACCAAAACCTACATAACTTCATGGGAAAGATTTATTAATCATTGGTCCTATAATGAAAAAAAAATCTACTCAGATATTTGTGATTTGACTTTTGAAGTCTCCATTCTTTTCTGCCTCACAATTTAACAATAATGAACAAAATAATTTCCTTTTTTTTTTTTTTGTACTGGGGATCAAACTCAGGACCTTGTGCTTGCAAGGAAGGTGGCAACACTACTGAGCTAAATCCCCAGCCCATTTTCCTTTTGTTCTGAAGCATGCAATATGCTTGACAATAATATGTCATCTATATAATGATTTCAGGAGTCATGGAGAACTATTTTTCCTCCTGGGATTTAAGTATCATCTTCTTCACTTACTGTTTAATTTGGTAATGAAAGAAAAACAATATAACAGTTGTCTGACCCAATATGATAACACATTCATCATGTGATTACTGTGATTGTTTGCCTCTGTTTGTGTTTGTTGTAGAGAAAATGTAAGGATGTGAATCAGTGGCAGGTGGGTCTGTCAAGCACATCATTTTATGCACATGTACCAACTCCTCATGAGGGATGTAATCATTGTGTACTGTAAATATGTAAGAACAAAAAATAAAAATTGAAACAGTAGAAGCCATATGGGTGTTCTGTGGGTTTTATTTTCTTGTCAGTTCTGGCCACCCAGCTTTTCAAATATGGGGTACACATAACATTTCATAGGGCTTTTTTCCCCAGTATATTTTTGAACTTGTGGATTTTCTTCAGTGGGTGGAGTAAAGTCCATTTATTTCTGGGAAGGTATCTTTTTGAGGGAGATTTAGGATTTATTCATGGGACTACTTTACTGTTCTCTTTCTTTATAAGAAAATTCATCCAGAGTCTCCTACAGTCCTACACTCACTCATTGCAATTATTCTCCTTCCATGCATTTTAAACTAAGTCAGACTGGCCTCAATTTGTCCTATCAAAATAACTTAAAAGAAATTGTTTTCTGAATCTAGTGCTCAGTCATCATCTCTCTTGACCCATGAGCAGCCTTTGACTCCACTGAATAATTATTTTCTTTGAAACACTTTCATCTTTTGGCTTCCAGAATATCCTATTCACTTGGGATTCTTTGTCTCTTTGCAATTGGTGACTGCACATAGTCTCTTGCTGTAAATTATCTTTATTTCATGTATTTATTCATGTATGATAAAATGATTCAACATTTAGTTATATAAAATAATAATAACTATTATTATTTATTTTCTCTAAGTTAAGTGTTCTGTTTTGTAGTATCTTTACTTTTACCTGCGGTTTGACTGGAGCCACAGGACCCACTTACTCCTGGCTCTACAGCTAGAAAGTTGGTATAGTTTCTAGAGGCTTCAGTTAGTCTGTGGATCTCTCTAAATACGAAATCATACACCTTCATCTTTTCCACTGATCACACAGAGCAATCTCTGATTCAATGTGAGAATGGGCTCTATAAAGATGTAAATTCTAGGAAGCTTCAGTCACTGGGGGGCAACGTTGAGCCTGACATTTACAGTTAACCCTCTGATCCCTAATGAGTCAGAGACTTCTTACTCATAAAACACAGTCATTTTTTTCAAAATACAGTAGTTTGGAAATGATAGTCATTCAGTAGAAACCACACTAAGATTTTTGGTAGTTGAAGTATATTAAAAGCACTTTGGCTTATGATATTTTCAACTTGCGATAGGTTTATCAAGACATAGCTGTAGTAAGTTAAGTAGAATCTACATACGTAACTGTTTCATGAATATTTTCACTTGCATGTCTAATAGGTATCTCATCGTACTCCACGGAGCACATAATATCTTTTACCTTTTTCCTTGTTCCTGAAATCTGTTACTGGTGCTCCCATCTTAGTAAATAGTAACTCCTCAAGCTAAGGTGATTGAAGTCATATTTGATTTGTCTTTTCTTCTCACACTCCATATCAAATTTTCAAAATATTTTTTGTTTTCTTTAAAATGACATTATTTTCCTTTCTATCTAAACCATCTGTAATATAACTGCCATTATTGTTCAGCCACTTTATAGCAACAGTTTGTTAATTAGCTTTGCTGTCTTCTTCCTAAGTACCACAGGGTATTTTAAAGACAAGATTCCTACCAATAATATTAAACTTTAAGTCAGATTATGCAACATCCTTGCTTAAAATCTTCTAATATCTTCTCTTATTATAAATAATAGCCAAAGTTCTTAATGTGATGGGTTAAAAACATTATTTACTTTCTTGTCAACTCTGCTTCTTCTGCTCATTACCTCAAGGCTGTCACCTCAGAACTTTGAACTCCTGAATGTTCTGTCTTTGATATACATGGGACGTACTCCTTTATTTCCTTTATTTTTTACTCAGATACCACCTCTTTATGTCAGTATTTTGTTTATGAACTCACATATGGTTAAAAAAGACACCCCCTCCCACAGAATTTCTTTTTGGCATTGCACAATTAAATGAAGAAGTTTATTTCTATACTTCTTACACACCTGAATACAGGATTTCAGTGATAAGAAGGGCAAAAGGGCCTCTCTTCTAGTTCTGTGCCTAGTTTTCAAGAGTACTGGCAACTTTCATTTCCTCACAACTGAAAAAATCTTGGGATACATTCTCTTGAAATACAGCTACTATGCTATGAGAGAACCAAGCCACAAGTAGAAGAAATATATAGGCAGTCTGGTTGACAATCCCAGATAAATTCTTAGAAAATAGCCTGCAACAACAATCCGTTATATGAATAAGCCATCATGGATATTGCAGTCTGATCAAATTTTCAACTTTCTCTAAAATCAGTGCAGTATAACTTTCAAATTGAGCCAAATCAACACATATAATATGAAAAATGCAAAAAAAAATGTTTGAAACTGCTGTTTTTGGAATGAATTTTTTTATGCCTTAGTAACCAATAACAAAGAAATTTTGTATCAAAAGTGGAGTGATTATTTAAGAAAAAACTAAATTATGTGGAGTTAGCACCTATCCTGGCTCAAGTAGAAGGATGCAATAGTACTCTCATGACTTTCTTGAAATTCATATAAAGTTTGACATAGTTAATAGAAAGTGAGGTGCTTTTGTTTTGCAATTTGGTGAATTCTTTAAACCAGTATTTCTAAAAAAATAAATCTGTGACAAAATATGAAATGTAATGAATACCACTCTTTCACATGAAACACTAGGTAAGACTTTTTTGATGCCAGAAATAGACTTAGTCAAGATTGAAAAAATGATGAGCTCATGGTACAAAAGGTATTTTTTTCCAGTCCAGTGGTTGCCTCAATTGAGTGCTCCTCAGAGTCCTTTCCAATAAGTCAATCAAGTTACAAAGAAGAATGCATTTCAGCGACATTAAGCAAAGCTCATATCCTCATTATCTAATGTAAACAAGAAAGAAGATAGCAGAAAGTTGAGGATCCAAATATAGTTAACTACAGACATTTCATTGTCTGTAAAAGCTAAGTACAATGTGAGAGAAGTTTCCTTAGGGAGTCAGGGAATTGACTTTGAGTGCTGGTACTTTACTCCTACTTAAAAACATTTACCATAAATAATTAAAATCACTGATTTGGGAAGAGAGTTTATGCTAAAGGAGGTTCCAGGAAGAGAGACTGATAAAGTGATGAGCTTTTTGGGATAGTATGACAATATATCAGTAGAGAAAGCATTCTGATATTGTTCTTCTTGTAAAAACACTGTACCAATCTCTTTAACTTAGATTTTTAGAAAAACAAATAAAGACATGTTCTTCATCAGACACTTACTGAACTGATTGAGGTGCTACATAAGTGGATACTGAGTTACAGGGAGTTGTAGGGGAACAAGAATATAGTTGCTTTTGAACCTCAAGAATAAATGAACTTCTATAGCACAATAGCAAAGAAAATGTGTAAGAATAAATATCATGGATTTAATTGTATATATTTTTCAACATATGCACCACAAATCTCTCAAGTAACAAATGGAAAATGAGTCTGTAAAACTAGAAGTCAATATGTACATTAGTCCATTCAATATATATGTAAAAATAAATTTAAATTCATAAATATCGTAGGTTTTTTATTTTGAATAGAGGAAACACTGAATCTTATTTTTCCCTTGGATGTAGTCTTTTTACAAATCACTACTAAAATAGATTTATGTACTCTTTGATGCATGTAGTCAAAAAGGAATTGAATTATAATAATAAAATAATTTAGAGGTAAGAATTACTCTAGTTAGTTTTTGTTGCACAACTTTTTATGCATTCAAGGATTTTTTTTTAAAGTATGGTTTTTTCTATAGGAAATTACTTTCTCTAATTTATATTCTTGACATAATGACCTCTTAGTTGTAAGATCTTTAGCATCTGAAACATGAGGTATGACAGTTAACAGAGTCATTGGTCCTTTATGTCACTCTGTTCCAAGAGACAATCTGATAGAGTGCCTAATACCTACCAATGAAAATATTGTAACACTATCTCTTGCTTCCTAATGGGCATTTTTTTAACCTACTGAGAAGCACATAGATGATAAAGGATATTAGATACTTTTAAAACAGATGTTTTCATGTGATTCACTATAACTTGACCTATGATGAATAATTATTTATAAATCTCTAGTTCACATGAATAATGCTATAGGTAAATGCTGAATTTAACATTTTAAAATTTTCTTTTCAAGAAAGATATTGTTGCTAATGAATAATGATGTTTTAAGTTGTATTTAGGTTTAGGAATGACAATGAAAATTTTCAGGGTAATTATTCTTTTCATTCACTCATTCAGATCCATAAAAAGAGTTATGTAAAATGCTAGATAATAATATATTTATTTTCAACTTGTAACATAACATTGAGGAGTTAGTATTGTTATCTCCATTTACAGATGCAGAAACAGAAGGCAAGAGCAAAGTACCTTGATCAGTTTCCTTAATTAAGATATCTCAGTTTAAGAAGGAAGTTGAAATTCAAACTCAAGATTGTTTTCTTTCAAATTTCTTTTTTCTCTAAAAAATTCCATCTCCTCTGAGATTAGGAGCATTAATATATTCAACATCAGCTAAAGTGGTTTTCTCGTAATTTAGACCATTGTGACATTTGCTCTCTATCCTTGATTTCTTCCTTCTGTACTGCTGTTCGGTAGGTAAATAAGGAGATATAGACTATCTTAAATTGTATTCAATCACTGTGGCTGAAGGAAGGAACTATGAATGGTACCTTAGAATAATCTGGTAAGATGAAGCTTTGGCCATTCCTAGGCTTATTTGAACTCTACATTTGATTAATCCATTCTCTGGAACTGGTCCAGATCATAATGATAACAAAGGAGAAAAAATACACTGAAGATTGCTTATCCAAATAGATGGCTACATCTAGACAATGCTAGTTGTTTTTTTTTTCCTCTGGTTTTAAGTGGTTCATTCAGTACCAATCATTTAGCATATTACCCATCTTAAGGCATTTCTGGCATTACTAGTTTTGTAATGCTTAAGCAAAATTTTACTCTTTGTTTGGTATTGTGGATTGAACTCAGGACCTTGCAATTGTGAGGCAGGCGACAGCACCGAGCTAAATCCCCAGCCCCTAAATTATATTTTTTAATTACAGTACATTTAAATATTATTAAATAGATAATATTTGTTTTAGTGTATTTCTTATTAAACTTTTCATTATAAAATCAATTAATTTGCCAGGTTAAAACTTCACATGTTGCCATAAATTGAATAAAATATTTATTTGACTTCTTTTTCCAATCCATCCTGAGCCCATTTCAATGTCCAAAAGAAATTATTATTAACTGTTTATTTTTCCCTTAATTACTCATAAAATTTCCAACAATATACTCATCATGTGATACTGATTTAACAAATTAATATATTGCTTAATGGATCTCTACTGTAAAAATAAGAAAATGTACAATTTTAATCATACAATTCAATTTTTATTTTAATTGTCTTCCATTTCATCTATGAATAGTTAGTAATGTTCCTAATTTATGTTGTTGAATTTTAGTGTTTTCATTGTTTCTTTTGAAAAAACTAAGCTTTTTGCCCTATGTCTAGACTGATTTCAAATAATCAAATACTAATAGGGAACATTTGCTATATTATTTTTCTAAATATTTTTGCTAAAAATTCAGGAATGTGAAAACATCTATTGGAGAAGAAAATGTGGTCCTGTGGATTAAAAAACCATTGCCTCAGAAAACATCCTTTCAATGCTGACATTAAATGTAGTCTTTTATTTTTCTGTCAAATTTCCTGCAAG
The DNA here is from genome assembly GCF_053883595.1 of Heterocephalus glaber. Taxonomy (NCBI): domain Eukaryota; kingdom Metazoa; phylum Chordata; class Mammalia; order Rodentia; family Bathyergidae; genus Heterocephalus; species Heterocephalus glaber. The sequence continues at coordinate 59,575,338 of NW_028258138.1, forward strand.
ATTTCTGGCTTGCATATTTTGTGCATGGATGATAAATTTTCTGAATTGTGGCTTAACAATCTATATAGATTCTAACTGATTATTTTTCTCACATTTTCTTGGTTTGGTGAGGTAAAGAATTACAAATATTTTAACCCAATATTTGAAGATACTTTTCTCCTCTTATTTCCCATGAGAAGTTTTGTCAGTATATGATATTTCACTCATTTGGTTCAAAAGTATTTAGTGATTGGGCCGGGGATTTAGCTCAGTGGTTCTGGTGCCTGCCTCGCAAGCACAAGTTCTCGAGTTCAATCCTTAGTACCAAAAAAAAAAAAAAAAAAATTTAGTGGTCTTTCTCTGCAGGTAATTTTAATTGTTTTGTAGATGATTTCAGATTTTTCTGTTCATTTTTATAATTCACAGTGTTGCATGCAGATGTTCCCTGCCCTCACCCTCACAAATCTCATCTAAAATTTCTCCAAATTAGGGGGAAAGTCTGCTATATTCTGATTGGCCCTTCTCTCCTTTGTTAACTTTTGGATCTTTTTCAACTTTTTTTCTCTTCTGTGTGAATTTTTACAGTAACACCTTACATTCATCTTTATAGTCTCTGACTAGATTTTCAGCCAGGTTCTTCTTTCTCCCATTCTCTCTGTCTTTGTAAAAAGTCACAATGATTACCTTCTTGTCTGTTTTTTTTTCATCATCTGTGAAATAACTTGAAAAATATTCAGAGTGACTAAAACTATGTGTTCCTTCATTTCACCTGTAAGGATTCATTATTTTACAAATTCCTTTTCAAGCTGTTGATACTCTCTAAACATTTTATGATTCTTTATTATTTATAGAAAATCATGATAATAAAACTCTGATGGTTTGAATAAGTAGACATTTTATGTGACATTGTGTAGGTTTTTCTCTCTACATATTTTTCCCTTGAGTAAGGTTTTGGGAAAACTGCCAGTTAGGAGAGGGTGTAGGCTGATCAACTTTCCTCTTGAATGTGTGGAGGGAATTTGTTTGATGACATCACAGATCACAGTATGTAGAAGGGAAAATGACCTGAGATAATTACTCATTGGGATTGTCCAGCTGGAAACACTTGATTTTCAGAAACTTGGCTTGCTCCTATTCAATGTAGTTATTTTCTTGTGAATATTATTAAACCACTGTGTTCATGTGTCTGTTTTCTAAACATTTTCCATTATTCAATTTAAAGAAACTTTGATAATTAACCTTTACCAAGAAGGCTGTTTGGCTTGCTATCATTATGTGATCTGCTTCTTTGATAAATGTCCTGCTATAAATAAAATTTTTATTTTGTGTGCTACATGAAGTTGCTACTGATAAATTAAAATTTTCCCAAAGGAAACAATCAGGATAAAGAATATACTAGAGATTCCAGAGAAGTGATATTATTCTGGGAAAAGAAGAGTAATATCATTTTGGAATAAAATGTTTCAGACCTTGTTGAAAAACATTTGAGAGAATTAAAGGTACTTTAAAACAATATGAAATATAGATGAGGCAGAATTATGCTTCCTGGATGGATGAAGAAAAGTTCTTAATGGCAAATAGCAAAGCATGTTTAAAGTCCTAAGTACTTAGTTTTATTCTTTCTAGATCTTTTGGCAATGAGTGAGTAGCATAAAAGAAATAAGAGAAGGTAATGTTTGTCCTTCATAAGGAAAGACTGAAGAGAAATCCTAATGAACTCTGATGATATACACTTCCTAGCTATCTAGTACACTCATTTGAGTGCCACAGTTGATGCCTTACATACTGTGTTTGCTCAATGTCAGGCAGTGCTTGCCTGAATACAAGAGGACCTTCACTTATCTGTCATCTTTTCCTCCCCCTCCCCGAAAAAAAATCATATGTTTTTCCAGCTTACACCAGCTAGATTAGAAAAATGTGATTTTTATGTTTAAAAAGAAATGAAATGTATTTTAATACATGGCATGGGATAATTTGATGGATAGATATTGTTTCTAAATTAACTCAAGTATCATTTTATTGCAATTAATTTGATATTAATTTTTAAATTGTGCTCCACTACAAAAGCAACCATTAGACTATTTACCAGATCCACAATTATTTCACTATTAGAAAAACTAATTGGCACTTTCTGAGAGTTCCTTTTTAATTACAAACAGAATGTATATCCTAATATAAGAATGTCAACATAATTGAACTGAAATGAATTAACTTTATCTTCAAAGTTCCAATATGCTGTTTTGATATTATGTTGCTTTTGATACCCAAATAGACAGATTTTTACTAGTTAAAGTTCAATGGTTTTCTATAGAAATGGAGTCAGAGAAAAATAAAGAAAACTACAAACCTACTGCAATGTGAGATATGTTGGAGTCAAGTTTGTATTCTAGAGAAATGTTTCAGAGTGAGATTTATCTATGCTGCTTGGTTTATCCATTGTGTCATTTACATTTTAACTTATAAGATGCATATTGTCATGTGAAGATGAAACATTTTTTTTGATAGAGGACTTTGCTACTTCTAGTTTCTCTTAGTTCATGGAAAGTAAAGTCTTGTACTAATAGCTGTTTGTTCCTTCTTCGTAAGAGAGAATGTTTTTATTGATGTTTGGTATTTTGAGTAAATATCTTGAAGATAATGGTATACAGTGTATTTTTTTGTTAAATTCTTTTATTGGTACATTTTAGGTATACAACACAATTACATTTTTCATTGGGAATTGTACCTATACATAATGCATCTTGGTTCTTATTTTTTCCCCATTCCCCTGCCCTCCCTTCATGCCCTCCACCCTTCCCTATTTACAAAGACTTTATTTCCATTTCTTCCATTTCTCATCATTTTTCCTTTCCCTTATTTCCTTTCCCCTGACCCTCCCACTACCCCTAACCCTTTGGACCTTTTCTTCCTATTTTGCATTAACAATTATACATTCTAATCATTGGTACATTTTAGGTATACAATATAATGACATTCATCATTGGAAATTTGCACCTTTACATAGTCTCTCTTGGTTCTTATTTTTCACCTTTGCCCAGCCCTCCCTTCAACCCCTCCATTCCTCCCTACTTATAAAGATTTTGTTCCTATTTTTCCATTTTCTCATATTAATTCCATACCCTTCTATCCTTTCCCCTAACCCTCCCACTTCCTTCCCTTTTGCTCCTTTTCTTCCTATTTCACATTAACTATTGTACATTTTAAACCTTATTTACACTTTTATAAGTCTCACACCAGAGAAACTATTCAGTATTTATACATGTGTGTCCTATGTATTACACTTAAGAGTATTGCCTCAATGTGCATCCATTTAGCTATAAATGTCTCTAATTTCTCATTTTTTATGGCTGAGTAGTACTCCATTTTATAAAAAAAAACACATTTTCTTGATCCAGTCTCCAGTTGATGGGCATTTGGTCTGTTTCCAAGTTTTAGCTATCACAAACTGGGCTGCTGTGAACATGGGCACACATACATCACTGTGGTATGATTCTTTTAATTCTTTGGGGAAGATCCCCAGCAGTAGAATAGCAGGGTCAAATGAGACTTCCAGTCCTAGTTCTTTGAGGTGTCTCCATACTAATTTCCACAGTGGTTGCACCAGTCTACACTCCCACCAGCAGTGGAGCAGTGTTCCTCTTTCCCCACAGCCCTGCCAGCATTTGTTATTGGTTGATTTCATGATAGCAGCCATTCTTTCTGCAGGGAGGTGAAATCTCAGTGTTGTTTTCATTGGCATCTGTTGAATGACCAGTGATGTTGAACATTTTTTCATGTATTTACTTGCTATTTCTACTTCTTTTTCTGAGAAATGTCTCTTCATTTCAGATGCCCATTTTCTGATTGGGTCTTTAAATTTGGGAGGTCTGATCTTTTTAAGTTCTTTATAGATTCGAGATAGTAGATTTTGTCTGAGGAAGAGAAGGTGAAGATTTTTTCCCACATTGTGGGGTGTCTCTTCACACTGCTGGTGGTTTCTCTTGCTGTGGAGAAGCTTTTTAATAAGAAGAGATCCCACTTGTTGATTGTTTGTGCTAGTTCATGGGCAACTGAGGTTTTGTTCATAAAATCTTTTTCTACACTGATGTCTTCAAGGGTTCTACCCAATCTCTGTTCCAAATGGTTCAGAGTTTCTATTTTAATATTTAGATCTTTAATCCATTTTGATTTTAGTTTAGTGCATGGCAAGAGATATAGGTCTAGTTTTAATCTTTGGCAAGTTGAAAGCCAGGTTTTCAAGCACCATTTATTAAAGAGGCTATCTTTCCTCCAGTGAGGGTGCTTGGCTCCTTTACCTAAGATGAGATAGTGGAGTATGTATGGCACAGTTTCTGCATCTTCTGATCTGTTCCACTGGTCTTCAGGTCTGTTTCTTTGTCAGTAACATGCTGTTTTTATCAAAGTAGCTTTGTAGTATAGTTGCAGGTTGGGGATTGTGATCCCTCCTGCCATGTCTCTGTTACCTAGAATTGCTTTTGCTATTCTAGGTTTCTTCTTCCAAATGAACCTTTGGATTGTTTTCTCAAGGTCCATGAAGTGTGCTGGTGGGACCTCAATTGGAATTGCATTAAATCTATATAGCAGTTTTGGAAGTATGGCCATTTTCACTATATTAATCCTTCCTACCCAGGAGCAGGGGATGTCTGTCCATTTTCTGGTATCATCTTCAATCTCTCTTCAGAATGCCATAATTTTCAGAGAAGAGGTCTTTGATTTCTTTCGTTACATTGATTCCTAGGTATTTCAGTTTTTTGGATGCTATTGTGAAAGGAATTATTTGCCCTATTTCTCTCTCAGTGAGTCTGTCATTGATGTAGAAGAAAGCTATTGATTTTTGTTTGTTGATCTTCTAACCAGCTACTTGATTGAATTTGGTTATTAAGTCTAGAAGACTTTTGGTGGAGTTCTTGGGATCTTCTATATAGAGTAGCATGTCATCTGCAAATAATGACAATTTGACTTCATTTCCTATCTTTATTCCTTTTATTTCTTTCTCTTGTCTAATTGCCATGGCTAATGTTTCCAGAAATATATTGAACAAGAGTGGTGATAGTGGTGATCCTTGTCTTGTTTCTGAATTTAGTGTGAAGGATTTCAGTTTTTGACCATTTGGTACGATATTAGCTGTTGGTTTTTCATAGATGGCTTTTATCAGTTTGAGGTAGAGACCATCAATTCCAACTTTTTGTAGGGTTTTTATCATAAATGCATGTTGGATTTTGTCAAATGCTTTTTCTGCATCTATGGAGATAATCATATGATTTTTGTCCTTGGCTCTGTTGATATAGTGTATTACATTGATTGATTTGTGTATGTTGAACCATCCCTGCATCCCTGGGGTGAATCCCACTTGATCAGGGTGTATGATCTTCTTGATGATCTTCTGCATTCTGTTTGCCATTATCTTATTAAGGATTTTTGCATCTATGTTCATTAGTGAGATTGGCCTATAGTTCTCTTTTTCAATTGAGTCTTTCTCTGCTTTGGGGATCAAGATGATGCTTGCTTCCAGGAATGAATTTGGGAGTATTGCTTCCCTTTCAATTTCCTTGAAGAGTTTAAAGAGTATTGGCAGCAGTTCCTCTCTAAATGTCTTGTAGAATTCAGCAGTGAAGCGATGAGGGCCTGGGCTTTTCTTAGTTGATAAGTTTTTAATTACATTTTCAATTTCATTGGTTGATGTTGGGTTGTTCAGAATTTTTAGGTCTTCTTCATTCAACTTTGGTAATTCGTATGTACCTAGAAATCTGTCCATTTCTTCTGTGGTGTCCATCTTATTGGTGTATAGGAGTTGGAAGTAGGTATTGATGATTCTCTGGATTTCTGCTGGGTCTGTTATAATTTCACCCTTTTCATTGCTAATTGCATGGATTTGAGCCTTTTCTTCCTTTGTCTGATAAGGTTGGCTAAGAGTTTGTCAATTTGGGGGATTCTTTTAAAGAACCAACTCTTGGCTTCATTGATTTTTTGTATCATTCTCTTAGTCTCCATTGCATTGATTTCTCCTCTGAAATTTATAATTTCCTCCCTTGTAGGAGCTCTGGGGTTGTTCTGTTCTTCTTTTTCCAGAAGTTTGAGGTGCAGCATCAGGTTGTTTAATTGGGCTCGTTCTGTTTTCCTAATATCCACATTCACTGCTATGATTTTCCCTCATAAGACTGCTTTCATTGTGTTCCATAGATTCTGATATGTTGTATTGTCATTGTCATTTAATTGAAGGAACTGTCTGATTTCTTCTTTAATTTCCTCTGTGACTCATTGGTTATTCAGAAGTGTGTTGTTCAATTTCCACATGTTTATGAAATTTTTCCAGTTTCTTTTGCTGTGGATCTCCAATTTCATCGCACTCTGGTCTGATAATATACAGGGGATAACTTCAATTCCTTTGCACTTACTTAAACATGTTCTATGTGTGAGTATGTGGTCTATTTTGGAGAATGACCCATGTGCAGCTGAGAAAAAAAGTATATTCTGATTTTGTGGGGTGAAAGACTCTGTAAACATCTGTTAAGTTCATTTGTTCAAGAGTTCGATTGAGTTCTAGTATTTCGTTATTTATTGTCTATTTGATCTATCTATTTGTGACAGTGGGGTGTTGAGAACCCTCACTACAATTCTATTAGTGCATATATGACTTTTCATGACCATTAGTATTTGTTTTATATAGTTGGGTGCACTAGTGTTTGGTGCATAGATATTTATGATTGTCATCTCTTCCTCTTGGATTCTTCCCTTTACAAGGATGTATTGTACTTCTTCAACTCTCTTAATCAGTGTTGGTTTGAAACCTACTTGATCTGCAAAGAGGATAGCTACTCCTGCTTTTTTTCGGGTTCCCATCACATGGAGTATTGTTTTCCACCCTTTCACTTTCAGTCTATGAGTTTCCTTTTGAATTAAGTGTGTTTCTTGTATGCAGAATATAGTTGGATTTTGCTTCTTGACCCATTCTGCCAGTCTATTTCTTTTGATTGGTGAATTGAGACCTTTAAGGTTGATGGTTATAACTACAATGTATTGATTTGTCATTGCCATGACTTCCTTTTTGTTGGGTTCTCCCTCTTTACATTTAATTTCTTGTCATGCCAGATGGGTTCATTCTGCTTTGCTTCCTGGGGCTGTGATCCTCAATATCTGTTCCTAGGCTATTGTGTAAAATTCTTTGGAGTGCTGGTTTGGTATTCACGAAGTTCCTAAGGTGCTCTTTGTCATGAAAGTATCTTATTTCTCCATCAATTTTGAAAGATAGTTTTGGAGAGTATGTCAATCTGGGTTGGAGGCTGTTTTCTTTTAGGGCTTGAAATATGTCACTCCAAGCTCTTCTTGCCTTGATGGTTTGTGTTGAGAAGTCTGCTGTGATTCTGATGGGCTTTCCTTTGCATGTGATTTGTTTCTTTCCTCTAACTGCTTGTAGAACTTTGTTCTTCTGTTGTGTTTTTTAATATTAACAATTATATGCCTATGTGTAGATTTTTTTTGATCAAGGCTATTTGGAGCCCTATATGTCTCACTTATCTGTATGCCAATCTCTTTTCCCCTGCTTGGGAAGTTTTCTGCCATTATTTCTGTGAAGAGTTTTTTTTATCTCATCTGCACTCTCTCCTGTTTCTTCATTGACTCCAATCAGTCTTATGTTATTCTTCTTTGCATCATCTAGCAGCTGCTGGATTGATTTCTCATGTTCCCTTATAATTTTGAAGCAATTTTTCTTTTCTTGGTCATTAATTGCAATCTTATCTTCTATATATGAAATTCTGTCCTCACATTGGGTCATTCTGCTCTGTACACTTTCAATGGAGTTTTTCATCCCCTGAAAATCTATTTGCATCTGCTTTATGGATTCCATTTGTTTCCTATATAGGGATTCCATCATGTTCCTCAGGTCCTCTCTATATTTCTTAATCGTGTCTTGCACTAGGAGCACAATTTCTCCTGTTATCTGAGAAATTATTTCTGATTTCATTTTTTCCAGATCCCGTTTTGTTGCCAGTTCAGTGTGTCCAGGTGGTTGTATATCAGAGTGTTCCATCTCATTTCCCTTTGGGGTTGCTGTAGGTGATCTGGAAGTCTGGTTTTGAGACTTATTTATGTGTTTTCTCATTTCAACTGGTGTGGTTCTGTTGCCACCTGCAAGGATTACCTCCTCTGAGCTGGGAGAGGTGCAACGGGACTGGAGCAATGGTAAGAACGGTGGCCCGAATGCCCTTTCCTCTGGGCTTGGAGCATCAGGAGGGATGGTGGCCTGGAAGCCCCTTCCTCTGGACCAGGAGCAGTGGGACGGTGGCTCAGAAGCCCCTACCTCTGGGCTGGGAGTGGTGGAAGGGATGGTGGCCCGGAAGCCCCTTCTTCTGGCCAGGAGCAGTGGCACAGAAGGTGGCCCAAAAGCCGTTTCCTCTGAGCTGGGAGCAGCAGAAGGAACAGTGGCTGGTAAGCCCCTTCCTCTACACCAGGATCAGTGGAATGGCGGCTCAGAAGCCCCTACCTCTGGGCCGGGAGCGGCGGGACTCAGTACCGTGGCCTGGTGGGCCAGTGTCCTCTGCGTCTTTGTATTGTGGAACCAGGTGGCTGTCTGCCTGTATACAGTGTATTAACTAGTGTTTTCTCTTATTATTTTTTTAAGGAAATTCATGTTTTTTTAATAAAATAAAAAAGAAAAAAATAGAAAACTTTGATATTTGTCAGGTGTTACTACTGGTGTGCTGATCAATTGAGCAAATATACCGCACAACAAAAACATAATTGCAAGATTTTCTTTTGTTTGTCCCTTCACCAAGAAAGACTAAATTACACAAATTTTGGCCTCAGAGACCAGTTATATGGTGGTATTTATTGTATTCTACTGCTAGAAAAACAGAAAGTATCACTAAATGTAAGCTAATTAGAGAAATTTTGCAGTATTGCCCTAGCTGATGTTAATTGCAGTTGGAAAAGGTGATCTTAATATTCATCCTCAAAATATAATACAACTGAAATAGCACTAAGGAGGCAAATGAGGTAAAAATTTACCACATAAACTGTCATTAATTTATTATCAAAATAATGTTAATGTTTTTAATAAGCCATAGGATTTTTAAATTGTTTTGTTAACTCATTAAACTTGTTACTCTGACTGGAACTATACCTTGGGCATGCATGACAGTATCCAGGGAAAATTTATGATGTACACAATACAGAAGTCAAAAGAAACCAGGTTGCTTAATGAGTACTCAGCCTAATGATCTCTGTGTGGATTCAGAACCTTTCTTTGTAATGTAGTAAATAAAGCCTTTAATACTAATTTTAATGCAAACATGCAATATCTGTTAATGAATTTGAAGGTAAGGGTTTTCTTTTATTAGTACATATTGGAAATACATTCATCATAAGGAGATGGTACATACACATGCTGTATTTTTGGAGGTAAGTTTTGCTTGTCTTGTGTAAATTGGTTTCCCATCTGATTTCCACCATATTACTTTTGCTTTTGTATATTCAAGAGATACAACAATTTAGATTAACTTGAAATTTAAAATGCAACACATAGTAAACACAGAGCTTGGGAAACTCAGATCATTTTTGCATATTTTACTGCAGAATTCCATACAATATGGCACACAGATATGACTTGTGTCTGCTGTTCTGTCTGTAAGTTTATCTGTACAAGACCAATCAAGAATCTACCCAAAGCCTAATACTGAATTTTTAGCTTCTGTTTACTATCAGTCACAAAAAAGTGTGACTGAAGAGCCTAGCACCTTACTATAAAGGCATTTAACTAGAAATGACACTGTCCTGCATTTGAAGCAGTATTCATGCACAGTACATATACATATACAAATATATATAAACTGCATTTGGCTCACTTCAGTGTAGAAACAGAGAGACTTTTGGCTTTGCTCTTGTTACAGGGTGATGCATTCATGACAGAACATGCTGCAACAAAATTACAAATTTCAAGCCATTCCTGAGTGAAAATCTTTTCATAATCTTTATTCTTATGTACTTACCAGTGTTCTTAACTCATCTATGCTTGAATTTTAGTAGCTTTCACAACTGCCTTTCAGGTGCCCTGAAATTGGAACAGACACCCACACATAAGCCGCATTAATATAGTCATTTTTAAATGAAAATTTTCAGAGAGACTGAGAGTTACAGAATAAAAAGACATACAGTTTTCTACAAAATACCTTATTTGTGAGGTATTGTACCTCTTTGCTGTGCATAGTTACTGAAACTTGTAAGGAAAGAGTTCATATGGAAAGATAAAATGATATTTCTTATGTGACATTCTCAACTGAATCGAGGTTATCTATGAAACAAAGGAGATGTTAAAATCATTGTATGCATTCACTATGCAATCGCATGTATTGTGATAAACATCTTTAACTTCAAAACCCACAGAATAAATTAAATGTATACTATGTTTCTTTTAAGAAGGACCCAGCATGTGACAGTACTATTTTTGAACCTTAAAAAAATTAAACTTTTCCATTTGCTTTATGCACAAAGGATAGAACATGTCCTCTTACCTCGAATATCTTCATGAGAAAAATATAATACATTTCTAAAACTAATCACACATGTCAAGTTTTGAAAGGCTTATTCTATAAATAATTAAAATTTATCTTCCTTTTAATTATTATGCAACAAGGTCTCTAAATAAAATAAAAAATCTTAGGTTGGCATGTATAAAAAGGCCAATGTGCTTTTCAACTAAAAGAGCATGTTAAATTATTAGTCAATAGATCCTTGGGAATTTAAAGGTGCAGTCTCTAAGCAGTGTGTGCTTTGTTTTATGGGTCAAAGAAAAATACAAATTGAAGGCCATGCAGAAGCTGAAAAGTTGTAATAGAATAATTTGGAGCATGTACACAGAAAAATAATCACTAAAAAGTAAATTAGATCTTTTGCTTTGCTCAAAGAATATGACTAGATAAGTTATGACTTTCAAAGAAAAGGAATGACCTGAAGGGCTAATTATTTGTGATGATATAGCAGAATGAAAAACATATGAATGAAAGACCATACATTTGTACTCTTAGTATATTTATATAATAAAAAATTATGTCTAACATTTATATAATTGTTTGATTTGTTTTGGAAGAAAACACAAAACAAGAATTTGTTGCTAGTGAATGTATTATATGCTCCAGGAATATTGCCTGATTTTCTACTTAATCACCATGATACTCTTAAGGGGCAACCATTTAGCCTCTTGTTTATAGAGGAAGCTCAAGTGGGGCAGAAGTTTATCTTATTTGAGATTTAGCCTTCTAACCAGAAGCAGAACATCATTGTAACTCTGGATCATTCTGAGTTGAGGTTTGATGTTCCTCTTTCTTTACTGATACTTAAGCTTTTATCATTATTATTTTTTCATATTATTTCACTTAATTTTTTAGAAGGAACTATGTACAATTTATTGAATACAGAGGGATCTCCTAATTTTGAAGACAAGGAAACAAAACCTATAATAGATCAACTAATTTGTGACATTACTGATTTTTTTTTAAATCCAAGTTTCTAACACTTGATGGGTTTTATAATTTTCTCTCTCACACTGTGCTTCTAAGGGCACCAAGATGAAAAATAATGCTTATATATATAAGACTCAAAGTCAGGATTTGTTCAGGACTGTTTGGGGAATATTGACTCTAGTATCTTTTACATGAGGGTCCTTCTGTCTTTAAGGCAGACCCTGACCAGATAGTCTTTGGCTTTACTGCCGGACCATGTGCCCATTGTTGAAAACAATGCCCTATGATTTTTCCAGGGAGGCTTAAAGAGGAGTTTCAGGAAACAAAGTAATGTTGGGAATCTAGGTTAGGAATGAGGAGGGTATTATGTTTTAGGGCATTGCACCATCATTCAATTAAATTCTGATAATAATTTTCTCCTCATGATTTAGCAACAGCAGGAAAAATGTGTTAAATAAGAAAGTGTTACCCCTGGAGACACTGCAAAGGTAAGAAAGCATAAAATAATTGTATGTGTGGCCTACATACAGTTTGGCTCAGAATGAAGGGTGGTGTTCTGTCACACTTCTGTGCTGAAACTTGCAGTGAAGGATAAAGATGTAAGTGTCTTGTGGGTGATGGTGAAAGTGGGAGCAGGATGAGCCTGTGAGAACCCTGAGGAGCATGTCACCCCTGTTGGAATTTTCTTATTTTTATATTTCAGTTTTTGGGTTTTCTTTTTTAAATTTTACTTTATTGGTACATTTTAGGTATACAATATAATGACATTCATCATTGCAAAATTGCACCTTTACATAATCTCTCTTGGATATTTTTTTCCCTTCCCCTGACCTCCCTTCAACCACTCCATCCCTCCCTATTTACAAAGTCTTTGTTTCCATTTTTTCATTTTCTCATATTAATTCCATTCCCTTCTTTCCTTTCCCCTACCCCTCCCACTGCCCCTTCCCTTTTGTCCCTTTTCTTCCTATTTCACATTATCTATTATACCTTTTAGTCCTTATTTACACTTTCAGTTTCTCACATTAGAGAAACTATTCGGAATTTACACGTGTGTCCTATTTATATCACTTAAGAGTATCGCCTCAATGTGCATCCAGTTAGCAATAAATGTCTCTAATTTCTCAATTTTTATGGCTGAGTAGTACTCCATTTTATTAAAAAAACACATTTTCTTTATCCAGTCACCAGTTGATGGTCATTTGGGCTGTTTCCAAGTTTTAGCTATTATAAACTGTGCTGCTATGAACATGGGTGCACATATATCACTGTAGTATGATTCTTTTAATTCTTTGGGGAAGATACCCAGCAGGGGAAGAGCTGGGTCAAATGGGACTTCCAGTCCTAGTTCTTCAAGGTATCTCCATACTGATTTCCACAGTGGTTGCACCAGTCTACATTCCCACCAGCAGTGGAACAGTGTTTCTCTTTCCCCACAGCCCTGCCAGCATTTGTTATTGGTGATTATTTGATAGCAGCAATTCTTTCTGGAGTGAGGTGGAATCTCAATGTTGTTTTCTTTTGCATCTCTCGAATGAGAACTGATGTTGAACATTTTTTTCATATGTTTATTTGCTATTTCTACTTCTTTTTCTGAGAAATGTCTGTTCCTTTCAGATGCATAGATTTGGATTGGGTCTTTAAATTTGAGAGGTCTGAGTCTTTTAAGTTCTTTATAGACTCTATATAGTAGACCTTTGTCTGAGGGACAGCTGTTGAAAAAATTTTCCCACATTGTGGGATGTCTCTTCACATTGGTGGTGGTTTCTCTTGCTGTGCAGAAGCTTTTTAGTAAGAAGAGATCCCATTTATTTATTTTTTGTGCTAGTTCAGGGGAAACTGAGGTTTTTTTGCTCATAAAATCTTTTCCTACACCAATGTCTCCAAGAGTTCTTCCTAAACTCTCTTCCAGACACTTTATTGTTTCTGTTCTAATATTTAGATCTTTAATCCATTTTGATTTTAGTTTTGTGCATGGTAAGAGATATGGGTCTAGTTTTAATCTTTGGCAAGTTGAAATCCAATTTCTCCAGCTCCATTTATTAAAAAGGCTATCTTTCCTCCAATGAGGGTGTTTGGTTCCTTTGTTGAAGATGAGGTGGCTGAGTGTGTCTGGAGTTGTTTCTGCATCTTCTAATCTCTTCCACTGGTCCTCAGGTCTATTTCTTTGTCAGTACCATGCTGCTTTTATCACAGTAGCTTTGTAGTATAGTTTCAAGTTGGGGATTGAAATTCCCCCCTCCATGTCTCTGTTACCTAGAATTGCTTTTGTTATTCTGGGTCTCTTCTTGTTACAAATGAATTTTGGATTGTTTTCTCAAGGTCCATGAAGCATGCTGCTGGGATTTCAATTGGGATTCCACTGAATCTTTATAGCAGTTTTGGAAGTATGGCCATTTTCACTATGTTGATCCTTCCTACCCAGGAGCAAGGGATGTCTTTCCATTTTCTGATGTCATCTTCAATCTCTCTTTTCAGAGTGCTATAGTTTTCAGAGAAGAGGTCTTTGATTTCTTTTGTTAGGTTGTTTCCTAGGTATTTCAGTTTTTTGGATGATATTGTGAAAGAAATTGTTAGGCCTACTTCTCTCTCAGTGAGTCTGTTGTTTGTGTAGAGGAAAGCTATTGATTTTTGTGTGTTGATCTTGTATTCAGGTACTTTACTGAATTTGATTATTTAGTCTAGAAGACTTTTGGTGGAGTTCTTGGGGTCTTCTATATAGAATATCATGTCATCTGCAAGTAACGACAATTTGACTTCTTTTCTTATCTTTATTCCCTTTATTTCTTTCTCTTGTCTAATTGCTATGTAGAACCCTATTAAGAAAACATGTCCAATGTAAAATGCTGTGCCAGAGAGGAAGAAAATTCTGGAGAGTAGTGAGAATTCATGGTTACCTCTGCTGGGTGGGAGGGTAAAGAGTCTGAAAAGAAAGCAGCACCTGTGGCAGTAGATGCTTTTCCATTGTTATCTTGGGAAAGAATTCCAAAAGAGAATATGATTAAGAAGATTATCTTCAATGGTATACATAAAGGCTTTTACTTGGTTAGAATGTTACAAAAAATCTTGATTCTTTTTTAAAGACTTCCAAAATTATCTTCATTTACAGATGTGCAATGTTCCTTCTCCAGTTCTTAAACTACATTTCAGAGAACTCACTTTGCTATACCACTTTCTCCTTCTCATAACTAGGCTGTAGCTCCTTAATCATATTTGTTGTTCATCTTGATTGCCTTAAACTGAAAGTGTTCTTTCTAAGAAGACTTACATTATGGATACATGGGCTTAAATTGTATGACTATTCCACATGGCCGTATATCTCAGTTTGAAAAAGTTTGATCATTAAAATAAAGCTCCCAGTTACACAACTGTTTCTCATTTAGTTATTCCTTGTACAGTGGTCAAAGTAACCTGGGCAAAGTATTTTCTATCATACTGTATATTTTTTGCTGCACACAAGCATTTCTCTTTAATTTTGCTAATCCCTAAGGTTCTCCTGACATTTGAAGCAGCATCTTGCTCTATTTTCTCTTCATTATATTAATTTTCAATTTCCCAAGCTGGATAACACTTTAAAGTCTTCTTTAGACTCTCTCTGTTAGAGCCTTTCTGTCTTTTATAATTTTGTCTGCTTTCTATTTTGTATCATTTTCACGCTTATTACATTTACTTAAGAATTGCTGTAAAAAAAAATTGGATTCCTACAGGTAAAGCTGGTCCAGTTGCCACACATTTCAAGAGATTCTGGCAAGAGGAAAGTTTGAGGCAATTCCTGGGATGTTGAGTTAATGTCTAAGTGTGAGAGAAAAGACAGGAAGAGAAAATCAATAGCATGAATATATCCTATAGCCCCTTTGCTTGCACCTAGGTTAAATCTAACATGAAAGCAGGAAGTGCCCACACTGGAAGTGGTCTGATACCTCAAACCCATAATGTCACAGAACACCTTTCTTTATAAAGCCTAATAATTTTTAAGGAACCTTTCAGAACTTTCTTCATCAGACCATCACAAAGAAGATGACATCATATATCATTCCATCAGACAACGTGGTCCTATTAAATACTTGCACAAGCAAATTCTGCAAAACACTTTCTGGGAACTGTCAAGCATATATCATGAAAATGTAACTATAATTAAATTAATTTACAAAGTATCATGTACTATACTGCTTTGAACATGCGGTGTATATATTTCTATATTAAAAATGACAAAAATATGGCTAAAGATATCCATTTAATACTTGCAAGTCACACAAAAAATTCAGACCTGAAGATCAATGGAACAGTCTAGAAGATTCAGAAACAACTCCAAAGGCACTCAACCACCTTATCTTTGACAAGGGGACCAAACACCTTCACTGAAAGAAAGATAGCCTCTTTAATAAATTTTGTTGGAAAAAATTGTATTTCCACATGCCAAAGACTAAAGCTAGACCCATATCTCTCACTATGTACTGAACTAAAATCAAAATGAATCAAAGATCTAAATATTAAAACAGACACACTAAATCTTCTGAAAGATAGAATAGGCAGAACTCTTGAAGACATGGGTATAGGCAAAGACTATGAACAAAACCTCAATCACACAGGAAATATCACAAAAAGTCATCAACTGGGATCTCATCTTATTAAAAAGCTTTTGCATGGCAAAATAAGCCACCAACAGAGTGAAGAGACAAACAACAGAGTGGAAAAAAATTTTTGCCAGGCATTCCTCAGACAAAAGGCTAGTATCTAGAACATATAAAGAACTAAAAAAAGTCAGACCCTCCCCCAATTTAAAGACCCAATCCAAAAATGAGCATTGAAAGTACATAGAGACTTCCCAGATGAAGAACTAGAAATGGCAAATAAATATATCAAAAAATGTTCACATCTTTGGTCATTTGAGAGATGCAAATTAAAACAACACTGTGATTTCATCTCACTCCAGAAAGAATGGGTATTATCAAAAAATCAATGAATAATAATGCTGCAGAGGCTGTAGGGAAAAAGGAACCATTCTCTACTCTTGGTAGGAGTGTACACTGGTGCAACCACTGTGGAAATCAATGTAGAGATTCCTAAAAATACTAAAACTAGAACTTCCATTTAACTCACCTATTCCCCTTCTTGGTATCTTCCCAAAAGAATTAAAAGCATCATACCACAGAGATATATGCACAACTATGTTTACAGCAGCACAATTTATAATACCTAAATCGTAGAAACAGCCCAAATGCCCATCAACCAATGAATGAATAAGGAAGATGTGGTTTTGTAATACAATGGAGTACTACACAGCCATAAGGAAAGAAAAGCTAGAGCTATTTCTAGGTAAATTGATGCATCTTGAGACCATACTCTTAAGTGAAATAAATTGTACACATGTGTGTAAACATTGCATTGTTTATCTAGTGTGAGAAATGGAAAGTGTAAACAAGAGCCAAATATATACAGATATTGTGAAATAGGAAGAAAATGTTCAAATGGGAAGAGGATCCAGGGAGGGTGAAAGAGGGAAGGGAAAAGGAAAAGAAGAGAACAGAAGGGAAAAATGGAAACAAAGCTTTTGTAAAGAGAGGAAGAGGGATTGAACAGAGGAGAGGGAAAGGGGAAAAAAGAATCGAGGTATATCATGTACAGTACAAATTCCAATAGATGAACTTTATTATGTATATCTAAAATATACCAATAAAACTAATTACAAAATATTTGTAAGCCACAATTTCCAAAATGTACTTGATTAAGAAATATTTCTCATTGTGGGAAAGTGTTTAGACACCAGGATCTCACTGAGTCACTTGTTCTCACTTGGAAACAACTGGAGTCTAATCATCTTTAACTGGCTACAAGTAGAGTATAGAAGGTTAGGCACACAGAGATAGATCTAAGAAGAAGCTTATATCCATACTCATTTTATTTTGATATCTCAAAAC
The DNA here is from genome assembly GCF_053883595.1 of Heterocephalus glaber. Lineage (NCBI taxonomy): Eukaryota > Metazoa > Chordata > Mammalia > Rodentia > Bathyergidae > Heterocephalus > Heterocephalus glaber. The sequence continues at coordinate 59,592,691 of NW_028258138.1, forward strand.
TCATCCCTCAGCCCACCTGTGACAGCAGCTATGGCTATGCTGTACCACTCCTTTGCATACTTACAGTATTGCATTCCAAATCCTGGCCTGGATTACCCCTTCCTTTTCCTCAGGACTTACTGTGACAGCTGCTAGGTGTCTCCACCCAGCCCCATAGGACATCGTGAAAGCACTGATGGGAGCAGTGGGATTTTGAGGGGATGGTGAATTCTGAGGTGCAACACACAGCCAATAAAAGAAAAGCAGTCTTTCCTTTCAATACATTACCCTTCAATTCATTATACAAGATTCCTCAGAAGATTCTCAGTGGGATTAAGTTGTCCACAATGGTGACTAATTCATTAATTCACATTTCATTGGGATTCTTCTCATTACTTTCTCACTTTTAATTCCTGAGATCATCTTCCAAATAAGCAAAATTATCTCAGTCTTATTTTAGGAGAAATTGAATTCATAACCCATAATCTTTTTTTTCCTTACTGATAAAAATAGAGAAGTGTTACATTAACATCTGAAAGGATATTTCTGGTTTCTAGATCTGCATCTATTTCATATTATGTTTTGAGCTGACAAATTTTTATGTACCAAGATTATTTTAAGGAGATATAGCTTGATTTTTTTGTAGTCCTGACAGTTTGGCCTAAATCTTAGTGGAGATTTTCTTTTGCTCTTAAAGGAATCACCAACGTACAAAACATTAGCAATACCTGTTTTCATTTCAGTTTGGCAAATATTGCACAATATGCTTTAAAATATTTTATCCTCACAACTATCCATATAACTGCTATTGTTCTCGTTGTACAGGCAAAAAGTCCTGAAAACCAGAGAATGTCCTGAAAAACAGAGAATGTACATGATTAAAATCTAGCAATTATTTGACCATAATGATCACATGCTCTTCTGCTTGTATGTGCAATTGTTTAGCAGAAGTTTACCTTGGAGATAATATCAACTCTAAAATATCATGTTGCTGCCACTTTCCTCACAGTGCAGTTGGAAGCATTAATGTAGTGAATGTGAAATATAACTAATGCTTTCTATACTATGTTTACTGTGTTTTCATTGGTATTATTTCTATTACTACCAGAATTACATAGTTTCAATCTAATGTTTTTGACCCCTTGAATACTTCTTTGGCATTCTGTAGTAGAGGAAGAAAGAGGGATAGCAGGTGGAAGACTACACAAAGATTGCTTTAGAAGCTAAAGCTCCAAGTGCTCCATATTATTTCTTGCCATTCTATTGGCCTTAGTTCACACAACCTCACCAACATGGTCAAGGAAATTGAAAAACTACATAATCTAGTGGTGTGCCCAGGAGGAAAGGCAATGAAGTTAGACAATTCCATAGCAATGCCTCATGTGTTATTTTCATCATTATTCATGTAATATAAATTAAACTTATTCAAAAACCACTGTTCAAGCCATGTATAGAACCTCATCGAGTCTCAGTACAGCTCCATCCTTATATCTCTAATTCTATCCATTGTTTGTTTCTGTGATTTCCATAGTAACTGCTCTGCACTCTCCGTACCACTGAGCTACACCCAAGCCCATCAGTTTGCTGTTCCAAAAGTGCATTTTCTAGTTGGAAAATCATAACAGTCTTATCATGGTAACATTATATCCTCTCTTCTCTGCTCAAAATCCTACAGTGGACTTCTACCACACCGAATTACTGAAGAATGCCTACATTATCTCTCCTTGTTCATATACTTCAGTCTTTCTCTAAACCATTGGTCTATTTATTTTCTTCCTAGCACTTATAGTGCCTAATAATATATATTTATTTATATATTAGTTTAAATGGGCTTTCTTCATTAGATTATAACATTATAAGCATAATGTTTTTACTCTTTTTTTTCTTTAGTAGGAGATAGCAATTTTATTATGTTCTGTTTTTTTTTCTTTATTGAAGTCAAAATTGACAAATAATTTATAGTAAGAAATACAATTTTTTTTTTGGTACCAGGGTGAAAGTTGGGACCTTGTGCTTGCAGGGCAGGTGCGGGAACCACTGAGCTAAATCCCCAGCCCTATAATATTTTGATATATGTGAAGACTGAATTGATTATCAAAATCAAGCTGATTAGTATATTTATCCCCTTACATACTTATGATTTCTTTTTGATGATTTCACATTTACTTGTTTAATAATTCTCACATATGCCACATTATCATTAAATGGAGTTGCTATGCTGTAAAACAGATTTCCAAAAGATTTTCATCTTAACTGAAACTGTACTTTTAATCAATATTTCCTTATTCCCCTTCATACTTTCCTAGGCCCTAACAATAACCATTCTAATCTCTGCTTCCATAAATTCAACATTTTTAGATTCTGTATATAAATAGGATTAGACAATATTTGTCTTTCTGTGACTGGCTTATGTACTCCAGCTTTATTTATGCAAATTATAGGATTTTGTTTTTAAGTTTTTTATAGGCTACATAATATTTCATTATGTAAAAACAGACACACACACAAATCTCCCATATTTTCTCTGTTCATTAATCAGTGTACACTTAGATTTATACCACCTCTTGGCATTTGTGAACATTGCAAGAAATATGGGAATGTAGATATGTCATTGACATATTGACTTCATTTCCTTTGATTATTTAGTTAATGGTGGAATTTACTACATTATATGCTGGTTCTATTTTATTTTTAAGAGTAGGGAAATTTTACTGGGAGAAAGAAAGCTTCTGCCTAAGAAAGACAGAAGAGGGTCTGGAAGGTGGGTTGCCCATCCACTTCACATTTCAAAGATGTTTTATACAGCAAAGCCATGTGGTGAGGTGGATACCAAGTGGGACAAAACTATAAGACCCAATGGAAATTTACAAGGTGGGAATGAGGTGGGGCAAAACCATGACCAACCAATAAGATTACAAGTACAGTCACCCAGGTAATTAATTAAATGGGGGTCAAATGGGGGAGCAAGTCCATAGGGAGTCTACAAGGATTTTCAGTAAGGGTGGGTCAGGTATATTTCCTGGAGAGGCTGGGTTAAGACCTTGGGCCCCCACCCAAGTGATTGATACCTGTTTAGAATATCGATCACTGCTATTCATCCTACATGGGTGTTCTAATTTCTCTTCTTTTATAACGGTGGTCTTCAGTGAATGTGTCTTCACTCTCCTCCATATTGGCTTCTTGTGGGCTGGCCCTGTCTAACTGCTTACAAAATATCTAATTAACTTACCTGTCTGCAATATTCCCCACTCTGAAGCAGTATCCCTAACTGCTGTGAGGGGGCAAAGGCTGAAGACTTTTCTGGCTACTTCCAGCTGAAGAGAGTCATAGTTGTGATCAGCAGTCAGAGTTAGTCTACAGAGGGTCTATCTAAAGGCCTTAGATGGGTGCCAAGCATTGTAATCTTGGGTAGCCTTATAGCTTTAAGTCTGGATGCAACAAAGCCAAAGAAACAGTTAAGAATACATGGGCCAAATTATAAGGTCAGCAGGACTGCTATGAATATAGCCAACAAAGGTTTCCATTTGGAGAAACTAGCAAGAGCCTCCCACAGAGGATAAGGAGAAGGTACAGGGAACTTCAGAGTCCAACATAGCAGTAATTTAGCAGTTATGAGCTGTTAAAAAGGTTAATCTGGTGGATCCCAGTAAAAGAAGTCTAGTACATTTGTCATTGGTTCCATTTGTATGACTGCTTGGAGTTTGTCAGTCTCTAGGCAAGAGTAAACAAAACTCAAGAAATTAGAGCATAAGAAATCTATGCATGAGTACACTAGAATGGAAGTACAGGTTGGGGAGAAAGTCACACTTAGAAATTGAAATATTGATTGTAAACTGCTGGTCCTTAGATTCTTTCATTGATAGAGGTTATCTATAAGTCTGATACTTTAAGAGGAGATAATTTGAAGAACAAATTTCACTTAAGAAATTTGAAACTTAGCTGAGCTCTAATAGATTTTACCATAGTTTTTCCTAATGATTCATAACTGTGATCAGCTACTGACATAGCTAGAAACTGCCAGAAAGAGTCAGTGACTGAAGGACCCTTTTATATCTAGCTTTATTACTATGGCATTATTTTATACGTCTTTTGGTTATTCTTTTCTGCTGAGTGTTTAAGACCAACTTAAAGTGAGACCTGTGTCAATCAGTATGAACCTCTTGCTATCTATCAAGGTCAGTTAAGTCTCCTCAGGCATTACTTTGGAACCATCCATAGAGCCTCTCATCTCCTCTGTCAGTGTCACCTGTCAGGATAGGTCATGGCCTTGCTTGACCATGTTGCTTCAGTGAAAGCATGGAAGACTTTTCCCTCTTTGTGACCCTCCTTTGGCACATGGTACATTTATCCTCTGGTGGCCAGCAATCTCCGTTCTCAGGAGGTTGAGTGACTGACTTACCAAAGATGTAGGATCCTGTAGGAAAGATTCCTTTGTGACCTGGATCTTTGTTGAACTTGAGGGCCCAGGGACAAAATATTGGCCATCCTCTTAGTCCAGTTACCTTTCTAGTTTTGGTCTCCAAACTTTAGTTGTTGATCACCCAAAAAAGATCAGTGACATAAGTGTTTCAGTAGGAGCAGTAAGCTTAACTATTATAATAGTCAAAACATCAAACACTTTTGAAGAATAAAGCACAGTTAGAGGGCTGTTATTTCTTACCAACCATGGTTGTTTTAGTAGTTGAGTCCCTACAGAATGTTAACAGACAACAGTTATATATTATAGAGAAACTTAAGATCAAGAGCTACACATAGTATTTTAGTATGACAATCATGATAAAATTTTCTTTGTAGCACTTACATGTCCATCTAAGTACGGAATAGTCTTTCAGTAAACCACCTCCATCTGATCACAAGACATTAAATGACATAAATAAAATTTGTATTTGTTATTCTTTAGTAGGATGCCATCTAAAGATAACATACATATTGGGCTATAAATGTGCCTTAGGAGTTCATGATGGCTAGTCTCTAATTTTAATGTGTGACATTGTTTCAACTCTTTGGTGACTGAACATCTGTAAGTGTGGTAACACATATAACATACATCACATAAGTTTTTAAGAAAACTATTATGTGACTATTTTTTTTCTGCTTAAGTATTTATTTGTGTATTCAGCTTTTTAAAAAATTCTTTTATTGGTACATTTTAGGTATGCAACACATTTACATTTCTCATTACGAACTTGAACCTTTACATGATGCATCTTGGTTCTTATTTTTTCCCCTTTCCTAGACCTCCCTTCACCCCCTCCACCCTTCCCTATTTACAAAGACTTTGTTTCCATTTTTAACCATTTCTCAGCATTTTTCCTTTCCCTTCTTTCCTTTCCCCTGACCCTCCCACTACTCCTAACCCAACACACATGCATAAATACTGAATAGTTTCTCTAGTGTGAGAAACTGAAAGTGTAAATAAGGACTAAAAGGTATAATAGATAATGTGAAATAGGAAGAAAAGGGGCAAAGGGGAAGGGGAAGTGGGAGGTGTAGGGGAAAGAAAAGAAGAGAGTGGAATTAATATGAGAAAATGGAAAAATGGAAAAAAAGTCTTTGTAAATAGGGAGGGATGGAAAGGTTGAAGGGAGGACAAGAGAAGGGTGAAAAATAAGAACCAAGAGAGATTATGTAAAGGTGCAAATTTCCAATGATGAATGTCATTATATTGTATACCTAAAATGTACCAATGATTAGAATGAATAATTGATAACATGTGACTGGTTTTTTGATGCTAGATTGACATGTACCTCTTATCACAAGTAGCTGGAGTGCAAGAGAGGCAGATACCTGAGTCAAAAAAGATAATTACCATAAACAATATCCAAGAAGACGACTTGTACACCCAGAAGGCATGAATATATATATATATATATATATATATATATATATATATATATATAAAATGAAATAACAATGAGTCTCAGTTACATGAAACCCTTTGTCCCTTAATTTTGTTTTGTACCAAGAACATTTTAAATAAAACCTTGTTTTCCCACAGAAAACTTAAACAATGACCAATGTATACATATCACAATAATAAGTTTAGCAATGTATTTCTCATAAGCTATGGAAATTATTAGGGTCCCCTTTGTGAACAAAGGCTGGAATAAATTTTTCCAGGAAGCTGCTGCTACTTTATTTACCAAGGGGAGTCCTGTCCAGTGGTTAAGTAACCCAAGAGTCTTTAATTATCTTAACAAACCTTTAGATGACCTATGAGAGCCAGATCATAAAAATTAATACATTATTTTTCACCAATGAAAGATTCTTGAGATATTATATATAGATGACAATATTCATTGTATTTGTAAAACCAGTTGACATTATTTGGATAATCTGGCAACCTGGGAGAACCATGTCTTTAGTAACATTTATCTACAGTTGTAGGCAAACATCTTAAAGAATCCAAAATCCAAAAAGAAAAAAGCTCAAACCTAACAGCTGTATGTGTTACAACAAATTGAACAGACAGACACACACACACATAAGACAACTTGTTTATAAACCAGGGTGCAGTCAGATGTGTTTGGCCAAGTTGAATTATAATAACTTTTATAATTTTTAGGTTTATAATCTAAAAAAGACTAGTCAGAACTTTGTAGATCATTTAACAGAGATCTCTTGTTATAAGAATCAAAAGGAATAAAAATCTTCTACACTTGTGAAACAAAGACCATCTTGAGATGGACCCTAAGCTGATGGTTTATTTGACTGGAATACCCAGCTATACAAACTTCTCACTGTTGCTTTGATAACCATATTTGTTCAATAGCCACATGTAATTGTTCCCTCTAAAGGGACAGACTCTTAAAGGTAATTTTAACTATCTCCAGTGGGGGTCCACTCAGGCCAGGTTTGCATGTAGAAGAGACTAGGTGACACTCTTTAGAGCTAAGTATGAATTCCAAACAGTGAAGGAAAAAGGCCTGCCAAGTCTCCAACCTGCTGTGCTGCAGATGTCTACCTATGACAGTTTTTCCATTTTGAAAAAAAAAAAAAGCAAAAGAAGACATCTCCATCTATCTCTCTTCTTCTTTGCCCAATTTAAGGTGTTCCTTAGACTTTATCTCATCCAATGCCAGTAGTGGCAGACTAGAGGTACAAGGAAGTGGCCAGATCTGGGTTAGCTGTTCTTACCATTCTCTAATTTTGCCTGAGGGCTGAAAGACAGATAAATCTGAACTAAAACTTTTATATATTTTTTTTTGAGAATTTCAGAATTAAACCTAGGCCAGTTTTCTATATAGTCCAGAGATAAATGAAGGTCAGCTATACTCTGGAAATATTCCAGGGAGGAAAATCTTACCATTCTGGAAGCTTTGTCTTGAAATCCAGCAGCGACAGAGTAGGGAAGTGCCTTGAATCAAACTGCATTATTTCTCAGGGGCAGGGGAGTGGAGAAGGGACAGAAGAGGTCCTGTAAGTATGGCACAAGAACCAGATCTTAACCATCTCATGTGTAGAAGGATAATTAAGATCAGGACCTTTTCCAGAATGGATCTGCAATCCTTAGCAAAACATATCTCCAGAGATAAAAGCTAAGACTGACTCCCACTGCATTGCCAAGCAGAAAAATCAAACCAATAATCAAAGAACCTGAATGGCTGCTTTTTGCCTCTTGAAAGAGAATGAAAGTGTTCTAACTATATTGTTTAGGGCTTACCCATTTAATGAATTATTCTGAATCTGTAATATCTAATTTATGATTTAAATACCCTACAGTCTATTGAGCAGGTCCTTGATCTTGTAGAAACTTTCCCAAAGCCATGTATCACCTTTTGTTAATGTACAAACTGAAATGGTATCCTGTAGGTAGGAACTTAGAAGTGATTGTTTGAGCTTCTGGAATGTGATCTGGGAACAAGGTTCCCAGGTTAAAATATGGTTGTCTTTTGGGTTTTTCTATAAGCTGATAGATTGGCCCCACAATCTCATTATATCCTGTTATCTAAAGGCAACAACAGCCTGTAATGTCTAGAAATCTCTGTAGCTGTTTTAGACCATAGGTCTGTGGAAAGAAAAGAATTGTTTTAATTCTTTCTTCCCTCAGTGTTTGGGTTCCCTTACATATAATAAGGCCTAAATATTTTACTTCAAAGTTGCAAAGTTGTGCCTTATATCTAGAAACATTATAACCTCATCTGTTAGAAAATTTAGCCGAGCACATGTGTCTTGGCTAGAAAGCTCTTCTGAGGGGGCACATAACAGTATACTATCTACATATTGCAAGATGATGACTTAGGAAAAAATATAGTATTTTCTTTTATCAAATCAGGATCCAGGGATTTCCTTTCTTTTTTCCTGATAAATAGTTGACAATTTAAATTACCTGAAGAGCTTAGTTCTCATGCTCCTTAGACCTTCAAAATTACATGCTTGACATTTGACAAAATCCAACATGCATTTATGATAAAAACCCTACAAAAAATTGGAACAGATGGTCTCTACCTCAAACTGATGGAAGCCATCTATGAAAAACCAACAGCCAATATCATACTAAATGGTCAAAAACTGAAATCCTTCCCACTCAAATCAGGAACAAGACAAGGATGACCACTATCACAACTCTTGTTCAATATAGTTATGGAAACATTAGCCATGACAATTAGACAAGAGAAAGAAATAAAAGGAATAAAGATAGGAAATGAAGAAGTCAAAATATCATTATTTGCAGATGACATGCTACTCTATATAGAAGACCCCAAGAACTCCACCAAAAGGCTTCGAGACTTAATAACCAAATTCAGTCAAGTAGCTGGTTACAAGGTCAACACACAAAAATCAATAGCTTTCCTCTACACACATGACAGACTCACTGAGAGAGAAATAGGGCAAATAATTCCTTTCACAATAGCATCCAAAAAAAACTGAAATACCTAGGAATCATCCTAACAAAAGAAATCAAAGACCTCTTCTCTGAAAACTATGGCACTCTGAAAAGAGAGATTGAAGATGATATCAGAAAATGGACAGACATCCCCTGCTCCTGGCTAGGAAGGATTAATATAGTGAAAATGGCCATATTTCCAAAACTGCTATATAGATTCAATGAAATTCCAATTGAGATCTCAGCAGCATACTTCATGGACCTTGAGAAAACAATCCAAAAATTCTTTTGGAACAAGAAGAGACCCAGAATAGCAAAAGCAATTCTAGGTAACAGAGACATGGCAGAGGGGATCACAATCCCCATCCTGCAACTATACTTCAAAGCTGCTGTGATAAAAACAGCATAGGACTGGCAAAGAAACAGACCTGAGGACCAGTGGAACAGATTAGAAGATGCAGAAACAATACCAGACACACTCAGCCATCTCATCTTCTACAAAGGAGCCAAACACCCTCACTGGAGGAAAGATAGCCTCTTTAATAAATGGTGCTGGAAAAATTGGGCTTCAACTTGCCAAAGATTAAAACTAGACCTATATCTCTCACCATGCACTAAACTAAAATCAAAATGGATTAAAGATCTAAATATTAAAATAGAAACTCTGAACCAGTTGGAACAGAGGTTAGGTAGAACCCTTGAAGACATTGGTGTAGGAAAAGATTTTATGAACAAAACCTCAGTTGCCCATGAACTAGCACAAACAATCAACAATTGGGATCTCTTCTTATTCAAAACTTCTGCACAGCAAGAGAAACCACCAGCAGTGTGAAGAGACAACCCACAAGGTTGGAAAAAACCTTCACCTGCTCTTCCTCAGACAAAGGTCTACTATCTCAAATCTATAAAGAGCTTAAAAAGATCAGACCTCCCAAATTTAAAGACCCAATCAGAAAATGGACATCTGAAATAAACAGACATTTCTCAGACAAAGAAGTATAAATAGCAAATAAATACATGAAAAAATGTTCAACATCACTAGTCATTTGAGAGATGCAAATGAAAACAATGCTGAGATTCCACTTCACTCCAGAAAGAATGGCCGCTATCATGAAATCAACCAATAACAAATGCTGACAGGGCTGTGGGGAAAGAGGAACCCTCTTACACTGCTGGTGGGAGTGTAGACTGGTGCAACAACTGTATTAATCAGTATGGAGATACCTTAAAGAACGAGGACTGGAAGTCCAATTTGACCCAGCTATTCCACTGCTGAGGATCTTCCGTGAAGAATTAAAAGAATCATACCACAGTGATATATATGCGCCCATGTTCATAGCAGCACTGTTTGTAATAACTAAAACTTGGAAACAGCCCAAATGCCCATCAACTGGAGACTGGATAAAGAAAATGTGGGTTTTTTATAAAATGGAGTACTACTCAGCCATAAAAAATGAGAAATTAGAGACATTTATAGCTAAGTGGATGGACATTGAGGTGATACTCTTAAGTGAAATAAATAGGACACACATATATAAGTACCAAATAGTTTCTCTGGTGTGAGAAACTGAGAGTGTAAATAAGGACTAAATGTATAATAGGTAATGTGAAATAGGAAGAAAAGGGGCAAAGGGGAAGGAAGTGGGAGGGCTAGGGGAAAGGATAGAAGGGAATGGGATTAATATGAGAAAATGGAAAACTAGGAACAAAATCTTTGTAAATAGGGAAGAATGGAGGGGTTGAAGGGAGGGCTGGGCAACGGTGAAAAATAAGAACTATGAGAGACTATGTAAAGGTGCAAATTTCCAATGATGAATGCATTATACTGTATACCTAAAATGTACCAATGATTAGAATGAATGATCAATAATGCAAAATAGGAAGAAAGGTCCAAAGGGGTAGGGGTAGTGGGAAGGGCAGGGGAAAGGAAATAAGGGAAAGGAAAAATGATGAGAAATGGAAAAAATGGAAATAAAGTCTTTGTAAATAGGGAAGGGTGGAGGCTGTGAAGGGAAGGCTAGGAATGGGGAAAAAACAAGAACCAAGATGCAATATGTAAAGGTCCAATTCCCAATGAGAAATGTAATTGTGTTGTATACCTACAATGTACCAATAAAAGAATTTAATTTAAAAAATACATGCTTGAAAATGTCTTCAATTTAATATCCAATCTGATTGGCAAGCCACTGGGAGTCTTGCATACAAACTGCTTGTATTCCAGTAAAAACCAGTTGCTCCCCTGGCTGCCTGTCTTTTGAGCTTCTGAAATTAAGATAATATTTAACTCTACATGTAGTAGCAGCTTGTTATACTACTTGTCTCTCATTAAAAATCAATATTTGATTTAAGAGCAATATTACGTCTTTCTAATCTAGTCCATAGGTCTGAGTAAGTCCTCTAAATACCTCAATGTTCATATCAGGTGTCATCTGAAAACTTTCTTAGGTCTCATTTGATCTGTATTAGATCACTGAGAGAAAAAGACACATGAACACAGGTAGTCCCATATTTGCCATTTACTTCCTAGAAGGGATATTGTCTTTGAGGGACCTGAACAACTTAGGTAAGGATGGATATAGCCTCATAGAGATTAATTACAGCTGGCCTAGAAATTCCAACCTTAGGACATGGTGATTAGGGTGAGGAGTAGCCTCAGGCTTAGAGGTACTGAATGCTTTAAAGGTGAGGTGTCTCTCATTTTTCTATGGCCCACATTTACATTTAAACATAAACAAGAATTACTTCTTAATGTAAATAAAATCTCAATATAAGATGATTTTGACAATTTTCTCTCTTTTACAGTATAATTCTAATTGTGAGATAGCATCACAGTACTTTTCTCTGTGTACTTGGCTTTAGGAGGTAGGCACACCATGTCAAGGCATAGACAAATACTAAATTGCTCCTTAATATATTCCAAAGGAGAAAGAGGTTCAGATATGGAGTTCCTAATCTGAAACAATAGAAACAAATATGGCATCCCATAAGTCCCTGTTTGATTCCTGTACACCTGAAGGCATCCCCAGGGTATCCCCCAAGGTTTATACTACTCCAGGGTAAGTAGCTACCATCTGGAGACAGAACCAGAAAATAAAACTGAACTGGGCTACCTACCTTTACCATACTGGTTCTATTTTTAAGCTTTTGAATGACTCCTATTATTTTCCATAGTGGCTTCACTAATTAATATTCCTACCACAGTGTATTAGGTTCTGTTTTCTTCATATCCTTCCCAAAACTTGTAGGCTTCCTTTCCTGCACCCCTCCCTCCCTCCTTCCCTTTCTACCTTCCTTCTTCCCTCTCTGCCTCTCTCCTTTTTCCCTCCCTCTCTTTTATTATTGTCAAATAGCCATTACATGGAGAATAAAATCTAGACCATCCTGTAAGAAATAACTAGAACATGTACAATCAACACATTTGAATTTTTATGATGTGTGCATTGAACTTTATATCACATAGAAGAAACCATAGCAATTGAAATAGTTCATGTGGAAATTACCAATGCTATGATCCATACCTATAAACAACAGGAGATCCTATCTAAAGGAATTTGTCAGTATATCCCTTAGGCTCCAAATACTATGAAAATATCCACACCAGTTTCTTCAGATCTATCTCTTTAGTGAACACATAACTATAATTACATAGAATTTGTTAAAATAATATCTTGTGCTCTGATAAAACATGTTTTCAGTAAATTTTTCTAAACAAAAGGAAAAAAAAATGGTGCATTAAACTTTTGGATTCTAGGAATAACTTGTAATTGGCTGAAAAATAATTTAACCTATCAGATTTGGTTTTACTGTTTATAAAATGAAAAATGTAAAAAACTGATGTATTAATTTACATTTTATTACTTGCCCACAAAAATGGAGGTACAGATAAACATTTCTTGAACAGATAATTTACAAAGGACTGTATATGCCAGTTAAATGTTTATAAGTAGACCTATATTCAGAGACAAGGAAGGGTTACCACAGAGAAAAGGAGGAAAAAAACCCCACAATATATATATTTTTTTCTGTACCAGGGATCGAACACTGGTCTTTGCTCTTGCGAGGCAGGCAGTGGAACCACTTAGCAAAATCACAACCCAAAAACACAATATTTCTTATCCTCCTATAAAATTGGCACAGCTTATTGGTAAATTGCACAAATCCTTGAGTCCAGGAAAGGCAAATTTCAGGTTAAATGCATAGTGGACAACCACAGAGGAAAGCAAGTCTCCTCAGACAAAATGTAGTCATAGAGTTCTACAGGTTAAAATCCGTATCTTCTAAGTCAACAACAAAGTGATAAAAATAATTCTATGCCTGAAAATAATTTAATAACTCCTATATAAAGCCTATTTATTTTTGATATCAGGGATTGAACTCAGGATCTTCTGCTTGCAAGGCAGGCACAGCACCACCAAGCAAAAATCCCCGGCCCCTATAACTTCCATATAATATCTAGTAGAATGTCTATCACTCATAAATACTGCCAGATATGAGGTAGAGATAACAAGGATAAATTATATATGAACTTGGAATCTAGTAAAAAAATCTTCTAACTCAGTGAATCTAAGTATCCACGTGCTAAGTCTCTCTGAATCTTGGCAAACAATCCCATTCCTTGACTTCACATTTATATTCAAAATACTCAATTTTTGGTGAAGATATTTATAAGCATTTTATCCAAAGATAGGACTAGAAGAAAAGGTCTCTGATTTAGTAATTTTATTGCCAAATCTCCTCTAGGGGTTGGCACACAGCCCTTTTCTGAGACTAATTTGCTATAAGGTGGTGGAAGATAGCACAGTTAGGCTAGATCAGCACTTGTCTCAGACATTAATAAATATTTAATAACTCAATCTCAGACAGCATTGAAAGAGCCACCTACACACTTTGCATAATGACTGTAATGACTAAGAAAGATGTTGAGTGCATTGGAGGGAAAGCAGTAAAAATCAGAATTTATGCTATTAAAAAAATGCTACTGGATTCATTATGAAGAAATGCTACAGGAATCAGCTTAGCATAAAACTGTATCATAGAACTTTTGCTTCTAAGTTTTTTTGTAATGCCAATCCATTGCTCTATGTGGTGTAATGACTTACATTTAAAAATATACATATATCAGCCTGAAAGGTAAAGAGGAACCGGGCAAAGAAAACATCATTTATCATCTTGTGAATGTAAAATTAAAGTGAAAAAGCACTTTTTTTTTTTTTTTGAACAAGCACTTTTAATTGTCTAACAATTGCTCCTTTACCTCTTTCTAGTCTGGTGCTCCTCTAGATAGTCTCCTAATTCTCATCGTACCTTTCAGTTATAGCATTTCCCTCTTACAGGACAAGTCACTTGTAGAATTTAATTTTTTGTTATTTAAAAAAATAAAAATACTTCTAGGTTTTTAAAATTTCCTCTTCAGGTTAAAAGCAATCTAGGCTAAAAAAAAACAGAAGAAATGAAACATCTCATATGTAAAGTAGAAAATTAAATTCTTTTGGTAATCCCATCCTTTGAATTTAATATTTATCCCTCCTATTTTTACTGATGGTTTATGAACCCAATCCTGCCTCAGATCTGAGTTTTAGGGATTCATTAAAATGTATAATTAGATTTCCAGCAGGTCATATAAAAATCAACTTGCCTGAGATGGAACTTGGCATGTTTTGTTTTCACCTTTCTAACAAATCACCAATCAAATATGTTTCTTTTATGTTTTTTAGCTAAGCTAATCATACAGACATTTAAAGAGCCATTTCACCTAAAATTTTGTAAGTTCTTAAGTTTTCATTTAATTTTCATGGATCATGCCTCTGAATATTCCTGGATATTTTTCTGCCCTCTATCTTCAACATTGGCACTATTTTAGGTCAAGTTCTCATATCTTCATTTTACTTCTCCTGTCTTGCTCTCTTCTATTCTATCTTGTACCACGACTAAAGTGATACATTTTTCAATGAATAAAGTTTAAATTTCTTAAACATATACAAAATCTTCCATGATTTAGTCCAATGTCTTATATGTGCTTTCATTTCCCAATTTAAAGCTCCAGTAACATTGAACTGCTTATAATCCTCCTGGTTTTATGCACTTACCCAATCTTACAAAAATACCCAAAATTTGATGAGTTATGATAGAAAGAATGGTGAATGTTGAATTTTTAAAAATTTATTACTGTAAAAGACACATTGCCATTAATCTGTCAAAATCCATCCCCCCTCAATTTAAACACCCTTATCTCATTTTTCTTGACATTTTCTGAAATTGTTCTGAAGTTCTCTTCTGTGAGTATCTTCAGTGATGCTGCTGTGAATAGCTTGATATTCTGAACTGATTCAAAGCATTTACCTTTCAAGGTCACTTTGAACTTGGGGAAAAGCTGGAGGTCACATGGTACCAGATCCAGAGAATAAAGTATAAGCAGTCACACTATAAAACTTTTATGAGCCTATCTTTCTATTGGATATCACAAAAAGCAATATTCACTGTATTTTTGATAACACCTCATAAAGACATTCACAAAAACAAGAATTCCAGGACTTCTTTGGAAAATGTCAAGAAGGTGTTCAAATTGAGGGGTAGTATTTTGAGGGGGGTTAATGAACATGTGTTCTTTATTTTAATAAATTTTTAAAAATCTAAGCAGTTATTATATGTCTTGATCACACCTTATACTTGCATGTTTCATTATGCTGTTTCTTCTTACTGGGCAGTTTGACCACCATCTATTTCATAACATTACTCTTTAAAAACATTTTTTTTAAAAATAGTTTGGACTAGTTTCTTCCAGGAACCCTTTCCTGACCCTCTTCTGCTGGACTAGATGTCTGAATACTATGCATCTGTCTTCATTACTATATTGGAACTATCTTGAAGACAAGGGGTATTCTTATGTCACTAAAGTTTTTTGAAGGCTCTAAAATCAGGCAAATACTTTTCAAGTGTGTTCCAAAGAGCATAAGTAGAACTGACAAAAAAAGAAAGAGACAAAACTATTCAATCATGGAATCAAGTATTTAACTCTCTACAATAGTTTGCACATTTGCTACCTTATTGAACATTGCTTTGCATTTTCAGGTGGGTTATACCTAGCTTTGTAGATGTGGCTTTAATTTTTCCAGTTTTCTCCCTCCCCTTTTTCTGTTTTGTATAATTTTTCTATTTTCCTCTGCTTTTTATTTTATTAATTTCTACTAATTACAGAAAAATGGATTTCATTCTGGCATATTTGTACATATATATAACATACTTTGGTTTCTTCTAACTTACATAATCCTCCCTTACCCTTTCCTCCCCCAGTGATTCCTTTCCCCCTCTAATATTTTTCCTTTCATGTTAATGTCTTTCCCCCTAAATTCTACACATGAGAGAAAACACACCATAACTGTCTTTCTGAATCTGAGTTATTTTGCTTAATTACATGGTGATCTCCAGATCCATTTCATTTTCCTCCATTGTGTTTTTATACCACATTTTCTACATTTATTCATCAACTTATAGCCACCAAGGTTGTTTTTACGCTACACATTGTGAATTGCAGTAAACACAAGTATGCAGGTACCTCTATAGTATGCTGTCTTTAATTTCTTTGGGTGTTTATTAAGTAATATTATAGGCAGATCCAAAGGTAACTCTATTTTTAGATTTAATAGGAACCTCCATACTGATTTCCACATTGGATGTGCTAATTTAAACTCTACCAAGAGTGTAAAAGGGTTCTGTTTTTTCCCTGTATCTTTTCCAGCTTTTAGTATTTTGCACTTTTGGTAATAACCATTGTGTGTGGGGTGAGATGGAATCTCATTGTAGTTTTGACTTGCATCTACCTGATTGCTAAAAGGTATTGAACAGTTACCCATATACTAATTGGTCCTGTGTACTTGTTTTTGGAGTAGTGTCTCCAGTTCATTGGCACATTTATGATTCAACTATATGTTCTTTTGGTTTTAAGTGTTTTGAGATCTTTATATATTCTGGATATTAAACCTTTGTTGGAAGAGTGGCAAAGATTTTGGAATGCTGTCTCTTCACTCTGTCAACTGTTATTTTGTTAATTGGATGCAAACTTATCTGTTGATTCTTGTTATTATTTTCTGAGCTATTGGAGTCCTTTTCAGGAAGTTGTTGTCTGTGCCTATAACTTTAATTTTTTCACTTATGTTTTCTTCTAGCAGTTTAAATGTCAGGTTCTTATATTCATGTCTTTGACAATTTTGAGTTTATTTTAATACACCGTGAGAGACAGGGATCTAATTTCCATCTTCTACATATGGATATCCAATTTCTCCAGTATTATTTGTTAAGGGGCTGGCTTTTCTCCAATGTAAATTTTTGGCTGTTTTTTCAAGAATCAACAGTAGCTGCATGGGTTTATTACTTTGTTCTGTATTCTAATTCATTGTTGTCTATGGCTCTACCACCCTGAATGAGCCTAATTTCATCTAATTCATTGGTCTCTGTTACTGTTGTTATGCCACTACTGTGGTTGTATAATATATTTTGATATGGGTTACTGCAGTAATTCAGATGCCCCCTTTTTGTTTACTATTGCTAAGTATATTCTGGGTCTTTTGTTTCTAAATGAATTTTAGGATTGCTTGTTCTGCTTCTTGAAAAATGTCTTTGGCATTTTGATGGGGATTACATGAATATGTAGATCACTTTGGATAATATGATCCTACAACATTACTTCTGCTGTTCCATGAACATGAAGGTGGTTCCATCTTCTAATGTCTTTTACAATTTCTTTCCCTAGGGTTATATAATTTTCATTGTAGAATTCTTTCAATGCCTTAGTTAGGTAAGATGTATACTTTTTTTTTAATGTGACTCAACTTATTTGACTTTTCCCCCTCATCTTGGGAGGTTGCAGGATAGGGGAAACTGACACACAAATACTTTTTTTAAATGTTGGCAAAAATTACACAACATGAAATTAACTGTTAAAGTGCACAATTCAACAGCATTTAATACATCCATAATGTTGTGCAACCACTCTTTACAATGAGTTGTAAAACATTCTCATCACCCCCAAAGTAAACACTGTATCTACAAAGCAGTCACGCCCTACGCTCCTCTACTCCCAACCCCTGGAAATCACAAATCTGATGTTTTATGGATTTAACAATTCTGGATATTTAATATAAATGAAATCATGCAATGTGTGACTTTTGGCCTGACTTCTTTATTTTAGCATACTTAACATCTCTGAAATCTTTTTAGAATGGCAATTTATTTTTCTTTCTAGTACAGGTGAAGCAATTCTTGTTATTTCATATGTATTATAAGAATAGGCAAATTAGTAATTGTTTTTTATCCCCATTAAGTTTATTGGTACATTTTAAGTATAAAGTACAGTTATATACATCATTGGGATCTTGTACCATTACATAAGCATCTTGGTTCTTGCTTTTTTCCCCTTTCCCTGCCCTGCCTTCACCCCCTCCACCCTACCTTATTTACAAAGACTTTGTTTCCATTTTTTTCCTTTTCTCATATTTTTTGTTTTCCCTTTTTTCCTATCCCCTACCACTCCCACTTCCCCTGCTCCTTTAGACCTTTACTTCCTAGTACACAATATCAATTATACATTTTAAAATTACAATACCAAGATCTAGAAGACATTACCATAGATTTTACAGAATTTAAAAGGATATAGAAAGCATATTACAAAAATCTTTTTTGAAATAAATTTGACAACTTCTAAGAAGTAACTTAGAAGACAAATTAAGGAAACTAACTCTGGAGGAAATATAAAGTTTGAATAGCACATACTAAAGAAAGTATATTCCTAGCTTGAAAAACTACCAATATGACAACAACAGGCTCATATACATTTTAACTGATAAATTGTATCAAACATTTAAAGCAGAAAAAAAAGGAACACTTTTCCCCTCATTTTAGGAACTCAGCATTGTGCTAATCCTAAAACTGGATAAAGATAATAGAAGAAAAAAGTAAGAAAATAGATAGAAATTTATTTAACAAAACAAACTATTAGAAGTCAAATCTGGCAGTATGTAGAAAATGGTTTTATTATAGGGATGTCAGTGTTGGTTCAGCATTGGAAGATCCACCCTCAGAAGTTATCATTTTAACAGAGGAAAGGAAAAAGCCATATGATCCTGTCACTAGTTGGAGAAAAAGTATTGGACTAAATTCTACAGCTGTTCATGGTAAAAGCTATCAGGAGATTTTAAGTAGAACAGAACCTTCTGAACAGATTAAAGACATGTACTCCATAATTACAGCAAATCACCTTATATGAATGGAGAAAATACAATGCTTTCTCTCTAAGGTGGGGAACGAGGGCAGATATGCCTACTCTTCATCTCTCTATTAAACTTTGAAACATAGGCCTAAAACAAAACAGTATAGCAATAAAATGACACAATTAGGATAGGATTGGCAAGGTAGAAGCAAAATCTTTATGTGTAGATGAAATGATCATCTACAGAGAAAATACTAAGAAATCTCTAGGAGCCCCTATAACTTGTATTTGAATTTAGCAGGATTAGAAAACACAAGGTTTATATAAAATTCAGGCCTATGTATACTTGCTATAAATGAAGAATTGGATATTGAAATTTAAAAGTTATGTAGGAGTACAAAGGACATAGAAAAGTGAAAAGAAAAAGAAAAAAAAAAGAGTTGGAAGATGTTTAGTACCTAATTTTAAGGCTTCTTCTAAAGCTACAGTAATCAAGGCAGTGGTTGGCGTAAGGAAATACATATAGATCATTGGAATAAAACAGAGAATCTAAAACTAGAACCACACATATAAGGTCCACTGAGCTTTGAAAGATTATTTAACATTAACATTTTATAGAATATAAACTCAATTCAAGAGCCGAGGGAAAGATAGTGTTTTCAGCAAATGGCACTAGATCACCTGGTATCCATATATAAAAAATTAACCTCAACCCTTTATTTTCATACATAAAAATAACTTGAAAGGATCCAGGAACCTAAATATGAAAGATTAAAACTATAAAACTTTAAGAAGAAATTATAAGGGAAAATATTTATGAATTTGGGGTAGGCAAAAACTTCCTAGGATACAAAAGACATGATGTATAAAAGAAAATAATTAATAAATGAGATTCCATCAAAATTTGGAACTTTAAATGACATCATTAAAATGAAAAGCAGTCCTAAAATACTATATTTACAATGCATATAGCCTATGATAAGAATACATAAAAAACTCTTACAGCTCATTAATAGACAACCCAATTAAAAAGTAGACATAAGAAGATGATTAAATAGCCAGTATAGCACAAGGAAAGGTGTGCCACTCTAGAATCAGAAAAATACTAATCAATACAATAACAAGATTGAATTATACACTCATTAGGGAGATGAAGTCAAAAGTTTTAAAAGTCTTGTCATGACTTTTTCTTTTTCTTGGATTCTCCCCTTTGCATTTAATTTGTCACGTCCAGTGGATTCATTCTGCTGGGCTTCCTGGGGTTGTGATCCTCATTGTCTTTTCCTAGGATATTGTCTAAAATTTTTGACTGTTGGTTTGGTATTCATGAAGTTCCTAAAGTTCCCTTTACCATGAAAGTATCTTATTTCACCATCAATTTTGAAAGATAGTCTTGCAGAGTACATCAACCTGGGTTGGAGGCTGTTTTCATTTAGGGCTTGAAATACATCACTCCAAGCTCTTCTTGCCTTGAGGGTTTGCATTGAGAAGTCTGCTGTGATTCTGATGGGCTTTCCTTTGTATGTGATTTGTTTCTTTTCTCTCACTGCTCCTAGAATTTTCTTCTTCTGTTGGGTTTCTGGAATCCTAACTATTATATGTCTATGTGTAGATCTTTTTTGATCAAAGCTAATTGGAGTTCTATATGCCCCACTTATCTGTATGTCAAGTTCTTTTCTCCTGCTTGGGAAGTTTTCTGCCACCACTTCTGTGAACAGATTTTTTTATGTCATCTGCACTCTCTCCTCTTTCTTCATTGACTCCAATCAGTCTTATGTTATTCTTTTTTTCATAGTCTAACAGCTGCTGGATTGCTTTCTCATGGTCCCTTACAATTTTAAAGCATTTTTTCTTTTCCTGGTCACTAATTGAAATCTTATCTTCTATATCTGAAATTCTATCCTCACATTGGTTCATTCTGCTGTGTAGATTTTTATTGGAGCTTTTAATCTCCTGGAAATCTGTTTGCATCTGTTTTATGGATTCCATTTGTTTCCTATTTTGAGATTCCATCATGTTCCTCAGATCCTTTATTTTTTTATCTGTGTCCTCTCTAGATTTATTAATCATGTCTTGCACTCTGGGCACAATCTTTGCTGTTATCTGAGAAATTATTTCTGACTTTATTTTTTCCAGATCCTCTTTTGTCACCAGTTCAGAGAGTCCAGGTGGTTGAGTATCAAATTGTTCCATCTCGTTTCCCTTTGAGGTTGCTGTAGATGATCTGGAAGTCTGTTTTTGAGGCTTGTTTATGTGTCTTCTCATTTCCATGGGGTGGGGGTGGGGGCTGCTACTGATCCGCATGTGGCTCACCTCCTCTGGCCTAGCAGTGGTGGAATGGTGGCAGGGAACCTCCTCCTGAGTGCTGGGATTGGCTCACCTCCTCTGCCCTTGGAGTGGTGGAATGGCAGTGGGGACCCTCCTCCTGGGTGCTGGGATTGGCTCACCCCCACTCAGGTAAGATTTATTCTTAATAGGTTAGATTGGTAAGGTTGATTTTTATGTATTTTTAAGCTATTGAGAATGGAATTATTTTCCTGATTTATTTCTCAACATGTACATCACTGGTGTAATAGAAAATGGATCAGTCTTTGTATATTGAGTTTGTATCTTGCCACTTTGCTCAATTTGTTTATCAGATCTTAAAGTCGTGTTGTGGAGCTTTTAGGATCTTACAAATGTGAGATCATGTCATCTACAAATTTGGACAATTTGCCTTATTATTTTCCTATTTACATCATTTTATTTCTTTCTCTTGTCTAATTTTTCTGGTTAAAATTTGAAGTACT
The DNA here is from genome assembly GCF_053883595.1 of Heterocephalus glaber. Classification (NCBI taxonomy): domain Eukaryota; kingdom Metazoa; phylum Chordata; class Mammalia; order Rodentia; family Bathyergidae; genus Heterocephalus; species Heterocephalus glaber. The sequence goes on from NW_028258138.1 coordinate 59,614,487, forward strand.
GTCTTGAACAGGAGAATAGATACACTTGTTTTGTTCTGAATTTTAAAGGACATGTTCTAAGTTTTTTCTCATTTAGTATGTAGTTGCTTTAGAGCTTTCATCATGAAGGGGTTTTTTGATTTTGTCAGAATATTTCTGCATTGATTGAGATTATTGTACTTGAGAAGATTTTAAACTTGGATTTCTTTATTTGGTGTGTCACATTTATTGATGTGCACATGTTGAATCATCCTTATATTCCTGGGATGAAACAAACTTGATAATGGTGTTCAATCTTTTTTAATGTGTTATTAAAATATTTACAAGAATTTTGATGAGGATTTCTGCATTTATTTTAATCAAGGACATTGATGTGTAGTTATTTTTTTTTGTGTTTGTCATTATCCAGTTTTGGTATCAGGGTATTATTGTCTTCATGGAATGAGTTTGGAAGTATTCCTTCCCTTTCTATGTCATGGAATAGTGTGAGGAACATTAGTATTAGTTCAGCATTAAAAGTCTGTTAAAATTCACCAGTGAATTTTTTTCTTCCTGGGTTTTTCTTCATTGAAAAACTTTTTATTCTGCCTTCAGTCTCATTGTATATTATTATTCTGTTTAGTTTTTTTTTTTAACATCAATTTGGTTTAACCTGGGGAAGTCATATGTCTGTAAATTTATTTCTTTTGGATTGTCCAATTTATTGTAATATAAAGTTTTCAAAATAGCTCAGTGGCCCTTGTTATAATATCCCCTTTTGTTTCTAATTTTATTAACTTGAGTCTTTTTCTTTTGTTTATTTTGACTAAGAATTCATCAATCTTATTTATCTTTTGAAAGAACCAACTTATTTATTCATTGATGGGTTGTATTGTTCTTTTAGTCTCTATTTTACTAATTTTACCTCTGATCACTTTTATTTCTTTCCTTCTACTTGTTTTGGGTTGGTTTGTTCTTGTTTTTCTAAGACCTTGAAATGCAACTTTAGGTTATGGGAGAATTCTCTGATTTTCTAACCCAGGTACTATAGCTTTCATCTCAGAACTCTCTGTTCTATCCTACAGATTCTGATATATTAGTTTTCTCTTTTCAATTGAATCTAGAAATTTTTAAATCCTCCTTGCTGATTTCTTAAATATCCCATGATTATTCAAAAGTATATTATTTAATTTTCATATGTGAGTATAATTTCTGTAGTTTTTCTTGCTGTTGATTTTCACTATCATTACATTATAATCTGTGGATACAAGAAATTAGTTCAACAGTTTTTATTTATTCAGATTTGTATTATGTCCTAAAATATGATCTATTTTGAAAAACATTTTATGAGCTGCTGAAAACAAAGATTTTTTTCTGCCATTGTTAGGTGGAATATGCTGTATATGTCTGTTAGTGCATTTGATTTATGATGTCATTTAACTTTCTTGCTTCTTTATTGATTTTTTTTGCCTGAAAGACATATATTTGTGAGAATGGAGTATGGAAGTGACTCACTGTTACCGTAAGACTAACTACCAGAAACAATGACAACTGAAAAGCAAACCAAATATTATCTTTTAATAAAAATTTGTTTGACATAATCACTACAATTTCATTAACAAAAGAAAATAAAAGAGTATTAACACCAAGTAGGGCCAAAAAATAGTACTGATAGTAAAACTAATGAACACACACAAACACACACGGGGAAGAGAAGGAGATGAAAGAAGATATGAGAAGAGAAAGAAATAATATATTCAAGGAAAAAGAATAAAACTGGAAAATGAGAAAAGAGACAGAAAAGTCTAATAAATGAATTTAAAAATACATAAAATTAGACAACATATGAAAAAATTAATGAAGAAAAACACAACCACATAGAGCACAATAAAAAACACAAACTAACAAATAAAAAAGAAGAGGATCAAAAGATGAAGTGAGGAGGAAATGAGAGGAGGGAATGATGATTAAAAAAGAATTAGGATGTGTTGTGTACATGCACCAACACCCCACAAAGAATGTAAATGTTATGTACTACACACATGTACTAATAAAAAAAAAATTTTAAAGAATAAGAGTCTTCCTTTGGGAGATATTTTAAATGGTGACATTTCTTTCATGTACATCTAATACTGAAATCCATCTGTATTAGAAGGAGCTCTAAAATGCTTTTTAAATTCAAAGTGCTTTTACTTACCTGTTGCCAAAATAAGTCAGAGAATATACCAGTCTGCAGGTTTAAGGCTGCCCCACTTTACCGACAAGTGAGAATAAGGTAAAATTGTCTGTGTCAGGGTTAGATGAGAGTGTAGCAAGGGTTGGAGTTACCCACCTAATTTGTGGATTTGTCTGTAGTGTGGACCATAGGTCCCAGAGTTCCCCAGTTGGTGTGCTCAGTGCTACAGCTGGAAAATGTCTACTCAGTGGCTGCATATTCTCTGAGTGTCTCTGAGCTGGGCCGAAGCAGCTGGGAGCACAGAGGTGGGAAGCATTGGGTACCAAGCTTTCTGCCACTCCAGCTGTGGCACTGGTGGCATCATTCCCCATTTTCCCACTCCCATGAAACCATACAAATGTGTCCTCTTTCTCTAACAGTGTTCAAATCACCATATTTTAAAGTGGAAGCTGCCTTAGCCTCCCTTCATGTGGCAGTGGGTACTCTGCCCATTGATTGTTTGTCCTGCTCCACAGCACCTGTCATTTACCTCTGTTCAGAGAAGGCTGACCAGAATTCTTAGCTGTTCTATGTCAGTCACTGTCTTCCTGGGTCCTAATTGACTCACAGGGAAGATACCTTCTATATCACTGAAGAGAAATGGCTGTTGCATCTTGGAGATTCAAAAAATACAGAGGTTTTTTTTTTTTTTTCATTCCATCCAACCCACCTAGAAAATAGGATTTGCTTAAGATGGCTTCCATCACAGTACTTTCTAAATCTGCTGGGAAATGCTGAGACCTTCTCCTTTTATGTGGAACAGGTCTGTCTGTTCAGACTACATATATGTCCTGTAGTAGAGTCTGCATTCTTAGATATCCTAACATTCTCTCTTCTAGTCTTCTGAAGGGTAGGTTACCCCTCTCCTACTGAGCCATAATGCCCTTCAGTGCAGGTGCACTTTATTTTTGTTATTTCACTTATTATTACAAATACCAGTATTTCTGGGCCTCTCATTCTCTCTCTCTCTCTCTCTCTCTCTCTCTCTCTCTCTCTCTCTCTCTCTCTCTCTCCATCCATCCATCCCTCCCCCCTCTTCCTCTCCTTTTGTGATGGTTGATTGACTGTGTCAACTTGAGTAAAAGAAGCTAAACTAACTTGGCTGAGCAATCCCACATGCTAGGGTATGGAAGACTCATCCTAGGGAGGCTTGTAGCCTGGATGGTATACAGGGGAAATGAAGAAGGATAGCTCTGCTTCTGTTTCTTTGGAGGAGCTCTGGTCTTTACCTTTATCTTGTACATCATCTCCTAGCTAATAGCAGAGACTCTTCAGCCTTCCATTGCAGGCCCATCTGCCTCTAATACAGACCCACAGGGGACACTGCAATGAGCTCCAGACCTTCAACTGGATACTTTGGTTTATAATGTTCAGACAGATGATCTGCACTCTTCCTCACCAACTCTGTGAGTGGCCATTGTAAGCTAATCTTATAAATTCTTATATATTTGTATATCTTATTATTGTTTCTATAGTAAACACTGATTCTCTCTCTTTCTCCCCACCACCCTGATCTGTCTCTCTCCTTTCTCATTGCACATCGCAGTCTTGCATTTTCTTATTGCTCCTCCTCTTGCTCCATATCTCAGCATGCAGCCACATAGCTGTTGATTTGGTTCATCTTCTGGAGAAGTCTGTATTTGCTACTTGCCTCAAATGTATCATGATCTTGAATTTATTTCTTTATCTTTTCCTTTTAATTTTGCCTTTGATCTCTCTGCATTATCTGCTTACATGCTGGACATCTCTCACATGAGTGATAGGCTCCTGTATTCCCTGTAATGGCATCACTGTTCTATCCCGCCACTTTATACAGGCTTTTCTGTGTAATCTTTTTTCCTTGCAATAGTCTAATCAATTATGAAATCGGATAAATTATTTTTGTTACTACTTTTTTGAGATTATTCTTTTAAATTCTGTCATTATTTAACTTTAAACACTCTATGGCCTTATTCTTAAATGGTAGACTAAAATTAGTTGTTCCATCTCTTTTAAATACATCTGAGTCTGACCTGGCTGGAGTCTACTTTTATTAAGTTTTAAAGTTCTCCAATAAATAAACACTTTCGCTCAAACATTTTCATTAAAATTCTCCAAAAAATATCTCTCTCCTACTGTCTTTTATTAAATAATGTGTACAATTTAATTCATTTTTATTCTGTCTCTATCTCTTTTTCCTTTTTATTCTTCAGTTGTTAACACATTTTAATTTTACACAACACCATAAAGCTAAGTTAATAGTAAATAATCTTTGATGAAGCAATAAAAACAATGATACTAAGTCACAGGCTGTCTCTTGGGTCAGTTTACTTGACACCCCAGATCTCTACCTATGTCACAATATTCGCTAATTTTGAAAGGGCCTATTTGTGTTTCATTATATTTAATCTAAGGTAGTTGAATAGTAAAATGTAAATGGGCTGCTATCAAAGAATTTGAAAAAATGTTAGAAAACCAAGCATGATGAGTTAGTTTCAGTACAAAATGTATAGTTCAGAGTAACTCGACATTTTCTTGTGTGGCAACTCACAACTATTCTAATTGTATTATTTTGTACATATTAATATTTCAACATTAGGGAAAATTTTGACTTTGCTTTAGTAAACTAGTTAATTGTCAATCATTTTTAAATGTTTTAGAGTCTACCAAATTAAGATTATGCCAAGCAGGATACCTTTAAAAGTGAGAATATTCACATTTAAAAGTATTACAATAATTCACAATAAAGCACAAATTTAAAATAGCCTGTCTTGTGCTGATACTTTCTTTGTGGTTACTCTTTCTATGCAAGAAGATTCTAAAGGTAGAAAGACTATATGTTTTTAATAGCTAGTTGGCCAGACCACCAATTGCTTTAAGATGCTGTGGCTTTGAATACAAGTGCAGAGTATTAGATTAATAGCTTTTGCTTTGACTAGCAAGAACAGGAGAGATAGGGAATAAAAAGCAGGGGCTCTGTTTTCCCCATGGTGAATTTTTTGTTCACTGAACTGCAGGGAGGGTTAGTTTGAATAGTGGTGTATGAAATGGATTCAGTTCTACAGATCTTATCACCTTTTATCACCCCAGTAAGGGAGGGTTCAATTTAATAAGACATGGCACTAACTGGTTTTGCTTTGTTTAGAACTTTTATATAGATTAGCAGCCCTGGACTATTTTTCAGGTTTTATTTTTCATTGTTTAGATATATGATAGTGATTAGGACAAAAGGAGATAATAGTGACAGGTATAGAAGAGATTTTCAAAGTGCAGCTTTGATAAATATCAAGAATTTGAGGCTCACAGGAAGACACTATGCCACAATTCTTTTGTTCTGAAATCTCCATGATCAGGATCTGCCAGGAAAGTCTCAGTGGTTTTTGGTTTCAGGCTAATGGAAAACAAGCACAAAAGATCACTTTTTGGTTGCATTCTGTGACTAAGTTGTCTATCAATGGATCTGCAATTCATGAACAGAAATTGAATGAACACAAAACCAATTTTCTCAGTAGAGATTGAGTCCACCCACCACAATTGCCACAACTACCACTCTTCTCATCCATACTCACAATTCTATCTTTTTTTAGTATTTAATGTCCTTTTAATGAACATTTATTGAATATGAGGCATTGTTCTAAGTATTAGAAAAGGATACAAAATGAACATGAAACACTGCCTTTGACCTTGCTTTCATCACTTTAAAAGTGCAGTTGTATTTCATTAGAATGGTTTGTTTGTTTAACACTGTAGACTAGAAACTAGCCACATGGAATACACTTAAAGGCATAACTAAGAAAAGACATGATATCAAGTGGTGTACAAGGTCACATTGCAGCAGAAGGCAGATAGGAAAATTTTTGAGTAACACCTGGATACAAAAGAATGACAGTAACGATGCTATCATGAGGACCCTTCTAAACAATATTTTAGGGAAGCTCACCCGGTCCCAGCACCCAAAAGTAAGCTACCCCGCTGCCATTCCAGGCTCCTAGGGCCAAGAAGGTAAGCCAGTCCCAGCACCCAGAAGGAAGTTCCCTGCCTCCATCCCAGGCTCCTAGGGCAGTGAAGCTCAGCTGGTCCCAGCACCTGGAAGGAAGCTCCCCTGATGCCATCCCAGGCTCCTAGGGCCAAGAAGGTGAGCCAGTCCCAGAACCCAGAAGGAAGCTCCCCTCCTCCATCCCAGGCTCCTAGGACAGAGAACCTCAGCAGGTTTCAGCACCCAGAAGGAAGCTCCCCACCTCAATCCCAGGCTCCTATGGCAGTGAAGCTCAGCTGGTCCCAGCACCCGGAAGGAAGTTCCCCTGCTGCCTTCCCAAGCTCCTAGGGCACAGAAGGTGAGCCAAGTGGGGGACAGAAACAACCCCAACCCACCGTGGAAATGAGAAGACACATAAAAAAGCCTCACAAACAGACTTCTAGATCACCTACAGCAACCCCAAAGGGAAACGAGATGGAACAGTCTGATACTCAACCACCTGGACTCTCTGAACTGGCAACGAAAGAGGATCTGGGAAAAATGAAATCAAAAATAATTACTCAGATAACAGCAAAGATTTTGCTCATGGTGCAAGACATGATTAATAAACCTAGAGAGGACATAGATAAAAAAAATAGAGGATCTGAGGAACATGATGGAATCCCAACATAGGAAACAAATGGAATCCATAAAACAGATACAAACAGATTTCCAAGAGATTAAAAACTCCATCAAAAGTCTGCACAGCAGAATGAACCAATGTGAAGATAGAATTTCACATATAGAAGATAAGATTGCAATTAGTGAGCAGGAAAAGAAAAATTGCTTTAAAATTGTAAAGGAACATGAGAAATCAATCCAGCTAGATGATCCAAAGAAGAATAACATAAGACTGATTGGAGTCAATGAAGAAACAGGAGAGGGTGCAGATGACAAAAAAAACTCTTCACAGAAGTGATGGCAGAAAACTTCCCAAGGAGGGGAAAAGAACTTGACATACAGATAAGTGAGGCATATAGGACTCCAGCTAAACTTAATAAAAAGAAATCTACATATAGGCATATAATAGGAATCCAGAAATCCAACAGAAGAATAAAATTCTACAAGCAGTGAGAGAAAAGAAACAAATCACATACAAAGGAAAGCCCATCAGAATCACAGCAGACTTCTCAATGCAAACCCTCAAGGCAAGTAGAGCTTGGAGTGATGTATTTCAAGCTCTAAATGAAAACAACCTCCAACCCAGATTGATGTACCCTGCAAAACTATCTTTCAAAATGGATGGTGAAATAAGATACTTTCATGATAAAGAGCACCTCAGGAACTTCATGAATACCAAACCAAGACTCCAAAAAATTTTAGACAATACCTTAGGAAAAGACAATGAGGATCACAACCCCAGGAAACCCAGAAGAATGAATCCATTGGGCGTGACAAATTAAACGCAAAGGGGGAGAATCCAACAAAAAGAAAAAATCATGACAAGCCTTTTAAAACTTTTGACTTCATCTCCCTAATGAGTGTATAATTCAATCTTATTATTGTACTGATTAGTATTTTTCTGATTCTAGAATTGCACACCATTCCTTGTGCTATGCTGGCTATTTATCATCTTCTTATGTCTACATTTTAATTGGGTTGTCTATTAATGAGCTCTAAGAATTCTTTATATATTCTGCTCATAGGTTATATGCATTGTAAATATGGTCTGTTTATGGACTACTTTTGATTTTAATGATGTCATTTAAAGTTCTAAATTTTGATGGAATCTCATTTATCATTTTTTTCTTTTATACATCATGTTTTTTGTATCCTAGGTAGTTCTTGCCTACCCTGAATTCATCAACATTTTCCCTTATAATTTCTTCTTAAAGTTTTATACTTTTAGGCTTTCCTATTTAGGTTCATAGATCCCTTCAAGTTATTGTCATGTATGGAAAAAAAGGGTTGAGGTTAATTTTTTATATATGGATACCAGGTGTTCGAGTTCCATTTGCTGAAGACACTATCTCTTCCTCGGCTCTTGAATCAAGTTTATATTGTATAAAATGCTAATGTTAAATAATCTTTCAAAACTCAGTGAACCATATATGTGTGGTTCTATTTCTAGATTCTCTGTTTTATTCACATGATCTATATGTCTTTCCTTACACCAACACTGCCTTGATTACTGTAGCTTTAGAAGAAGTCTTAAAATTGGGTGCTAAACATCTTCCAACACTGTTTTTGTTTTTGTTTTTGGCTTTTCTGGGTCCTTTGTACTCCTACTAACTTTAAAATTTCAATATCTAGTTCTTCATTTATAGCAAGCATACACAGACCTGAATTTTTATATATACCTTGTGTTTTCTAATCCTGCTAAATTCAAGTACAAATTCTAGGAGTTCCTAGAGATTTCTTAGTATTTTCTCTGTAGATGATCATTTCATCTACATATAAAGATTTTGCTTCTGCCATGCCAATCCTATCCTAGTTGTGTCATTTTATTGCCAGACTATTTTGGTTTAGACCTATGTTTCAAAGTCTAATGGACAGATGAAGAGTAGGCATGTATGCCCTTGTTCCCCACTTTAGGGAAAAAGCATTGTATCATCTCCATTCATAGAAGGAGTTTTTGTTGGAAGTATGGAGTACATGTCTTTGATCTGTTGAGAAGGTTCTGTTCTACTTCTAGTCTCCTGATAGCTTTTACCATGAACAGCTGTAGAATTTAGTCCAACGCTCTTTCTCCAACTAGTGACAGGATCATATGGCTTTCTCCTTTCTTCTGTTAAAATGATGACTTTTGGGGGTGGATCTTCCAATGCTGAACCAACACTGCCATCCTTATAACAAAACCACTTTCTACATACTGCCAGATCTGACTTCTAAGTTTGTTGTGTTAAATAAATTTGTATCTATGTTCATACTTTTTTCTTCTATTATCTTTATCCATTTTTAGGATTAGCACAATGTTGAGTTCCTAAAATGAGGGGAGAAGTGTTCCTTCTTATTTTTTTGCTTTAATTGTTTAATATAATTTATCAGTTAATATGTTTATGATCTTGTTGTTGTCATATAGGTAGGTTTTCAAGCTAAGAATATACTTTCTTTAATAGGTGCTATTCAAATTTTATATTTCCTCCAGAGTTAGTTTCCTTAATTTGTCTTCTAAGTTACTTCTTAGAAGTTGTCAAATTTATTTCAAAAAAGATTTTTGTAATATGCTTTCTATATCCTTTTAAATTCTGTAAAATCTGTGGTAATGTCTCCTAGATCTTAATATTGTAATTTAAAAAATGTATAACAGATATTGTGTAACAAGAAGAAAAGGTCTAAAAAAGCAGAGGAATTGGGAGGGATAAGGGAAGGGAAAAAAGGGAAAGAAAAAATATGAGAAGAGGAAAAAAATGGAAACAAGGTCTTTGCAAATAAGGAAGGGTGGAGGGGGTGAAGGGAGGGCAAAGGAAGGGGAAAAATAATAAGAACCAAGAGACTCATGTAATGGTACAAGATCCCAATGATGAATGTAACTATATTGTATACCTAAAATGTACCAATAAAGTTAATGGGGAAAAAAATTAAAAATAAAAATAAATTTAAAATGAAGAAAAAACAATAGTTTAGTGCCATCAGTTTTAAACACACACACACACACACACACACACACACACATTGTTCCTGTGTGCAATCAGAAAAACATAAACAAAAGATACACAATGACTTGATTGACACCTGACATTTAATAATTAATAGTTTTAGTACAACTTTTCTTTTCAATTTAAATTTAAACTGTGAATATTTAATTGAAGCAAATGATCCTATTTAATTCTTTTTTCTGGTGATGATGATGATAATTTGTAAAAATTATCCTTTTCCTTTGAAAGGGATTTAAGGACTGCACCATACCGATATTTTCTTTCCTGTTTCTATATAAATTAGAGAACACAGAAATATCACCACCTTTTAACATAGGGACATTGAGGTGTCAAACTCTTTAATGATTTTGAAAAGCCAGGATCTACACTGGAGGCAAAATTTGATTGCCCATAAAGGTATACTAGCTAGTGTTCTTTGTTCTAACCAGCTCATATGCTTTCTTCCCCAGATTTTAACAAACTAAAGAAATCCCAAGAGCAAAGTAACTGTACTGGGTAAGAAGGAGACGGGGGAAGCATCCTCCCCTTTGTTTAGCAAAGCTGGTTGGATAGGAAGTGTGTAAGAGGAAATCTTTTTGAGTATAAACTGGTACATAATGCTTTTTTGTGAGGTGAATCAAAGATAAATTGTTCTGAGTGAACAGAGTTTCTAAATAGCAGAATGATGGCCACTATCTTAGCTTTCTTCTCAAATTCATCACAACATACAGTGATGATCTCTGGCTTCCTTAGCCTAGCTTTAAGGTTTTGATAAATCAGAGTCTAGATATCTTCAATTTAGTAGATTCATAGCTTTTAATTTTAAAGGACCCATGAATTGAACTAAAACCAGGTATATTTCCAAGATATTGAAACAATTTTGTAAATTCTATAAATTCTTTAGGCTTTTCCACTACATACTTCCAAGTAATTTGCAAATAGCTGAGAAATTCATGGTGATAATGTAAGCAGGTTGCTGTCCTTGCAGTGTCTAACACCTTTTGACAGGGGAGCTTTCCAACTCATGAATTACTATTGTATTTCAGCACAACTCAAGCTTCAAACACCTTCATTAGAATGCAAGATATTTTCTTGGCAACTGCTACAATTTCTGTCTTCACTAGGGAAATCTTAAAAGAAGAAAGAAGCTACTCCTACAAAAAGACATATATATATAACCAGGAAAGAGTTTGGATAAATGTCTGGTCCATTCTTCCTTTTTCTCAGTAGAATTACATTCATTCCAGGCAGATGTTTATATGCAGCTCATGGAATTAGTCATTTCACCAGTATAGCCTCATCTCATGAGTTATATATTAGCTCTAAAGATAACATTTTAAAATATAAATATATTTAGGATGATATGAATATGCTAATTTGAAGATATCTAGACTCCAATTTTCAGAGCATTAAAGATAGGCTATGAAGCCAGAGCTCACCATTGTATGCTGTGATAAATTTGAGAAGAAAGCAAAGATAGTGGCCATCATTCTGCTATTTAGAAACTCTGTTCACTCAGAACTATTTATCTTTGATTCACTTCACAAAAAACTATTATGTACCAGTTTAAATTTAAAAAGATATCCTGTTACATGCAGAAATAGTATAGGATCTGGAATCAGGACCTCATTTCATGAGTCATCTTCGCTTCTGACCCTCTGTAACACTTGCTATTACTTTCTTAATCATTCTAAATCTCAGTTTCCTCATCTGCAAAATGGGAATGATAACCTCACAAATTATTATAAAGATTAAATAATATGTAAAGTTTCCCTACATTTAGGTATGCTGTATTTAATTCTCATATCAGCATTATGATAAAGATATAATCTGAAGAATCTGAAATTTAGAAGAGGATGATTTTGTTTATGCGCACTCTTATATTAAATATAAAGAATACCTAGGATGGCCTATCAACCTCTTAACAAGAAAAATAAACTTTGGAAATTTCATATGTTTTCAAATCCACTTCTTGGAAACCTCTGGAAAGGATATGATGCTTTTTCATAATTATTATATCAGTTATGAGGGAAATAAATAAATGTAGAAGCAAAATTTCCACCTTCAGAAATAATTTTCATTATAATTGAACAGAAAAAAATAATGGCAAGTACTATTTGAATTTTAAACTTTAATGATTTTTATGATTATGTGTTAAATGCCTGTCTTTCTTATGAAACTGAAAGTTTTCAGAAAAATATGTTCTATCCCTAGTGTGGCAGACATAGTGATAATTCATAATTAACCATAAATATTTAAATTATTATTATTAATTTTATTGGTACATTATATATATGTGTATGTGTATATATATAGTGATCACATTAATCATAGGAAAATTGTACCTGTACATAATATATCTTGATTTTTCTTTTTTTCCCCCAATCCCTTCCTCTCCCTTCAACTATTCTTCTCCTCTTTAGTTACAAAAGCTTTGGTTCTAGTTTTTCCTTATATTCTCTTTTATTTTATTTTCCTCCTCCCCCTCCCTTCTTTTTCTTACCATTTGAATATTTTATTCCCATTTCCCAATGTTTGTTATACATTTTGACCCTTATTTTTACTTTCACTTTCTCACACCAGAGAGACAATTCAATATTTATACACATGTGTTCGATTTATTTCACTTATGAGTATGTTCTCAAGGTGAATCCATTTACCTAGAAATGTCTCAAATTTATTCTTCTTCATAGCAGAATAGTATTCCATTGTATGAAAAAAACACATCTTGTTTATCCACTCATTGGTTGGTGTGCATTTGGGCTGTTTTCAAGATTTAACTATTACAAGTTGTGCTGCTCTAAATGAGGGTATGCATATATTGCTGTGATATGATGCTTTTAATTCTTTCAGGAAGATGCCAAGAAAAGGAGTAGCTGCATCAAAGGGAACCCTTAGTTTTAGTTTTTTGAGGAATCTTCACACTGATTTCCACAGTGGTTGCATGAGTTTACACTCCCACCAAAACTCTAGAAGGGTTTCTTTTCCCCCCATATCCCCACCAGCATTTGTTATTTGTTGGTTTCTTGATGGCAGCCATTCTTTATGGAGTAAGATGAAATCTCAGTGTTGTTTTAATTCACACCTGGCATATGACTAGTGATGGTTTTCATATATTTATTTGCCATTTCTACTTCATTTGTGAAGTATATATACATTTCAGATGCCCATTTGTGAATTTGGTCTTTAATTGGGGGGGACCTGATTTTTTTGAGTTCTTTATATGTTCTATATGTTCCAGATATTAGTCCTTGTCTGAGAGACAAATGGCTAAAATTTTCCCAGTCTGTGGGTTGTCTTTTCAGTCTGTTGGTGATTTTTTTTTTTTTTTTTTGCTGTGTAAAAGCTCTTTAATAAGATGAGATCCAAGTTGTTGTTTCTTTCTGATATTTCCTGTGTGGTCAGCGTTTTGTTCATGAAGTCTTTGGTTACTCCTATGTGTTCCAGTGTTCTGTCTATTCTGTCTTCCAGAAGATTTAGTATTTCTGTTTTAATATTTAGATCTTTGATTCATGTTGATTTTAGTTTAGTGCATAATGAGAAACACAGGTCTAGTTTTAATCTTCAGCATGTGGAAAGCCAGTTTTTCCAGCACCATTTATTAAAGAAGCTATCATTTTTTCCAGTGAAGGTGTTTGGCTCCTTTGTTAAAGATAAGTGACTGAGGGTGTTTGGGTTGTTGCTGCATTTTCTAATCTGTTCCACTGATCCTTGAGTCTGTCTGTTTCTTTGTTGTTGTTTTTGTTTTTGTTTTTTTAGCCAGTGCTGTTTTTATCACAGTAGCTCTGTTGTATAATTTCAAGTCAGGGACTGTGATACCCCTTGCCTTGACTTTGTTGCCCAGAATGGGTTTTGCCATTCTGGGTCACCTCTGGTTCCAAATGAATTTTAGGATTAATTTCTCTTGTGTTGTGAGGTATGCTAATGGCATTTTGATTGGGAATGTGTTAAATCTGTATGACAATTGTGAGAGTATGGGCATTGGTAATATGTTGGTTCTTCCTACCCAAGAGCAAGGAATATCTGTCCATTTTCTGATATTCTTTTTTATTTCCTTTTTCAGAGTACTGCAGTTTTCAATGTAAAGGTCTTTTACTTTCTTTGATTGATTGATTCATAAGTATTTCGTTTTTTGATGCTATTTTGAAAAGTGTTATTTCCCCAATTTCTCTCTCAGTGAGTTTATTATTTGTGTACAGGAATGCTGAGTATTCACTGTGTATGAAGCTACACTATTGAATATAATTATTAAACCTAGAACTCTTGCCAGGCACAGAGGAAAGGACTTTTGGGCTGCCATATGTCCTGCTGCTCCCAGGCCCAGACATAGGGGCTTCTAAGTCACCATCCCACTGTTCCTCGTCCAGAAGAAGGGACTTCCAGGACTCCATCCCTACCACCAGCCACGGCCACAGTCCACCTCTCTGAGCTCAGAGGAGGTGAGCCACGCAAACACCAACAGCACCCCTCATGCCCCCCCCCAGTCAAAATGAGAAAACACGTAAAAAAGTCTCAAAACCAGACTTCCAGATCACCTAAAGCAAGCCCAAAGGGAATTGAGATGGAACACTCTGATACTCAACCACTTGGACCCACTGAACTGACAACAAAAGGGGATCTGGAAAAAATGAAATCAGAAAATAATTTCTCAGGTAACAGGAGAAATTGTGCTCCTAGTGCAAGAAATAATTAGGAAATCTAGAGAGGAGCTGAGGAACATGATGGAATACCAATATAGGAAACAAATGGAAACTATAAAACAGATGAAAGTCTACCGAGCAGAATGAACCAATGTGAGGACAGAATTTCAGATATAGAAGATAAGATTATAAATAATGACCAGAAAAAGAAAAATTCCTTCAAAACTATAAGGGAACACAAGAAGTCAAACCAGCAGCTGCTAGATGATGCAAAGAAGTACAACATAAAACAGATTGGAGTCAATGAAGAAACAGGAGAGAGTGCAGATGACATAAAAAAATCTCTTCACAGAAGTAATGGCAGAAACTTTCCAAAGCAGGAGAAAAGAACTTGACATACAGATAAGGGAGCCATATAGGACTCCAAAAAGCCTTGATCAAGAAAAATCTACACATAGGTATATAATTGTTAAGAGTCCAGAAAATCAATAGAATAACAAAGTTCTACAAGCAGTTAGAGAAAAGAAACAAATCAAATACAAAAGAAAGCCCATCAGAATCACAGCAGACTTCTCAACACAAACCATGAAAGCAAGAAGAGCTTGGAGTGACATATTCCAAGCTCTAACAGAAAACAGCCTCCAACCCAGATTGATGTACCCTGCAAAACTATCTTTCAAGAGTGATGAAGGAATAAGATACTTTCATGACAAAGACCACCTTAGGAATTTCATGAATACCAAAAGAGCACTCCAAAAAATTTTACACAATATCCTAGGAACAGACATTGAAGATCACAGCTCCAGGAAGCAAAGCATAATGAACCCATCTGGCATGACAAGAAATTAAATGCAAAGGAGGAGAACCCAACAAAAAGAAAAAGTCATGGCAATGACAAGTCAATATGTTTCAGTTATAATCAATTTACATTAATGGTCTAAATTCACCAATCAAAAGAAATAGACTGGCAGAATGGGTCAAGAAGCAAAATCCAACAATATGCTGCATACAAGAAACACACTTAACTCAAAAGGAAACTCATAGACTGAAAGTTAAAGGGTGGAAAACAATATTCCATGCAATGGGAACCCCCCAAAAAGGAGGAGTAGCCATCCTATTTGCAGATCAAGTAGATTTCAAACTAACACTGATTAAGAGAGATGAAGAAGGACACTACATTCTTGGAAAGGGAAGAATCCAAGAGGAAGAGATGACAATCATAAATATCTATGCACCAAACACTAGTGCACCCAACTATATAAAACAAATATTAACGGACAAGAAAAGTCATATATGCACTAATACAATTGTAGTGGGGGACCTCACACCCCACTGTCACAAATAGATATATCAACTAGACAAAAAACAAGTACTGAAATACTAGAACTTATTTGATCTCTTGAACAAATGAACTTAAGAGATGTTTACAAAGTCTTCCACCCCACAATATCAGAATACACTTTCTTCTCAGCTGCACATGGGTTATTCTCCAAAATTGACCACATACTCACACATAGAACATATTTAAGTAAGTGCAAAGGAATTGAAGTAATTCCCTGTATATTATTGGACAATAGTGTGATGAAATTGGAGATCCATAGTAAAAGAATATGGAAAAATTTGGTAAACATGTGGAAATTGAACAACACACTTTTGAATAACAAATGGGTCACAGAGGAAATTAAAGAAGAAATCAGACAGTTCCTTCAATTAAATGACAATGACAATACAACGTATTGGAATCTATGGGACAAAATGAAAGCACTTGTAGAAGGGAAATTCATAGCAGTGAATATGCATATTAGGAAAAAAGAATGAGCCTAATTAAACAACCTGATGCTGAACCTCAAGCTTCTAGAAAAAGAAGAGCAGGACAACCCCAAAGCTCATACAAGGGAGGAAATTATAAAGATCAGAGAAGAAATCAATGCAATGGAGACTAAGAGAATGATACAAATAATCAATGAAGCCAAGAGTTGGTTCTTCAAAAGAATCAACAAAATTGACAAACCCTTAGCCCACCTTATCAGAAAAAGGAAAGAAAAAGCCCAAATCCATGCAATTAGGAATGAAAAGGGTGAAATTACAACAGTACAAACAGAAATCCAGAGGATCATCAATACGAACTTCCAGAACTTATATGCCAATGAGATGGAAAACACAGAAGAAATGAACAGAAGGCTAGATACATATGAATTACCAAAGTTGAATGAAGAAAACCTAAAAATTCTAAGCAACCCAATATCAACCAATGAAATTGAAAACATAATTAAAAACTTAACAACTAAGAAAAGCCCGGGCCCTGATGGCTTCACTGCTGAATTCTACAAGACATTTAGAGAGGAACTACTGCCACTACTTTTTAAATTCTTCAATGAAATTGAAAGGGAAGCATACTCCCAAATTCATTCCTGGTATCAAGCATCACCTTGACCCCCAAAGCAGAGAAAGACCCAACCTTAAAGGAGAACAATGGGTCAATCTCACTAATGAACATAGATCCAAAAATTCTTAATATGATACTGGCAAATAGAGTGCAGAAGATCATCAAAAAGTTTGTATGCCCTCATCAAGTGGGATTCATCCCAGGGATACAGGGATTGTTCAACACACACAAATCAATCAGTGTAATACACTATATCAATAGAGCCAAGGACAAAGATCATATGATTACCTACCTAGATGCAGAAAAAGCATTTGACAAAATCCAACATGGATTTATGATGAAAACCCTAAAAAAATTGGAATACCTGGTCTCTACCTCAAACTGATAAAAATCATTTATGAAAACTGAAGAGCCAATATCATACTAAATGGTCAAAAACTGAAATCTTCACACTAAAATCAGGAACAAGACAAGGATGTCCACTATCACCTCTTGTGGTCAATATAGTTTTGGAAACATTAGCCAGGGCAATTAGAAAAGAGAAAGAAATAAAAGGAATGAAGATAGGAATGAAGAAGTCAAATTGTCTTTATTTGGAGATGACATGATACAGTATATAGAAGACCCCAAGAACTCCACCAAAAGTCAAATTCAGTCAAGTAGCTGGTTACAAGGTCAACACACAAAAATCAATAGCTTTCCTCTACACCAATGACAGACTCACTGAGAGAGAAATAGGACAAATAATTCCTTTCAAAATAGCATCCACAAAACTGAAATACCTAGGAAACAACCTAAGAAATCAACTACCTCTTCTCTGAAAACTATAGCATTCTGAAATGAGAGATTGAAGATGATATCAGAAAACGAACAGACCTCCCCTGCTCCTGAGTAGCAAGGATTAACATAGTGAAAATGGCCATACTTCCAAAACTGCTATATAGATTCCATGCAATTCCAGTTGCGATCCCAGCAGTATAATGCATGGACCTTGAGAAAACAATCCAAAAATTCATTTGGAACAAGAAAAGACACAGAATACCAAAAGCAATTCTAGGTAACAGAGACATGGCAGGGGGTATCACGATCCGCAACCTGCAACTATACTACAAAGCTACTGTGATGTAAACACCACATTACTGGCAAAGAAATAGACCTGAGGACTAGTGGAACAGAAATGAAGATGCAGAAAAAATGCCAGAAACACGCAGCCATCTCATCTTTGATAAAGGAGCCAAACAGCCTCACTGGAGGAAAGATAGCTTCTTTAATAAATGGTGCTGGAAAAATTGGCTTTCACCTTGTCAAAGATTAAAACTAGACCTATATCTCTTGCCAAGCACTAAGCTAAAATAAAAATGGATTTAAGATCTAAATATTAAAAGATATGCAAATAAATACATGAAAAAATGTTCAACATCACTGGTCATTCGAGAGATGCAAATGAAAACAACACTGAGATTCTACTTCACTCCAGAAAGAATGGCTGCTATCATGAAATCAACCAATAATAAATGCTGGCAGGGCTGTGGGGAAAGAGGAACCCTGCTCCACTGCTGGTCAGAGTGTAGACTGGTGCAACCACTGTGGAAATCAGTATGGAGATACCTCAAAAACTAGGACTGGAAGTCCCATTTGACCTTGCTATTCCACTGTTGGAGATCTTCCCCAAAGAATTAAAAGAATCATACCACAGTAATATATGTGCACCCATGTTCAGAGCAGCGCAGTTTGTAATAGCTAAAACGTGGAAACAGCCCAAATGCCCATCAACTGGAGACTGGATCAACAAAATGTGTTCTTTTTTTAAATGGAGTACTACTCAGCCATAAAAAATGAGAAATTAGAGACATTTATAGCTAAGTGGATTCACATTGAGGTGATACTCTTAAGTGAAATAAATAGGACACACAAGTGTAAATACTGAATAGTTTCTCTGCACATATATCAGTGCGTTATGATTCTTTTAATTCTTTGGGGAAGATCCCCAGCAATGGAATAGCAGACTCAAATGGGACTTCCAGTCCTAGTTCTTTGAGGTATCTCCATACTGATTTCCACAGTGCTTGCACCAGTCTACACTCCCACCAGCAGTGGAGAAGGGTTCCTCTTTCCCCACAGCCCCACCAGCATTTGTTATTGGTTGATTTTATGATAGCAACCATTCTTTCTGGAGTGAAGCGGAATCTCAGCATTGTTTTCATTTGCATCTCTCAAATGACTAGTGATGTTGAACATTTTTTCATGTATTTATTTGCTATTTCTACTTCTTTATCTGAGAAATGTCTGTTCATTTCAGATGCCCATTTTTCGATTGGGTCTTTAAATTTGGGAGGTCTGATCTTTTAAAGTTCTTTATAGATTTGAGATAGCAGACCTTTGTCTGAGGAAGAGCAGGTGAAGATATTTTCCCACATTGTGGGTTGTCTCTTCACACTGCTGGTGGTTTCTCTTGCTGTGCAAAAGCCTTTTAACAAGAAGAGATCCCACTTGTTGAATGTTTGTGCTAGTTCATGGGCAACTGAGGTTTTGTTCATAAAATCTTTTCCTACACCGATGTCTTCAAGAGTTCTACCTAACCACTGTTCCAACTGGTTAAGAGTTTCTATGTTAATATTTAGATCTTTAATCTATTTTGATTTTAGTTTAGTGCATGGCGAAAGATTCAGGTCTAGTTTTAATCTTTGGCAACTTGAAGCCCAATATTTCCAGCACCATTTATTAAAGAGGTTATCTTGCCTCCAGTGAGGGTCTTTGGCTCCTTTGTCAAAGATGAGATTGTTGAGTGTGTCTGGCATTGTTTCTGCATCTTCTAATCTGTTTCACTGGTCCTCAAGTCTGTTTCTTTGCCAGTACCATGCTGTTTTTATCACAGTAGCTTTGTAGTATAGTTGCAGGTTGGGGATTGTGATACCCCCTGCCATGTCTCTGTTACCTAGAATTGCTTTTGCTATTCTGGGTCTCTTCTTGTTCCAAATGAATTTTTGGATTGCTTTCTCGAGGTCTACGCCGTATGCTGCTGGGTTCGCAACTGGAATTGCATTAAATCTATATAGCAGTTTTGGAAGTATGGCCATTTTCACTATATTAATCCTTCCTACCCAGGAGCAGGGGATGTCTGTCCATTTTCAGATATCATCTTCAATCTCTCATTTCAGAGTGCCATAGTTTTCAGAGAAGAGGCCTTTGATTTCTTTTGTTTGGTTGATTCCTAGGTATTTCAGTTTTTTGGATGCTATTGTGAAAGGAATTATTTGCCCTATTTCTCTCTCAGTGATTCTGTCATTCGTGTAGAGGAAAGTTATTGATGTTTGTGTGTTGATCTTGTAACCAGCTACTTGATTGAATTTAGTTATTAAGTCTAGAAGACTTTTGGTGGAGTTCTTGGGTCTTCTATATAGAGTAGCATGTCATCTGCAAATAATGACAATTTGACTTCTTCATTTCCTATCTTTATTCCTTTTATTTCTTTCTCTTGTCTAATTGTTATGGCTAATGTTTCCAGAACTATATTGAACAAGTGTGGTGATAGTTGACATCCTTGTCTTGTTTCTGAATTTAGTGTGAAGGTTTTCAGGTTTTGACCATTTAGTATGATATTGGCTGCTGGTTTTTCATAGATGGCTTCTATCAGTTTGAGGTAGAGACCATCTATTACAATTTTTTGTAGTGTTTTTATCATAAATGCATGTTGGATTTTGTTAAATGCTTTTTCTGTGTCTATGGAGATAATCATATGGTTTTTGTCCTTGGCTCTATTGATATAGTGTATTACATTGATTTATTTGGATATATTGAACCATCCCTGCATCCCTGTGATGAATCCCATTTGATCAGGATGTATGATCTTCTTGATCATCTTCTGCATTCTGTTTCCCATTATCTTATTAAGGATTTTTGCATCTATGTTCATTAGTGAGATCAGCCTATAGTTCTCTTTCTCTGCTTTGGGGATCAAGGCGATGCTTGCTTCCAGGAATGAATTTGGGAATATTGCTTCCCTTTCAATTTCATTGAAGAATTTAAACAGTAGTGGCAGTAGTTCCTCTCTAAATGTCTTGTAGAATTCAGCAGTGAAACCATCAGGGCCCGGGCTTTTCTTAGTTGATAAGTTTTTAATTACATTTTCAATTTCGTTGGTTGATGTTGGGTTGCTCAGAATTTTTAGGTCTTCTTGGTTCAACTTTGGTAATTCATATGTATCTAGGAATCTGTTCATTTCTTCTGTGTTGTCCATCTTATTGGCATATAGGTTCTGGAAGTAGGTATTGATGATCCTCTAGATTTCTGCTGTGTCTGTTGTAATTTCACCTTTTTCATTCCTAATTGCATGGATTTGGGCCTTTTCTTTCCTCTTTCTGACAAGGTTGGCTAAAGGTTTGCCAATTTTGTTGATTCTTTCAAAGAACCAACTCTTGGCTTCATTGATTTTTTTGTATCGTTCTCTTAGTCTCCATTGCATTGATTTCTCCTCTGATCTTTATAATTTCCTAACTTGTATGAGCTTTGGTGTTGTCCTGCTCTTCTTTTTCTAGAAGCTTGAGGTTCAGCACCATGTTGTTTAATTGGGCTCATTCTTTTTTCCTAATATGCATATTCACAGCTATGAATTTCCTTCATATGACAGCTTTTATAGTGTCTCATAAATTCTGATATGTTGTATTGTCATTGTCATTTAATTGAAGGAACTGTCTGATTTCTTCTTTAATTTTCTCTATGACCCATTGGTTATTCAGAAGTGTCTTGTTCAATTTCCATGTGTTTATGAAATTTTTTGTTTCTTTTGCTATCCATCTCCAATTTCATCACACTATAGTCTGATAATATACAGGGGATAGCTGCAATTCCTTTGCACTTGCTTAAACATGTTCTATATGTGAGTATGTAGTTTATTTTGGAGAATGACCCATGTGCAGCTGAGAAGATTGTGTATTCTGATTTTTGGGGGTGGAAGACTCTGTAAACATTTGTTAAGTTCATTTGTTCAAGAGTTCGATTGAGTTCTAGTATTTCATTACTTATTTTTAGTCTAGGTGATCTATCTATTGGTGACAGTGGGGTGTTGTGGTCTCCCACTACAATTGTATTAGTGCATATATGACTTTTCATGTCTGTTAGTATTTGTTTTATACAGTTGGGTTCACTAGTGTTTGGTTCATAGATATTTATGATTGTCATCTCTTCCTCTTGAATTCTTCCCTTTACAAGGATGTAATGTCCTTCTTCATCTCTCTTCATCAGTGTTGGTTTGAAATCTACTTGATCTGCAAAGAGGATCGCTACTCCTGCTTTTTTTTGGATTCCTGTTGCATGGAGTATTGTTTTCCACCCTTTAACTTTCAGTCTATGAGTTTTCTTTTGAAATAAGTGTGTTTCTTGTATGCAGCATATTGTTGGATTTTGCTTCTTGACCCATTCTGCCAGTCTATTTCTTTTGATTGGTGAATTGAGACCATTATCATTGATGGTTATAACTGAAACGTATTGACTTGTCATTTCCATGACTTTTTCTTTTTGTTGCGTTCTCCCCCTTTGCATTTAATTTCTTGTCATGCCAGATGGGTTCATTCTGCTTTGCTTCCTGGGGTTGTGATCCTCAATATCTGTTCCTAGGATATTGTGTCAAATTCTTTGGAGTGCTGATTTGGTATTCACGAAGTTCCTAAGGTGCTCTTTGTCATGAAAGTATCTTATTTCTCCATCAATTTTGAATTATAGTTTTGCAGGGTACATCAATCTGGGTTGGAGGTTGTTTTCTTTTAGGGCTTGGAATATATCACTCCATGCTCTTCTTACCTTGATGGTTTATGTTGAGAAATCTTCTGTGATTCTGATGGGCTTTCCTTTGTATGTGCTTCGTTTCTTTTCTCTGACTGCTTGGAGAACTTTGTTCTGTTTTGTTTCTGGAATCTAAACAATTATATGCCTATGTGTAGATTTTTTTTGATCAAGGCTATTTGGAGTCCTATATGCCTCACTTATCTGTATGTCAAGCTCTTTTCCCATGCTTGGGCAGCTTTCTGCCATTATTTCTGTGAAGAGATTTTTCATGTCATCTCCACTCTCTCCTATTTCTTCATTGAGCCCAATCATTCTTATTTTATCTGTATTTTTTTTAATCTTAAATGTTGGACATTGTCAAGTGTTTTTTCTACATGTTTTGAGATTATCATGTGATTTTTGTCTTTGGCTCTCTTGATACAATGTATTACATTTATTGATTTGCATATTATGAACCCTTCCTGCTTCTCTAGGATGAATCCTACTTGGGCATAGTATATAATCTTCTTGATTATTTGCTGAATGATATGCTAGTATTCTATTTATGATTTTTACATCTGTGTTCATTATAGAGATTGGCCTATAATTCTCTTTTTTGGTTGAGTTCTTGTTTGGTTTTGCTATCAGGGTACTACTTGCTTCCAGGAATAATTTTAGGAGTATTGCTTCCCTTTCAGTGAAATATCAGTGTAAAGAATATAATTGTTCTTTTTCTGTAATTTTGCTTTTTAATGCATATCCAATTCACATTCTTTAAAAAGAGAGATAAATGAAAAACAACTATTCAACATATAACAGCTTATTTTCTGTTTTTATTTTGTTTAAAAGAAGTTGAATATCAATTTTAGTTGGAATTCAGAAAGTGTTTCCTTGGGGATTTCTTGTCCTAACCATAGGAGTTTTCCCATTACTAAAATGTCATAATGACACTATGTGCTTTTAAATTTCACCTTGATGTCTTCAGAAAAGGTCATAAACATCTCTTCATATTCTTTCAGATTTATTTCCATTTTGTTAAAATTTGTCTATAGGAATCTGCTTCCCCCTCAAATTGTATAATTAATTTCTTTTCTGTTGATTTTTGTCCCACACTTTATTGTTACCTATCACAACTCATAATCCTGATTCATCTCATGATTATGTGAAAAATTCAAGTAGTTTCTTTTAGGTGTGCTGCATAAATAGCTCATACTTTAGCTCTGAACACTTTAAAGTATGACTGAAAATGTATTTCATTTACTTTCACACATAACAAAGATTTGTTTCAATGTTAAATTATCAAACTTTAGTCTTTACCTGTGAAGGTCTGTAAGGTCTTATTTTTTGTTTTGGCCTGGAGACTGAGACATATTAAAAATGTCTTAATTAAAATTTTACCATAATGTACTGAAGAGTGGTGAATTTCAGTTAAGTAATTTTGCCTTGTTTTCTACATTTTTAATCATAGGATTTCCTTATTCAATTAAGTTTTTGATTAAAGCTTTTGTTCCACTCCAATTATTCTCCTTTCTTAGCATATCCAAGCACCTTTTTAATATTAAGTTTTTAATAATTAAAATGGTATAAGTATGTTATTCAAAAAAATTGAATTGAATTAAAGGACTTAACATTAATTATCATCTGTGTCTTGTCCCTCACCCCTTTTTGCAACAGTTCTACTCTTATTTAAATTTTAGTGACAATTCCTGCTATTTATTTACATATGTCAATATTTTTAAACTACTATTTTTTTAACTTTTGTTAGTACATGTTTTCAATACATAATGATTACAAGCACTGTAGGGAATTGGAACATGTATATCACGCATTTTATTTATTTTTATCCCCTTCTCCTCACTCTCCCTTTATTTTTACCACATCAGATTCATTTATTTATCTTATAAGACCTTAAAAAGTTAATTATCCTATATACAGATTGAAAACTAGACTAATTGGCAAAAGAACACATAAAATTTGTAAGACAATTGTACTAAGCCAAGATGAGGTTTTAGAGACATTTCCCACACTGGATTACAATACATTTTTCTCCCCCTCTCTCTCTTTTCCTATTATCAATCTTTTATCTCATACTTTATGTACCTCTCTCTCTTTCTCTTGTCTTAAACCATCCAATATTTAAACTGTGTGTCTGAGTTACTTCACATAACATTATGATCTCAAGGTGCATTCATTTTCTTAGAAACGTGTACAAATATTTGTATTTATTGTATATAAATATCATATCTTCTTTATCTATTACTGTTTGTTTTGAATATGAACTATTGACTTCTTGTATTTGTAGAGGTTTTGGTTACTTCGATTATCCATTTTTTCAAATTGCTTGTTGTCTACTAATTTTAGTTTGCCCTGGAGTTGATAACTGCTTTTTGTTGTCCTACTTTTATGTGTGCCCAGCAATAACTCTTGCAAAATACTCCACTGGAGTTGTCAAATGCCTAATAATTATTTCCTTCAAACATTGTTTAGACATCACATGATCTATAGCTCCTTTGTTATTTTTCTCAAAACAGCCCTCTCCTTCACACTCACCTCATGCTTTAATGTTGAGTATTTCTCTCTAGACTGGAAGACAGCTGGAACTTCTTTGTAAATTTTTGAAAGTGAAGCTTTGGCTTTCTATATATCCTCTTTTTTTCCATTTAGTTTATTGGTATATTTCAGGCATAAAATACAGTTACATTCCTCATTGGGATCTTGTACCTTTACATGATGTATCTTGGTTCTTATTTTTCCCCATTCCCCTGCCCTCCCTTCACCCCCTCCACCCTTCACTATTTACAAAGACTTTGTTTCCATGATTTCCTTTTCTCATGATTTTTTTCTTTTCCCTTCTTTCTATAAAAAAGGTCTCTTAAAAATAGTAAGGGACCATGAAAAAATCAAACAGTGCCTAGATGACACAAAGAAGAATAAAACAAGACTGAGAGAAGTCCATGAAAAAGCAGGAGAAAGTGTAAATGACATTAAAAAAAAAAAACTGTTCACAGAATTAATGAGAGAAAACTGCCCAAACAGAGCAAAAAACTTTGACATACAGATAAGTGAGGAATATAGGACTCACACTAGCCACGATCAAAAAAAATCTACACCTAGACATAATAATCAAGATCCTGGAAACCCAACAGATGATCAAAATACTGCAAGCAGTTAGAGAAAAGAAACACATCACATGGAAAGGAAAGCCCATAAGAATTACACCAGACTTTTCAAAACAAACCCTCAAGTCAAGGACAGCCTGCATGAGGTATTTCAAGCCCTACATATCCTCTTTTTAAAAATGTATTATTTAAAATAATTATAGACCAGAGATTTAGCTCAGTGGTGCTGCCGTCTGATTCCCAAGTGGAAGGTCCTGAGTTCTATCCCCAGCACAAAAAAAAGATTAAAGAATTGATGAACAGAGCTGCCCCCACTGCAGAGTAGGTGAGCCTTCTGGGCCACAATACCACTCACACCAGGGCCAAAGAGGAGCCTTCCATGCTTCCATACCACTGCTCCAAGCCCTAAGGAGCAGATCCACCCCCAGAACTGAGAAGGAGCCTTCCAGGATGTCATACCACTGCCCAAAGCCCCAAGGAACAGAGCAGCCCCCAGTGTTGAGGAGCTGAGCCAGGCAGGCACCAGCAGCACACACTCTCCCTTCACCACATTGAAATGAAAAGACATATAAACCAGTCTCAAGACCAGACTTTCAGATCACTTAAAGCAACCCCAAAGGAAAACGAGATGGAACAATATGATACACAACTACCTGGACTCCCTGAACTGGCAAAAAAAGGGGATCTGGAAAAAATGAAATCAGAAATAATTTCAG
The DNA here is from genome assembly GCF_053883595.1 of Heterocephalus glaber. NCBI lineage: Eukaryota > Metazoa > Chordata > Mammalia > Rodentia > Bathyergidae > Heterocephalus > Heterocephalus glaber. Next base: position 59,640,853 of record NW_028258138.1, read on the forward strand.
AGATTGTGTCCATAATGCAAGACATGATTAATAAATCTAGAAGACACAGATACAAAAATAGAGGAATTGAGGAACATAATAGAATCACAACACAGACAACAAATGGAATCCATAAAACAAATGCAAAGAGATTTCCAGGAGATTAAAAACTCCACTGAAAGCTTATGGAGCAGACTGAGCCAATGTGAAGACAGAATTTCAGATACAGAGGATAAGGTTGCAATTAGTGATGAGGAAAAGAAAAATTTCTTTATATATATATATATATATATATATACATTTTAGGTATAAAATACATTTACATTTATCATTGGGTGTTTGTACCAGAACACAATGTATCTTAGTTCTTATTTTTCCTGCCATTACCTGTGCACCCTTCACCCCCTCCACCCTTCCCTATTTACACAGAGTCTGATTCCCTTTTTCTCTTTCTCTCATAATTTTTTCTTTTACATTCTTCCCTTTCCCCTTCCCCTCCCACCATCCCCAAACCTTTGGACCTTTTCTTATTTCAAATTATCAGTTATTCATTTTCTTCATTTTCATCCTTATTTACACTATCAATTTCTCACACTAGAGAAACTATGCAGTATTTACACTTGTGTCCTATTTATTTTACTTGAGAGTATGGCCTCAATATGCATCTATTTAGCTATAAATGTCTCTAGTTTCTCAATCTTTATGGCTGAGTAGCACTCCATTTTATAAAAAAAAAAATATCTTCTTTATCCAGTTTCCAATTGATGGGCACTTGGGCTGTTTCCAAGCTTTAGCTATTACAGACTGTGCCACTATAAACATAGGTGCACATATATCACTGTGGTATGATTCTTTTAATTCTTTGGGGAAGTTTCCCAGTAGGGGAAAAGCTGGGTCAAATGGGACTTCCAGTCCTAGTTCTTTGAGGTATCTCCATACTGATTTCCACAGTGGCTGCACCAATCTAAATTCCCACCAACAATGGAGAAGGGTTCCTTTCTCTTCACACCCCTGCCAGCATTTGTTATTGGTTGATTTCTTGATAGCAGCCATTCTTTCTGGGGAGAGGTGAAATCTCAATGTTGTTTTCATCTGCATCTCTCAAATGACCAGTGATGATGAACATTTTCTCATATATTTATTTGCTATTTTTACTTCTTTGTCTAAGAAATGTCTTTTCATTTCAGATGACCATTTTTGGATTGGGTCTTTGAATTTGGGAGGGTCTGATTTTTTTCAGTTCTTTATATATTCTTGATAGTAGGACTTTGTCTGAGCTACAGCAGCTAAATATTTCTTCCCGCATTGTAGGCTGTCTCTTAGCTCTGTTGGTGGTTTCTCTTGCAGTGCAGAAGCTTTTTAATATAATGAGATCCCAGTTGTTGATTCTTGTGCTAGCTCTCATGCTACTGAAGATTTGTTCATAAAGTCTTTTCCTATTCCAAAGTCATCAAGAGTTCTACCTAACTTATCTTCCAGCAAGTTTAGTGTTTCTGACTTAATTTTTAGATCTTTAATCCAGTTCAATCTTCATTTAGTGCATGGTGATAGGTATGGGTCTAGTTTTAATCTCTGACAAGTTGACATCCAGTTTTTCCAACACCATTTACTAAATAGGCTATCTTTCCTCCAATGAGGGTTGTTGGCTCCTTTGTCAAAGATAAGGTGGCTGAGTATGTATGGAGTTGTTTCTGCATCTTCTAATGTACTCCACTGATCTTCAGGTCTGTTTCTTTGGCAGTAATATGCTGTTTTTATCACAGTAGCTTTATAATATAGTTTCAAGTTGGGGATTGTGATACTTCAGCCATGTCTCTGTTGCTTAGAATTGCTTTTGTTATTCTAGGTCTCTTCTGCTTCCAAATGAATTTTTGGATTGTTTTCTCTAGTTCTGTGAAGCATATTCTTGGAATTTCAATTGGCATTGCATTGAATCTATCTAGTAGTTTTGGAAGTATGGCCATTTTTACTATATTGGTTCTTCCTACCCAGGAACAAGGGATATCTTTCCATTTTCTTGTATCCTCTTTGATCTCCTTCTTCAGAGTGGTGCAGTTTTCAGTGTAGACGTCTTTGGATACCTTTGTTAGGTTGATTCCTAGATATTTCATTTTTTTTAGGTGCTATTGTAAAAGGAATTATTTCCCTAATTTCTCTTTCAATGGTCTGCTATTTGTGTATAAGAAGGCTATTGTTTTTTAAGTGTTGACCTTGTATCCAGCTACTCTACTGAATCTGTCAGTTAGGTCTAGAAGACTTTTGACTGAGTTTTTTGGGTCTTCTATGTAAAGTATCATATAGTAAGCAAATAATGACAGTTCAACTTCTTCCTTCCTATCTTTATTCCTTTTATTTCTTTCTCTTTTCTAATTGCTGTGCTTAATGTTTCCAGAACAATATTGAACAGGAGTGGTGTTAGTGGGCTTCCTTGTCTTGTTCCTGATTTTAGTGTGAAAGTTTTAAGGTTTTGACCATGTAGTATGGTATTGGCTATTGATTTTTCATAGATAGCCTTAATCAGGTTGAGATAAAGACCTTCTATTCCAATTTTCTGTAGCGTTTTTATAGTGAATGGGTGTTGGATTTTGTCAAATGCTTTTTGTGCATCTATTGAGATGATCATATGGTTTTTGTCCTTGACTCTGATAATATGGTGTATTACATTTATTGATTTATAAATGTCGAACCATCCTTGCATCCCTGGGATAAATCCAACTTGGTCAAGGTGTATGATCTTCTTGATGTCACTCTGTATTCTGTTTGCCAGTATCTCGTTGAGGATTTTTGCATCTATGTTCATTAGGGAGATTGGCCTGTAGTTCTCTTTTTGAGTTGGGTCTTTCCCTGGTTTTGGAATCAAAGTAACACTTCTTCCCAGGAATGAATTTGGAAGCCTTGCTTTCCTTTCAATTTCCTTGATGAGTTTAAAGACCAATGGTGATAGTTCTTCTTTAAATGTCTTGTAGAATTCAGGAGTGAAGCCATCAGGACCTGGGATTTTCTTTGTTGGTAAGTTTTTTTTATTACATTTTCAATTTCACTCATTGTTATTGGGGTGTTTAGAATTTCTGTATCTTCTTCATTTAATTTTGGCAATTCATATGTATCTAGGAATATGTCCATTTCTTCTGTGTTTTCCATTTTATTAGCGTACAGGTTCTCAAAGTAGGTATTGATGATTCTCTGGACTTCTGTTGGATTTGTTGTGGCTTCACCTTTTTCAATCTTAATCCATGAATTTGAGCCTGTCTTTCCTTTTTTTGATAAGGTTGGCTAAATGTTTATTAATTTTATTTATTCTTTCAAAAAACCAACTCTTTGATTCATTGATTTTTGTATCATTCTCTTAGTCTTCATTGCATTGATTTCTGCTCAGATCTTTATAATTTCCTTTCTTGTACGAGCTTTGGGTTTTTTATGCTCTTCTTTTTCTAGGAGCTTGAGGTTCTGCATTAAGTTATTTAACTGAGTTCTCTCTGTTGTCCTAATATGGGCATTCACTGCTATGAATTTCCCATGTAGAACTGCTTTCATTGTGTCCCACAGGTTCCTGTATGTTGTACTGGCATTATCATTTGCATGTTGAAACTGTCTAATTTCTTCTTTAATTTCTTTTGTCACCTATTGGTTGTTCAGGAGGGTGTTGTTCAATTTCCATGTGTTTGTGGGAGCTTTGCAGTTTCTTATGTTATTGATCTCCAACTGTATTGCACTATGGTCTGATAATATACAGGGGATAACTTTGATTCTTTTACATTTACTTAGATATGTCCTATGAGCTAGCATGTGATCTATTTTGGAGAATGACCCGTGGGCAGCTGAAAAGAATATGTATTCTGATTTTGTGGTGTGGAACACTCTGTAAACATCTATTAAGTCCATTTTTCAATAGCTTGGTTTTGTTCTAGAATTTCATTGTTAATTTCTTTCTAGTTGATCTGTCTATTTGTGATAAAGGGGTGTTGAGGTCCCCCACTGCAATTGTATTAATGATTATTTGGTTTATCATGTCAATTGATATTTCTTTTGTATAGTTGAGGGCATTTGTATTTGGTGCATATATATTTAAGATTGTCACCTCTTCCTCTTGGATTGTTCCTTTCACAAGAATATAGTGACTATCTTTGTCTCTCTTAATTATTATTGATTTGAAATCTACTTTGTCTGCAAATAAGATTGCTACCCCTGCTTTTTGCTGGGTTCCTGTGGCATGGAGAACTGTTTTCCATCCTTTTACTTTCAGTCTATGGAGTTCCTTTTGAGTTAGGTGTGTTTCTTGTATACAGCATATTGCTGGGTTTTGCTTAATCCACTCTGTCAGTCTATTTCTTTTGATTGGTGAATTGAGGTCATTAACATTGATAGTTACAATTGACAGATATCGACTCATCCTTGTCATGATGTTTTAGTCTTGTTGGTTCTTTTATTTCTTATCCCCCCCCCCTTCACTTTAGTGTCTTACCTTGCATGATGCCTTCTCTCTGCTGGGCTTCATGGAGTTGTGACCTTCATTGTGTTTTTCTTGGATACTCCTCAAAATTGTTTGGAGTGCTAGTTTGGTGTTCACAAAATTTCTCAGGTGTTCTTTGTCATGGAAGTATCTAATTTCCCCATTGATTTTGAATGATAATTTTGCTGGATACAACACTCTAGTTTGGAAGTTATTTTCTTTTAGGGCTTGAAATACTTCACTCCAGGCTCTCCTTGATTTGAGGGTTTGTGTTGAGAAATCTGCCATGATTCTGATGGACTTTCCTTTGTAGGTGATTTGTTTCTTTTCTCCAACTGCCTGTAGATTTTTGTTCTTCTGTTGGGTTTCTGGGATCTTGACTATTTTATCTTTAGGTGTAGATTTTTTTTTGGTTATGGCTAGTTGGCGTTCTATATGCCTCACTTATCTGTATGTCCAGTTCTCTACCTCTGTCTGGGAAGTTTTCTACTATTACTTCTGTGAACAGTTTTTTTATGTCAGTTGTACTTTCTCCTTTTTTTCTTGGACTCCTATGAGTCTTATGTTATTCTTATTTGCATCATCTAGCAGCTGTTGGATTGATTTCTCATGGTCCCTTACTATCTTCAAGAAATCTCTGTTTTCATGGTCTTTAACCTCAATACTGTCTTCTATATCTGATATTCTGTCTTCAGATTCCCTTAGTCTGCTCTGCATGATTTCAATGGAGTTTTTAATCTCTTGAATATCTGTTTGAATCTGTTTCATGGCTTCCATTTCTTTCTTATGTTGGGCAATCATGTTTTCCATTTCTTTCTTATGCTGGGTATTCATGGATTCCAGGATGTTTCTAATCTCATCTATTTTCTTATCTGTTTCTCCTCTAGAGCTTCTAATCATGTTTTTTACTCTGCTCACCATGTCTGTATTTATCTGGGATATTATTTCTGTTTTGAAATTTTCTAGAGCCTCATGCATCTGCTTTGCTCCTTCCTGTGCTATCAGTTCAGGGTGTCCAAGTGGTTGTTTATCAGACTTTTTCACCTCTTTTTCCCCAGAATTTCCTTTTTGTGGTGTGGAAGCCTGCATCTGTGCCTTGCTTAAGTGTCTTCTCATTTTTGCTTTTGGTATTGTCCTTGATTTAATTCCTTGGTTGATATTTCAAAATTGCTTAATGTAGGTATCTTTGTTGCTTGTGTTTAAAAGCTTTGTGGAATGATTGCTTTTCAGAGGTGTCTTCCAGATATATCTTGTATTTGGGTTTTGAAACTCTAATGTCTCTGAAGCTATTATATTTTTCTTATACCAGGAAGGAATACTAATTAGATCAATCACAACATGTTAGCCCAAATGATATAGTCAGCAATATCATAGCATCAAGCACAGCTTAGAAAATGACAATTTGTGGTAGTCATTAATCTATCACTTTTAACTATGTGAGTTAAATTCAAACTGAGGACCAAACCAACATAAGTTTATAATGAATAAACTCTTCAATATAGCATCCTTACCCTTTGGGGTGGGGAGTTAAAAGGAGTTGGGGAGAGAGAGGTTTAAAAGAACAGGTAAGATTGGTGGTGAGGGCAGAAGACACAGAAAGATCACACAAACTCTAAGAAGTTGTTAACGGCAAGAGAAAAAGTCAGAATGAAAGAATAAAGATGTGAACAGAATCATCTAACAGCAACAGGGAGGCTAGATACTGAATTTAATTTCCTTTAAACCTAATAATAATCAAGAGAAGGAAAAAGAGAAAAAAAAACAATAAGGGAGAAAGCCAAATTCAGGGCAGGAAGGAACAAATAGGGAGATGAGGTGCAATGTGGGACAGCAAGAGAACAAGCGAGAGAGAGAAAGAAAAAATAAAAGAAAAAAAAGAAAGAAAAGTAAAACTTTCAAGAGTAGAAAAAAAGTAAAAATTAAGAATTAAAAATAAGAGAAAAATTTTTTTTTTCTTTTTTGTAAATGCCAATGAAAATTATGGGCCTCCTTCAGGGTATGTCTCTGATGTCACAGTAAGCAATGTAGGAATCCTTGTGCATATATGAGTCAATGTGTCTCAGCAAGCCAGCAGCAGACCAAGTACAGTGGTCTGATGTGTCTTTATTATAGAGATTCTCTTTATTTTTCTGCTGAGCTTCAGTTTTCATCGAGGAGCCTGAGAAGCCCTCTTTCTGTTACTAACTTCTGCTCTATCTTGTGCCACTGAGGACAAGGGTCTTTATAATCTCCTGTGCCTCTGTAGTGTGGGACCAGGTAGCAGAGAAGCCAGAAGGTAGGAGGTGCATGGTGGGGGATGGAGATGACTGGGCGCACCATGGGCATGGTCCAGGATGGCCACAGAGCTTCAAGCTGCTTGTCTCAGCTGGGCAGTCACAGCTTAGAGAGACAAGAAAAATTTCTCTAAAAATTGTAAGAGACGAGGAAAAATCAACCCAGCAGGTGCTAGATGATGCAAAGAAGAATAACATAAGACTGATCAGAGTCAAGGAAGAAACAGGAGAGAGTGCAGATGACATAAAAAACTGTTCACAGAAGTGATGGCAGAAAGCTTCCCAAGCAGGGGAAAAGAACTTGACATACAGATAAGGGAGGAATATAGGCTCCAACTACCCATGACCAAAAAAAAAATCTACACATAGGCATATAATGTTTAAGATTCCAGAAACCCAACAGAAGAACAAAATTCTACAAGCAGTTAGAGAAAAGAAATAAATCACATACAAAGGAAAGCCCATCAGAATCACAGCAGACTTCTCAATCCAAATCCTCAAGGCTAGAAGAGCTTGGAGTGATGTACTTCAAGCCCCATAAGGAAATAACCTGAAACTCAGATTGATGTACCCAGCAAAACTATCTTTCAAAATTGATGGAGAAATAAGATACATTTATGACAAAGAGCACCTTAGGAAATTCATGAATACCAAAGCAGCACTCCCAAAAATTTTAAACAGTATCCTGGGAAAAGCCAACAGGGATCATATCCTTAGGAAGCCCAGCAGAATGAATAAATCCATCCGGCATGACAAGAAATTAAATACAAAGAGGGAGAATCCAACAAAAAGAAAAAGTCATGACAATGATAAGTCAATACATATCAGTTATAACTTTCAATGTTAATGATCTCAATCCATCAATCAAAAGACATAGACTGGCAGAATTGGTCAAGAAGCAAGATCCAACAATATGCTGCATACAAGAAACACACTTAATTCAAAAAGGAACTCATAGACTGAAAGTTAAAGGGTGGAAAACAATACTCCATGTGACAGGAACCTCTCAAAAAGCAGGAGTAGATATCCTCTTTGCAAATCAAGTGGATTTGAAACCAATACTGATTAAGAGAGGCAAAGAAGGACACTACATCTTTGTAAAGGGAATAATCCAAGAGGAAGTGATGAAAATCATAAATATATATGCATCAAACATTAGTGCACCCAACTATATGAAACAAATACTAATGAACATGAAAAATCAAATAAGCACTAATACAATAGTAGTGGAGGAACTCAATACCCCAGTGTCACAAATACATAGATGAAGTAGACAAAAAATAAACAACAAAATACTAGAACTCAATCAAACTCTTGAAACAATGAACTTACCAGATGTTTACAGGGTGCTCCACCCTACAAAATCAGAATACACATTCTTTTCGGCTCCACAGGGGTTGTTGTCCAAAGTAGATCACATATTTGCTCACAGAACATATTTAAGTAAATGCAGAGGAATTGCAGTTATCCCCTGTATATTATCTGACCACATTGCAATGAAATAGGAGATCAATAGCAAAAGAAATCACAAGAATTTCTTAAACACATGGAACTTGAACAACACACTTCTGAATAACCAATTAGTTGCAGGAAACTAAAGAAGTAGTCAGACAGTTCCTACAATTAACTGACAATGACAAAAAAACATATTGGAATCCATGGGACACAATAAATGCAGTCTTACGAGGGAAATTCATAGCAGTGAATACGCATATTAGGAAAACAGAGTGAGCTCAATTACACAGCATGATACTGAACCTCAAGCTACTAGAAAAAGAAGCGCAGGACAAACCCAAAGATCATACAAAGGATGAAATTATAAAGATCTTAGCAGAACTCAATTAAATGGAGACTAAGAGAACAATACAAAAAAATCAATGAAGCCAAAAGTTGGTTCTTCAAAAGAATAAACAAAATTGAGAAAACCCTGAGACAAAGTTACCAGAAAAAGGAAAGAAAAGGCCCAAATCCATGCAATTAGGAATGAAAAGGAAGAAATTACAATGGACCCAGCAGAAATCCAGAGGATCTTCAATACTACTTTGAGAACCTATACACCAATAAGATGGAAAACAAAAGAAATGGATAGATTACTAGGTATGTATGAATTACCAAAGTTGAACAAAGAAGACCTAAAAATTCTAAACAACCCAAAATCAATCAATGAAACTCAAAACCTAATGAAAAATTTGCCAACTAAGAATATTCCAGGTCCTGATGGCTTCACTGCTGAATTCTACAAGACATTTAGAGAGGAACAATTGTCCCTACTGTTTAAATTCGTCAATGAAATTGAAAGAGAAAAAATACTCCCCAATTCATTCCTGGAAGCAAGCATCACCTTGATCCCCAAAGCAGAGAAAGACTCAACTGAAAAAGAGAATTATAGGCCAATCTCACTAATGAACATAGATGCAAAAATCCTCAATAAGATTCTGGTAAACAGAATGCAGAAGATTATCAAGAAGATCATACACCCTAACCAAGTGGGATTCATCCCAGGGATTCAGGGAAAAATCAACATACACAAATCAATAAATGTAATACTCTATATCAATAGACCCCAGGACAAAAACTGTGTGATCATCTCAATAGTGTCCAGAAAAAGGATTCAACAAAGTCCAACACACATTTATGATAAAAAACCCTACAAATAATTGGATTAGATGGTCTCTTCCTCAATCTGATAAAAGCCATCTATGGAAAACCAACAGCCAATATCATACTAAATGGTCAAAAACTGAAACCCTTCACACTAAAATCAGGAACAAGGCAAGGATGTCCACTATCACCACTCCTGTTCAATATAGTTTTGGAAATGTTAATCACAGCAATTAGAGAAGAGAAATAAAAGGAATAAAGATAGGACATAAAGAAGTGAAATTGTCATTATTTGCAGATGACATGATACTCTGTGTAGAAGACCCTAAGAATGCCACCAAAAGTCTTCTAGACTTAATAACCAAATTCAGTAAAGTAGCTGAATAAAAGGTCAACAGAAAAATCAATAGCTTTCTTCTACACGAACAGACTAACTGAGAAAGAAATAGAGCAAACAATTCCTTTCACAATATCATCCAAAAAACTGAAATACCTAGGAATAAACCTAGGAAAAAAATCAAAGACCTCTTCTCTGAAAATTACAGCACTATGAAAAGAGAAATAGAAGAGGACCTCAGAAAATGGAAAGACATCCTTTGCCCCTGGGTAGGAAGGCTCAACAGAATGAAAATGGCCATATTTCCAAAACTGCTATAAAGATTCCATGCAATCCCAATTAAAATCCCAGCAGCATACTCACCAACCTTGATAAAACAGTCCAAAAATTCATTTGGAACAAAAAGAGACCCAGAACAGCAAAAGCAATTCTAGGTAGCAGAGACATTGTGGGGGGCAGGGGGATCACAACCCCAATTTGAAACTGTACCACAAAGCTACTGTGATAAAAACAGCATGGTACTAGCAAAGAAAAAGACCTGAGGACCAGTGGAACAGATTAGAAGATGCAGAAACAACTCCAGACACACTCAGCCACCTAATCTTCAACAAAGGAGCCAAACATCCTCACTGGAGGAAAGATAGCCTCTTTAATAAGTTGTACTGGAAACACTGTGTTTCAACTTAACAAAGATTAATACTAGACCTATATCTCTCACCATGCACTAAACTAAAATCAAAGTGGATTAAAGATTTAAATATTAAAAAGGAAACATTGAACCAGCTGGAACAGAGTTTAGGTAGAACTCTTGAAGACATTGGTGTAGGAAAAGATTTTATGAACAAAACCTCAGTTGCCCATAAACTAGCACAATCAACGTGTGGGATCTCTTGTTATTAAAAATCTTCTGCATAGCAAGAGAAACCACCAGCAGTGTGAAGAGACAACTCACAATGTTGGAAAAAATTTTTACCTACTGTTGCTCAGAAGAGGGTCTGCTATGTAGAATCTATAAAGAACTTAAAATAATAAGATCTCCCTAATTTCAAGACCCAGTCCAAAAATGAGCATCTGAAATGAACAGACATCGATTGAACTCAGGCTCTTGTATTTGTGAGGCATGTAGTGGCACCACTGAGCTAAATCCCCGTCCCCAAATATGACTAATCTTATTTGTCAGCTTGATTGGATTGAGAAATGCCTAGAAAATTTGTGAGGCACACTTCTCAATATGTCCTTGGATGTTTCCTGAAACAATTGGATCATGAGGGCTCTAACTTCATCAATGCATTAATCTACTGACGTAGTCATGAATTGTTGCTGCTACTGGGAGTTGATGGAGACAGGTAGGGCCTGGATGGAGTTAGTAGTTCCTGAGCTGTGACCTTAATGGACTTGTCGGTTCCTGGCCTGTCCCTCTCTGGTTTTTCCTGTACTCCCTGCTTCCTGCATGCAATGAGTAGTGTTTATTCATGCCCTTCTACAAGGATGTTTCTGCCCTCTCAAGGAGCTAAGGCAATGGAGCTAGCTGACCATTGTGTGAAACTTCTGAAATCGTGATCCAAAATAAATCTTTTCACTTTTTAATTGTACATGTCAGGTATTTTTTCACAGAAATATAAAGGAGATTGATACAACATTGCTACCAAAAAATGTTAGGGAGAGAAGACTTGACAGAATGTATGAAAGAACCAAAAGCAGAATCAAGGAACATAGCAGTTGCTCAGTAAAATGTCCATAATTTTTCTTCTTATCTTTGGAATAGGCTGCAAATATTACATTTTTTACCTCTGTAGTCCATCATTGGAAACACAATTTAAATTATATCAGAAAAATTAAATGAGCAATAATTCTTTGGGGTAAAACTACAGATTTGGTTCTCTGGGAAGCAGAAACTAACCTGAAGATAGCGTGAGAAAAAAAGTTTATTATGAAGTTCTATTAGGATCAACACCTCCAGAAGACATGGAAAAGAACCAGAATGTCATGGAAAGAGTGGTTTCATCCTGATGCGGCCTCAGTGAAGGTCTTAGTCAATGCAGCATGCTGTGAATTGGTGACAAAATTTCTTAGTCCACATTGTCCTGAGGGAACCACAGTAAAGGTCTACTCCAGGAAAGAAGCAAGACCTTAGTGGATGCAACTTGCTCGAGCTGAGGACAATTTCTTGAGTGGGCTGAGAAGTCACACCTGTTAACTTTCTTCCAGTTTCTGGAGGAATATTCCTTCAGTTTTGTCCCTACCTCCTGGAACCACTAGCAATAAGGAGAAACTTATGAAGCTTATATTAGTCTGCTCAGACTGCCATAGGAAAATATTACAGGGTAGAGAACTAAAGCACAGGAAATTAATTTTCACAAAGTTCTGAAAATTAAAGATCAGGGTGTCAGCTGACTCCTGTGGCAATGTCCCTTGGTTTGCATATTTTGTCCTCATGTCCTTTTGTCCTCATGTCCTGCATGTTTTGTCCTCATATGACCTTTTCTAAGACTTTTGGGGGTACAGAGGGAAACACAGCAAGCTCTCCCATTTTTCTTTTTATAAAGATACTAATATTATCAGATCAAAGTTATGATATACTTTATGAAAATTAGAACATCCAAGTATAACTAATTTATGATTTTAGATAATTTTTAAATTAGTGCCAATAATACTTTTAATATAAAATATAGCATGAAAATTCCCAGGGTTATACTTAGAAATTATGGTAATTTGCTCTATTTTTCAGAGATGAAGATAAGTTGCAAAATATTTAGTTGAATTGATTGATTTTTATATAAAATGTATTCTTTAACAATTACAAATGTTTGGATTAAACAAAATTTTATAAGCCTATACATCACAGTATGCCTCAAAATCATTTGACCTTTTGAGAACAATCAAACATGTGCTTTGTTCAACTATTAATGGACTGAGGGCAATTTACTACTTAAAAGAAAATAGAGTTCTTTTTTCCTTGTGAGTGTTTTTGTAATGGTACAGCATAGAAAGACATCAGTTCCTTTGATATGTGGGTATAAAATGAAAGGAAATTGAAAACATTGTTCTATAAATAGTGAAGGAATTTGGGTTTTGTGGTGGTTTGAGTGTTCAGATAATGGCATGCGAAATTAGGAAATAAACATTATTACACAGTAAACATTTTAATATTTAGTAGACCATCCATGTCCGACGTGCCTTTATTTCCTAGTTTGTGTATTGACAATAATGACAAACAAGGTTTTGAGACTCCTCCCTAGATTTGACCCTGGTAGAAAATTGTTCATAAGATCCACAGCATACTTCCTCCCAGGCATAGCATGGAAGATGTAATAAAATTTCAATCTCTTCTTTCTGGAATATTTAGCTGCAGGGTAGAGAACAATTCTGTTGCTCTCTCTGTGACAGATTGATGTGTTCTTTAGTGGTTGGTGAGCAGTAGAATCTCTTTTTCTTCCCTCTTCTTTATTTCTTTATATGACAACTTTTAAAAACTCACAGTTGAAAAATGCCACTTATCGCACCAGGCACTAATATTAATGTGGGAAATATCTAGTCATACTTCCTAAATGGATTCTGACCTGAAGGATAAAAAATTTACTTTTACTTCAACTTTTGTGAAGTTCATATGAATTGATTGGAATTCAGCTATACTGTGGGTATTCCAACACATTATCAATTGTAAACCCACGTCTTTATTTTTGGTGTAAATGGATATTTGGAAAAGCACATCTTATTCTGTGATATTTGTGTATATGAGTATTTCTATTTCTAATCTTTTAAGTCAGTCCAAGTAACACATTATATCATTAAGGGCTAAAATTTATGAATCTGCTCTAAAGAAAGAAAAGTACTTGAAGCCAGAATAACAAGGAAGATTCATAGAAGAGATAAAGAGTAAATCTTTGACGAATAGGATATTTATCCTGAACTTCAGTGCACAGACCAAATGTGAGAGTAGGACTAATTAGACTACATTTCTGAGAACATGAGACAATTGGCCTAATGCTAAATTACCTAGAGGTATTGCTCAAAAGCTGGGCTTATCTTTCCTCATTTACCATTTTACTTCTCACACTAACTGGAAGTCTATAGTAAAATAGGTTCTCAAGAGTTATTTTTGAATCATTTAATGTAAACTCAAGTGCATGAACAGCAGAGGTGAGGCTGAGTGGGTCAAGATGATTTTCTTATTACCTTTAGATAAATATTTGACTTTGTGAGGGAAGCTTGTAAATCATTTCAACCAACTGACCACTTGCCCTTTTCTGCCTGACAGCCTGACAGATATACTAGTGGCTTGATGTTCAATCTTTTCATCTACAGTCTTATAGCCTCAAGCAGATAATGCCATTTTGCCATGATGAGAATCATGTACAAACTAGTGTTTTCTTTGATTGAACTTTTGAGTGTGAGAGGTTACTGATACCCAGAGCTTAGAGCAAAATCCCAAAAGAAGCTGAAAAGACATGGGGAAAATTCAGGGCCCACAAAACATGGTATTTTCTATTGGTCTGTGCTTCACATGTAGTCTCACTGCAAAGACGTGCTTAGAAGCCAAATTGTCATTTCATCAGAAGAAAGTTTTGTTAGTCAGGAAAGCACCCAGAATGTCAATAGAAATATACTGTTCACTGACTGGTACCATGACTTATGTCTAAATTTCATTCTCCAGCAAGTTTGCAGGAGTTTGAAGGCCTCTGATTTAGGTGAAATAAATATTACTACATCTGCCATGTTTTTAAAGTTTAGCCACTTACCAGAGGAAGATTACTATAATAAATTCTTAACTGTTTCCCCACCTATATGTCTGATTTGGTCTAATTTTCTTCTCAGAGTGTTGTCAATTGAACAGCTGGAACACAGAAACCTGATCGTATTATCCCCACTTAAAAGTCCTTCAACATATCCCCGTGGCCTTCAGCATAACATTGAAAGGCACTAAAATATAGTACAAAATTCCTGAGGTGCTCAATCTCCTCTTTCCCTTTAAAAAATGAGTGAATGTTGAATGTACATGGCTCCTTACCAGAGATCTGATAGTGAATAAGCAATGTAGACTGGCAGGGTCATATTTGTCCACTTAGATCAAACTTCCAGTATGTTCAAATGAGCCTTTTTGCTTTTCCTATAATAGTATTTGTGCCTGCTTTTCCCCTTTACTAGTACTAGGATTGCACCCAGGGACTTCACACTGAGCTACATCTCTGGCCCTTTTTATTCTAAGACAGGAGCTCACTAAGCCACTAAATTGCACAGGCAGGGCTCAAACTCGAGATCCTCCTGCCTTAGTCTCCCAAAGTGCTGGCGTTACAGATGTGTGCCACCACATCTGGGTTTTTGATCATTCTTAAAAATCCACCATGCCTTGTGCACTTGGCCCTCTCTGTCTGGACCCACATGTTGGAAGCACATACTCTTTCCATACTTATTTCCACAAAACATTGCATTTTTTCTCTTGAAGCGTCTAACTGAAGTGGTTTTCTTTGGAGGGGAAAGCCTGGATTTTCGTGTTTATCCTCAATAACTTGCACAACATCTGCCACATAGTAGTTATTTAATAAATGTGAATTTCCTTCTAATTTCTTAGAAGTAATTAATTTTTAATAAAATCCCATTTTTTTTCAGATTATTACTTTGATGAGTGGGATTTTATTCATTCTTTCAAGAAACATTTATTGAGAACCTACTACTATGTGTCAGTTCTTATTCAGTCACATTTCACAGCAGTGACTTCCACAACAATAGCACTGACCAGGCAGAAGTTGCCAATCTTACCCTTTCTATGTAACAAAAAATCTTCTCAAATTTAGATCTACGTTATTCCAAAAGTCATGCTCTTTTTTAAATTCCATGCTTTTCCCTCAAGAATAGAGCATGATTTTCTGTACATCTTGTTTATCAAGTAAGAGTATACCACGACTTAAATTGAATCATTATAAACTTCAGAATCTCTAAACTTACTTATTCATTAATTATGATGAGCATATGTTTAGAAATCCATTTTACAGTGAAGAGCAGAACATCAGAAAGCAGGCAATTAGGGCTTTCTTTCTGGTTATTAATAAATTATCATATGGAAAACAAAAATTTTTCACATTCAGTAGAGGAAAGAGAAATGATCTGAGCAGCTTCTTTCTGAGCCCTCTACAAGCTTGTGGATTGAATATCTGAGTGCTGGGAGATTTAGGGGAGTTGTTTCAAGTATCTCTCTTCAATCACTCCTCTAATGGGGGTCTATAGGGAATAATATTTTTCTCCTGTTATAAATACATGAATTCAGAAGATTATTTGTAAGGATGGATGAATGGGGGCTAAGGCAAATGGAGAAAAGAAACTATGCCTGATTTTTAACCACTGTTTGTATAACATATTAAAGATGGCTACAAAATTTGACATTCTTTCCACAGGAAAATGAAGTTGATTCTACCCTTCACTGAATTTGGGTGGATTCTGAGATTGCTTTAATATAATACAGTGGGGGTGATACAATGCCAATTTCCAGGCCTAGGATTAAATATAAATGCAATTGCTACCTTCTGTTATTTGGAGTTCTCAGTATCAGAGCTCTAATCTACTACTGTACATAAGAAGCTCAGCTGAAGCGGCTGTCATCTTGTCGAGCGACCAACACATCTTTGTATCCATGAAACCTGGTGAACATGGACTAAACAGGCTTTCCTTGGATTGTCTTAACACAGCTAAGGACAGAAACACAAGAATTTAAGATACAGTTAAGCATTTGTAGGAAAATAATAGATTTTATGTGAATGTGCCATAAAATGATATATAATGTATTTATACATATAAAATATGTATATATAATAAAGTAACACATTTCTTCATCCATTTTTCTTCTCAAAAGAAGAAAGAGCCCGCGAACCGGTGGGCACCCCTCTGGACGCAGTTGGAGCATTCCCGCTCACTCGGACAGTGCAGATCCAGCCCGTGAACCGGCAGCAATCCACTGGATTTGCCCCACCCTGCTCCTCTGGCCTCTTGGCTATACTGACATCTGGTTCCACACTACAAAGACACAGAGGACACCGGACCACCAGACCACTGTACTGGGTAAGTTGGAGCAACCATCACCTCCCATCGGAATCAGGACTATCTTCAGGGGAAGAGCAGCTGGAACCTGCAGTACAACTCGGCAGAGTTCAACCTTACAGGAGGGCAGGGAGCTCAAGTTGAGACTTGCAGCCAGAAATCGGCCTGAATCTCACTCGCGGGCAACTGGCTTACAGAGACTCATTGACTTATATCTGCACATTGCTAACCACATTGTCTATTGTAACAACAGAGACACACCCTGAAAGAGGCCCTCAATTCTATTTTTATTTTTTATTCCCCAAATTAGTATTATTGGTTTGTTTCTTTTTCCTCTTTTCTTTTTTTCTCTTTTCTTTTTTTTTGCCTACTTTTTGCAAATTTTAGTTTTTCTCTCCTTTTTTAGTTCTTTTTTCTTCTTTCCTTTCTCTTTCCTTACTCTTTCTCTTATACTCACTCCCATGCTATCCCACGTTGTTCATCTCCCTTTTTGTCTCTGTTCTGGCCCTCATTCAGAGTTCATTATTTTTCTATTATTCTCTTTTTCCTTCTTGCCTGTGTCCTCTAGCCTCACTGCTAACCTTCCCCTATCCTTCTACCTATCTGTCCATCCCTCCCCAACTCCTAACTCCCCATCGTGAAGGGTAAGGTGTTATATTGAAGAGTTTACTCACTATAATCTTATGTTGGGTTGGTCCCTGACCTAGATTTAATTCACACAGTTAAAGGTGATAGATTAATAACTACCAGAAAAATGTCATTTTCTAAGATGTACTTTATGCAATGGTGTTGCTGATTGTATCACTTGGGCTAAGGTGTTGTTATTGATCTAGTCAGTGATCCTTCCTAGTATAATGACAATGAGACAGCCTCAGAGTCAATAGAGACTCAAAATTTAAAGACCAGCTATATCTGGAAATCACCTCTGAGAAGTAATCATTTCATAAGGATTCTAATTACAAGCAACAAAGATACTTAAAATAAGCAATTCCAAAGTATCAACCCAGAGTTAAACCAAAGACAACACCAAAAACAAAAATGAGAAGACACTTAAGCAAGGCACAAACTCAAACTTCCACACCACCAAGGGTCCCTGGGAGAAATGAGGTGGAAAAGTCTGATAATCAACCACCTGGTCACCCTGAGCTGATAGCACAGGAAGTAACGAAACAGATGAATGAGGCTCTAGAAAAATTCAAAGCAGAATTAATCTCCCAGATATCTGCAGAGGTGATGAGCAGAGTGAAAGACATGATTAGAATCTCTAGAAAACAAACAGATAAAAAAAATAGATGAGCTCAGACACATGCTGGAAGCCATGAATACTCAGCATAAGAAAGAAATGAAATCCATGAAACAGATTCAAACAGATATTCAGGAGATTAAAAACTCCATTGAAAGTATCCACAGCAGATTAAGGGAATCTGAAGATGGAATATCAGATATAGAAGACAGCATAGCAGTTAAAGACCAAGAAAACAGAAACTTCTTAAAAAAAGGAAACGGCCACAAGAAATCAATGCAGCAGTTGCTAGATGATGCAAAGAACAACATAAGACTGATAGGAGTCCATGAAAAAAAAAGGAAAAAGCACAATTGATGTAAAAAAACTGTTTACAGAAGTAATAGTTGAAAACTTCCCAGACAGAGGTAGAGAATTGGACATACAGATAAGTAGGCATACGGAGCTCCAACTAGCCATGATCAAAAAAAAAGAAAAAATCTACATCTAGACATATAATAGTCAAGATCCCAGAAATCCAACAGAAGAACAAAATCCTACAAGTAGTTAGAGAAAAGAAACAAATCACTGACAAATGAAAGCCCATCAGAATCACATCAGACTTCTCAATACAAACCCTCAAGTCAAGGAGAGCCTGGAGTGAAGTATTTCAAGCCCTAAAAGAAAATAATTTCCAACCTAGACTGTTGTATCCAGCAAAATTATCTTTAAA
Organism: Heterocephalus glaber; assembly: GCF_053883595.1. NCBI lineage: Eukaryota > Metazoa > Chordata > Mammalia > Rodentia > Bathyergidae > Heterocephalus > Heterocephalus glaber. The sequence continues at coordinate 59,659,477 of NW_028258138.1, forward strand.
AATTGTTGGGGAAATTAGATACTTCCACACCAAAGAACACCTGAGAAATTTCATGAACACCAAACCAGCACTACAAGCAATTCTAAACAATATCCTAGAAAAAGACAATGAAGGACACAACTGCATGAGGCAAAACAGAGGGAAACCACCAGGCAAGGCAAGACACTAAAGGAAAAGGGGGGAAAAAAGAAATAAAAGACCCAACAAAAGTAAAATATCATGACAAGGATGAATCAATATTTATTGATTATTACCATCAATGTTAATGGCCTCAATTCACCAATCAAAAGAAATAGACTGGTAGAGTGGATTAAGAAGCAAAATCCAACAATATGCTGTATACAAGAAACACACCTAACTCAAAAAGAAACTCATAGACTGAAAGTAAAAGGATGGAAAACTGTTCTCAATGCCACAGGAACCCAGAAAAAAGCAGAGGTAGCAATCTTATTTGCAGACAATGTAGATTTCAAACCAAAACTAATTAAGAGAGACAAAGATGGTCATTACATCCTTGTGAAGGGAACAATCGAAGAGGAAGAGATGACAATCCTAAATATATATGCACCAAATATGAATGCTCCCAACTATACAAAACAAATATTAATGGACATGAAAAAACCAAATAAACACTAACACAATTGTAGCGGGGGACTTCAATACCCTGCTATCACAAATAGACAGATCATCTAGACAAAAAGTTAACAAGGAAATTCTACAATTGAAACATCTATTGAACAAATGGCCTTAATAGATGTTTACAGAGTGTTCCACACCACAAAATCGGAATACACATTCTTTTTGGCTGCACACAGGTTATTCTCCAGAATAGACCACATGCTAGCTCATAGGACATGTCCAAGTAAATGTAAAAGAAGTGAAGTTACCCACTGTATTTTATCAGACCATAGTCCAATAAAATTGGAGATCAATAACATAAGAAACTGCAAAACCCCCACAAACACATGAAAAATGAGTAACACCCTCTTGAACAAATGGGTCACAGAAGAAATTAAAGAAGAAATTAAACAATTTCTACAAGTAAAGGAAAATGCCAGTACAACATACAGGAATCTATGGGACACAATGAAAGCAGTTCTATGTGGGAAATTCATAGCATTGAACACCCATATAAGGAAAACAGAGAAAACTCAGATAACCTAATGCAGAACCTCAAGCTGCTAGAAAAAAAAGAGTGTAACAAACCTAAAGCTCATACAAGAGAGGAAATTATAAAGATCAGAGCAGAAATTAATGCAATGGAGACTAAGAGAACAATACAAAAAAATCAATGAATAAAAGAGTTGAGTTTTTGAAAGAATAAATAAAATCGATAAACCCTTAGACAACCTTATCAAAAAAAGGAAAGAAAAGGTGCAAATACATGCAATTAAGAATCAAAAAGGTGAAGTCACAACAGATTCAATGCAAATCCAGAGGATCATCAATACCTACTTTGAGAACCTTTACTCCAATAAAATGGAAAACACAGAAAAATGGGCAGATTCCTAGATACATATGAATTACCAATGTTAAATGAAAAAGATTTAGAAATTCTAAACACCCCAATTAAAATGAGGGAAATTGAAAATGTAATAAAATCTTACCAATGAAGAAAAGCCCAGGTCCTGATGGTTTTACTGCTGAATTCTACAAGACATTTAAAGAAGAACTATCACCATTACTCTTTAAACTCATCAAGGAAATTGAAAGGGAGCAATAATTCTAAATTCATTCCTGGAGGCAAGTATTACTTTGATTTCAAAACCAGGGAAAGACACAACCCAAAAAGAGAACTACATGCCAATCTCCCTAATGAACATAGATGCAAAAATCCTCAAAAAGATACTGGCAAACAGAATACAGAGAGTCATCAAGAAGATGATACACCCTGACCAAGTTGGATTTATCCCAGGGATGCAAGGTTGGTTCAATATTTGTAAATAAATAAACGTAATACACTACATTAACAAGGATAAAAACCATACGATCTTCTCAATAGATGCAGAAAAGGCATTTGACAAAATCCAACACCCATTCATGATAAAAACCCTACAGAAAATTGGAATAGAAGGTCTTTATCTCAACCTGATTAAGGCTATTTATGAAAAACCAACAGCCAACATCATACTAAATGGTCAAAAACTGAAAACTTCAATGTTAAAATCAGGAACAAGACAAGGATGCCCATTATCACCACTCCTGTTCAATATTGTTCTGGAAACATTAGCCACAGTAATTAGAAAAGAGAAAGAAATAAAAGGAATAAAAATAGGAAAGGAAGAAGTTAAACTGTCATTATTTGCAGATGATATGATACTTTACATAGAAGACCCAAAAAACTCAGCCAAAAGACGTTAGACTTAATTGACAGATTCAGTAAAGTAGCTGGATACAAGGTGAACACTCAAACAACAATTTCCTTCTTGTACACAAATAACAGACTCACTGATAGAGAAATTAGGGAAATGATTCCTTTTACAATAGCATCCAAATAAATGAAATACCTTGGAATCAATCTAACAAAGGAAGCAAAAGACCTCTACACTGAAAACTGCAACACTCTGAAAAGGGATATAGAGGAGGATATTAGAAAATGGAAAGACATCCCCTTTTCCTGGGTAGGAAAAACCACTACAGTGAAAATGGCCATACTTCCAAAACTACTATATAGATTCAATGCAATGTCAATTGAAATTCCAACAATATACTTCACAGAACTAGAGAAAACAATCCAAAAATTCATTTGGAAGCAGAAGAGACCTATAATAGCAAAAGCAATTCTAAGCAACAGAGACATGGCTGGGTATATCACAATCCCCAACTTGAAACTATACTACAAAGCTACTGTGATAAAACAGCATGGTAGAGGCAAAAGAATAGACCTGAGATCAGTGGAATAGATTAGAAGATACAGAAGCAACTCCACACATACTCAGCCACCTCATCTTTGACAAAGGAGCCAAACACCATCATTGGAGGAAAGATAGCCTATTTAATAAATGGTGTTGGAAAAACTGGATTTCAGCCTGCCAAAGATTAAAACAAGACCCATACTTACCATCATGCACTAAACTAAGATCAAAGTGGATTAAAGACCTAAATATCAAGACAGGAAACAGGAAACTTGCTGGAAGATGAGTTAGGTAGAACTCTCAATGACATTGGCAAGGAAAAGACTTTATGAACAAATCTTCAGTAGCATGGGAGCTAACACAGAGAATCAACAATTAGGATCTCATCTTATTAAAAAGTTTCTGCACTGCAAAAGAAACCACCAGCAGAGCTAACAGATAACCTACAATGCGGGAAAATAATTTTAGTAGCTGTATCTCAGAAAAAGGATTACTATTTAGAATATGCAAAGAATTGAAAAAAATCAGACCCCCCAAAATCAAAGAACCAATTCAAAAATGGGCATCTGAAATGAACAGACATTTCTCAGACAAAGAAGTAAAAGCAGCAAACAAATTTATGAAAAAATGTTCAACATCACTGGTCATGCGAGAGATGCAGATGAAAACAACACTGAGATTCCACCTCACCACAGAAAGAATGGCTGCTATCAAGAAATCAACAGATCCCTACAATGGCTCCAAGCCCAGAGGAAAGGGCTTTTGGGCTGCCAAGTGTCTGGCCACTCCCAGCCCAGAGGAAAGGGCTTTCGGGCCACTGTCTGTCCCACCACTCCCTGCCCAGAGGAAGGGGCTTCTGAGCCACCATCCCTAACAACGTCTTCAGCCCCTGTCCCACCTCTCCCAGCTCAGAGGAGATGAGCCATGCAGGTGCCAAGAGCACTCTCCATGCCCTCCCAGTCAAAATGAGAAAAAATGTAAATAAGTCTCAAAACCAGACTTCCAGATCACCTACAGCAACCCCAAAGGGAAATGAGATGGAACACTCTGATACAAAACCACCTGGACACACTGAACTGGCAACAAAAGGGGATCTGGAAAAAATGACATCAGAAATAATTTCTCAGATAACAGGAGAAATTGAGCTCCTAGTGCAGGACATGATTAAGAAATCTAGAGAGGAGCTGAGGAACATGATGGAATCCTAACATAGGAAACAAATGGAATCCATAAAACAGATATAAAGAGATTTCCAGGAGATGAAAAACTCCATTGAAAGTCTACACAGCAGAATGAGCCAATGTGAGGACAGAATTTCAGATATAGAAGATAAGATTGCAACTAGTGAGGAGGAAAAGAAAAATTGCTTTAAAATTGTAAGGGAACACAAAAAATCAACCCAGCAGCTGCTAGATGATGCAAAGAAGAATAACATAAGACTGATTGGGCTCAATGAAGAAACAGGAGAGAGTGCAGATGACATAAAAAAATTCTTCAGAGAAGTGATGCCAGAAAACTTCCCAAGGAGGGGAAAAGAACTTGACATGCAGATAAATGAGGCATATAGGACTCCAAATAGCCTTGATCAAAAAAAATCTACACATAGGCATATAATTGTTAAGATTCCAGAATCTCAACAGAAGAACAAAGTTCTACAAGCAGTTAGAGAAAAGAAACAAATCACATACAAAGAAAAGCCCATCAGAAACACACCAAACTTCTCAACACAAACCATCAAGGCAAGAAGAGCTTGGAGTGACATATTCCAAGCCCTAAAAGAAAACAATCTCCAACCCAGACTGATGTACCCTGCAAAACTATCTTTCAAACTTGATGGAGAAATAAGATACTTTCATGACAAAGAGCACCTTAGGAACTTCCTGAATACCAAACCAGCACTCTAAAGAATTTTGCACAAAATCGTAGGAACAGATATTGAGAATCACAACTCCAGGAAGCAAAGCAGAATGAACCCATCTGGCATGACAAGAAATTAAATGTAAAGGAGGAGAACCCAACAAAAAGAAAAAGTCAGGGCAATGATAAGTCAATATGTTTCAGTTAAAACCATCAACATTAATGGTCTCAATGCACCAATCAAAAGAAACAGACTGGCCGGGGATTTAGCTTAGTGGTTTCACCACCTGCTGTGCAAGCTCAAGGACCCAAGTTCAATCCCTGGTACCAAAAGAAAAAAAAAAGAAACAGACTACCAGAATGGGTCAAGAAGCAAAATCCAACAATAGGCTGCATACAAGAAACACACTTAATTCAAAAGGAAACTCATAGACTGAAAGTGAAAGGATGGAAAACAATAATTCATGTGACAGGAACCAAAAAAAAGCAAGAGTAGCTGTCCTCTTTGCAGATCAAGTAGATTTCAAACCAACACTTATTAAGAGAGATGAAGAAGGACACTACATCCTTGGAAAGGGAATGATCCAAGAGGAAGAGATGACAATCATAAATATCTATGGACCAAACACTAGTGCATCCAACTATATAAAACAAATACTAGTGGACATGAAAAGTCATATATGCACTAATAGAATTGTAGTGGGGGACCTCAACACCCCACTGTTGCAAATAGATAGATCAACTAGACAAAACATAAGTAATGAAATACTAGAAATCAATTGAACTCTTGAACAAATAAACTTAACTGATGTTTACAGAGTCTTCCACCCCACAAAATCAGAATACACATTCTTCACAGCTGCACATGGATCATTCTCCAAAATAGAACACATACTCATACATAGAATATGTTTAAGTAAGTGCAAAGGAATTGAAGTTATCCCCTGTATGTTATCAGACCATAGTGCGATGAAATTGGAGATCCATAGCAAAAGAAACTCAAAAAATTTCATAAACACATGGAAATTGAACAACACACTTCTGAATAACCAATGGGTCATAGAGGAAATTAAAGAAGGAATCAGACAGTTCCTACAATTAAATGACAATGACAATACAACATATCGGAATCTATGAGACACAATGAAAGCAGGCTTATGAGGGAAAATCATAACAGTGAATATGCATATTAGGAAAACAGAATGAGCCCAGTTAAACAACCTCATGCTGAACCTCAAGCTTCTAGAAAAAGAAGAGCAGGACAACCCCAAAGCTCATACAAGGGAGGAAATTATAAAGATCAGAGGAGAAATCAATGCAATGGAGACTAAGAGAACCATACAAAAAAATCAATGAACCCAAGAGTTTGGTTCTTTCAAAGAACCAATAAAATTGACAAACCCATAGCTCACCTTATCAGAAAAAGGAAAGAAAAGGCCCAAATCCATGCAGTTAGGAATGAAAAGTGGGAAATTACAGCAGACTCAGCAGAAATCCAGAGGATCATCAATACCTACTTCCAGAACCTATATGTCAATAAGATGGACAACACAGAAGAAATGAACAGATTCCTAGATACACATGAATTACCAAAGTTGAATGAAGAAGACCTAAAAATTCTAAACAACCCAATATCAACCAATGAAATTGAAAACGTAATTAAAAACTTAACAACTAAGAAATGCCCTGGCCCTGTTGGCTTCACTGCTGAATTCTAGAAGACATTTAGAGAGGAACTACTGCCACTACTGTTTAATCTCTTCAATGAAATTGAAAGGGAAGCAATACTCCCAAATTCATTCCTGGAAGCAAGCATCACCTTGATCCCCAAAGCAGAGAAAGACCCAAGTGAAAAGGAGAACTATAGGCCAGTCTCACTAATGAACATAGATGCAAAAATCCTTAATACGATACTGGCAAATAGAATGCAGAAGATCATCAAGATCATACACCCTGATCAAGTGGGATTCATCCCAGGGATGCAGGGATGGTTCAATATACGCAAATCAATCAATGTAATACACTATATAAATACAGCTAAGGACAAAAACCATATGATTATCTCCATAGACACAGAAAAAGCATTTGACAAAATCCAACATGCATTTATGATAAAACCCTACAAAAAATTGGAATAGATGGTCTCTAACTCAAACTGATAAAAGCTATCTATGAAAAACCAACAGCCAATATCATGCTAAATAGTCAAAAACTGAAATCCTTCACACTAAAATCAGGAACAAGACAAGGATGTCCACTATCACCACTCTTGTTCAATATAGTTCTGGAAACATTAGCCATGCAATTAGATAAGAGAAAGAAATAAAAGGAATAAAGATAGGAAATGAAGAAGTCAAATTTTCATTATTTGCAGATGACATGATACCCTATATAGAAGACCTCAAGAACTCCACTAAAAGGCTTCTAGACTTAATAACCAAATTCAGTCAAGTAGCTGGATACAATGTCAGCACACAAAAATCAATAGCTTTCCTCTACACGAATGACAGACTCACTGAGAGAGAAATAGGGCAAACAATTCCTTTCACAATAGCATCCAAAAAAACTGAAATACCTAGGAAACAACCTAACATAAGAAATCAAAGACCTCTTTTCTGAAAACTATGGCACTCTGAAAAGAGAGATTGAAGATGACATCAGAAAATGGACAGACTTCCCCTGCTCCTTGGTAGGAAGGATTAGTATAGTGAAAATGGCCATACTTCCAAAACTGCTATATAGATTTAATGAAATTCCAACTGAGATCCCAGCAGTGTACTTCATGTACCTTGAGAAAACAATCCAAAAATTCATTTGGAACAAGAAGAGACCCAGAATACAAAAAGCAATTCCAGGTAACAGAGATATGGCGGGGGGTATTACAATCCCCAACCTGCAACTATACTACAAAGCTACTGTAATAAAAGCAGCATGTTACTGGCAAAGAAACAGACCTGAGCACCAGTGGATCAGAACTGAAGATGCAGAAACAACACCAGGCACACTCAGCCATCTCATCTTTGATAAAGGAGCCAAACACCCTCACTGGAGGAAAGATAGCCTCTTTAATAAATGGTGCTGGAAAAATTGGTTTCAACTTGCCAAAGATTAAATCTAGACCTAGGTCTCTCACTGTGCACTAAACTAGAATCGAAATGGATTAAAGATCTAAATATTACAATAGAAATGCTGAACCAGTTGGAACAGATGTTAGGTAGAACTCTTGAAGACATTGGTGTAAGAGAAGATTTTATTAACAAAACCTCAGTTGCCCATGAACTAGCACAAACAATCAACAAGTGGGATCTCTTCTTATTAAAAAGCTTCTGCACAGCAAGAGAAACCACCGACAGTGTGAAGAGACAACCCACAATACGGGGAAAATATCTTCACCATTCTTTTCCTCAGGCAAAGGTCTCCTATCTCGAATTTATAAAGACCTTGAAAAGATCAGACCTCCCCAATTTAAAGACCCAATCCAAAAATGGGCATCTGAAATGAAGAGACATTTCTCAGACAAAGAATTAGAAATAGCCAATAAATACATGAAAAAATGTTCAATGTCACTGGGCATTTGAGAGAGGCAAATGAAAACAACTCTGAGATTCCACTTCACTCCAGAAAGAAGGCTTCTATAATGAAATCAACCAATAACAAATTCTGGCAGGGCTGTGGAGAAAGAGAAACCCTGCTCCACTGCCGGTGGGAGTGTCGACTGGTGCAACCACTGTGGAAATCAGTATGGAGATACCTCGAAGAACTAGGACTGGATGTCCCATTTGACCCTGCTATTCCACTGCTGGGGATCCTCCCCAAAGAATAAAAAGAACCATACCACAGTGATGTATGTGCATCCATATTCATAGAAGCAAAGTTTGTGATAGCTAAAACTTGGAAACTGTCCAAATGCCCATCAACTGGAAACTGGATAAAGAAAACTTGTTTTTTTTAATAAAATGGAGTACTACTCAGCCATAAAAATGAGAAATTAGAGACATTTACAGCTAAATGGATGCACATTGAGGCAATACTCTTAAGTGAAATAAATAGGACACACATGTGTAAATATCGAATAGTTTCTCTGATGTGAGAAACCGAAAGTGTAAATAAGGACTAAAATGTATAATAGGTGATGTGATATAGGAAAAAAAAGGGCAAAGGGGAAGGAAGTGGGAGGGGTAGAGGAAAGGAAAGAAGGGAATGGAATTAATATGAGAAAATGGAAAAATAGGAATAAAATCTTTTTAAATAGGGAGGAATGGTGGGGTGAAGGGAGGGCTGGGCAAGGGTGAAAAATAAGAACCAAGAGAGATTATGTAAAGATGCAAATTTCCAATGATGAATGTCATTATATTGTATACCTAAAATGTACCAATGATTAGAATGAATAATCGATAATGCAAAATAGGAAGAAAAGGTTCAAAGGGTTAGCGGTAGTGGGAGGGTCGGGGAAAAGAAAGAAGGGAAAGGAAAAATGCTGAGAAATAAAAAAAAATGGAAATAAAGTCTTTGTAAATAGGGAAGGGTGGAGGGTGTGAAGGGAGGCCTAGGAATGGGGAAAAAGTAAGAACCAAGATTCATCATGTAAAAGTACAAGTTCCCAATGAGAAATATTATTGCGTTGTATACCTAAAATGTATCAATAAAAGAATTTTTTAAAAAAAGAAATCAACAAATAACAAATACTGGCAGGGGTGTGGCGAGTAAGGAAACTTTCTCCATTCCTGTGGGAGTGTAGACTTGTGCGACCACTGTGGAAGTATGGAGATATCTCAAAGAACTAGGACTAGAGGTCCCACTTGACACAACTATTCCCCTACTGGGTATCTTCCCCCAAAATTAAAAGAATCATACCACACTGATATATGTGCACCCACGTTCATAGCAGCACAGTTTGTAATAGCTAAAGCTCGGAAGCAGCCCTAGTGCCCACAATTGGAAACTGGATGAAGAAAATGTGGTTCTTTTATAAAATGGAATACTACTCAGCCATAAAGAATGAAAAACTAGAGTCATTTGTAGCTAAATGGATACATATAGAGGCCATACTCTTAAGTGAAATAAATAGGACACACATGTGTAAATACTGAATAGTTTCACTAGTGTGAGAAACTGATAGTGTAAACAAGGGTTAAAATGATTAAAATGAATAATTTGCAATTTGAAATAGGAAAAAAGGTCCAAAGACGAAGGGGTGAAGGAAGGGGAAGGGGAATGTAAAGGAGGGAAAGGAAAAACTATGAGAAAAGAAAAAAAAATGTAAATGATGTGTGTGTAAATAGGGAAGAGAGGAGGGGGTGAAGGGCATACAGGTAATGGGGAAATATAAGAACTAAAATGTATCGTGTACAGGTACAAACATCCAGTGATAAATGTGAACGAATTGTATACCTAAAATGCACTGATAAAAGAACTTAGAAAGGAAAAAAAAAAAAAGAAAGACAGTGATACCTCTTCCTTTATAAACAAATTCTGTTCCATCCTTCCTAGCGCTTCAGAAAAGATGGTATTGTCAGTCTGGCTGTCTTTTTCTTGGCAGAGATATAGTAAATGACTCAGACTCAAAAGTACCTATATGAACTTAATTAAAAGCAGGTCACAAGACTTAAATTTAATTTTCTTATTCTTACAAATGGGAGAAATTCAGAATGCTCAAAAAATGATAGTTATTACATTTCTTCTCATTTCATGTATTATTGCTATTTTCATTAATGTCTTTGGAATTCCAGACATGATTAGAGATCATTCTAAAAGCATAATCAAATAAAATTCTCCTCAGTAGGGAATTCTGGTTCTGACTGTCCAAAGAATAAAATTTTGATTTGATTATCTCTAATTCCCACAGGTAAAAGGGACTGCAGCATTTTTCTAGTTCTTACCTAGGTAAGGTACTGTGATTGTCTCACAGTACCAGTCTTGAGGTGAATGTTTTTTTAAAAATCTGGTTCAAAATCCCTAATCTCATTGCCTTCTTTCTCTCAGTTTATGCTACAAACTTGCTATTTGACCTCTTTTATCTCTGTGACCTAAGATATGCCAACTCTACTCATGACTCTGCGTGTTGTATCTGAAGACTTCCTTTCTAGGGAGTAGCTCGTTCTCAAAAAACAATAATAATTGATTCTGAAAATAATATCCACAACTTACTCATTCAAAACTCAAAAGAAAAAGTTTCATGTTGAGAATGTGATGTTCTGGGTCCCTACCTATGTCTGATGGTTAGCAGAGTGCTTCAAGTAGATGAGGTCATCATGTAAGCAACACTGAGAAAATGAATTGCATAACTGGAAATTCTTGCTATAGCCTCCATGGTCCCTTACTTATAATTAGGGTATGCCCATCACTCACTTTCTTAGCCCTATTCCCCTAGATGTTGGTCACCATACTCATTATACAAAGGGACAAAGATAAAGAACATCACAAACACACACACACACACACACACACACACACACACACACACCCCAGATAAGTCAGCCAAGTGAAACTCCAGGAGTCCCACATCCTACTCTCAAAGAATATATCAAACAGTTTTCTCCTTTAATTTAAATATTTTACTTGTACTGTATGATACTGCATTGCTTTTATCAGGCATCAAAATTTCCTCCTCTGTTAGTATTTATGCCTTTAAGTTTTTCAGTATGAATAATTGCCTGACTTCCTTTTCCTTCTATACCTTTAAAAGAGAGAGAGGAAACTGAAGAATGTGTGTTCTTCTTTGGTAATCTGGAGTTTGTTTATTTGTGGGGGTTTTTTCCCAGCAGAGGAAGAAAACCTTAGGGAAAAATAAGTATTGTCTTTAAATTGTGAAAACACATTAAAAATACCTCTTCTCTTTCCCTCTCTCTCTCATACTATTGTACCATTCTCTTATTTCTGAATCCTGTTATAAGCAGTCTCTCTGCATTTTCTTCTTAGAAATGTAATTATTATTTATGAAAACATTCCACAAGAAAGGATACAATTTATATTGTATATGTAAAGACTAAGTTTCAGATTCATAAACAGGGGAATTTATTAATTAGTGTCTTCCTGGTATTTTAATTATGAAGGGTAGAAATGCAGTTTCTGTGTTTTAATATTCCTGTCATTTCCAGAGTGATTGGTAAACAGGAGTACCAGGAAATTGGAATTGATTTTTATTTACATGGATTTTTTTTCTTATTCAAGAATATTGTCTCAGAGAAGTAGTAATTACTGGAATAAAGAATGTCCTTATTACAAGAAATTAAGTAATGCTATGATGCAAAAACTTAGCACCTCACCAATGTCTTAACATTTTCATGAGAAAAATAATACTTCTATACAAATTTATATGTACATCATAAAAATTTCAAATATTTAGAATATGGCTCCTTTAGCATGTCTAAATTTAGTAGAGAATATTCTGGAACATACTGAAGCTCCTTTTATGTTTGATGCCTTTCCACACTTTCAGGACAGAGGGTAAAGGAAAAGGAGAAGGAAATAATGCTTTAACATCCAAGTATTAGTACATATTTTAGATAAATAAATGAACTTATTGGGCACAGAATATTTGAAATTGGGACTGTTGTTAAAAATCTGAAATATAAGTAAAATAATTTTCTTTTTAAACTTTTATGATCTGTAAAAACTGAACCATGAAGAGTAAAACATATTATAATTGGCTTTTATTTGCCTAATTATTTGAATGATTAAATATGTCTACTTAGAATAAGTTTAAAAATAAAATTTTAAATATGCTAAATTGGAAAAGATATTTATATACCTTAAACTCTAAAGCCTTATCATTTTCAAATAAAGTGGAATATGCAAAAGTATAGCTCCTGGTGTACATTGGACTGCTAGGAACAATAAGATTAAAAACAAGAATTCTAGTTACAAGAAGTTGCACTTTTCTCAAAGATAGGGTAAATATTATAGCAATAAGAATTATTTAATGTAAAAAACAAGATTCTACTTATTAGTTTGTTAAAATAAAAGCAAACTATAGGACATCTTGGTAACAATGGCTGTCCAAAGGGACAGAATGAAAAAATCCATTTTTTTTAGACAAATTTCATAGTCTTCAGTAGCCATGAAGAATGTTTGTTTCAACACTTAGTCCAGTGTCCAGAATATAGTGATCAATCAGTTTGTGTCAGATAAAAGAGTGAATGTTTGAACAGCTGTCAAGATGAGCAAAAAGATTGCAGAGTCCCTGGACAGAAGTATTGAGCTTAGTGAGTACTGTTACTGACCTGATGGTTATAATTACACTTTACCCCTTGGTTTCCAAATAGCTTCAAACAATTACAAAGCAGATTAAACATATTTGTTCATACTTATAAAATATATAGTTAGAAAATGGGGCATGAACATACCTATGAACCTACTATGTAACCTAAAGAACCTAAGGGTGAGAACTTGATCTCTATAGCTGATGCTACTTTTGTTGGTTGTTTCTTTATCCCATCTTTGTGCCACTTTCAGAGCAGTAAATATTATTATTTCTAAAAAAAAGTTTTACCACATATTTATGTTTTTATAAATTAAGTTTTAAAATTTTGTTTAGTTATAAAGATTTTACTATATTACAAATGATGTATTGTACTTAAGTTGTTGCCTATGGTACAGTACATTTATTTATATTATTTTATAATATGGCTAAAGTGATTGTTCATTTTCATACAAATGGATATTTGAGTTAGTTTCAGTTGTATTTATTTGCTTGTTTTTATCATGCTGCTATAAATATTATCCTAATGTGTAAACTCCACTCAGACAAGAGTGTTTGCTATTTTTAATAATAAGTGCTTAACATAAATGCTTTAATTGTTGTTCAGAGCAAAAAAGGAGCAAAAATATTGTATACAATTTGTAAATGTACATGTACTAGAGGTTTCCTATGATATATACACATCATGTACAAAATTTTTCCTCCTTGTCTTAATTTGTGCTGCTATGATGAAGAAAAGAGAAACAGACAGAGACAGGGACAGAGAAAGAAAAATGGAGTTGAATACATCAATGCAACAGTAATGGAGTTACTCCATTTATGAAGGCAAAATCCTTAACACCTAATCACCGATTAAATGTTCTGCCTCTCAATACTGCTACATTGGACATTAAGTTTCCAACACATAAATTTGGGTGACACATTTAAACAGCACCATTCTTTCCATATCCCCTTATATTCATGTTCTTCCTGTGTAAAAATACTTTAATTCTATTTCAAAAACCCAAAGTCAACTCATTCCAGCACCAACTCAAAAGTTCAAACTCCAGATTCTCATTTAAATAAGATATAGGCGATAATCAAAGTGGGATTCATCCTCGGACAAATTCCCTTGCACCTGTAAGCCTGTGAACCAAACCAAGCTATCTGTAGCCAAAATATAATGGTGCTTCAGGCATGAAGCAGGTATGCATGTTCAAAAATGAAGAAATAGACAGAAGAAATGAGGAGCAGGCCCTCGGTAAGTATAGAACTCAACAGAGAAAGCTACATTGCATCTTAAAACTGGGAAATAGTCTCCTTTGAGTCTATGTACCACATGCTGGCCAGAAGAGAAGTCCAATAAACTGCTGCTGTGTTTCTCCCCAACATCAGGGATATTAGAAAAGCTCCATCCATAGGCATTGGTGTGATAGACGTGATTGTTAAAACCTTCCCCTGTGTTGGTTTCACTTGCCAAGCACTGAGTTCCAAGACAAAGTTCTGAGCTTACTACCCTGTTCTAGTCTAAGAGAATAGAGTCTAATTTCACACTATGCTGTCCAATGTTATGGTAGCACTGATGAAAACAGTTACATGCAACAAAGTATCACAATAAGCTGACCAACACCTGGTTGTCACCGATGCAAGGACTTTACAGTCTTGAGGATGCACACAGGGCCACATTGCAGTTGGAAGTAAAGCAAGCCCCCACACAAATCCATCCTACAGGGTTGCAGGTTTATGCTTAGGGCTGATGCAGGCCTAGAGCTTTACTTGCAAACTCTGGCTTAGAGATAATGGTTCTGTCCAATGTTGGCAAGGTGGTAGAGACAGTCCTTGGACAACAAGGCTGACATTAAGATATTTCACACCTAACTTTCACAGCCACAAGAACAAGTACAGTTTGTTGTGGGCCTCAAGCTCACTGCAAGGCTGTCAGTGATGCAGGCCACACTGAAGTCTGTCTCACAGACATGGATGTCTCTGTATGATGTGAAGGCAGGTACAGAGGCTCTCACTGGGTACTCTGGCCATAGCACTGGGGACTGTGGTTTCTGTCTAGTGTTAGATTTTACTACAGCAAGCTTGTCATTGAGCACCAAGGCAAAATTCTATGCTAGCTGTCATACCCTTCTACACACATGGGCAGAGTTTTGTTTTGCACTCTGCTGCCCAAGGTTGGGAGAGGGGACGTGGTGGCATTCCCTATGTTGCCTACCTAACAGTCTCAGCAACCCAGTGCACTACTGGGCAGGGGTCATGAGTCTCTGTCCAGCATGTTTCTAATCTAAGGCATGGACCTAATTCCTTCTTCCTCTCTTTGTAGGGAGCATTTCTTTGCATATTGCTGACAGTTGGGAAATTGATGACTTGTGCAACTCTTTCCTGCCTTCTTCAATGAATGTTTCCTTAACATCATATTAGAATCAGAAACTTAACACATAGGAAGACAGTTTGGGGCATGAATAGAAAAATTGGTTCATCTATGGGAAGATAATTGCCAGAGGATCTTACTTAGTTACCATCTTTCTCTGTCTCCCCCACAATATTTTTAATTGATGCATTATTTAGCTTCTTTGAAGTTTGTAACCACTTAAGAAAATGCATCATTATAAAATTAAAGATGACTGAGAGGTATTTTTTTAAATTCAATGGGAAAAACATAATTTTATACAAACAGACATGAGAAATAATTGCCATCACATGTATTTTCTATTATGGCCATATTCTCAGATAGGGGGGTTTTAGAATACACATATTACATAGGGAAGTTGGGGATCTATAAATTTATTCCCTTAAAACTATGTGTATCACAAACACCTTACAGTTACACATGTCCCAAATTGAAGATTTCTAGTACATACCTGGAAATGAATTACTCAGTCAGAGAATATATGCCTTTTTCTATTTACAAAATAACTGCAAATTTTGACTTAAATAATTATTGAGTTTTATAGTCTAACCATAGAGAAAAAACTTATTTTTCCATATCTTTGTCAGTTACTACAGCTAGATTTATTAATTTTGAAAGCTCTAGTAAATATAAAGTGATTATTTTGCTATTAAGTGGTATTTCTATAAGTATTCATTAATGAGGTTGAACACTTTTCATTTATTTGGCTACCTGATCCTCTTCTTTACAAAGCAAATGCATGTCTTTTTGTTCATTTTATACTGTATTTTTGTTGTATTGTTTATCCTGCTCATGTTACAAATATCTTTATAGTTTATGGCTAGTCTTTTCACATTATTGGAATCTTTTGATGAGTAGAAGTTTTTAATTTATTTATTTTGGGTTTTTTTTAGAAGTTTTCAATTTAATGCAATCTAGTTGATGTTTTTCCAATAATGATTAGAACTTTTCCAATTACCCAGTTCATAATATTTGCTATACATTTTCTAAAAGTTTTGTGAAAGTTTTCTATTTAACATTTAAGTCTTTAATCCATCTGGAATTGATTTTTGTGTGTGGTTTGAAGTAGAGATCCAATTTCAGTTTTCACACCATTATCCAGAACTGTTTATTGTTCAGTGTATGGACTAATGATCTGTGGTGCTGTGCTTTTCAAGTATCAAAGTTTACATATGTGTATCTGTTTCTGTGCTTTTCTTCTTTTCCTTTATTCACATTCTATCTCTATTCAAATACCACTATACTATACTTTAATAGTAAGTCTCAGTAGCTGTGGCAAATTAAGGGTGTATGATATTCATGCTTCTATCTGCAGAAGTCTTTTTCCCACCTCTGGAAATTGTGTTGTCCTATGATTGCTTTGTGCAATCAAATACAGCTCCAGAACTCGATGTTAGGATACTGAGGAGTCTTCTCTGTGACTTGAGTGATCTCTGTGCTACTGAGAAAAATGTCTAACTACCCTGAGAGGCCAGATCGTGAGGTCTTAATGATTATATGGAACTGGAGAGAGAAGGGACCAGCCAAATTCACTCTGCTGGCTCTTCCTCTTAAGGTACCAGACATTTGTTTGAAGCTGTCTGGGCAGAAGAGTTAACATCCAGCTGAGTGCCTCTGAGTAATCCCAACAGACACATGGAGTTAGAAAAAATAAATTAAAAACCTAGCTGTTACGGCTTCCTGGTGTGTCAGTGTGTTCAGTATGTGGACAGCAACTTAAGGCTATTCCTACGGAGTTCCGGCCTGTGTGTTGTCCTCCCTTCCTCATTTCCTCTTACACAGACTTCAGATTTATTTAGCCAGGCTCCAGAATTGCATATGCAATTCTCAGTAATACATCAATCTTTCAAATATTTCCTCCTAGGCCTGCTTCTCTGATTGAACCTTTGCAGATACATTAGCCCTAACTTACTCAAATTTTTAATGTATTTAATTATGAGATTAATAGTTTTGAAATTTATAGTAGATTGAGGTTAAATAATTTGTGAAATTATATAAAACTATGATTTTTGAAAGATTGCTGAGGGGTGAGTGTGTATCCCATCTAATATGTAGTTCTTAAAATTTAAGGATTATATGCTTCCACTAAGAAGGAAATTCATATCACCTCCTCCTGAAATTGGATGGCCTTTCATATATATCTCAACTGGTAGAAAATGGTGAAAGGATGCAGTTTGACTTCTGTAGTTACATCATTAAAGCCTCTGTTTGGCACTCTTTCTGAATGTTTGCCTTTCGAAGCAGCAACCATGGTGGGAGGAAATCCAGGAGATATATATTTATATATATTTGTATCACGGTAATTTTAAAATAATCAATATATAGCCAATTCATTATAATTTTCACTTAAAAAAAAAACAGCGCTTGTCCCAAATGGAAAAATCAATGATAGAAAAATGTTTAAATTAAAGACACACAGGTAGAATAAAGTTTTAGAAGTGGACATTTTGAGGACAATACAGCAGAGTTTGGTAGAAAAACAGATTTTGAAGATAAGAGTCTTTCTCTTGGTCCTGAGCCCACCCCCCTGCCTTTTCTGGATGGAGTTCATCTGGACTAATTACTTAATCTTTCTATGTTTTGATTAAATTACTATAAAATGAGAGCATCATGTTCCCTTGCAGTGATATCCTGTTGATTCAGTGAAATACTGGCTATCAAGCATCTGGAAGGTAAGAATGATACATTTCTCAATGTTATGTTCTTCCCTTACCTCTGGATATTGTTAGCTCCTGTAGGCCCATTTTTGAGGATTTAAGAAACCTATTCTTGACCTTTATCCACTCACAATTGCTCCCCATTTTAAAAGCTAATGATAGAGCTGAGTGTAGTGGTGCATATCTATAATACTAGCACTCTGGGAGGCTGAGGCAGAAAGACTGCAAGTTTGAGTCCAGCCTGGGAAACTTAGTGACTTAGCAAAAACCTGTCTTAATGAGAAAAGGAAATTTACAGAAACAAAGTTTCTGTAAATTGGGAGGGGTGGAGGGGGTTGACGGGAGGGCAGGGAAATGGGGGAAAGAAAAGAACCAAGATATATTATGTAAAGGTGCAAATTCCCAATGATGAATGACATCATATTGTATACCTAAAATGTACCAATAAACTTAATTTAAAAAAGGAATAAAAGAGCTGCAAAAAATCTGGGCTCAATCCCCATTACCACAAAAAAAGAGTTAATGATGGGGTTATTTATACAGTTTTTCCCTTACACTTGATATAGGATTAAAGTATTAAAGGTGAGTAGAAAATATATTCAAAAAAATTTTTGCTACATATTTTGTTTTAGGGCTTTAAATTAGTCTTAGTATACTACTTCCCACTCATATAGTTAATTATGATGTGTGTGCTTTAATTTATTTACTATTTTAACTAATACATAAAAGTTGATTCATATTTGTATGGTACCATGTGATGATTTGATACCTATATTCATTGTATAAAGTTTAAACCAGGGTAAACATCTACATCCTCAAGCATTTATTATTTCTTTGTGGTGAAAAGACTGGAAATCCTTTCTTCTAGCACTGTTGAAATATACATTATCTTTTTGGGATTATCATTGCTTATAGTCACCCTGATGTGCTAATAGCACCCAGAACCTTGTTCTTCTACTGAATCATAACTGCACTTATTAATTAACCTCTCCCCTAGGCTCCCCACCTTATGGTACTCACTACTGAACTCTCAAATTCTATGTTATTAACTTCTTTTTATTCTACATGAGAGATAAATCATGTGGTATTTGTTTTTCTTTGTCTGATTAATTTCATGTCAATATAATTTCTCAGCCTGGTTAATTTCTTTGCCTGGCAACATCATGATCTCCAGTTCTATTCATGTTAATGCAAATGAAAGAATTTCAGTTTTTGTAATGGCTAAATTGTGTTCCATTATGATTATGTATCACATTTGCTTCATCGATTCATCATTTATGTTGTTTCCATTTCTTGGCTATTGAGAATAGTGCTGTAATGAGCATCAGAATGCAAATATTTCTTCAGCATACTGATCTTATTTCCTTTGTATATATACCCAGTAGTAGTAGGATTGCTGGATAATATGGTAGTTCTATTTTTAACTTTTTGAGATTCTGCCCAATGTTTTCCCAAAATAGTTGTCTAATTTAGATTCCTACAGTATATAAAAACAATTACCTTTTTTCACATCTTCACCACTACTGTTTATTTTTTTATGTTTTAAATAATAGCCATTTTGATTAAAGTAAAATGATATTTAATTGTGATTTTGACTTCCACTTCCCTGATGATTAATGATGTTGAGCATTTTTCATATAGCTTCTGGCCATTCGGATGCCTACTTTTAAAATACATTATTTGTTTTTCATTACTGAGTTTTTGGAGTTTATCCTGGGTAGCAACCTGTCATCAGATGTATATTTTGCAGATATTTTAACCTAATTTTTAAGTTGTCTCTTGATTGCTTCCTTTGATGACCAGAATTTTTATAGTTTAATTTAATCCAATTTGTACCATTTGTCTATTTTTTCTTTTTGTTTCCTGTGTTTCAGGGGGCTATCAAAAATGCTTCCCCATTCCAATACCTTGGAGCCTCTCCTCTAGGTTTTCTTTTACTAGTTTCATAGTTGCAGAGCTTACACTTAAGTCTAATCCATTTTGGATTTTTTTTTCACTTTTCTAATTTATTAGAACATAAGACAAAATGTTATAACAAAGTAATAGAGAATAACAATAGTTAGTATACTGCATATCATTATGTTCAAAGTAGTTACTCAGAGTACAAGACATAAATCAAAAAGATTCTTCCAAAAAAGAAACACACAGATAATAACACAAAACTTTCTTTTGAACAAACTGAGATACTAGTTTAAGTAGTATAAATGAAACTCTTTAGCATATACATTAATGTAACTGGTGATAGAGGCATAACTTCATTCTTTTGCATGTAAATGCCCAATTTTCCTGGCACCATTGTAGAAAAGAACTATTCTGACGTGTTCTCTTACCATATTGTAAAAACTCAATTTGCTATAGATTTGTGGGTTGAATTCTAGACTGACTATTCTATTCTATTCTATTCTATTCCATATGATATTAATGAGAGAGAGAGAGAGAGAGGAGAGAGGGATCCATTTTCATGCCAATACTATGTTGTTTGTTTACTATACCTTTGTAGTGTATTTTAAAGTCATGACATGAATTTTACTTTATTCTATTTTCTCAGGATTGATTTATCTCTTTTGCATTTTTTATGGTTCCATACAAATTGGGGAATTATTTTTCTGGTTCTGTGGAGAATGCCATTCATACATTCATAAGGATTGCATTAAATCTGATAATGGCTTTGGGTAAAATGGACAATTTTGTTTTTTGGTACCGGTGATCGAACTCAGGACCTTGCACTTGCGAGGCAGCCGGCAACTCCACTGAGCTAAATCCTCAGTCATAAAATGGAAATTTTTAACAATATTGATTCTTCCAATCTGTGAATATGAAATGTCTTTTCATATTTTTGTATCTTCTTCAATTTTAGTCATCAATATTTTATAGGTTTTGTCATAGAGATCTCTCTCTTGTTAGTTAATTCCTAGGTTTTTATGTTTGTTCTTTTTTTTATTAAGTTTATTGGTACATTTTGGTATACAATACAGTTACATTAATTGTTGGGATCTTGTACCTATACATGATGTATCTTGGTTCTTATTTTTTCCCCATTTCCCTTCCCTCCCTTCACTCCCTCCACCCTTCCCTATTTACAAAGACTTGATAATGTGAAATAGGAAGAAAATGTCTAAAGGAGTAGGGGAAGTGGGAAGGGTAGGGGAAGTGGGAAGGGTAGGGGAAAGGAAAGAAGGGAATAGAAAAATATAAGAAAAGGAAAAAATGGAAACAAAGTATTTTTGTTCATTTTTAGTTATTGTAAATGGAATAGATTTCCTGATTTCTTTTGCAGATTATTTCATTTTGGCATACAGAAATGCTACTGACTTATTTTTGTTGATTTTGCATCTTGTAACATTACTGAATTCATTTATTAATTCAAATATTTCTTTAGTTGTGTGCATGAGATTTGTAATATATAAGATAATGTTATTGCCAACCAGACGATTTGATCTCCTTTCTAATTTGGTGGACTTCATTTTCTTCTCTTGGCTAATTGTTCTGGCTAAAACATACAATACAGTGTTAAACAAAGTTGGGTAAAGTGGGCATCACTGTCTTATTCCAGATCTTAGAAAAGAAGTATGTAGCTTTTTACAATTAATACGATGTTGACAGTTGCCTTACTACATGTGTTTCTTTCTACATAAAAACAATTTCTTTGTACTACTAATATTTTCAATTTGGGTAATGAAGAGATCTTGGATGTTATCAACTGCCTTTTCTACATGTATTGAGATGATCACATGGTTTTTTGACTCACATAATGAGCTTGGAATAATTCCTTCCTCTTTGATTTTTATTTTGCAATATTAAAAATATAGTACTAATTCTTTAAATTTTCATAGTATAAAGAAATGAAGTCATCCTGTCATGGATTTTCCTTTGATGGGAAACTTTTTTAAAAAAATCTTTTATTGGTACATTTTAGGTATACAACACAATTACATTTCTCATTGGGAACTTGCACCTTTACATGATGCATCTTGGTTCTTATTTTTTCCCCATTCCTAGACCTCCCTTCACCCCCTCCACCCTTCCCTATTTACAAAGACTTTATTTCCATTTTTTCCATTTCTCAGCATTTTTCCTTTCCCTTCTTTCCTTTCCCCTGCCCCTCCCACTACCCCTACCCCTTTGGACCTTTTCCTCCTATTTTGGATTATCGTTTATTCATTCTAATCATTGGTACATTTTAGGTATACAATATAATGACATTCATCATTGGAAATTTGCATCTTTACATAATCTCTCTTGGTTCTTATTTTTCACCCTTGCCCAGCCCTCCCTTCAACCCCACCATTCCTCCCTATTTACAAAGATTTTGTTCCTATTTTTCTATTTTCTCATATTAATTCCATTCCCTTCTTTCCTTTCCCCTACCCCTCCCACTTCCCTCCCCTTTGCCCCTTTTCTTCCTATTTCACATTACCTATTATACATTTTAGTCCTTATTTACACTTTCAATTTCTCACACCAGAGAAACTATTTGGTATTTATATATGTGTGCCCTATTTATTTCACTTAAGAGTATTGCCTCAATGTGCATCCATTTAGCTATAAATGTCTCTAATTTCTCATTTTTTATGGCTGAGTAGTACTCCATTTTATAAAAAAACCACATTTTTTTATCCAGTTTCCAGTTGATGGGCATTTGGGCTGTTTCCAAGTTTTAGCTATCACAAACTGTGGTGCTATGAACATGGGTGCACATATATCACTGTGCTATGATTCTTCTAATTCTTTGGGGAAGATCTCCAGCAGGGGAATAGCAGGGTCAAATGGGACTTCCAGTCCTAGTTTTTGAGGTATCTCCATACTGATTTCCACAGTGGTTGCACCGGTCTACGCTCCCACCAGCAGTGGAGCAGGGTTCCTCTTTCCCCACAGCCCCACCAGCATTTATTATTCGTTGTTTTCATGATAGCAGCCATTTTTCCTGGAGTGAAGTGGAATCTCAGCATTGTTTCCATTTGCATCTCTTGAATGACCAGTGATGTTGAACATTTTTTCATGTATTTATTTGCTATTTCTACTTCTTTGTCTGAGAATTGTCTGTTCATTTCAGATGCCCATTTTCTGATGGGGTCTTTAAATTTGGGAGGTCTGATCTTTTGCGTTCTTTATAGATTCGAGATAGTAGACCTTTGTCTGAGGAAAAGAATGGTGAAGATATTTTCCCACATTGTGGGTTCTCTCTTCACACTGCTGGTGGTTGCTCTTGCTGTGCTGAAGCTTTTTAATAAGAAGAGATCCCACTTGTTGACTGTTTGTGCTAGTTCATGGGCAACTGAGGTTTTGTTCATGAAATTTTTTCCTACACTGATATCTTCAAGAGTTCTACCTTACATCTGTTCCAACTGGTTCAGCATTTCTATTTTAATATTTAGATCTTTAATCCATTTCGATTTTAGTTTAGTGCATGGCAAGAGATAAAGGTCTAGTTTTAATGTTTCACAAGTTGAAAGCCAATTTTTCCAGCACTATTTATTAAAGAGGCTATCTTTCCTCCAGTGAGGGTGTTTGGCCCGTTTATCAAAGATGAGATGGCTGAGTGTGCCTGGCATTGTTTCTGCATCTTCAGTTCTGTTCCACTGGTCCTCAGGTCTGTTTCTTTGCCAGTAGCATGCTGTTTTTATCACAGTAGCTTTGTAGTATACTTGCAGGTTGGGGGTTGTGATACCCCCTGCCATGTCTCTGTTACCTAGAATTGTTTTTGCTATTCTGGGTCTCTTCTTGCTCCAAATGAATTTTTGGATTGTTTTCTCAAGGTCCATGAAGTATACTGCTGGGATCTCAATTGGAATTGTATTGAATCTATATAGCAGTTTTGGAAGTATGGTCATTTTCACTATATTAATCCTTCCTACCCAGGAGCAGGGGATGTCTGTCCATTTTCTGATGTCATCTTCAATCTCTCTTTTCAGAGTGCCATAGTTTTCAGAGAAGCGGTCTTTCATTTCTTTCATTAGGTTGATTCCTAGGTATTTCAGTTTTTTGGATGCTATTGTGAAAGGAATTGTTTGCCCTATTTCTCTCTCACTGAGTCTGTTGTTCACACGTGTAGAAGAAAGCTGTTGACTTTTGTGTGTTGACCTTTTAACCGGCTACTTTACCAAATTTGGTTAATAAGTCTAGAAGACTTTTGGTGGAATTCTTGGGGTCTTCTATATAGAGTATCATGTCATCTGCAAATAATGACAACTTGAATTCTTCATTTCCTATCTTTATTCCTTTTATTTCTTTCTCTTGTCTAATTGTCACGGCTAATGTTTCCAGAACTATATTGAACAAGAGTGGTGATAGTGGATATCCTTGTCTTGTTCCCGATTTAAGTGTGAAGGATTTCAGTTTTTAACCATTTAGTATGATATTGGCTGCTGGTTTTTCATAGATGGCTTTTATCAGTTTGAGGTAAAGACCATCTATTCCAATTTTTTGTAGGGTTTTTATCATAAATACATGTTGGATTTTGTCAAATGCTGTTTCTGCATCTATGGAGATAATCATATGGTTTTTGTCCTTGGCTCTATTGATATAGTGTATTACATTGATTGATTTTTGTATATTGAACCATCCCTGCATCCCTGGGATGAATCCCATTTGATCAGGGTGTATGATCTTCTTGATGATTTTCTGCATTCTATTTGTCAGTATCTTATTAAGGATTTTTTCATCTATGTTCATTAGTGAGGTTGGCCTACAGATCTCCTTTTCAGTTGGGTCTTTCTCTGCTTTGGGGATCAAGGCGATGCTTGCTTCCAGGAATGAATTTGGGAGTATTGCTTCCATTTCAATTTCATTGAAGACTTTAAACAGTAGTGGCAGTAGTTCCTCTCTATATGTCTGGTAGAATTCAGCAGTGAAACCATCAGGGCCCAAGCTTTTCTTAGTTGTTCAGTTTTTAATTACATTTTCAATGTCATTGGTTGATATTGGGTTGTTTGGAATTTTTAGGTCTTCTTCTTTCAACTTTGGTAATTCATATGTATCTAGGAATCTGTTCATTTCTTCTGTGTTGTCCATCTTATTGGTGTATAGGTTCTGGAAGTTGGTATTGACAATCCTCTGGATTTCTGCTGAATCTGTTGTAATTTCACCCTTTTCATTCCTAATTGCATGGATTTGGGCCTTTTCTTTCCTTTTTCTGACAAGGTTGGCCACAGGTTTGTCAATTTTGTTGATTCTTTCAAAGAACCAACTCTTGGCTGCATTGATTTTTTGTATTGTTCTCTTAGTCTCCATTTCTTCCCTTGTATGAGCTTTGGGGTTGTCCTGCTCTTCTTTTTCTAGAAGCTTGAGGTTCGGCATCACTTTGTTTATTTGGGCTCATTCTGTTTTCCTAATATGAGTATTCACTGCTATAAATTTCCCTCATAAGACTGCTTTCATCGTATCCCATAGATTCAGATATGTTGTAATGTCATTGTCATTTAATTGAAGGAACTGCCTGATTTATTCTTTAATTTACTCTATGACCCATTGGTTATTCAGAAGTGTTTTGTTCAATTTCCATGTGTTTATGTAATTTTTCAAGTTTCTTTTGTGATGGCTCCCCAGTTTCTTCGCACTATCGTCTGATAATATACAGGGGATAACTCAATTCCTTTGCACTTACTCAAACATGTTCTATGTGTGAGTATGTGGTCTATTTTGGAGAATGGCCCATGCGCAGCTGTTAAGAATATGTATTCTGATTTTGTGGTGTGGAAAACTCTGTAAATATCTGTTAAGTTCATTTGTTCAAGAGCTCAATTGAGTTCTAGTATTTCATTACTTATTTTTTGTCTAGTTGATCTATCTATTTGTGACACTGGGGTGTTGAGGTCCGCCACTACAATTGTATTATTTCATATATGACTTTTCATGTCTGTTAGTATTTGTTTTATATAGTTGGGTGCACTAGTGTTTGGTGCATAGATATTTATGATTGTCATCTCTTCCTCTTGGATTGTTCCCTTTACAAGGATGTAGTGTCCTTCTTTGTCTCTCTTAATTAGTGTTCCTTTGAAATCTACTTGATTTACAAAGAGGATAGCTACTCCTGATTTTTTTGTTCTTCCTCTCCATGGAGTATTGTTTTCCACCCTTTAACTTTCAGTCTATGAGTTTCCTTTTGAATTAAGTGTGTTTCTTGTATGCAGCATATTGTTGGATTTTGCTTCTTGACCCATTCTACCAGTCTATTTCTTTTGATTGGTGCATTGAGACCATTAACATTGATGGTTGTAACTGAAACATATTGACTTGTCATTACCATGACTTTTTCTTTTTGTTGGGTTCTCCTCCTTTACATTTAATTTCTTGTCATGCCAGATGGGTTCATTCTGCTTTGCTTCCTGGGGTTGTGATCCTCAGTGTCTGTTCCTAGGCTATTGTGTAAAATTCTTTGGAGTACTGGTTTGGTATTCATGAAGTTCCTAAGATGCTCTTTGTCATGAAAGTATCTTATTTCTCCATCCATTTTGAAAGATAGTTTTGTAGGGTACATCAATCTGGGTTGGAGGCTGTTTTCTTTTAGGGCTTGGAATATGTCACTCCAAGCTCTTCTTGCCTTGATGGTTTGTGATGAGAAGTCTGCTGTGATTCTCATGGGCTTTCCTTTGTATGTGATTTGTTTCTTTTCTCTGACTGCTTGTAGAACTTTGTTCTTCTGTTGTGTTTCTGGAATCTTAACAATTATATGCCTATGTGTAGATTTTTTTTGATCAAGGCTATTTGGAGTCCTATATGCCTCACTTATCTGTATGCCAAATTCTTTTCCCCTGCTTGGGAAGTTTTCTGCCTTTACTTCTCTGAACAAATTTTTATGTCATCTGCACTCTCTCTCTGTTTCTTCATTGACTCCAATCAGTCTTATGTTATTCTTCTTTTCATCATCTAGATGCTGCTGGATTGATTTCTCATGTTCCCTTACAATTTTAAAGCAATTTTTCTTTTCCTGTTCATTAAATGCAATCTTATCTTCTATATCTGAAATTCTGTCCTCACATTGGGTCATTCTGCTCTGTAGACTTTCAATGGAGTTTTTCATGTCCTGGAAATCTATTTGCATGTGTTTTATGGATTCCATTTGTTTCCTATGTTGGGATTCCATCATGTTCCTCAGCTCCTCTCTAGATTTCTTAATCGTGTCCTGCACTAGGAGCACAATTTCTCTTGTTATCTGGGAAATTATTTCTGATTCCATTTTTTCCAGATCCCCTTTTTTTGCCAGTTCAGTGTGTCCAGGTGGTTGAGTATCAGAGTGTTCCATCTCATTTCCCTTTGGGGTTGCTGTAGGTGATCTGAAAGTCTTGTTTTGAGACTTATTTACATGTTTTCTCATGTCGACTGGTGGCCGGGGGTGATGCTGTTGGCATCTACGTGGCTCACCTCCTCTGAGTGGGGAGAGGTGGGCCAGGGGCCGGGTGTGGCGGTAGGGATGGTGACCCAAAAGCCCCTTCCTCTGGGCCAGGAGCACCAGGACTTTCAGGAACCCAAGAGCCCTTTCTTATGGGCTAGGTGCAGTCTGAGTGATGGTGGCCAGGCAGCCCCTTCCTCTGGACCAGGAGCAGTGGGATGGTTGCTCAGAATCCTCTACCACTGGGCAGGAATTCTTTAAATGCTGAGAACTTGATTAGCTCCAGTACAGTGTTCTGGTGGTCTGGTGTCCTCTGCTTCTTTGTAGTGTGGAACCAGGTGGCTATACAAAGAAGAGGCCAAAGGATCATGGGGCAGTCCAGTGGATTGCTGCTGGGGCACGGGCTGATTCTGTGTTTTCAGCATGACTGGCTACCTCGAGACCACATCCACAGACCTGCCTGTCTGCAGCGGGCTGATTCCTGGGAGACTTTTATTATTGCTTTCAGTTCACTACTTACTATCAATATGTTCAGGTTTTCCAATTCTTCATGACTCAAACTTGACAAGTTGAATATGTCCAAGAATTTGTTCATATTCTCTAGTTATCAAATTTCTTGACATATGCTTGTAAATAAAGATTTCTGATGATCCTTTGCTCCTATGTGGTTTCCATTGTAATATACCCATTTTCATGTTTGATTTTATTTGAGTCTATTTTCTTTTTTTCTTCCTCTAAGAGCTTTTCAGTTTTGTCTTTTGGAAGAAATAGCACAATATTTATTCAGTGTTATATATTTTTTGTCCCTTTTTAAGTTTATTTTGACTATGGTCTTTAGCATTTCTTTTCTTCTGCTAATTTAGGATTTGCTCAAGTTTTTATAGTTTCTCAAAGTTAACAATCTCCTCTTTGAAATATTTCTGCTTTTTTGGTATAGGAATTGATAAATCTTCCTCTTCTACATTTATTGTATCCCACAGGTTTATATGATTTGTCTCTATTTTCATTTGTTTCAAGAAATGTTTAATTGACTTCTTAATTTCTTCTTAGATCTATTGGTTGTTCAATTGGAAATTGTATAATTTCCATGTATTTTTATATTTTCAGATGATTTTCTTGTCATAGATTACTATTTTGATACATTATTGTAACAAAAGACAGTTGAGATGATTCAGTTATTTTAAATTTGATGAAAGATTTTTTGACCTATCACATTGTCTATGCTAGACAATGTTCCACATGCTGATGTGAAGAATGTGTTTGTGTTAGTTGTTGTTGGAGTGTTCTGCATAGCTGTATCATTCACATTTGTTTCAGGATGTAATTTAACTCTAATATTTCCTAGTTGATTTTCTGTCCAGATGATCTGTCTCTTGCTGACAATGGGATGTTAAATTCTCCTACTTGTATAATAATGAAGTTTATCTCTCCCTTTTGGGTCAATTAATATATGTTTTATATATTTTGCTGCTTCTATACTGCATGCATATAAATTTATAATAGTTATTTCTTCCTGCTGAATTTTCCCTTTTATTATTCTTTACTGTTTTCTTTTCTTTTTTTCCCTACTGCTTTTGCTTTCGAGTCTCTTTAACCCAATATCGGTATGGCTGCCCCTGTTTTACTTTTGAATTTTGGCTTGGCATATCATATTCCATCTGTTCACTCCCAGTCAATATGTCTCCATGGGAATGAAATGAGCTTCTTGTTAGCAACATATAAGGTCTTGTTTTTTTCCATTTAGTCACTCTCTATATTTTAATTGGTGAACTTAATTCAGTTACATGCAAGTTAATTATTGATACATAACATCTTTTTGCAGTTGGTAGCTTTTTAAAAGTTTTATTGTCGTTCTTGCCTTTTTCATTCCTGACATATTCTTCTTTTACGATTAAGTGATTTAATTTTGTAGTGTGTTTTCATTCTTTTTTTATTATTTTACCTTTCCTTTTATCCATTCATGCTTTGTGTTTACCATGTGAGTAACGAAAGCATCTTTTGATGATAACAATATTTTCAAATGATTGCTACTGAATATTTATTATAAAAATAAGACAATAAAAGACTCATGATTTTTTCTTCTCTTTCATCTGTTCTTGTTTTTATGCCTTCTGTTATGTTTTAAGTTTTGCTTAGTGTATTTTTTAGCTCATGGATTCCTATTTATATTTTTAAAAGTTCATCTCTGTTAAATTACTGCAATGAAATACTGAATCTTTTCTCTATGTTTTATTTATAAATTATATTGGTACATTTTAGGTATACAATATAATGGCATTCATCATTGGAAATTTGCACCTTTACATACTCTCACTTGGTACTTATTTTTTCCCCATTCCTCTGCCTTCCTTTTAACCCCTCCATCCCTGCCTATTTACAAAGACTTTGTTTCCATTTTTTCATTTTCTCATACTAATTCCATTCCCTTCTTTACTTTCCCTTATCCTTCCCACTTCCTTCCCTTTTGCCCCCTTTATTCCTATTTCACATTATCTATTATACATTTTCATATTCATTTACACTTTCAGATTCTCACACTAGAGAAACTTCAGTATTACACGTGTGTCCTATTTATTTCACTTGAGAATATCACCTCAATGTGCAACCATTTACCTATAAAGGTCTCTAATTTCTCGTTTTTAATGGCTGAGTAGTACTCCATTTTATGGAAACAAACCCACATTTCTTTATCCAGTCACTAGTTGATGGGCAATTGGGCTGCTTCCAAGTTTTAGCTATTACACATTGTGCTGCTATGAACATGGGTGCACATATATCACTGTTGTGTGATTCTTTTAATTCTTTGGGGAAGATCCCCAGCAAAGGAATAGCGGGGTTAAATGGGACTTCCAGTCCTAGTTCTTTGAGGTATCTCCATGCTGATTTCCATAGTGGCTATACCAATCTACACTCCCACCAGCAGTGGAACAGGGTTCCTCTCTCCCCACAGCCCTGTCAGCATTTGTTATTGGTTGATTTCATGATAGCAGCTTTCTTTATGGAATGAGGTGGAAACTCAGTGTTGTTTTCATTTGCAGCTCTTGAATGACTAGTGAGGTTGAACATTTTTTCATATGTTTATTTGCAATTTCTACTTCTTTGTCTGAAAAATGTCTGTTCATTTCAGATGCCCATTTTCTGATTGGGTCCTTAAATTTGGGAGGTCTGATTTTTTTAAGTTCTTTATAGATTCTAGATAGTAGACCCTTGTCTGAGCAACAGTAGATAAAAATGTTTTCCCACATTGTGGATTTTCTCTTCACATTGTTGGTGGTTTGTCATGCTGTGCAGAAGCTTTTTAATAAGAAGAGATCCCACTTGTTGATTGTGGTAGTTCATGGGCAACTGAGGATTTGTTCATAAAATCTTTCTCTTCACCAATGTCTTCAAGAGTTCTGAGTTCTCTTTAAGCTCTTTTCCAACCAGTTCAGCATTTCTGTTTTAATATTTAGATCTTTAATCCTTTTTTATTTTAATTTAGTTCATGGTGAGGGATGCAGTCTAGTTTTAATCTTTGGCAAGTTGAAACCCAATTATTGGAGCACCATTTATTGAAGAGGCTATCTTTCCTCCAGTGAGGGTGTTTGGCTCCTTTGTTAAAGATGAGGTGGCTTAGTGTGTGTGGAGTTGTTTCTGCATCTTCTAATCTGTTCCACTGGTCCTCAGGTCTATTTCTTTGCCAGTACCATGCTGTTTTTATCATAGTAGCTTTGTAATATGGTTTCAAGTTAGGGGTTGTGATACCCGCTGCCATGTCTCTGTTGCCTAGAATTGCTTTTGCTATTCTGGGTCTCTTTTTGTTGCAAATGAATTTTTGAATTGTTTTCTCAAAGTCCACGAAATATGCTGCTGGGATTTTAATTGGGATTGCATTAAATAACAGTTTTGGGAGTATGGTCATTTTCACTATGTTGATTCTTCCTACCCAGGAGCAAGTGATGTCTTTCCAATTTCTGATATTGTCTTCAATCTCTCTTTTCAGAGTGCTATAGTTTTCAGGCAACAGTCTTTGATTTCTTTTGTTAGATTGATTCCTAGGTATTTCAGTTTTTTGGATGCTATTGTGAAAGGAATTGTTTGCCCTATTTCTCTCTCAGTGAGTCTGTTGTTTGTGTAGAGGAAAGCTATTGATTTTTGTGTGTTGTCCTTGTATCCAGCTACTTTACTGAATTTGGTTAATAAATCTATAAGACTTTTGGTGGTGTTCTTAGGGTCTTCTATATAGAGTATCAGGTCATCTGCAAATAATGACAATTTGACTTCTTCATTTCCTATCTTTATTCCTTTTGTGTCTTTCTCTTCTAATTGATAAGGCTAATGTTTCTAAAACTATATTGAACAGGAGTGGTGATAGTAGACATCCATGCCTTGTTCCTGATTTTAGTGTGAAGGATTTCAGTTTTTGATCATTTAGTATGATATTGGCTGTTGGTTATTCATAGCTGGCTTTTATCTCATTGAGGAAGAGACCATCTAATTCAATTTCTTGTAGGGTTTTTATCATAAATATGTGTTTGATTTTGTTGAATGCTTTTTCTGCATCTATTGACAAGATCATATAATTTTTGTCCTTGGCTCTATTGATATAGTATATTACATTTATTGATTTGCATATGTTGAAACATTCCTGAATCCCTGGGTTGAATCCCACTTGGTCATTCTGTATACTCTTTTTGATGATGTTCTGAATTCTCTTTGCCACTATCGTATTCAGGATTTTTGTATCTATGTTCATTAGTGAGATTGGCCTGTAGTTCTCTTTTTTGGTTGGGTCTTTCTCTGCTTTAGGGATCAAGGTGGTGCTTGCTTCCAGGAATGAATTTGGGAGTATTGCTTCCCTTTCAATTTCCTTGAGGAGTTTAAACAGTAGTGGCATTAGTTCCTCTCTAAATATCTTATAGAATTCAGCAATGAAGCCTTCAGGACCTGGACTTTCCTTAGTTGGTAAGTTTTTAATTATGTTTTCAAATTCATTGATACTGTGTTGTTTAGAAATTTTAGGTGTTCTTCATTCAACTTTGGTAATTCATACATATCTAGGAATTTGTCCATTTCTTCTGTTTTCCATCTTAGTGGCATATAGGTTCTTGAAGTATGTATTGATGTTCCTCTGAATTTCTGCTGGGTCCATTGTAATTTCATCTTTTTCATTCCTAATTGCGTGGATTTGGGCCTTTTCTTTCCATTTTCTTATAAGGTTGGCTAAGGATTTGTCAATTTTGTTTATTCTTTGGAAGAACCAACTCTTTTCTACGTTGATATTTTGTATTATTCTATTAGTCTCCATTGCATTGATTTCTGCCCTGATCGTCATAATTTCCTCCTTTTTTGAGCTTTGGGTTTGTCTTGCTCTTCTTTTTCTAGAAACTTGAGGTTCAGCATCAGGTTGTTAAATTGGGATCTCTCTGTTTTTCTAATATGACTTTTAAGACTGTTTGCATTGTGTCCCATAGATTCTGATATATTGTATTGTCATTGTCATTTAATTGAAGGAACTGTCTGATTTCTTCTTTAATTTTCTCTGTACTGTTGGGGCAGGGGATTTAGCTCAGTGCTTTTGCCACCTGCTGTGCAAGCACAAGGACCCAAGTTCGATCACCAGTACCAAAAAAAAAAATGTGTGTTGTTAATTTCCATGTGTTTATGAAATTCTTGTGGTTTCTTTTGCTATTGATCTCCAAGTTCATCACAGTATGGTCTGATAATATACAGGGCATAACTTCAATTCCTTTACACTTTCTTAAACATGTTCTGTGAGCAAGTATGTGGTCTATGACCCCTGTGAAGCTGAAAAAATGTGTATTCTGATATTGTGGGGTGGAACACTTTGCAAACATCTGTTAAGTTCATTTATTCAAGAGTTTGAGTTCTAGTATTTTGTTGCTAATTTTTTGTCTGGTTGATCTATCTATTTGTTACAGTGGGGTTTTGAGGTCCCCCAGTACAATTGTATTTGTGCTTATTTGGTTTTTCAAGTCCGTTAGTATTTCTTTTATATAGTTCGGTGCCCTAGTGTTTGGTGCATTTAGATTAACGATTGTCATCTCTTCCTTTTGGATTGTTCACTTTAAAAGGATGTAGTGTCCTTCTTTCTCTCTCTTAATCAGTGTTGGTTTTAAATCCACTTGATCTCCAAAGGGGATGGTTATTCCTGCTTTTTTTTTGGTTCTTGTGGCATAGGGTATTATTTTCCATCCTTTTCCTGTATGCAGCATATTGTTGGATCTTGCTTCTTGAGCCATTCTGCCAGTCTATTTCTTTTTGATTTGTGAATTGAGACCATTAACATTGATGTTTATAACTGGTACGTATTTACTCATCTTTGTTATGACTTTTACCTTTTGTTGGATTCTGCCCCGTTGTTTTTAACTTTTTGGATGCCTGATAGATTCATTCTTCTGGGCTTTCTGGAGTTGTGATCCTCATTGTCTTTTCCTATGATAGTGTTTAAAATTTTGGGGATTGCTGGTTTGGTATTAATGAATTTCCTAAGGTGCTCTTTGTCATGAAAGTATCTTATTTCTCCATCAACTTTGAAAGATAGTTTTAACTTTTTAAGATATATCTTAACCATTTTAAAAGTGGTTTATTTTACATTTGTACAAGCAATTTATGGCAATTCTGTTTATCTTTTCTCCAAGGTTCTCATTAGTTTTCTTTTTTCCCCTTGCCCTTATTTATTTACTTATGTTAATTTTTTTAGTCCATGCTTGCAGTACATAATGGTTACATTCCTTGTGTGGAATTTATGCATGCACATAACACATCTTCCTTCCTTTCATCTTTGCCTTTCCTCCTTCCCTTTCCTCCCTTCCACCTCTTGATTCCCTTCCCATCTAAGAAAGATCTATCTCCCTATTTCCTATTGTCTTTTATTTTGCTCTTTATTTTAACAATTTTAATGGGTGTATAATTTTATGTAATTGTTTTAATTTGAAATTCTCTGAGTCTAGTGATATTAAGCACATTTTTTTGTGCTTACTACTTTGCATTTATTTGTGAAAAGCCTATTCAAGTTAATTTTTCCATTTATTTTAGGGTTAATTTGTATTTTTATTTTGAATCACAGGTGTTCTTTATATATTCTGAAAGCCAGTTTTTATTACATGTTCATGCCATGGATGTTTTCTTCTAGTTTATAGCTTGCCTGTTTATTTCTTACTGGTGTTTTCTGGTAAACAAAACTTTTAAATTTTGATTAAGACCAGGCTGTCATTTATTGTCATACTGACAATAGGCATTGGAAACAAAGCAAAATTAGCAAATCTATCAGCATAATTTACAAAGATATCATTGCATGAAACACCAAATGTGAGAACTTTCTTTTTACTTGTTTTGCTACACTTTTAGAAAAAAAAATAGCACATATTTTCAATACACAGTGATTATATTCATCATGGGGAGTTGGTATATGTACATAGCACATTTTTATTCTATTTATTGTCCCTTCTCCTCCCTCCCTTCCTCACACTCCTTCTCTAGATACTTTTCCTATTTACAATAGATCTATCTACCTGATTCTATTTGTTATTCTATGTTTATTTTCTGCTTTAACTTATTTATACTTGGGTTTCTCATATAAAATAAATCATGGCTACTTAAGCTTGTGTCTATTTCACTCAAAATTATATCTCAAGATCTACCCATTTTCCTACAAATGACTCAAATTTGTCTTTTTTATGGCAGAGTAGTATTATATTATATATAAATACCACATTTTCTTTATCCATTCATCTGTTGGTGGAAGTATAGGCCACTTCCAAGATTTAGCTATTATGAATTGTGCAACTCTAAGCAGGAATATATGTGTGCCACTGTAATATGATGTCTTTAACTCTTTGGGAAGATACCTAGAAGGGGAATAACTGGGTTGAATAGAATTACTGGTTTTAGTTTTTTGAAGAATCTCCATCTTGATTTCCATAGTGGTCATACTAAAATCCATTCCCAGCAAAAATGTAGATCTGCTTTTTTACTTGAAGCCTCAGCAACATTTGTTCTTGTTTGATTTATAGTGAATAGCCATTCTTCTTGGAGCAAGGTGGGATCTCAGTGTTGTTTTAATTTTCATTTCTCTAATCACTGGAGATGTTGAACATATGTTCTATTATTCACTGGCCATTTCTATCTTTTCACCTGAGAAGTATTTATTCTTTTCAAATGCCCATTTTTTGAGCAGGAGTCTAATTTTTAAAGCTCTTTACACATTTTAGATATCAGTCTTCTGTATGAGAAGTAGTTGGCAAATTGTTTTCTCATTCTGCAAGATGTCTCCTCATTCTATTATTTCCTTTGCTGTACAGATGCTTTTTAATTTTATAAAGTCCTATTTGTTGATTTTTATGCAATTGGAGTTTGATTTAAAAGTCTTTCTCTATGCCTGTATCTTCCACATATTTTATTTTCAGCAGATTGTTTCTGTTTTAATACTCAAATCTGTGATCCATTTTAACTGTCTTTTAGTATATGATGATAGATAGAGATCTGGATTCAGTTTTCTGCATTTGTGTAACCAGTTTCTCCAGCACCAGTTGTTAAAGAGGCCATCTTTCCTCCAGCATATATTTTGTATATTTTGGGCCACTTTATCAAATATCATAAGGCTTAATGGGCCTAGGATTGATTCTGCATACCCTATCCTGTCCCATTGATACTCATATCTATTTCATTCCTAGTACCATGGTTTTCTTATCATTGTAGCTTTTAATGTAATATAGATCCAAGATTGTGATGAATACTGCTTTACTCTTGTTTCCCAGGATTGGCTTTTGCTATTCTGTGTCTCTTTTTTGTCCATAGGAATTTTAGAATTGCTTTCTGTGTGAGGAATTCTTTTGGTATTTTGATTGAGATTGCATGACATCCATATACCACTTTTGTTAGTATAACCATTTTGACTCTATTGGTTCTGCATATTCAGGAATAGGGGATATCTTTCCCTTTCCTGTTGTCCATTTTTCATTATAGAGGTCTTTTCACTTCCTTTGTTAGGTTAATTTTTAAATATTTAATTTTTTTGATGTTATTGAAAATGACATTATTTTCCTAATTTCTTTCTTTGTGGGTTCATTATTGGTGTACAGGAATAATATTGATTTTTGTGCATTGGTTTTGTATCCTGCTCCATTTTCTGAATTTGTTTATTAATTCTAGGGATCTAATGGTGGAATATTTTTGTGCATTGTATGTAAAGGACCATTTTATCTGCAAATAGTGGGAGTTTGACTTTTTCCTGTCCTATCAATGTACCTTTTATTTCTCTGGCCTGATTGTTCTGAATAATGTTTCAAGATTTATCCTGAGCAGGAAAAGTTTTTACTTTTCTCATTTAATATGATGTTGGCAATAGGTTTTCATAATTAGCTTATATCAGATTAAGGCAATATCTTTCAATCCTAGTTTCTTCCAGATTTTTATCATGAATAGATTTTGGAAATTGTCAGATTTTTTCTGTATTTACTGAGGTGTGATCATGTGATTTTTGTCCTTGCTTCTATTTACATGATGTATTACATTAATTGATTTGCACCTGTTGAACCATTCTTGCATTCCTGGGATGAAGCCTACTTGGTTATGATGCATAGTCTTTGTGATAATTTGTTGCATTCTGTTTGATAAAATTTTGTTGAGGGTTTCTGCATCTATGTTCATTAAAAAGACTGGTCTGGAGGTTTCTTTTAGAGTTAGGTTCTTGTCTGGTTTTGGAATCAATGTGATACTCACCTCTAGTAATGAGTTTAGAAGTACTCCTTTCCTTTCATTTTATTAAAGAGTTTGGGGAATACTGCAATTATCTTCTCTGAAGTTTTTGTAGAATTCAGTGGTGAATCCATCAATTCCTGGGTGTTTCTTCATTGGTAGGCTTTTATTACTGCCTCAATTTAATTTCCTGTTATTTGGACTGCTTAGAGTTTTTATATCTTCTTGGTTCAGTTGAGTTATTCATATATTTCTAAGAATCTATCCATTTATTCAAGATTCTCCAATTTTTTGAAGTACAGTTTTTCATAGTAGTTATCCAAAATCTGGATTTAGGCAGTATTCATTGATGTCACCTTTTTCATTTCTAATTTCATTGCTATGGATCTGTCTTTCTTTCTTTTAGTAAGTTAGGTTAAGAGTTTGTCCATTTTATTATATTTTCAAAGCTTTTTAATTCAATGACTCCTGTATTTTTTAGTGTCAATTTCATTAATTTTCCCTCTGATCTTTATAATTTCCTTTATTGTACTAGCTTTGTATGTAGATTTGATATGTTTTTCTATTTTATAGGATCATGATGTGTACAATTATGATATTTACTTGGGTTCATTGTTTTTTATAATGTGATAATTCACAGCAATGAACTTTCAAGATCAAAGGAGTGCTTTCACTATGTTACACAGATTCTGGTATGTTGTACTGGAATTATGGTAGATTCTGTAAGATGTCTAATTTCTTCCTTGATTTCCTCTGTGAACCATGGAATATTCAAAAATATTTTATTTAATCTACTGGTATCTGCAAATTTTCTTTGGTTTCTTTTGCCATTCACTTCTAGTATCAGTGTACTATGATCTGATAATATACTGGAATAATTTCAACTTTTTGTTATTGTTTTAAACTAACTTTATGGACAAGTAACTTTATGGACAAATTGAGAAAGTTTAATCTGTGTTGATTTTTTGTCTAATGGTATGTCTATTTGTAAAAGTGAGATATTGAGGTCTCCACTATGATTGTTTTGATGTTTAATGAACCTTTTAGGTCCAGTCAGGTTTGTTTTATGAAATTGAGTGTACTAGTATTTGGATCATATATATTACTAATTGTTACATCTTTCTGTTGAATTGTTCCCTTAGCTAATATGTAGCAATCATCTCTGCCTCTTCTGATCAGTATTAGTTTGAATTGCACTTTGTCTCAAAATAGAATAGCTACTCTTGCTTGCTTTGAGAACCTTATTGCATGAAATATTGTTTTTCATTCTTTTTTTAATTTATTCATTTATTTTTGCACTAAGTACTGTATGTCTCTTGTATGCAGCGGGTCACTGAGTTCTGTTTTTTTGATTCAGTCTACCAATCTGTGCCTTTTGATTGGTGAGTTGAAGCCATTTACATTGAGAATTATTACTGAAAAGTATTGACTTATTTCCCATCATTGCATTATTTTTGTGTTGTTGATTTCTTTATTTTCCCCTTAGCTTAACTGTTAATTCTATTTAATATATTCATTCTACTAGGTAGTTATTTTATATTTTGTTCCCTATGCACAATTTTGGTAAACACTGACATGCTTTTGAAAGTGCTATTTAAGTTAAAATATTGGCTAATTCTTATTCTCTTTTGCACATATACAAGCCTCTCTATGTATGTGCCAGGTAAAAGATATAAAGCAAGAGCAGGAAAATAATGGCAGAAGAAAGAGAAGAAGAGAGAGAAGAAAATTGAAGCGGGAGTGGGGAATAAAAGAAAAAGAAAAAGGAGAAAGAAAAAGACAGAGGGAGAAAAAAGGAAAATAATACAAAATACAAATATATAATAAAAGATTAAAATGAAACAATTGCCAAAAGAAATCTTGCACTTTCAAGAAGACTAAACTTTTCCTCACAACCTCTTGTATGCTGCAGTGTGAGTTCAACAGAAAGTCCCAGATAGGCCCTCCTACCCTCTACGGGTTGCTTTATTAGCTGACTATGAGCAGGAAGACTGGCTGATTCAGCTGCCTGTCTGGATCCTGCAGGCCTTTAGATCTGGCTTAGTTCAGTTAATTTGGGGAGGGAAGATACAATATAATTGAGCCAGTACCAGTTTCTCAGTTAACTTTTACCAGAGACCTCTCACTGAACCCTTTGCATAACAGGGTAAGTAACACCATCACCTCTGTATTTTCCTTCCCCAAGTCTTTTGCCTAGTGAATTACCAGACATCTTTTGACCTGGGTGTCCCTTCACTTTCTGTCCCTTACCCACAGTCTTTTTTTGCTCACTCTCTTCAGAGAAACTCTCTGTAACCCATGACCTTTAACAATTCCCTGCAGAGGGTGCTAGGTTCTTCCCTGTGGGCACTTACCCACAGATATAGGAAAGATGGAAGATGTGGACAGAATTCCTGGTATATGGAGAATGAACAGGAAAGTAATTGTTTCTCAGTTGATCTAGCCCAGAGATGATGAAACTTTTAGAGTGTTCAATAACAAACAGCCCACTGCAGCATGAATGCCATAGGTTTGCCACCCTTGGGACTCTATCTAGCGTGTACTTTCCCCAAGATTTTGCCACCCCTAGACTTAGCTTACTCTAGCTGGCATAGCCTCCAAGCCACAGTGCTCTTAGAACTCAGATTCAGGTTCCTAAAATAAGTTGTTCATTTGTTTTCAAATTCCTGACTGCCAGCTGGTGTTGTCTCATATACCACTTTCTGGCTTTTTATTTCTCCAAACCACTTGTTTGGAGTATATCACTCACAGTGATCCCTTTCCTGGTGGGGGACTTTAGAGTGACTGTGACCCCGTAAAATCAGCCAGGCTGCCTGATCCTCTTCCAAGATGCTGGATGTAGGGTGTAAGGGGTGCAGCAATCTAGAAGTCCAGCTTCTTCCTTGAACCTCCCTTCACATTGGATTTTGGTGCAGGTACATGATTTTTTTCATTTACCCTCTCTTATCTGGGTTTCTCTGTAGCCTATTCCTCATGGTCCCCCCTACCTTTTTTTTTTGTCCTTGGCAGGTTTAGAGTCTAATCCCCTGCTGCCCCTCCTTATGTGGACAGGATAATCTCTTTGTATTTGCATTCTATTAATGTTTTCAAAAATACACTGACACATAAAGAAATTAACTTTTAAAGATGTATTTGAGAAGGTAATCTAATTCAGTTTTTGTGCTTATCTTTAATTAAAAGATTTTGATAATAAAACTGGCATTTCATTTTAAAGATGTAGATTTCTTATATTGTGATTCATTTGTTTGTTTGTTTATTTAAAAGTGTATGCCAGTTGAAAGAACAAACCTACTTCAAGAAAAACTGTATGGTGGAACTGAACTAAAAAATACATGCAAAGTCACCTTAATGTCAAACTGAAGGATTGTAAGAAAAATTTCCCCAAGGTAGTGTGTATGTCTGTGTGTTTGTATGAGTACATGTTTATGTATATTTATCCTTTAACAGAGAACATGTTGAGGCTGTTGTTCTTTTTCAAGTTATGGCCCTCAGAAAATAGAGAATCAACATAATTTCTGTATCACATTTTCCATTACAATTATTAAGTGGAAAGATTTAAATGAATCAGTCCTAACTTTGAATTGTATCTTCCCATGATTATAAGCTTGTCTTTTAATAGAACCAATGATTCCTGTGCTTTTATTTTATGAGTAATAATGCACAAATGATGGCATCTGAGCTTTGTATTAGAAAAGACATCACCTTGAAGCAAAAAATTCATAACTCTAATAACACTTTGACTTGCAATTCACAAATTATTATCTTACTGATATTTTAGGTAGTTTTTATCTTGATTACTTTTTAGGAATAAAAGCTCAAAGCCAGTATGTCTATTCTATTACTAAGGGTTGGCCAAAGGTGAGAAAGAAGTTTAGCCTCTACTGAGGAGCTAATAGTAAGCACCACTGGCATATTTAGTAGGATTTTCAAATTTGATCTTATTTATAAATGCATTAAATGGTTCATCTTAATTTTACATTGAGTGCCAGGGCAGCATATAATTACAAAAAATTATTTGTAATTGTGGAGAAACCATTCATTGGTTAATAATCTTTTTATGCTTTGTTTAATGTTGTTTAAAATGCTTTATTTTGAGGAAAAGGTCATGTTTCCTTACAAACCTAAAGACAGGTTTCAAAATTATAGGTTTTGGCTTTGTGTAGATGCCATAAATTAGCAAGTAACTATGAGATGGTAACTTAATAAAAGAAGATGAGATTAGAATAATTTAAGCAATTGAAAAAGGGTAAAACTGCTAAGAACAAAAGTACATAATTTTTTCCTATGTCCTATTTGTACCACTAGTATTGTATTGCTGCAGATACGTTTCCACGTGTATTTGGCTTTAAAATTAGAGAAAACAACATGAATCGTTTGGATTAATCACTTTGCAAGACTAGGACAAAGTACATGACACCTGCCACTTAAAGGAGGAGAGGTTTATTTTGGGTCAAAATCTCAGTGGATTCAGTCCATAGTTGGTTGGCTCCAAAGCTGAGATAGATAGCAGAAAGACATGGAAGAGGAAAGGTGTTTACCACTTGGCAGCCAGGAACCAGAAGGAGAAGCTAGGGAGGAGCTAGGGTTGAGGATATACTCTTCCAGTTCATGCCCCAGAGACCTGTCCCTTCTGACCAGGTCCTACCTCTGAATGTGAGACTTTTGGGAGACACTACAGAGATAAACCATAACATTGTGCCTCTAGTCCTCTGCAAATTCAAGTCCATCTCATTACACAAAATGCATTCTGTCCATATCTAAGAGTCACCAAAGTATAACAATTTCAACATTTCTGAAAAGAGACTCAAAGCAAATTCTTAGGGTGTCACTCCTCCGAACAAAATTAAAAGAAAGTCAAATACTTTGAACATTCAATGGCAAATAGTAAATATTCCTATTCTGGAATAGGGTAAAAATGGGAAATATGGGGATAGAAAAAATTTTTAAAAGCAAAATTAAAAAAAAAAAAGATGTGTTGGTTCATGTACTAATTCCCAATGATGAATGCAATCATTATGTACTGCAAACATGTACTAATAAAAATAAAAATTAATTTAAGAGAAAGCAACACAAAAATC
Organism: Heterocephalus glaber; assembly: GCF_053883595.1. Lineage (NCBI taxonomy): Eukaryota > Metazoa > Chordata > Mammalia > Rodentia > Bathyergidae > Heterocephalus > Heterocephalus glaber. The sequence goes on from NW_028258138.1 coordinate 59,701,546, forward strand.
TAGCAGGGAAAATATTAAATTCTGTAGCTCCATCTCCAGGACCTGAACAACTTTTGGTGAAATGTGAACTTCAAAGTTTTTAGGAGGCCTCATCCCAATGGCATGGGCAGTTTTAGCCCTTATGGGCTCTAACTCAGGTGGTGAAAATCACTGTGTGTGGTTTTCCTCAGCAGACAACACATTCTTGGCAGCTTTGACTTCTTTTTTTTTAACTGTATATCCTTTTATTGGTACACTTTAGGTATACAATATAATGACATTCATTATTGGAAATTTGCACCTTTACATACTCTCTTGGTTCTTATTTTTTCCCTATTGTTCTGCCCTCCCTTCAACCCCTCCATCACTCCCTATTTACAAAGACTTTGTTTCCTTTTTTCATTTTCTCATATTAATTCCATTCCCTTCTTTGCTTTCCCCTACCACTCCCACTTCCCTTTCCCTTTTGCTCCTTTTCTTCCTATTTTATACTATTTTACCTTTTTATATTTATTTACACTTTCAGTTTCTCACCCTACAGAAAATATTCATTTTTACACATCTGTGTCCTATTTATTTCACTTAAGAGTATTGCCTCAGTGTGCATCCATTTAGCTATAAATGTCTCTAATTTCTCATTTTTGATGGCTGAGTAGTACTCCATTTTACATATATAAAAAAAACAGTTTCTTTATCCAGTCTCCAGGTGATGGGCATTTGGGCTGCTTCCAAGTTTTAGCTGTAACAAATTGTGCTGTTATGAACATGGCTGCATGTATATCACTGTGGTATGATTCTTTTAATTCTTTGGGGAAGATACTCAGCAGAAGAAGAGCTGAGTCAAATGGAACTTCCATTCCTAGTTCTTTGAGGTATCTCCATAATGATTTCCATAGTGGTTGCACCAGTCTACACTCCCACCAGCAGTGGAGCAGGGTTCCTCTTTCCCCACAGACTCACCACCATTTGTTATTGGTTGATTTCTTGATAGCAGCCATTCTTTGTGGGGTGAGGTGGAATCTCAACGTTGTTTTCATTTGCATCTCTCAAATGACCGGTGATGTTGAACGCTTATTCATGTGCTTATTTGCCATTTCTACTTCTTTGTCTGAGAAATGTTTGTTCATTTCAGATGCCTATTTTTATAGTGGGACTTTCAATTTGGGAGGTCAGATTTTTTTTTTTTTTATTTCTTCATAGATTTGAGATACTAGTCCTTTGTCTCAGGGGCCGCAGGTGAAAATTTTTTCCCACATTGTGGGTTGTATCTTCACACTGCTGGTGGTTTCTCTTGCTATGTAGAAGCTTTTTGGTAAGAAGAGATCCCACATGTTGATTGTGCTAGTTTACAGGCAACTGAGGTTTTGTTCATAAAATCTTTTCCTACACCAATGTCTTCAAGAGTTCTACCTAACCTCTGTTCCAAATGGTTCAGCATTTTTACTTTAATATTTAGATCTTTAATCCACTTTGATTCTAGTTTGGTGCATAACAAGAGACCTAGGTCTAGATTTAATCTTTGGCAAGTTGAAACCAATTTTTCCAGCACCATTTATTAAAGAGGCTATCTTTCCTCCAGTGAGGGTGTTTGGCTCCTTTATCGAAGATGAGATGGCTGAGTGTGTCTGGAGTTGTTTCTGCATCTTCTAATCTGTTTCACTGGTCCTCAGGTCTTTTTCTTTGACAGTAGCTTGCTGTTTTTCTCACAGTAGCTTTGTAGCATAGTTTCAAGTTAGGGGTTGTGAAACCCCCAGCCATGTCTCTGTTACCTGGAATTGCTTTTTCTATTCTGGTTCTCTTCTTTTTCCAAATGAATTTTTGGATTGTTTTCTCAAGGTCCATGAAATATGCTGCTGGGATTTCAATTGGAATTGCATTGAATCTGTGTAGCAGTTTTGGAAGTATGACCATTTTCACTATGTCGATCCTTCCTACCCAGGAGCAAGGGATATCTTTCCATTTTTTGATATTATCTTCAATCTCTCTTTTCAGAGTGCTATAGTTATCAGAGAAGAGGTCTTTGATTTCTTTTAGAGGTCTTTGATTTTTTGTTAGTTGAGTCCTAGGTTTTTCAGTGTTTTGGATGCTATTTTGAAAGGAATTGTTTGCCCTATTTCTCTCTCAGTGAGTTTGTTGTTCGTGTAGAGGAAAGCTATTGATTTTTGTGTGTTGACCTTGTTTCCAGCTACTTTACTGAATTTGGTTAATAAGTCTAGAAGACTTTTGGAGGAATTCTTGGGGTCTTCTATATTGAGTATCATGTCATCTGCAAATAATGAAAATTTGAATTCTTCATTTCTTATCTTTATTCCTTTTATTTCTTTCTCTTGTCTAATTGCTGTGGCTAATGTTTCCAAAACTATATTGAACAGGAGTGGTGATAGTGGACATCCTTGTCTTGTTCCTGATTTTAGTGTGAAGGATTTCAGTTTTTGATCATTTAGTATGATATTGGCTGTTGGTGTTTCATAGATGGCTTCTATCAGTTTGAGGTAGAGACCATCTACTCCAATTTTTTGTAGGATTTTTATCATAAATGCATGTTGGATTTTGTCAAATGCTTTTTCTGCGTCTATGGAGATAATCATATGGTTTTGTCCTTGGCTCTATTGATATAGTGTATTGCATTGATTGATTTTCATATATTGAACCATCCTTGCATCCCTGGGATGAATCCCACTTGATCGGGGTGTATGATCTTCTTGATGATCTTCTGCATTCCATTTGCCAGTATCTTATCAAGGATTTTTGCATCTATGTTCATTAGTGAGATTGGCCTATAGTTCTCTTTTTCAGTTGGGTTTTTATCTGCTTTGGGGATCAAGGTGATACTTGCTTCCAGGAATGAATTTGGGAGTATTGCTTCCCTTTCAATTTCATTGAAAATTTTAAACAGTAGTGGCAGTAGTTCCTCTCTGTCTTGTAGAATTCACCAGTGAAGCCATCAGGACCTGGGCTTTTCTTAGTAAGTTTTTAATTACCTTTTCAATTTCATTGGTTGATATTGGGTTGTTTAGAATTTTTAGGTCTTCATTCAGCTTTGGTAATTCATATATATTTAGGAATATGTCCATTTCTTTTGTGCTTTCCAACTTGCTGGCATATAGGTTCTCAAAGTTGGTATTGATGATCCTCTGGATTTCTGCTTGGTCCATTGTAATTTCTTCCTTTTCATTCCTAATTACTTGGATTTGAACCTTTTCTTTCCTTTTTCTGATAAGTTTGGCTAAGGGTTTGTCAACCAACTCTTGACTTCTTTGATTTTTTGTATTCTTCTCTTAGTCTCCATTGCATGGAGTTCTGTCCTGATTTTTATAATTTCCTCCTTTCTATGGGCTTTGGGTTTGTCCTGCTCTTCTTTTTCTAGAAGCTTGAGGTTCAGCATCAGGTTGTTTAATTGGGCTCGCTCCATTTTCCTAATATGAGTATTCACTGCTATGAATTTCCCTAAGACTGCTTTCATTGTGTCTCATAGATTCTGATATGTTGTATTGTCATTTAATTGAAGGAACTCTGTGATTTCTTCTTTAGTTTCCTCTGTGACCCATTTTTTATTCAGAAGTGTGTTGTTCAATTTCCATGTGTTTATGAAATTTTTGCATTTTCTTTTGTTATTGGTCTACAATTTCATCACACTATTTTCTGATAATATACAGAGGATAACTTCAATTCCTTTGCACTTACCCAAATATGTTCTATGAGCGAGTGTGTGGTCTATTTTGGAGAACGACCTATATGCAGCTGAAAAGAATGTGTGTTCTGATTTTGTTGGATGGAACACTCTTTTATCATCTGGTAAGTTCATTTTTTCAAGAGTTTGATTAAGTTCTAGTATTTCTTTGCTTATTTTTGCTCGAGTTGATCTATCTATCTGTGACAATGGGGTATTGAGGTCCCCCACTACTATTGCATTAGTGCTTATCTGATTTTTCACGTCCGTTAGTATTTGTTATATAGTTGGGTGCATTAATGTTTGGTGCATAGATATTTATACTTGTCATTTCTTCCACTTGGATTGTTTCCTTTACAAGGATGCAGTGTCCTTCTTAGTCTCTCTTAATCAATGTTGGTTTGAAATCTACTTGGTCTGCAAGAAAGGATAGCTACTCCTGCTTTTTTTCAGGTTCCTGTCGCATGGAGTATTATTTTCCACCCTTTAACTTTCAGTCTATGAGTTTCTTTTTGAATTAAGTGGGTTTCTTTTATACAGCATATTGTTGGATCTTGCTTCTTGACCCATTCTTCCAGTCTATTTCTTTTGATTGCTGAGTTGAGACCGTTAACATTGATGATTATAACTGATATATATTGAGTTATCATTGTTATGACTTTTTCTTTTTGTTGGATTCTCCCCTTTTGCTTTTAATTTCTTGTTGTGCCTGGGGGATTCATTCTGCTGGGCTTCCTGGGGTTTTGATCATCATTGTCTTCCTAGGAATTTGTCTAGAATTTTTGGGAGTGCTGGTTTGGCATTTATGAATTCCTAAGGTGCTCTTTGTCATGAAAGTATCTTATTTCACCATCAATTTTGAAAGATAGTTTTGCAGGGCACATCAATATGGGTTGCAGGTTGTTTTCCTTTAGAGCTTGAAATACATCACTCCAAGCTCTTCTTGCCTTGAGGGTTTGAATTGAGAAGTTTGCTGTGATTCTGATGGGCTTTCCTTTGTATGTGATTTGTTTCTTTTCTCTGCTTGTAGAACTTTGTTCCTCGTTGGATTTCTGGAATCTTAACAGTTATAGGCCTATGCACACATTTTTTTGGTCAAGGGTATTTGAAGTCCTATATGCCTCCCTTATCTGTATGTTAAGTTCTTTTCCCCTGCTTGGGAAATTTTCTGCCATCACTTCTGTGAAGAGATTCTTATGTCATCTGCACTCTCTCCTGTTTCTTCATTGACTCCAATCTGTCTTATGTTGTTCTTCTTTGCATCATCTGGCAGCTGCTATATCGATTTATCATGGTCCCTTACAATTTTAAAGCAATTTTTCTTTTCCTGATCACTCATTGCAATCTTATCTTCTACATCTGAAATTCTGTCTTCACATTGGCTCATTCTGCTGTGCAGACTTTCAACGGAGTTTTAATCTCTTGGAAATCTGTTTGCATCTGTTTTATGGATTCCATTTGTTTCCTATGTTGGGATTTTATCATGTTCCTCAGCTCCTCTACTTTTTTATCTGTGTCTGCTCTAGATTTATTAATCATGTCTTACACTATGGTCACAATCTTTGCTGTTATGTGAGAAATTATTTCTGATTTCCTTTTTCCAGAATCTCTTTTGTTGTTAGTTGAGGGAGTCCAGGTGTTTGAGTATCAGAGTGTTCCATCTCATTTCCCTTTTGGCTTGCTGTAGGTGTTCTGGAGGTCTGGTTCTGAGGCTTGTTTATGTGTCTTCTTATTTCAGTTGGGGGGTGGTGCTGCTGGTGCAAGCTCAGCTCACCTCCTCTGTGCTGGGAGTGGTGGTAGCTTGGCATGGAAGCCTCCTCTGTGCCGGGAGCTCTGGCACATTGACCAGCTCTGACTTCTTGATTTCTCTACTATTCTTTTGGCTTCCTTCTTGTAGCTTAATGCCTTGACTTTTCAAGAGGTACACTGCCTGCCTTACCAGACCTTCTTTGAAAATCTAAAACAGAACATCCCTGACCCCAAATTCTTTATTTATGCATGCCTGAAAAAAAACAGTATCATATGCATGATGACAAGGTTTACTACCAGTTTAAAAAGTAGTCACGCCATCATGTATCATGGCTACAGAGGCCTTTGAATTCTTGGATGCTTGTAGACTATGAAACAAGTCTTAGGGAACCAATTCCCTTTAGGGCCCTTATTGAGTAGGGGACCCAGGGGATACCTTCTCACATGAAAGTATTATAATTTTCACCCTTGAGCCACAAAGAAGACAGGTCTTACTAATTTCTAAGATCCTTTCAAGCCATCTTTCCTGTAGTCTGCATCCAAAATGCTTGACTTCTTTTCCTTGCTTATCTTTTCAGCAACCACACTATTGATGGCCTCAACAATAGATGTGGCTCCTTTCTGATGAAAGTTCTGCTTTTAGTTCCTGATTTTCACTATAGATCTGGCCAAAAGCATCCAGAACTACTCATGCCATAGCTTGAATGTTGAGCTGCTTTGAAATTTCTTCCATGAGATTAATTACTTTAAGTACTCCACTTCCCTTAACCTCAGTCTCCCACAAAATGTAAGGACACATGAAAAATAAAGATATATTTTTACCAGGGTTAGTTTTTGTTTCAAAATTGAAACTTCTGGAGCCTGACCTTTACTGTCATCATTTCTATCAGGATTTTTGTCTTCTGAGCTATGATCCATATCACACATTATGCACTCCACAGCATTCTAGGCCTTCTCTTGCCTACATCTCCAAATCTTTCCAAATTCCTCCTGAAAATCAGTTCCAAAAGCTTCCAAACCACATGGTCAGCAAGAGCCACAATGAGAACCCCAACCTCAATACCAATTTTTTGTATTTATTACCATCACTGTGACAAAATCCCTGACATTGGCATGATAAAGAAGTTTATTTTGGCTCACAATTTCAGTAGACTCAGTTCATGGTTAGCTGACTCCACAGCAGAAACAGAATGATAGAATGGCATGTCCAAGGAAAGCTCTTTGCCACATGGTGGCCAGGAATTTTTAAGGGACATTTTAATTCTAAACCAGTAATCCTCAACCTTTTTGGCACTAGAGATTGGTTTTGTGGAAGACAAATTTTCCACAGACCAGGGGTTGTTAACTTCACTTTTTTATTAGTATATGTACATGATACTTATTAATTATACCCCCAGCACTAGCTTCACTGCTTCAGCCCCTCCTAAGATCAACAGGCATTAGATTTTCATAAGGAACATGCATCCTAGATCCCTCACATCCACAGTTCACAGTTAAGTTTCTACTTCAACAAAAATGTATCTGCTGATCTGATGAGAGGTGGAACACAGGTGATAAGGCAAATAATCCATAGTTGCTATAAACACAACTGAACTTTGCTTGGTGGCCTGCCTCTGGACTCCTGCTTTGTGGCCTGGTTCTTAACTGATCAAGGGCCAGGAATTGCATACCAATCTAAACCATAACACAGGTGGAGATAAGATTAATTTAGAAAGACAAAAGAATGAAGGGTACTGTTATGAACTAAATTTTGCCATTTCTCAAATTTACATATTGAGGCTTTATTCTCTAATGTGAAAGTATCTGGAGATGCAGCCTTTCTGGAAATAATTAAGTTTAAGCAAGGTTGAAAGGATGAGGTCTTATTCCAGTAGGAATGCTGTTCATATAAGAAGTGGAAGAGAGTTTAAGAGTGTGAGCAAGAGGAAAGGCCATAGGAAGACACAAAGAATAGGCAGCAGTCTGTAAGCAGAGGAAGGAAGCCTCACTGGGAATCAACTCTGCTGGCAACTTGAGGCTGGACTTCTACCCTTCAGACAGTGAGAAGATACATTTCTGTTGCTTAAGCCATGCAGTCTGTGATATTTTGTTATGGGGTCCTGACAAGCAAAACGAAGGAGCTAAGTGGGATCCAGTCCCAAGAGTTGTAATATCAGCTATATAAGTTATGCAAATGAAACCTATATTAGCTTAGAACAGCCAACTTTATTTTACCTTTTTATTTGTAAGTAATTATTTTGTTATTCAAATATATGTCAAGGATAAAAAAATCCAGCTAAAATACAGTAATTTCCAAATGACAAAATATTTTCATGTTTATTAGTTCATTTGATTACTAAGGTAGGTGAATGTTCTTGAAAAGTCATATTCTGATCATTTGCTATTTATCCTAATGAAGTCAGTTGATATGGAGGTAAAGAGAGATATTTGAATAAAGAAGCAGCATGCTAGCATCTGCTTTGAATACAAGGTAGCAAAGTGAAAACTGGGGAATTTTGTATAGTTTAGACCCCTGCTCCTGAAGCATGTAGTCCTTCAGACAGCAGCATTAGCATCATCTAGAAATTTGTCAGAAAGGCAGAATCTACCTAAACCTATGGGATCAAAATTCAAATTTGAACAAGATCCCAAATAACAAAGTTTATAAAACATTGATTTATAGGGCATAGTAATAAATTAATTTGTTGCAAGAAGTGATAGGCAGACTGATTAAAAAATTTGGGTGTGCACTATTAAGGGCCTTCTTGTTGAAAGTAACCCTTTGTGTGCCTTAAAATTTGTGCTCTTTTTATTGTTTTTTTTTTCCCAATAGAAGGAACTAGCCTTATAGAGAAAAGAAGGCAAATAGAGCAACCTTGATAGGCTGAAGATTATGTAGCTAAGAAGAGAACTATCTGTATTAGATTTACAAATCAGTGTCAGATATGACATTTAGGAAGAAAAACCATGCATCCCATTTTAATTTTTATGTTTTACAATCATCTGTCTCCACAGTGAGACAAAATGTAGCAATTCTTTTAGTTAGCCAAATGTTTGTATATATTACTTAAATTTTTATCAGTGTAAGTTGTTATAATGTTGGTGTGGAATGTGGGGTAATAATTTCACTTCTTTTTTTCAAATTATTTCTAATATATTCCAACATTGGTCATATAGTAATGCATATTTTAATTGAATACCTTAAGTACATACTGAATTGCTGTCTTTTTAAAAATTATATTCTCTTATAATTTTTCCAGCATTAATACCAAATTTTTCACTCTCTGATACTCAACATTTGTTAGGGTTAATGTTTTCATCACTATTGTCTTTCAATATTAACAAAAGTCACCTCACTTGTTTTATCTTTAAGTGAATTTTAACCTTATTTTAGCATGTTTCAAAAATATACTGTTTGTGTTTAAAATGGAATTACATTCAATTCATTTGTAACTTTGGAGATAATGTCTCCTCAGTATATAGGAATATGACCTTTATTCAAATATTTTACATTTTTCAGTTAATTTGGTGATTATTTTAGCTAAATAATAACATTATTCAGTAAAAAGGTTGAGAATGGCTCATTTAATATAATGGATATACATGAATCTGTTATTTGATGTTGCTATTTGAACATACTAAAAACTATTTTCTTACCTAAGTAGCTTAAATATCACTTAAGTATAGGCTTGACTTTACCAAAATATATTCTATGATATTATTTTATTTAAAATAATTTGAGGGCCAGGGATTTAGCTCAGTTGTTTTGCTGCCTGCTGAGCAAGTGCAAGGACCTGAGTTCAATCCCTGGTACCAAAATAAAAATAAAATAAAATAAAATAACTTGATTGACATGACTTACTCTTAAAATATTCCAGAATCTTCTAAGAGTCCACTTACTACTTACTACTTCCACTTACTACTATTTTAATTCTTGAACTAATAGGTCATATTTACTTGGTTTCTGTTCTACCTAAAATATCATCTCAGTTAAACATCTTAAAATAAGTTAATATAGTATACCATATTAATAAAACAAAGAGCAAACACACATGTTATTTCAATCAATTCAGGAGAGCATTGGACAGAATCCAATACATACTAATGAGAAAAATAATTATCAAACTAGTAACAGAAGAGAACTACCTCAAATGATAAGAGTCATCCAATGGAAAAAATGGAAAAATGGAAACAAAATCTTTGTAAATAGGGAGGGATGGAGGGGTTGGAGGGAGGGCTGGGCAAGGGTGAAAAATAAGAACCAAGAGAGATTATGTAAAGGTGCAAATTTCCAATGATGAATGTCATTATATTGTATACCTAAAATGTACCAATGATTAGAATGAATAATCAATAATGCAAAATAGGAAGAAAAGGTCCAAAGGGGTAAGGGTAGTGGGAGGGGCAGGGGAAAGGAAAGAAGGAAAAGGAAAAAATGATGAGAAATGGAAAAAATGGAAATAAAGTCTTTGTAAATAGGGAAGGGTGGAGGGTGTGAAGGGAAGGCTAGGAATGGGGAAAAAATAAGAACCAAGATGCATCATGTAAAGGTACAAGTTCCCAATGAGAAATGTAAATGTGTTGTATACCTAAAATGTAACAATAAAAGAGTTTAAGTAATTAAAAAAAAGAAAAAAAAAAGTAAACCCATCAGCTACTATCAAACAACTGTGAAAGGCTTCTGAATACTTTCCTCTTAAGATCAGAAAATAGACTAGGATGTCCATTCTTGCTACTTCTTTAAAAACTTCACTAGAGGTTCTGTGTAACATACAAAAAATGAAATCAAAGATATCCAGATTGAAAAAGAAAAAGTAAAATTCACTCTCTTTGCAGATGAAATGATCTTATATGGATCATTTTAAAAAATGGATATAAATATGAGATTAGTTAGAACAATTAAACACATTCAATAAAGTTACAAGATAAAAGATCAAGATGTATGAAGACATATGTATTTCACTTGATCTTAGCCAAAAGGCCGAGAAGTGAAGGTATTTCTTTATTTCAATACACTATCATAGAACAATCTTAAAATTATATTAAGAAAAGTTGGAATTGCACCAACATCAAAAATAATAAAACACTCAGGAATAAATTTAGCAATAGAAGTACAATGAAAAATAAAAAACATTTTTGAAAGAAATTGTTCACAGATAAGCCTGCCATTGTTAACATAGCATCATTTCTCAAATCAACCAACAGTGTCAAGGCAACTTTATCGAAATCTCTGCTGGTTAGTTTTTAGAAATTGATGGTCTGACCTTAATATTTGTATAGAAATATGAGATATTTTATAGACAAAACAATATTTAAATAGTACAAAGTTGGAGGACTCACTTCCTGATATTAAAATTTATTCTAAAGCTACACTAATGAGACAGTGGTCTACTAGCCTAGAATAAACATAAATGTAGCCAGGAATGTATCATAGTCCATTTATATGGGATTGTTTTGTTTAATTTTGAAACTCTGACACGGCCAAATTTTCAGTGAGCTCTAACTTTTTTGAGGTGGAATGGATTAAGCACCTTTTAACTAATACTCTGCATCCCTGGACACAATTTCTCCACTGTTTTACCACATGCCTGTTTTATTGATAAAGGGTGTTTGACTGGACAAGCTGGACTGCTTGTCTTTTACTATCAAGCAACAAAAATCATTTTATTTCAACCATGAAATTTTGCATGTCTGTTTACATCAGTTTTCAAAATTTAATTATCCTGGGCTTTATGAAATCAAATAATTTAAATCTGAGTTTTAATTCACCTGGGGAGAATTCTTAACTGTAATGAATAACTTGGAAGTGAGTTGCCTTTTATCTTAGAATGACCACATAAGTTTTGTTAACTCTTAAGTGTTTTCTTCAGGTAGATTTATATACAGGCTGCTGATACTAGAATTCAGCCTCATCCCTATGACAGTGGTAGATGTTCTCTAATCTCAGGCCTCAGAGAGATGCATAAAGTTTATCACTAATGTAACTACTTTAACTTTTGGTTAAAAAGATAATTTTATCACACTGGGGGCAGGGATATTTTGTAAGTATTGTGGATTTTTAGAAGTGCAAGGAAGTAACAGTATGATACACACATCAACTTACACAATTAATCAAACGCTATAGATAAGATATTCTGGGAAGGGAGGTAAACACTAGAGTTTACAAATGGTTAAAACTTCTTTGCTATCTATTTTCACTTGTAGCTGGAGGAGCTCTGGAATTTAAATCCACAGAGATAAGGTTATGCAAAACATATATTTAATAGAATGGTGAGTCATGAGATTGGATTCCAGCCCTGCCTTTGATTGCTTCTCCTGGAAATTTCACATGTTCTCTCAAAACTCAATTTCCCTAGCTAATACCCCTTACTTCATAGTATCACAGTAAGGGTGCAATGGCATAACTAAGGATTAGCAAACAGAAACTGTAAGAAATCACTCACCAAACATTTGTTCCCTCTGTGTTTCAAGACATCCCCTGAGATCACCACCCATCCATCACATCAGAGGGGACACCAGCTAGATTTTACCCCTGCTGCAGGAAATAGGAATTAGAGCTACATTACCAGACATAGAGTCTATGCTGAAAATCCACCTCCTGCCTTGCTGTTACCAGCAGAAATCTCTTACTCTTCTCTGAGGAGAGTTACAGGTGAGTCAAAGTGTTGAATTTCTGATTGGGCTCACACAGTGATGTATTTTTCTTGGAGGTAGCAGAATGGAGGGCTGGCATGCAGGGCTCTAAAACATCTTGACTAGTAAATTGGTTGTTTTTTATCATTTTTTTCTATGATCCTTGCCAAGATAGCATGTGTACATATAAAAGAATGTGTGCATAGAAATATATACATGCCGTTTTATCTTAATTAAGCTCCTATAAAGAGATACACAGTTCTGTAAACTACCATAATTATTCACACCTTTTGGTTTCCATCATGAACTGACTTAAAACAATTTAGAACTTTTCATGGGCTTTAATCAATTACCAACTATTCTCTGTCATCTACTTACTCCCTTCTTAATAATTTACCCTGTTTTCCCCAGTAATGTATTATTGCAGTCTTCCTTCCTTCTGACATCCTTTCTAACTTACTGGCTCTTTCCATTTGGTTGATTTCTGACTATAAACACCACATCACAAAGTTTCAGCATACTATTCTCTAAACAGTTTTACCTTTAAAATCTCTCATAACTCATCTATTTGTTTATTTTGAGTCCTAACTTTTCATTGCAAGTTATGCTTATATTTATGTCTGCAGGGGATGTCAAATTCTTCAGGTATAAAAACAAAACCATTTCTTTGCAGTATTGACCATTTATGGTCTGTATTTCTTTTCCTTAAAATACATTCACAAAAATGTCTGTTTTTCCTTTTCTTTCTCTTATTTTTTACAGTACTAGTCAGTACCAGAAAAATAAAGGTTTGTAGTAGAGAGCTTTTATCTGTTATTTTTAAGATTTTACTTCAAATGTCTTTCTAAGATTGAAAAGTTCAATATTTGAATTTTTAAGGGTAAACTGCTATATGTACCTCTTCAAGAATTCTCTCTTTAGTGGAACCTGTTTAGTAATTTTTTAATCCACATAACTCACTCAGTTTTAAAAAAGATGTTGTACAAAATTGTCATGTTTTGCTTCCATACACATTCTCCAAAGAATGGATGTTAAACTATTGTAGGATAATTTATGACCAAATTCACTGAAATCCTTCAAATCTGGCAGCATCCTTCATCCAAAGGAAAGCCTTTACTGCTGCTTCTCATATACAGATGCTAACTCTACAACTTTTTTTATATTTATGAGTTGAGCTGCTCACAAAGTATTAAACAACAAATCAGTGATGTTATGCAATATAGTGAATAAATTCAATACCATGTCTACTTTAGTACTGAGATATTTTATATATTTTACATTCTAATTTTGCATATTTCACATTTTTATGCATCTTACATGCTAATCAAAAGGTACTAAATGTCCTAGCTAGTTTATCATGTCATTTTAACATGTCTGGCAGAAAAGTGGGCATATAAATTAAAATTGAAGTATAAAGACCACCCTTTGCTAGCTAATCAGTTTCTTTGATTAGTTGTTTTTGGCTCAATTCATAATGAGAACTTAACATAACTTCCTTTTTTTCTATTGAAAGTATCTTTCATAATGCTGGCATATAATAGTAACTCAATCAAAGTTTTTGAATAAATGAGGAAATGAGCAAATTATCTCAAATTCAATTCACATATCTAGAATAAGCATAATTGATGTTCTTCAGCAAATTATTTCAACAACATGGTAATTTTTCCACTTGTAAATGAATTTCTGGCATTTAATTGAATCAGAAAGAAAAATTGTATTCAATTGGGAATAAATGAACGTTTCTCATTTATGTTAGTATGAACTTTCACTATTACTAGTTTCACAAAAACACCGATTTTAAGGCCCTAATATTTTAAGGACTATACTATCTTGTTAACACTACACTTTAGTTTCAAATGTAAAACTTATACGTGTTAGATGCCATATTGGTCTTAAAGCTACAGTAGTCATTTTGTCGAAGAATTATTTTCTAATGTGTAGTAGCATACCTCAGCATTATTAATTTCACTGTTAAAAATTACTGTAGGCTTAATCCTGAGCCATTAGGGGTAGGCAGTCAGTACTTTTTCTGGGTTGTACCGCTGAATTGCAAACTGCTTCTTGACCAAAACAACAATTATTTCAAAGAACATTTTCTTTTTGGTGCTGGAAATGGAATTGAGGACCTCTCACATACTAGACAAACCTCTGTCATGAATCTATAACCCCACCCAACTATGATTATTTAAGGGATAATTGATGGTGTAGATTTCATTTGATACATATCACAATACATTGTGTGTCAATTCAGATGTCACACATTTGCATCTCAACAAGCCACACTCATCATTGCTTTTCATTCCATTAAAAGCCTATATTAAAATGTAAAGCACAAGTGAGAAGATGTGAGGTATGCCCTTTTACATGTAACCATAGAATTTTTAAAATTAATTTTTTGTTATATTTTAGGTATACAATAAAATGACATTCATGATTGGAAATTTGAACCTTTACATAATCTCTGTTGTTAATTCCATTCCCTTCTTTACTTTCCCCTAACCCCTCCCACTTCCCTTTCCCCTTTGCCCCTTTTCTTCTTATTTCACATTATCTATGATAACTTTTAGTCCTTATTTACACATTCATTTTCTCACACTAGAGAAACTATATATTTATACATATGTGTCCCATTTATTTCATTTAAGAGTATCACTTCAATGTGCATCCCTTTAGCTATAATTGTGTCAAATTTCTCATTTTTTATGACTGAATAGTACTCCATTTAATAAAAAAACTGCATTTTCTTTATTCAGTCTCCAGTTGATGGACAATTGGGCTGCATCCAAGTTTTAGCTTTTACAAACTGTGCTGCATTGAACATGGGAGCACATATATCACTGTGGTATGATTCTTTTAATTCCTTGGGGAAGATCCCCAGCAGTGGAATAGCGGGGTCAAATGGGACTTCCAGTCCTAGTTCTTTGAGATATCTCTATACTGATTTCCACAGTAATTGTATCAGTCTGCACTCCGACCAGCAGTGGAGAAGGGTTCCTCTTTCCCCTCAGCCCCACCAGCATTTGTTATTGGTTGATTTCTTGATAGCAGCCATTCTTTGTGTGGTGAGGTGAAATCTCAGCATTTTTTTCATTTGCATCTCTCTAATGACCAGTGATGCTGAAAATGTTTTCATATGTTTCTTTGCTATTTGTACTTCTTTGTCTGAGGCTAAATCTCTGGCCCCCTGTCTGAAAAATATCTGTTCATTTCAGATGCCCATTTTAGGATTGGGTCTTTAAATTTAGTAGGTCTGATTTTTTTAAGTTCTTTGGAGATTCTATATAGTAGAACTTTTTCTGAGGAACAGCAGGTGAAAATTTTTTCCCTCATTGTGGGTTGTCTCTTCACACTGTTGGTGGTTTCTGTTGCTATGAAGAAGCTTTTTAATAAGAAGAGATCCCACTAGCTGATTGTGTGTACTAGTTCAGGGGCAACTGAGGTTTTGTTCATAAAATCTTTTCATACACCAATGGCTTTAACAGTTTTACCTAAACTCTTTTCCAGCTGGTTCAGCATTTCTTTTATAATATTTAGATCATTAATCCATTTTGATTTTACTTTAGTGCATGGTGAGAGATATAGGTCTAGTTTTAATGTTTGGCAAGTTGAAACCCAATTTTTCCAACACTATTTATTAAAGAGGCTATCTTTTCTCCAGTGAGGGTGTTTGGCTTCTTTGTCAAAGATGATGTGGCTTAGTGTGTCTGAAATTGTTTCTGGATCTTCTAATCAGTTCCACTGGTCCTAAGGTCTATTTCTTTGCCAGTACCATACAGTTTTTATCACAGCAGCTTTGTAGTATAGTTGTGATACCCCCTGCCATTTCACTGTTGCCTAGGATTACTTTTGCTATTTTGGGTCTCTTCTTGTTCCAAATGAAATTTGGATTGCTTTCACAAGATTCATGAAATATGCTGCTAGAATTTCAATTGGGATTGCATTGAATCTGTGTAGCAGTTTTGAAAGTATGGCCATTTTCACTATGTTGATCCTTCCTATCCAGGAGCAAAGGAAGTCTTTCCATTTTTTGATATCATCTTCAATCTCTTTTCAGAGTGCTGTAGTTATCAGAGAAGAGGTCTTTGATTTTTTTTTTTTTTTTGCTAGGTTCATTGCCAGGTATTTCAGTTTTTTGGATGCTATTGTGAAAGGAATTGTTTGCCCTATTTCTCTCTCACTGAGTCTGTTGTTCACACGTGTAGAAGAAAGCTGTTGACTTTTGTGTGTTGACCTTTTAACCGGCTACTTTACCGAATTTGGTTAATAAGTCTAGAAGACTTTTGGTGGAATTCTTGGGGTCTTCTATATAGAGTATCATGTCATCTGCAAATAATGACAATTTGAATCCTTCATTTCCTATCTTTATTCCTTTTATTTCTTTCTCTTGTCTAATTGCTGTGGCTAATGTTTCCAAAACTATGTTGAACAGGAGTGGTGATAGTGGACATCTGTGTCTTGTTCCTGATTTAAGTGTGAAGGACTTCAGTTTTTGATCATTTAGTATGATATTGGCTGTTGGCTTTTCATAGACGGCTTTTATGAAATTGAGGTAGAGACTGTCTATTCCAATTTTTTGTAGGGTTTTTATCATAAATGCATGTTGGATTTTGTCGAATGTTTCCTCTGCATCTCTTGAGATGATTGTACATTTTTTTCCTTGGCTCTATTGATATAGTTTAATATTTTGATTGATTTGCATATGTTGAACCATCCCTGCATCCCTAGGATGAATCCCACTTGGTCAGGGTGTATGATCTTCTTGATGATCTTCTGCATTCTATTTGCCAGTATCTTATTCAGGATTTTCATATTTATGTTCATTAGTGAGATTGGCCTATAGTCCTCTTTTTCGGCTGTGTCTTTCTCTGCTTTGGGGATCAAGATTATGCTTGCTTGCAGGAATGAATTCGGGAGTATTGCTACCCTTTCAATTTCACTGAAAATTTTAAACAGTAATGACAATAGTTCCACCCTAAATGTCTTGTAGAATTCAGCAGTGAAGCCATCAGGACCTGGGCTTTTCTTAGTTGGTAAGTTTTTATTTATGTTTTCAGTTTCATTGACTCATATTGGGTTGTTTAAAATTTTTAGGTCTTCTTCATTCAACTTTGGTAATTCATACATATCTAGCAATCTGTCCATTTCTTCTGTGTTTTCCATCTTATTGGTGTATAGGTTCTCAAAATTGGTATTGATGAGCCTCTGGATTTCAGCTGGATCTGTTGTAATTTCATCCTTTTCATTCCTAATTGCATAGATTTGAGCCTTTTCTTTTCCTTTTTCTGATAAGTTTGGCTAAGTGTTGGTCAATTTTTTTACTCTTTCAAAGAATCAACTCTTGGCTTCATTGATAGTTTGTATCCTTTTCTTAGTCTCCATTGCATTCATTTCTACTCTGATCTTTATAATTTCCTCCCTTGTTTGTTGCTTTGGTTTGTCCTGCTCTTCTTTTTCTAGTAGCTTGAAGTTCAGCACCAGCTTGTTTAATTGAGCTCACTCTGTTTTCCTAATATGAGTATTCACTGCTATGAATTTCCCTTGTAAGACTACTTTCATTGAGTCCCATAGATACCCATATGTTGTATTTTCATTGTCATTTTTTTGTAGGAACTGATTTATTCTTTAAATTCCTCTGTGACCCATTTGTCATTCAGAAGTGTGTTGTTCAATTTCCATGTGTTTATGAAGTTTTTGCAGTTTCCTTTGCTATTGATCACCAATTTCATCATATTATGGTCTGATAATATACAGGAGATAATTTCAATTCCTTTGCACTTACTTAAGCATGTTCTATGACTGAGCATGTGGTCTATTTTGGAGAATGATCCCTGTGCAGCTGAAAAGAGTGTGTATTCTGATTTTGTGAGGTGGAGCACTCTGTAAACATCTGTTAAGTTCATTTGTTCAAGAGTTTGATTGAGTTTTATTATTTTGTTGCTTATTTTTTTTCTAGTTGATCTATTTGTGACAGTGGGGTATTGAGGTCCCCCACTACTGTTGTATTAGTGCTTATTCAATTTTTCATGTCCATTAGTATTTGTTTTATATAGTTGGGTGCTGTAGGTGCATATATATTAATGATTTTCATCTCTTCCTCTTGGATTGTTCCCTTTACAAGGATGTAGTGTCCTTCTTTGTCTCTCTTAATCAGTCTTGCTTTGAAATCCTCTTGGTATGCAAAGAGGATAGCTATTCCTTTTTTTTTTTTGGTTCCTGTCACATGGAGTATTGTTTTACACTCTTTAGCTTTCATTCAATGAGTTTCTTTTTGGATTAAGTGTGTTTCTTGTATTTGGCATATTGTTGGATCTTGCTTCTTGAGCCATTCTGCCAGTCTATTTCTTTTGATTGGTGAATTGAGTCTTTTAACATTGATGGTTATAACTGATATGTATTGACTTATCATTACTTTTCTTTGTATTCTCCCCCTTTGCATTCAATTTCTTGTCCTTTCCAATGGATTCGTTCTGCTGTGCTTCCTTGGGTTGTGATCCTTTTGTCTTTTCCTAGGTTATTGTTTTAAATTTTTTGGAGTGCTGGTTTGATATTCATGAAGTTTCTAAGGTGCCTCTCGTCATGAAAATATTTATTTCTCCATCAATTTTGAATGATAGTTTTGCAGGCTACATCAGTCTGGGTTGGAGGCTGTTTTCCTTTAGGGCTTGAAATATGTCTCTCCAAGCTCTTCTTGCCATGAGGGTTTGCATTGAGAAGTCTGTTGTGAATCTGATGGGCTTTCCTTTTTGTATGATTTGTTTCTTCTCTAACTGTTTTTAGAATTTTGTTCTTTTGTTGGGCTTCTGGAATCTTAACTAGTATATGCCTATGTGTAGATTTTTTTGAGTAAGTCTAGTTGGAGACCTATATGCCTTCCTTATCTGTATGTCAAGTTCTTTTCCCCCACTTGGGAAGTTTTCTGCCATCACTTCTGTGAATTTTTTTTTATGTTGTCTACACTCTCTCCTGTTTCTTCATTGACTCTGATCAGTCTTATGTTATTCTTCTTTACATTGTCTAGCAGCTGCTGGATTGATGTCTCATGTTTCCTTACAATTTTGAAGCAATTTTTCTTTTCCTGGTCACTAATTGCAGTCTTATCTTCTATATCTGAAATTCTATCCTACATTGGCTCATTCTGCTGTGTAAACTTTCAAGGGAGTTTTTAATCTCCTGGAAATCTGTTTGCATCCATTTTATGGTTTTCCTTTTTTTCCTATTTTAGGATTCCGTCATGTTTCTCTGCTCCTCTATTTTTTTATGTGTCTGTTCTAGACTTATTTTTTTTTTCATACTAAGTTTATTGGTACATTTTTGGTATAAAATACAGTTACATTCATCATTGGGATCTTGTACCTTTATATGAGTATCTTGGTTCTTATTATTTTCCCCTTCCCTTGCCCTCCCTTCAACCCCTCCACCCTTCTCTGTTTGCAAAAACATTGTTTCCATTTTTTTTCCTCTTTTCATATTTTTTCCTTTCCCCTTTTTCCCTTCCCCTACCATTCCAATTAACCTGGTCTTTTAGACCTTTTCTTCTTGTTACACAATATCAGTTATACATTTTTAAAATTATAATATCAAGATCTAGGAGACATTACCACAGATTTTACAGAAATTAAAAGGATATAGAAAGTATATTTAAAAATCTTTTTTGAAATAAATTTGACAACTTCTAAGAAGTACCTTGGAATACAGATTAATGAAACTAACTCTGGAGGAAATATAAAATTTGAAAAACAACTATTAAAGAAAGTATATTCCTAACTTGAAAACCTACCTATATGAAAACAGCAGGCTCATGAACATTTTAGCTGATAAATTATATCAAACAATTAAAGCCGATAAAAGAGGGAACATTTCTCCCCTCATTTTAAGAAGTCAACATTGTGCTATTCCTAAAACGGGATAAAGATAACAGAAAAACCTATGAACATAGATAGAAATTTGTTTAACAAAACAAACTATTAGAAGTCAGATCTGGCAGGATGTAGAAAGTGGTTTTGTTATAGGGATGGCAGTGTTGGTTCAGCATTGGAAGATCCACCCCCAAAAGTCATCATTTTAACAGAGGAAAGGAAAAAGCCATATGATCCTGTCACTAGTTGCAGAAAAAGTATTGGACTAAATTCTACAGCTGTTCATGGTAAAATCTATGAGGAGCCTAGAAGTAGAATAGAAACTTCTCAACAGATTAAAGACATGTACTCCATACTTCCAGTGAGAATGCCTTATATAAATGGAAAAGATACAATGCTTTCTCCTTAAGGTGGGGAACAAGGGCAGATATGCTTACTCTTTAGCAGTCCATTAAACTTTGAAACCTAGTCTCCACCAAAATAGCCTGGCAATAAAATGACACAACTAGGATAGGATTGGCACAGCAGAAGCAAAATCTTTATATGTAAATGAAATGATCATCTACAGAGATAATACTAACAAATTTCTAGGAGCCCCTAGAACTTGTACTTGAATGTAGCAGGATTAGAAAACACAAGGTATATATAAAACTTCAGGTCTGTGTATACTTGCTATAAATGAAGAATTGGATATTGAAATTTAAAAGTTATGTAGGAGTACAAAGGACATAGAAAAGTGAAAAGAAAAAGAAAAAAAAAAGAGTTGGAAGATGTTTAGTACCTAATTTTAAGGCTTCTTCTAAAGCTACAGTAATCAAGGCAGTGGTTGGCGTAAGGAAATACATATAGATCATTGGAATAAAACAGAGAATCTAAAACTAGAACCACACATATATGGTCCACTGAATTTTGAAAGATTATTTAACATTAGCATTTTATACAATATAAACTCAATTCAAGAGCCGAGGAAGAAATAGTGTTTTCAACAAATGGCACTAGAACACCTGGTATCTGAATATAAAAAATTAACCTCAACCCTTTTCTTCCATACATGAAAATAACTTGAAGGGATCTATGAACCTAAATAAGAAAGCCTAAAAGTATAAAACATTACGAAGAAGTTATAAGGGAAAATATTTATGAATTCATGGTAGGCAAGAACTACCTAGGATACAAAAAACATGATGTATAAAAAAAAAAGATTGATAAATGAGATTCCATCAAAATTTAGAACTTTAAATGACATCATTAAAATGAAAAGTAGTCCTTAAACAGACCATATGTACAATACATATAACCTATGATCAGAATATATAAAGAATTCTTAGAGCTCATTAATAGACAACTCAATTAAATTGTAGATGTCAGAAGATGACAAATAGCCAGTATTGGACAAGAAATGGTGTGAAACTCTAGAATCAGAAAAATACTAATCAGTACAATAATAAGATTGAATTATACACTCATTAGGGAGATGAAGTTAAAAGTTTTAAAAGCCTTGTCATGACTTTTTCTTTTTGTTGGATTCTCCCACTTTGCGTTTAATTTGTCATGCCCAATCAATTCATTCTGCTGGGTTTCCTGGGGTTGTGATCCTCATTGTCTTTTCCCAGGGTATTGTCTAAAATTTTTTGGAATGCTGGTTTGGTATTCATGAAGTTTCTGAGGTGCTCTTTATCATGAAAGTATCTCATTTCTCCATCAATTTTGAAAGATAGTTTTGCAGGATACATCAATGTGGGTTGGAGGATGTTTTTCTGTAGGGCTTGACATACATCACTCCAAGCTCTTCTTGCCTTGAGGGTTGGCATTGAGAAGTCTGTTGTGATTCTGATGGGCTTTCCTTTGTATGTGATTTGTTTCTTTTCTCTCACTGCTTGTAGAATTTTATTCTTCTGTTGGATTTCTGGAATCCTAACTATTATATGCCTATGTGTAGATTTTTTTTGATCAAGGCTAGTTGGAGTCCTGTATGGCTCCCTTATCTGTATGCCAAGTTCTTTCCCCTCCTTGGGAAGTTTTCTGCCATCACTTCTGTGAACAGTTTTTTTATGTCATCTGCACTCTCTCCTGTTTCTTCATTGACTCCAATCAGTCTTATGTTATTCTTCTTTGCATCATTTAACAGCTGCTGGATTGATTTCTCGTGCCCCCTTACAATTTTAAAGCAATTGTTCTTTTCCTCCTCACTAATTGCAATCTTATCTTCTATATGTGAAATTCTATCCTCACATTGGTTCATTCTGCTGTGCAGACTTTCTATGGAGTTTTTAATCTCTTGGAAATCTGTGTGCATCTGTTTTATGAATTCCATTTGTTTCCTATGTTGGGATTCCACCATGTTCCTCAGATCCTCTATTTTTTTTATCTGTGTCCTTTCTAGATTTATTAATCGTGTCTTGCACCATGAGCAAAATCTTTGCTGTTATCTGAGTAATTATTTCTGATTTCATTTTTCCCAGATCCTCTTTTGTTGCCAGTTCAGAGATTCCAGGTGATTAAGTATCAGACTGTTCCATCTCGTTTCCTTTTGGGGTTGCTGTAGGTGATCTGGAAATCTATTTTTGAGACTTGTTTATGTGTCTTCTCATTTCCACGGGAGGGGTTGCTTCTAGCGCCCATGCGGCTCACCTTCTGTGCCCTAGGAACTTGGGATGGCAGCAGGGGAGCTTCCTTCTGTGTTCTGGGACAGGCTCAGCTTCTCTGCCCTAGGAGCTTGGGATGGCGGTGGGAGAGCTTCCTTCCAGATGCTGGGACCAGCTCAGCTTCTCTGCCCTAGGAGCCTAGGATGGCAGTGGGAGAGCTTCCTTCTGGGTGCTGGGACTGGCTCATCTTCTCTGCCCTAGGAGCCTGGTATGGCAGTGGGGAGCTTCTTTCTGGGTGCCGGTACCAGCTGAGCTTCTCTGCCCTAGGAGCTTGTGATGGTGGTGGGGGAGCTTCCTTCCAGGTGCTGGGACTGGCTGAGCTTCTCTGCCCTAGGAGCCTGGGATGGAGGCAGGGAGCTTCCTTCCGGGTTCTGGGACCGGCTGAGCTTCTGTTCTAGACTTATTAATCATTCCTTGTACTATGGGCAAAATCTCTGTTGTTATGTGAGAAATTATTTCTGATTTCATTTTTCCAGATCCTCTTTCATTACCAGTTCAAGGAGTCCAGGTGTTTGAGTATCAGAGTGTTCCATCTAATTTCCCTTTTGGGTTGCTTTAGTTGATCTGGGAATCTGTTTGTGAGACTTGTGTAAGTGTCTTCTCATTTCAATGGGAGGGAGAGCAGGAATGTGTGGTGCTGGCACCCATGTGGCTCATCTCCTGGGTGCTGGGGGTGGTGGTACATTGGCCTGGAAGGTTCATCTCTGTACTGGTGGTGGCTCACCTTCTTGGTGCTGGATGTTGTGGTATAACAACTCAGTAAAACTATTGAATCAACTGCATTTTCTTAATACTAAAAATCAAATATAAGAAGTTAGTTGTGAACATTAGGTAAAAACATCTGTGCCTATATTTGGAAAAAAATCATGTTATCTTCCAATACTTTTGGGAAAATAACTTATTCTATATTTCCATTTCCTTTTATTTTCAAGTTTTATTCCCCCTTTTCCTCACATTGGAGGTGATTCCTGACAATGTCATGTTATTTTCAATTTTATCTAATATACAATTGGAATTATGGTCTGCCTAATTAACTCATTATTTTTTTCTTCTGAAACTTAGAATTTTTTTTAGCTGAGTTTTGTGGCACATGCCTATAATCCCAGCCCTTGGGAGGCTGAGGCAGGAGAAGAGTGGTGAGTTTGAGGCCAGCCTGTACTATATAGTAAGGCCCTGTCTCAAAAAACAAATAAAAGTTACAATATTTGGGAGGGAAGTAATTTTCTTTATTAAGATAATTTTCTTTATTAATCATAATTAAAGAGCTTCCAATATGAAGCTTCTCTCATAACTTACTACTCTATCCATTGTGGTATAAGACCAAAGTGTTCATCTTTGTTTTAAATAAAAGTATTGTTGTGTCAAGTCCATAATCTCTGTTCTCTTTTATGTTTTATTATCTAATTTTATGAATGAAGTAAAATAGTAGGTAAGTGAAATAGCTTGCCTTAGGTAAAACAAATCAAATCTTCTAATTCTAATCTAGCATTTTCAAATACTTACAGATCTATATAACTTATTAAATGCTTAACAAGATTCCTTGCCAAGTTTCCTAAGTTTTACTTCCTGCTGTTTTGTGTTAATCAATGTGAAAAATAAATATTTTTAAAATATTGACTTTTTAGTAGTTTCAATCTTGGGCACATTTTACCATGCTATTAAATTATAGCAATCATTGCTTATTTGTAGTGGATCACATAGCATAATTGAGAAATGAACATAATCTACTATCAGGCATCGATGAATCCAGACCTGAGGTGGTGCTGCCATCATATATAGTAAATCCAAAATGCATTCATGGTGACTTACAGAATAAGTATCATTGACTGGACACCTTGATCTTGAAATCTTTGTAGGAATCCACTAAAGGGTGTCTGCTAATATAATCTTGGATAATTACAGATTTCTCCTTAGACTTCTCACAGTGAAAAAATCTTCAGGGATAAAGGCATCCCATTTCCTCTCAAAGAGCACAGCTTGCTTCAGAAGCAAAATTTTGTCTTTTAAGGATAGTCAGCACATTCACTAGGAGAGAGAAAAATTGAGTCAGATGAGTAAACAAATCCTGGGTACTCTGTTCTGTTTAGGAGTATCAAAGTACCATTTAGTTTACTTGACCAATATATAATTGTCTTAGGACAAGTAAATATTCTTGTTTAGAGAGTGTTTCTCCCCTAAAGAAGCTTTGAAGCTTTTGTTGCAAGTGAGAATGCAAGTGAACTGATTATGTGTTAAGGGATATTCAATAAAAAAATATGAAATAGTTATTGCTATCCAAAAGGAGGCTGCTATTTCCTATGTAGTTATATGTTTTTCTCAAAAAATTAAAGCCCCACTAACCCTTACACACTTGTTTGTAAGCAAAATTTGAATGCTTGAGATCCCTTTTCAGAATCAGTAAGCTGATAGAACCTTATGTTTCTGTACATGAAAACGACAACACTGAAAAATTTTAAGCTGTTAGAGCACATACATGTGTGTGCATGCATGTACATGTGTTTGTGTAATGTGCCCTCTCTTCTCTGAAAATAGGCAGAAAGTTATTAGTCCTTTTTTGAGCACACACTAAAAGCAAAATAATCACATCTAAAAGCAATAGTTTTCCTTTTTCCAGAAATTTAAAGCAAGTGCCTGAAAATAGAACTTGTAATAGAATTGCTTTTCCCTACAGAATTACAGCATAATTACTGAGGGGCCATAAGGTATTTTATGCTGCTCTGTTAGAACTTTCTACTATTTTTTACCCTTTGGAAAATTTTACTGCATTGACCTTAGAATAGAGGTCATCTTCCACTCGTCTGACAAATAAATAAGTGCAAAAGTAATAGTCCTAAATAGAAAATGCTGGTAGCTACATCCACAGAGTAATACACTATCACTCTTTACCCTTACTTTAGTTATGCTAATTCACCACTTCACTCATCCAAGATTCAGTTAAATCAAGAATTCAGTAATATACAGTAGAAAGTTACCTTCTCCATAAGAAATTATTTACTTTTAGTAGTAGAATATTAGAATCTTCTGAATATTTCCCTAGCCTTTTTAATATAAGGGAATAAATATACTTATCCAGGCTAAGTACTTGGACTTTAATAGAAACACTTCCAATATTAATATACAAATAACTGTATTTCAAGCAAAATATATTTCCAACAGCCTTCAGCTTGCCATCAAAAAGAAGAAAATGTCATTACAAGATCCTATGTTCAAAGTGAATGCTTCCAGGATAAAAAATTTAAATACTGAAGATTAAAGATTATTAACAATGATTAAAAGTTAAGTATTTATATTTTAGCTCTAAATTTCTATTCTGTAAATTCATCTCTCATTTGATGTTTTATACATTTAAATTAGAATAGTTTGATGTTTTTATAAGGAAAATTAAAACAATTGAAAATCAAAGGCTCTATTGATATTTATTATTTTAAAAATTTCTAAGTTAAAATTGTGAGAATTATGAAACTTTAAATATTCACTTAGTGCTTTGGAAATTCTTAATCTCCTCTACTTTCTAATTTCCATAACTGTGACATCAATTTTAATTTCCAAACAAGTTATTTGCAGAATTTAGCTTGATATGCTGAAAGCTCTTTAAAAGTTATTAATGATAGAGTCATTCTTCACCTATATCACAAATTTTAGGGTTTAAACTAGAATTATTTTTATAATTTTATGATGTAAGGAAGAGATTGCAATTATTTTAAAGCTACTTGTAAAACAGAGCAAAAATGCTACCATTTTACTATAACAATGATTGCTCATATCTTCAAATTTTACATATAACTGCATTCTATACTTATACTTTATGAACACAACTATTATGGCTGGCCCCAGTTCTCATTCTGTAATTGATCACTATCTTGATCTTGATGATAGTAGTTATCTTTCACTCATAGTTCTTCTTTTTTTATTTTTTTCAATACTGGGATCACATCCAGGAACATTGCACTGAGCTACATACACAGTCCATTAGCCACTATTTGTTGTTGTTGTTCAGGAAAATTTTCACTGAGTCATCAAGTTATCCAGGCTAAGGTTGATCTTTGATCCTCCTGCTGAAGCATCACAGAATTCAGGGATTACAGGTGTCCAACACCATGCTTGGCATCACTCATAATTCTTTAGAATTTTGCATGCATGGATGTATTAGGTCTTTATAAATTAAAAAAATATTTTATGTTGTGGTGACTTCTTTATCTCTAGTTATGCCTATTTGTTGCTATGACCATTAATCATGGTGTATCAGTTTGGTTTGATTAAGAAATGCCTTACACGATTCTGGGTGTTTCAGTGGGGTGCTCCCAGAGATGACTGGCACATAGTCAAGCAAACTGAATGGTGCAGACCCAACCCAGCTGTGGGTGGCACCAATCAATAGCCTTGTGTCCTGGATGGAATAAAGGGAAAGATGAAAGAATTTAACACATGTGTTTGAAGAATTCTAGTCCACTTGAACAGGTATGACTTTTGCTGATGTTGCTTTTGTCTGTCAGCCTGCAGTTTCTTCAGCCTTCCAAATCAGATTCATGCCAGCGATTCTCCAATGTTTCCAGGCTTTCAGCCTTGGAATATTTCTGCTGCTTGGTCCATCTTTTTCTGATTCTAATGTTATCTACTTAGCCTGAGAAGCTACTGAATCCTTTAGCTCTCCAAAATGCAGGTTGCTGTTGTGGATGCCCTTCCTCTGATCCTGTAAGCCTAACTAATTCATCCCTGGCATAGTCACACATATATTTTCTATTGACTCTGTTCCTCTAGAGAACCATAACCACTAAAATTATAAAAACAAACTCTAAGTTTTTTGGGGGGGGTTGTGTACTAGTTTTATTTTTAAAAATTATTTTATTAATATATGTCTGTGATATGTAGTTAATATATCCATTGTGGGGTATTGGTACACACACATATCACATCTTAATCCTTTTACCCTCTTCCTCTCACTTCCCTCCAGTCTCTTCCCATTCACAGATCCCCTTCTCATCTCCACAAAATCTCTGAAGTTTTTAAATAGCTAAACAAGCTTAAGCTTGCTCAAGGCATTACCCCTTTGTCTATTTAACTTTTTTCATCTATCTTTGCCCTTATGTATCAGATACACCTCTTGTGCATGCTGTTTGACTGAACTTGTTTTCGGAAGGTCTATCTGACCTTTGAAATAAGAAATTTTGGTTACTTACTTTGATTACAGATATACTTGATTATTTTCTAACACCCTATTTTGTGCTTTTTGAAATGAAGTCCAGCTTCTTCTACCTTCATATTTTATTTCCTACTCTCTTGCCTATTGTTTGGATGATTGTGTTATATATATCATTTCTTCTTGTAATTCTTCTAATAATTTTGAAGTTATGTATTTGTTTTAGTCCATTCAAACTAATATGACAAAATACTATAGGCTGGGTGGCTTTGAAACAGCACATATATATTTATTCACAGTTCTGAAGGCTGAGAAGTCAAAGATCAAGACTTTGACAGATTCAGTGTCTGGCGAAAGCTTGCTCCCTGGTTCATGACAGCCCTTCTGCTGTGTCCTCACATATTGAGAGGCATAAGGCACCTCTTTGGGTCTATGTTCATAATGGCACTAATCTCATTCAGTAGAGCTCTTCCCTCAATACCTAATTATTCATCAATGGTTTTGCCTCTTAATATCATCACATTGGTGATGAGATTTCAGCTTATTAATTTTGGAAGGACACAAACATGTGAACCATAGCAATATTTGATTTCTGGTTTTTTACTAGTTATTTTAGAAATTTTAACAGTAGTATTTAAAGTTACATTATAAATATTTAACTTTTTTACAGAATACCCCAAAGTAAGATTCTCATTGAAGGTATATAAATGTTTTTAATGTGCTTTAAAATATACTGCTGAAAATTCATAAAACAAAGTATCATTTTATCCTCAAAACTGGCAATCTATACATGTACAAGAATGTATATTCTTGCAATGTTATATATTGTGGTTATTTTTATGTTTATGCTAATTCAATTGTGAAATGTTCTCTACTATTGATATTTACATCTATTGCCTACCTAGTATCTTTTTATATGTGTGTTGTTATTGTTGTTTTTGGTACCGGGGATCAACCTTGGGACCTTGTGCTTGCAAGGCAGGCGCCGGAACCACTGAGGTAAATCCCCAGCCCCCTTTTATATGACTTTCTTTTGCTTATATAGCTTTTAATGTATCATTTACATGCCAGTTATAAAATGAATCATTCACCTGAGGCTAATTATTTTATTGCCTATTAACAGTTGTTGTTTTTTTTTTTTGGACCAAGGATCAAACTCAGGATCTCCCACCTGCCAGGCAGGTGCTGAATACTGTCTATTAACAGAATTGAGGGGGGGGTTTAAGGTTAATTTACCCTGAAAGTATCTTATGTCATTCTGTTGACATTTTTACTATAAAACTCAACATTTAAAGATATATTTGTTTTTGTGTTTTTCTCTCCCTCATATTGGAGTGATATTATATTCAAAATCTGATTTACATTATTTAACAGAATGTGTATGAGTTCCTAAATGCCAGATAGAGTTTTATTCTAAGCTACAAAACTATATTTAGCCACTATAAATCATGCCACACTATTATCATATTTCAACGATAGCTTCTGAAAGGTGGGAGAAGTGAATATGTTTAGTCCTTTTGGTTTAATTAAGTAGAAGTGGATGACTTTATCTAATTGTTTTTCTATTATGTGTTTTTATTGCATGAACTTAAGTAAATATATAAGATTATGTCCCTGTTACACCTAAATTTTTCTATATCTCACTAATTGCTTCTAAAGTGTTCAGTCACAATACATTTATTTATTGATGTCTTTCATTCATACTAAATTGCAGCTATTGTAATATGAATTAATATGTAAAATACAATGAAGATAGTATCTTATATCCCTTTACATTTTTTGTAGTTGATTCTGGTAACACTTGTTTTTGACAATATAAGAGCATTGAAATGAGTTCACTTCTAATAATTATTTATTCATTTCAAATTTAAATGCCTACCCTTATTACCACAATAAGCACCCATGAAATTTCCACATCAAATGAAAACTATGATGTATGTAATAATTTGTTTCTAAAAACCTGATTTTGCCCTCCAATCAAACTATTCACTTCCTAGTAAATCTTTATGCAAAATGTTATTTTCTTTATTCTCTTGTTTAAATGTTATGGCGTTTATTTCATCTCTGTATTTGGAAATGATGTGTGCTTGTGTGTATGTGTGTGTGAACATGTGTGGGAGTGTTTATGTTAAATTTAAAGCTCTTTGGGGTAAAATAAAAGACCAATGTTTTAATGAAACTGAAATGATTCAAAGATCTCACTGAGTATTAAGTTTTACTAATGATTTCAAGAATAGAGCAATTAAATGGGATAAGAGAAAAAAACAAAATTTCTGGGATGTATTGCAGGACTCTCCAGGTTATTGCTATATGTGTTAGACACATTTTTTTTGTCCTAGAATAATACATTAGGGGGCAGGATTAAGTGTTACCTCTTAAAACTGGGAACATTTTAGTAAAGAATTCAAGTTTATCAGTTTATAGTGAAAGACATATAAGACGTTCTCCAGGGAGACGTAGTTTATTAATCTATAGATTTTATTTTATTTTTTCCCATTAAGTTTATTGGTACATTTTAGGTATAAAATGCAGTTACATTCATCATTGGGGTCTTGTACCATTACATGAGTATCTTGGTTCTTTTTTTTTTTTTTTCTTTTTTTGGTACCAGGGATGGAACTCCAGTCCTTAGCTTGCGAGGCAGGCAGTGGAACCATTGAGCTAAATCCCTGGCCCAGTATCTTGGTTCTTATTCTTTTCCCATTCCCTTGCCCTCCCTTCACCCCCTCCACCCTTCCCTATTTGCAAAGACTTTGTTTCCATTTCTTTCCTTTTCTCATATTTTTTTTCTTTTCCCTTTTTTTCCTTTCCCCTACCCCTCCCATTTCCCCTGCTCCTTTAGACAATTTCTTCCTGTTACACAATATCAATTATACATTTTTTAAATTACAATATCAAGATCTAGGAGACATTACCACAGATTTTACAGAATTTAAAAGGATATAGAAAGCATGTTTCAAAAATCTTTTTGAAATAAATTTGACAACTTCTTGGAACCTTGGAAGACAAATTAATGAAACTAACTCTGGAGGAAATATAAAATTTGAATAGCACCTATTAAAGAAAGTATATTCTTAGCTTGAAAACCTACCTATATGACAACAGCAGGCTCATAAACATTTTAACTGATAAATTATATCAAACAAATAAAGTAGAAAAAAGAAGGAACACTTCTCCCCTCATTTTAGGAACTCAACATTGTGCTAATCCTAAAATTGGATAAAGATAATAGAATAAAAAGGTATGAACATAGAGAGAAATTTGTTTAACAAAACAAACTATTAGAAGTCAGATCTGGCAGAATGTAGAAAGTGGTTTTGTTATAGGGATGGCAGTGTTGGTTCAGCATTGGAAGATCCACCCCCAAAAGTCATCATTTTAACAGAGGAAAGGAAAAAGCCATATGATCCTGTCACTAGTTGGAGAAAAAGTATTGGTCTAAATTCTACAGCTTTTCATGGTAAAAGCTATGAGGAGCCTAGAAGTAGAACAAAAACTTCTCAACAGATTAAAGACATGTACTCCATACTTCCAGTGAGAATGCCTTATATAAATGGTGAAGTTACAATGCTTTCTCCTTAAGGTGGGGAACAAGGGCAGATATGCTTACTCTTTATCTGTCCATTAAACTTTGAAACCTAGTCTCCACCAAATTAGTCTGTCAATAAAATGACACAACTAGGATAGGATTGGCACAGTGGAAGCAAAATCTTTATATGTAGATGAAATGATCATCTACAGAGAAAATACTAAGAAATTTCTAGGAGCCCCTAGAACTTGTACTTGAATGTAGCAGGATTAGAAAACACAAGGTATATATAAAAATTCAGGTCTGTGTATACTTGCTATAAATGAAGAATTGGATATTTAAAAGTTATGTAGTAGGACAAAGGGCCTAGAGAAGTTAAAAAAAAAAAAAAAACAGTGTTGGAAGATGTCTAGTACCGAATTTTAAGACTTCTTCTAAAGCTACAGTAATCAAGGCAGTGTTGATGTAAGGAAAGACATATAGATCATTGGAATAAAACAGAGAATCTAGAAATAGAACCACACATATATGGTCCACTGAGTTTTGAAAGATTATTTAACATTAGCATATTATAGAACATAAACTCAATTCAAGAGCCGAGGAAGAGACAGTGCTTTCAGCAAATGGCACTAGAACACCTGATATCTGAATATAAAAAATTAACCTCAACCCTTTATTTCCATACATGAAAATAACTTGAAGGGGTCTATGAACCTAAATATGAAACCCTAAAAGTATAAAACTTTAAGAAGAAATTATAAGGGAAAATGTTTATGAATTCAGGGTAGGCAAGAACTACCTAGTATACAAAAGACATGATGTATAAAAGAAAAAAATTGATAAATGGGATTCCATCAAAATTTAGAACTTTAAATGACATCTTTAAAATGAAAAGAAGTCCTTAAACAGACCATATTTACAATGCATATAACCTATGAGCAGAATATATAAAGAATTCTTAGAGCTCATTAATAGACAACCCAATTAAAATGTAGACATAAGAAGATGATAAATAGCCAGTATCGCACAAGGAATGGTGTGCAACTCCAGAATCAGAAAAATACTAATCAATACAATAACAAGATTGAATTATACACTCATTAGGGAGACAAAGTTAAAAGTTTTAAAAGCCTTGTCATGATTGTTTCTTTTTGATGGATTCTCCCTAACTGCATTTAATTTGACATGCCTAGTGGATTTATTCTGCTGGGTTTCCTGGGGTTGTGATCCTCATTGTCTTTTCCTAGGGTACTGTCTAAAATTTTTTGGAGTGCCGGTTGGTATTCATGAAGTTCCTGAGGTGCTCTTTATCATGAAAGTATCTTATTTCTCCATCAATTTTGAAAGATAGTCTTGCAGGATACATCAATCTGGGTTGGAGGCTGTTTTTCTTTAGGGCTTGAAATACATCACTCCAAGCTCTTCTTGCTTTTAGTGTTTTCATTGAGAAGTCTGTTGTGATTCTGATGGGCTTTCCTTTGCATGTGATTTGTTTCTTTTCTCTCACTGCTTGTAGAACTTTGTTCTTCTGTTGAATTTCTGGAATCCTAACTATCATATGTCTATGTGTAGATTTTTTTTGATCAAGCCTATTTGGAGTCCTATATGCCTCACTTATCTGTATGTCAAGTTCTTTTGCCCTCCTTGGGAAGTTTTCTGCCATCACTGTTGTGAACAGTTTTTTTATGTCACCTGCACTCTCTCCTTTTCCTTCATTGACTCCAATCAGTCTTATGTTATTCTTCTTTGCATTGTCTAGCAGCTGCTGGATTGATTTCTCATGTTCCTTTACAATTTTAAAACAATTTTTCTTTTCCTGTTCACTAATTGCAATCTTTTCTTCTATATTTGTTTTTCTATCCTCACATTGGTTCATTATGCTGCACAGACTTTCGGTGGAGTTTTTAATCTCTTGGAAATCTGTGTGTATCTGTTTTTTGGTTTCCATTTGTTTCCTATGTTGGGATTCCATCATGTTCCTCAGATCTTTTATTTTTTTAATCTGTGTCCTCTCTAGATTTATTAATCATGTCTTGCACCATGAGCACAATCTTTGCTGTTATCTGAGTAATTATTTCTGATTTCATTTTTCCCAGATCCTCTTTTGTTGCCAGTTCAGAGAGTCCAGGTGGTTATCAGATTTTTCCATCTGGTTTCCCTTTGGGGTTGCTGTAGGTGATCCCGAAGTCTGTTTTTGAGGCTTTTCTATGTGTCTTCTCATTTCCAAGGGGGTTGGGGGTGTGATTCTGGCACCTGCGCGGCTCACCTTCTCTGCCCTAGGAGCTTGGGATGGCAGCTGGGGAGCTTCCTTTCAGGTGCTGGGACCGGCTCAGCTTCTCTGCCCTAGCAGCTTGGGATGGTGGAGGGGGGTCTTCCTTCTGGGTGCTGGAATCTATAGATTTTAGATATGTTTAGATTAGGCAAACCTAAAACAGGAGTATCTGATTTAAATCCCCAAAGAGAAAGATTCCTCTCTTACAATGGTCTATTGGTCTGTTTTCGTGGAGGACTAGTTATGTTTACCCGGAAATTATACTGGTTACTTTATTTCATTTCCTCCAAAACTTCACTTTCTAACTCTCCCCCACTCTAACCTTCTGGTAATTGGGAAAAATGGATCACAGCAGCATTAATGATTTGCTTCCCACTTCCTGTGGTACATCCAGCTAAATGTAACCCAGGATGACCCCACCACAAGGATGAAGAAAGAACAAGGCAATGATACAGTCTACTGCTTCTAGGTGTATAAACACCCTTAACATTCTTATATTATTGGTTATTAGTGCCCAGTATGTCAGTATCCCTTTAAACAGCTTGTTCACATGTGTGCTGTCTATTTACATGGGTATTATCATTTTTCAGGAGCCTAATTTTGTTTACTCACTAACCAACTATCTCATAGAAATGGTTACATAAATAACTTGAATTGTATTTTAACAGGTAGTACAGCTATTATTCCATAAAAATGCAGAATAGGAAGTTTTATGTCCCGAGGCAGGTAAATATATACTTGTAGGATGAAAGAAAAAGAAACATAAGAGAACCTCTTGAATAAACAAAAACAAATTTATTAAGCCAATTTTTTTGGTCTAACAAAACTTGTCAGTTCTTTATTTAATATAAAATGCTATAAATTATTGTCATGCTTTTACAAATGTAGCAGAGTGATGTCTTTGGCAAATCAATAAAATTTTCCAAGAATAAGCAAATTAATTATTGGATAGAAATGGCAGACAAAGTCAAAATATACAAAAGCATAATTTCAAAATAAACTCCTGAGAGCGAAAATTTGTCAAAAATCACGTAACTGCTGAGGATAATATAAAGGAAAACACACAGTTAATATTATGATAAAAGGAAATCTCTTTATCAGCTGATAATCATGGACAGCTTATAATATCAAAATATAATATCATAAATATAAAAAGGAGGGTATAGTCATATATTTTACTTCATTTGAATAACACTTTTTATATCTTGTAAATGAGTCAGGTAATTGTACCTATATTTACAAAAGTAAGAATTGACTACTTTGCCCTCATTTCATGGAAGATCAGATCTTACAAGTAAACAAATTAAGGTTTTGTTGAAATGGAAACTTAGCATGGGTGGCTTCATTTGGGGCCTGTACTAACAAACCAAAAAAAAATGAAAATTTGCCTGGAATATTGAGAAAACTTAATAAATTCCCAAATATACTTTTGGAGAATGCAAATTTATATTTAAATTTTTCTTAGCAGGACATAATGTTTACATTCCTTATGTGGATACATTTTCCTACAAATGACTCATTTATCTTTATGTTTGGCAGAGTGGTACTTCATTGTGTGTAGAGACCACATTTTCTTTATCCATTCATCTGTGGATGGACATACAGGCTGCTTCCAAGATTTAGCTATTATGAATTGTGCTTCTATAAACATGAGTATGCATACATCACTGTGGTGTGATGTCTTTAACTCTCTCAGGAAGATTCCTAGCAGGGTAATAGATTAGTCAAATAGAATTTCTAGTTTTAATTTTTGGAGTAATCTCCATACTGATTTCCATAGTGCTTGTGCTAGTTCACATTCTTAAATCCACATTTATCATTTGCTGTTTTTGAGTTATTTTTGTTCATTTAGACTTTTTAAATATGGTATTTTATCATTTGAAAAGGAAAGAATTCTAAATATAAAGTATATTTTGATACTCAAGAACCCAGATTCCTGCCTGTTTGAGTAGTTTTAATCCTGGCCCAACCAACCACTTATTTAGTGATTGAACTGTGGAAGTTTCTTAACTTCTTGATTCCTTGGTTTTATCATCTATAAAACCAGAGGATACTTATAACATTTACCTCAGAGAGATTTTTGTGACAATTAAATGAGGTAAAATGTAAATTGCATAAAAGAGCTGTTTATCTGACATATTTTAAAGTTTTAATTGGTTGATATTTATTATTAATTTTATTATTATTCATATATGAATTGCCAGCCACCAAAAACTTCACCTAAATATACAAGAGAAATCACAAGCACAAAAATGTGTTTTAGAATTCAGTATAATAAAAGTATGAGATGTGATCTCATTAACTACCATCTCAAATTGAAAGCTTAAAAATAGTACAAGTTTCAGGTAGTTCAAGTAAATTGCTCATAATTCCCTCACTTCTAAACATACATATTCACCACCTAACCTCTGACAATGACCTGCCAAATGGTTCAAAATAGAGAAGGCCACTCAAAGGAGCTGGCTTCTCTGGAGTGGACAGAAACATCCTTGAATTTGTTCTCTTGGTCATGTAAGGGAAAGCTAAGAATACTCTTCCATTAGAACGCTTCATAATTTCCATATCCACGTTTATTTGAAATGCCCACATATTAGGATTGCCAAGCACTTTCTGACATTTCAGTAAGTAAATGTAAAATAGAATTTTGCTTTTAATTTAGTAGAACAAGCAAAATGTGAACCTGATAGATGGGGATTTGATTTATGATTCAAGCCATACGTCCTCTAGTCAAATAGAGATAGTTTAGTGAAAGATTCTAATTAATATATTTCTGATTAATACCATCAACACAATCATTTAAAATAATTTAAAAGTTATGTTCTATTTATTAAAAGCATAATTTCACCAGATGAAAAAATTTCATGAATGCCAACAGATAAAAAAACATTGATTTAAAGTAATTTAGGCTATGGACTTAGAATTTCCTAATTGGGGTATTTAATGTTTAGGGGAATTTAAAAAATCTCATGTGTAATTATAAGCATGAGAACTCCAGGATACTTAGGAAATTGTGAATTTATCTGCCTATTTGTGTATGTATTAAAATTCTTAGCACTCATAACTATGGATTTAATTCATTGAAGTAAATTATATATGTATGTTTTACATCTCTTGTCTATAATGAGAAAACTTGGGAAAAAGAAGTATAGTAAGTTGCTTACATTAGACAAGTGGTAAAGCTAGCCAGAATTCCAAAACAGGTAATTTGGGTCCCATCTTTAAACACGATTATCTTCTGCCTTACTTAAATACTAATCTCCAAATGAAGAAACCAATTGTGGTTCTAAGTGACCTGCTGTTTGTATTCTTCCAGTATCCTTTTTTGGTCCTTATCTCATCAGATATCAAGACTAACTTTACTCTAGGTAGATAAAACCATTTCAACAGACTTTGTTGTAATCCATGTATTCATGTAAAGCATTTTCTTAATCCTTTTCTTCCTCAATCCAATTTGTGTGTCAAACACATACTAAAACTGAACCAACTTATCTAGGGCTTTCATTTTAAAAATAATTTTGCAATATTCATCTCTAAAGTGAAATATCTGACTGCATGCTTGTAATTTGTATGATTTTTTAAAAAGTTTTCATTTAAATATTTACCTTATATGTGTCAAAAATAATTATAAAATATTAATTTTTAAATTAAATGGAAAATGGTGCCCACCTATTTGTTTACAGAAATATATATTTTTTCAGACCTTGTATCAAATTGTAGACTTCTACATGGGAAATTCTTTAAGAATAATTCCACTCAGGGATAAATATAACCATTCAGTACTCAATGGCCCCATAATAAAGAAGTATTATTGACTTAACCAGTTGGAGGGCACCCCAAAGGAGATTTCCCAGGGTACACATAAAAACTTTCTCTTTAAGTTTTTTGTTTGCTGACTCAGGTGACTGTAGAATCTCAAACTAATATGTTGTCCTCTTTGGCTGTTCTTTTCCTCATTTTGAAACTCATGCATGTAATATATTCTTCATCCCAGGATAATTAAAATTATAAATTATCAATGAGGGAGGAGGAAAATTTCCTGGAGATTGTCTAGAAGATGAAATATAGGACAAATAATAACCTTGCATCAAATCACACATCTAGTTAGTGAAGATGGGACCGTGAAATTGACCAAGGAAATATCATTTAATAACAACATGCAGAGTTTATAAGAAGGAATCTGAGGTCAAGTTTTTTTTTTTATTTTCTTGTTCCTATTGCTTTTGTTACTTGGATGCATCACTAGAGATGTCAATGAGCATCACCCTTTAAGTCACATTGATAGTCAATACTGATATTTTTGTGTTAAAGTGTATTTAAAAATAGTGTAATATTCTAAAATAATTGTAGGATAAAATAAGATTGTATCTCTAGTATTTAAATCAGGAAAATATGACTAAGAGCATAGATGATCTTTGAGTCACTTTTCATGTTACTTAATTTTGTTTGATATGCTTTGGTTTAATTTTTAAAAATTCATGTCACCTTGCATCCATTAGAAGGACTACTCCAAAAAAAAATACAAAATATGATAAGTGATGAATAGGATGCAGAAAAATTTGAGCCCTTATGAGTTGTTGGTGGAAAGCTAAGATGATACATTTGCTATAGAAGACATTTCAGTGAACCTCAAAAAATCAAATATGGAATTACTACATGATCCAGCAATTCATCTCCTGCACATATCTCCAAATGAATTGAAAGCAGGATTTCAAAGAGAATGTGTAGATCTAAATTCTTAATAGCATTATTCACAAAAGTCAAAATATGGAATAAATCCAAGAGCACACTGATAAGTAAATGAATAAATGTTGTGTATGTTTAAAATGGATTATTACTCAGATTTAAAAAAGAAGAAAATTCTGACACATACTATAACATGGATGAATCTGAAGAACATTTTGTGAAATGACATAATCACAAAAAGTCAAATAGTATAAGATTCTACTTACATGAGATTTCTAGAATAGACAAGTTGATACAGTCAAAAATTGAATGGTGGTAGAGAGAGGGCAATGGGGAATTATTTAATGAGTATAATATTTCAATTTTGCAAAATGAAGAGACTTGGAGATTGATTGCATAACAGTGTGAACAAATTTAATATTGATAAATTGTACACCTAGAAGTTGTTACAGTGACATATATTATGTCAGGTATACTTTACCATAATTAAAAATAAGTAGAGTTGGGCCAGGGATTTAGCTCAGTGGTTTCGCCACCTGCTACGCAAACGCAAAGACCCGAGTTCCATCCCCAGTACACCCCCCAAAAAAGTAGAGCATACCTGACGTATTTTAAAAATAAGTAGATTGTAAATAGGAAGGGGCGGAGGGGTTGAAGGGAGAGCAGAGGAATGGGAAAAAAATAAGAACCAAGAGAGATTACATAAAACTGTAAATTTTCAATGATGAATGTCACATTGTATACCTTAAATGCACCAATAAAATTAATTAAAAAATAAGTAGAAATTTCTATGAAAATAATTGTCTGAAGTTATTCCACTGTGTAGCTTGGATTTAGAACTTCTATACTTAAAAGTGATGGTTCCCAACAGTCCTTGGGTCATGAGCATTAGCATTACTTGAAAATCTGAAAAAATCTATTTAATGTTTTATTCACCCTACACTAGAAAAGAGTAGGAATGGGATAATCTCTGGTCCTTGCTAAAAACATCATTCATCACTTATAATTTTTATAAATGAATAAAATTAGTCTTATATAAAATGCAAAAAGGTGATCATACTGTTTTCTGTTTACCCTATAAAATTTTTCTCCACAAGGAAAATAATTTTACATTCTAACCTGGGTTCAAATCCATAATTATTCAAAGAAAATTAGAAGAAAATTATCACTATAAACAAACCTGAGAGTTTGTTTTTTTGTGAACAAATGGGTGCACATTGTTTTACATTATAAAAATGCATATTCCCAAGAAGACCAAAATATTTAATCCCCCCTACCAACACCAAGGGCAAGTACTAGCCTTGGTGCTGAAGTTGAATTCTGAATCCCTGCCGAAATTCTGAACTCTATTTCTTTAGTTTCTTGATAATAAGAGATGAAGGGAGGGAGCTCAGGGAGGGAACATATGAAAAAGGCAAGAGTGATGTGAAGGAGTTTGGAGAAACAGTTAGATAACAATTTGTTGGAAATATTTTGGTGTTTTAACAATCAGCCATGATGCACTGCTGTGTATTGATTATCAGTCCTAGCTGTATATTGTTTGTTTTGAAATGTTCATAATTGTATGTGTATTCTAAATTGTTATAATTAATATTAACACATTGGACTAAAATGTGGAAATGTCATAAAATGTAGCACTTGTATTGAATTAGATCAAGCTTTTGAATAGAAGGTGTTAATAATGCAATAATAGGGGCTGAACTGCACAAAATGGCAGTGTAGATCACAAAGAGAGGAGTGATCCAAGATAAGTACATAACCTCACAAGATAATAATAGTTCAGTATTTTGCACGTCCCTATTAAAAGAACTGTTAAATGGGTCAGAAAAATGAAGTGAAAATGCTTAATTGCCTTGTAGAATAGATTAAAAACTGGCCTATAAAACTTAAGAAAATAATTCACAATGGTTTCTTCAAATTCTCAAAGTTTTTAATAACCTTGTTAATACAGTTTCAAAACATTTTTGTGTAGAAGATTTAATATCTCTGTTATCATGGTTACTAAATTTCTATAATATATTTATAACACAGAACTTAATTTCTATGAATTTTTTATGAGAACAATTCTACATTATTCCTCATTAAAAAGAGAAATGTAATTTTTCTTAGGTTTGAGAAAAAAGTTTCTTCATTGTACGGCTTTAATGAACTTCCAGGAAGGTAAAAAATTACCAAAAATAGTACCAAGAAGGTTTCTTTTTTCTTCCTTATTATTGAATAATTTTGTATAAGTCACTCATATGATGCCATATCATTTGGGAAGACTATGGGATATAATTTCAGCAAAGAGGATATTCTCTTATAAAGCCATAATGCAGCTATCAGAGTCATTAAATAAACATTTAAACACAATATAATCTAATAAGATCCACTCAAGCTTATCAGTTGTCCCAATAATGTCCTCTAGAGAGGACAAGTACTGTTCAGTTCTTTTTGAAGCTCCTTGGATTTTCTTAAGTCAAAATTAATTCTCAGTATATGGTGCCCAGAAATAAAAGTAGCTATAGAAAACATTCAATAAGGCTTTGAAATCATAGTGCTAAATACATACATATATACAACAAAATGTGTGTGGATCCCAGTGATAAATCAAATTATAACTCTTCCTGAGGCATACCTAATAAATAACTGAATGTTTTCGTCCAAGCAAAGCAAACTTTGACCTAGAAGTGAAAGATGAAGATATAGTAAAGTGAAATGTAAAATGTAAAATGTAAAGAATTACCAATCTTCAAAAGATAAATTTCTACCTCTTTGAAATTTTTTTTCATTTATACCTATTAATTCCTCCTCATACTTTTATTTGGCACAATTACTATTATATGCAGCTGACTTTCCTTTTTAATGATTAAAGTTGCACTACCTTTGAACTATAAAAATTATCCATCATGGATTTTCCATAGTTGGTTCTCAGATAGAAGTACCATGTTACTTAACTCTTCCCTTGAGTATGTTCATTTGTTCTACCTTTTTGAATGCCACATAGGCATTATGCTAAAGATGATATAGATTCATAAGAATTTGAAGCATATCACAAATCTACAGTCAACATGAAATTGTGCCTAGAGTATGACAAGTGTCAATTTACCAGAAACACCAAGTTTACTCAAAAGAAAAAAAATAAATTCTTAGAAGGTGTCACATCTGAGGTTGAATGTTTGCATCCAGGTTCTATAGCATTGTTCAATTTTTAAGCATTTATTGTCCTAGGAAGTAAGCACTACAGAAATCTTTGAGTTCATGAAGATCAAGTTTTACTTTACAGAGGAGCAAAGCCAAAGCCCAGAGAAAGGCGTGCCTGGAAAAGGTCACAGTGATTTGCAGGGGAGCTGCAAGTGGGAGCTGGGCAGTCAGTTCCTAAACCATCCA
This sequence comes from Heterocephalus glaber, assembly GCF_053883595.1. NCBI lineage: Eukaryota > Metazoa > Chordata > Mammalia > Rodentia > Bathyergidae > Heterocephalus > Heterocephalus glaber. Next base: position 59,743,047 of record NW_028258138.1, read on the forward strand.
GACAAATGGAATCACTGGCATTCTGAACTCTATGGTTACCTCTTTGTTTATTCCCCTGAATCATGCTGACTCTCAATATTTACTTTAATTTAAATCCTTTGACCCACCAAACTCATGGGGTTTAAATTATGCTATAACTTTCAATTCAATTGATGCTCTACCTTATTTATGATAAGCAGCAGCTCAAAGGAAACTTCTTTTAATAATAAAAATTGCAAAAGCCATTATTCAGTTTGAAGTATTTAAAAACGTGAATAATGGAGTGTCTATAAAAAGCTGCTTTCTATTGGTTTAACACAAAGAGTGAACTTTGCAGAAGTCTATAATTAAAATCTAAATTCTCACTTGGGTTTCCTATTAGGAGACCAGAATACCAGATTTTTAAAAGGTAACTTTTTAAAAACAATTACTAAACTCATCTTGTTCAGGTCAACTTCTCTCTTTACTCACAAAGCCACTGACGTCACATTTTCAAGTTACTAAATCAAACCTTGGGATTTTGCCACATTTTGAAGCAAAAAATGGGAAAGGAACTAACAACGGTCTAAATGTGAACACTTGAGCTCAAAGAAAAATGGAAACTATTCAGAAAAAGTATTTCTCTAATTGAGAAAACACCAATAGGCTGAATCTTTTTATTTAAGAAAGGTGAAGACAAATTCACATGTAATTCTGTATTATCAACATCATAATAGGAAGGAAGTTAAAAATGGAAAAGAAATCTATAGAGCTGGAGTGAGAACATCTGAATTAAATGAGTACAGCCTGTCTCTTACTGTCAAGGTGACTTTAAGGCCCCAAGCTCTATGAATTTTAGTTTACTCATATATAAAATGGACAGTGATATATATTTTTCCCTGCCTATTCAAACATTCATATATACAGAATTATTATGATTATAAAAAGGGATAAATTCAAAAATTCCTAGAATGTAATATGTAGTTTCCTAAAAAGTACCTGAAATTTGATGTGTGAGTCTTGTGAATGTTATAAATTTATACCTGGCTATTACAAACTAAATTTTCTAATCATCTCAATTTTCTAAATATTTTCTAAATTTTCTAAATATCTCAATACAATAATTTGAATATCTATGTTGCATCACTAAGGCAATATCACTGAAATTATAGCCAAGCAGTAGAAAATATATGACAGACCTTTCAGCAATTGATGTGTTTTATAAAACAGATACATCTTAACAAGAAAAGATACAAAGAAAATATTTCGAATCATCATTTCATTGGCTCCTAGCAACTTTTAAAATACGATCCCATGATGAAACAATGGCTCTAGGATCTAATAAAAGTCTGACAATATGAAAAATATTGTGAAAGAAGTGCACAATACTCTCTGCTTTGCAGTGAGTTGTACCATTCCAGGACAGACAATGTGGTGTGTTTGAGAGAAGAGGCCTCTTTGCTGCTTTCCTGTTCTCCCATGGTAAAGCTGAATCACCAGCCTCCAAGTGAGGTCAATGAAGTCTTTCTGCAGCTGGAAACTCTTTCTTTGGACCTATCTGCCAGCTGTGAATTCATAGCAAATGAGGAAGTGAGGCGAGAAAAGCTCATCTAGTTGGCTCTGACATTGATGCTTACACCACATCAGTAGAAAAGAGGTGGGAAGTGAATGTCTTAGCTTCCCAGGAGGTTCTAGTTTGTCAGCAAAGGTACACAGTCATACCGCAAATATTAACTTTCAAAAAAATATTTTTCTCAATTTTTTTCTTGCAATGATAATGAAGCTTATGAAAGTGCAGAATACCAGGTCCCCCCCCCCCACAGAGTAAGGTACAGTGAGTCAGAAGTTGGACCTTAAGATTTACAATTTTTTTCAAAGAAGATGTGGTTTGGAAATGTGGCCTAATGGGTAATATGCTGGGGAGCTGGAGCCCTTCAGTGCACAGGGGTCTCAGGAACATGGACTTATTGTTAAGACACACAAAAATATATGAAAATATATAACTGAATGATAATAAACTCAGTAATAATAATAAACTCAGCATTATCAGTTACAGTTATAGATTGTTTATAGATTAATGATAAGAGATTTCAAATGTAAAGGTTTTTCTATATGAAACTTCAATAAAAATATTATAATGTGTCCATCATATTTCTGCCCCTGCATTCATTTTTTATTTAGGACTTCACTGAGAAATTCAGTATCTATATTTCAGTCTGTAGCAGGAAACCGAGTATTTCAATTTATTGCTTTTTCCTGAGACCTTAAATATATAATACTGAAGCTACTGTTAAAGTTCAATTTGGAAGTAATGAGTATTAAAATATATGGGGCTGTTTTATCCTGTTCATTTCTAAGTTCATTTATCAAGGATGAGTTGAGCACCTACTATGTGCTAGGTGATAGACTAATGAATAGTATAATAATACTTTTCATACTGTAAGAAGCAACAAAATACAGTAAAATCATCTTAATAGAAAGATATTACTTCAAAAAGAGGTGATACTTTTAATAAATCGACATAGTACAGTCAATTAGAAGAGAATGAAATAAAAGGAAAAAATTTAAATTGGAAAAAATTACATCACCTTTTTGAAAATGTTCTTAAGTTAAGCACAAACTATGTGTCTAAAACAAGTCTTAAGTACAAAATCTAGAATGTGAATTGTGGACTAAATGAACTTCAATGAATAAAAACTGGAACTCTACTTTTTTGTGCCCAGGATACATGTTCTACAGGAATTTTTATTATTTGCTAAACAATGTTGTTATTTTGTTTTATTGGATTCTGACAAATAACACTTGGATGAACAAAAAACAACAGATTATCAGAAAAAATTAGCAAGCAAAGTAAATTAGCAGGTATCTAAATCTTTATAGACCCAGATCTAAAGTAAAATGCTAAGTTTTGTTGAGGTTTAAAAAATCCAGATAAAAGGCCTTCTTAAATAAAAAAAAGATGGAAGGCAGACTATCACTTAATAATATAGTTTAATTCATTTATGTTCTACTTCTGAGACCTTGTTTTCTCTTTCATTAAACAGCAGAAAAGTATTTCAAAATTCCAAAATCTGAAAGAAGTCAGTGTGTCACCAAATATCCTTTACCAGCAAAACTGGTTCTAAACTAATGAGAAGCAATTTCTGGTCTTTATTTACTCCAGTATTTCTAGGTTTATTTTTGCTGTAAATATGTTAAAGTATTTGATTATTCCTGAATCAGTGTGCATAAATAATAGAATATCAGTAAGAATCACAAGAGGATCGTCCTTAACACTTAGTGCAGTGATTACAAATTATGTGTAATTTTCAATGCACGTCAATTATGAATTTATATGAAAGCAAAAAATCAAACATAGTCATAGTACTTCAGGAGACAAAGAAACAATATAGCATAATAATGAAAATATTAGATACTAGAGCCAGACTGCCTGGCTTCCAATCCCATCCAAACACCACCTCACTGTATGGCCCTGGAGCTGTCACTGAACCTCTCTACCTCTCTATTTCTTATTTGTAATATCAGAAAATTCAAAGGACCTACCTTATAACATTGTTTTGAGCATTAAATAAGTCAATATTTGCAAAGGCCTTAAAATAAACCCTGGCACAAAATAAGTTCATATCTGTTAATTCTAAAAAATAGAATAAGGAGGGAGAAATTGCCCCAATGTTACATTTGCATTTAGGTAACGTGGTAGTGGTGAAGAAACCACACAAAATCAACTACAGAGAAAAATTGGGGAGATAAGGAAGACTCATGCTTGGATAGCATGTTGATATGTGACTGAGTAACCAGACAGATCACCAAAGAAAATGGGATGTATCAATAAACACAGCCAAAATTGGATAACAGAAGAAATAGACTGGGTTTTGACCTTACAATATAAAACTCAATTTCATCTGAACAACTTTGAAAAGTGAAAGTTAAAATTTAAAATTTCTACCAAAATGTATAGGTATATGACTTTCTGACCTTGAGTCAGAGAGGCAAATTTTATTTTAAAAAGTCAAAAACACAAAATTTAATTGTTTAAACAATCTGATGAAGTGAAAATTAAGAAAATTTGTTTCTCCTAAGACACTTTAAGAGAGTAAAGAGAGTATGAAAACTTACTTGCCAAAAATATGACTAAGTTAACTGAGATCCTATATATTAAAATGATATGGAAAATTTATAAAATGGACAAAATATGAATATACACGTCATAAAAGATATATGTATAGACAATAAATATGAAAATGTATACAGCTTTACAGGTAATTTACAGAATTCTAATACACAGTGTCTAACACACAATGACATATGATTCTCCAACACTCAATGAAATTAAAGATCTTTTCTGATGGAACTACTATTCTTTAGCAAGGATGTGAATCTTGTAAATTGCTCCTAGGAGTAAAAAATGATGCAGTCACTACAAAAAACAATTTGATATTGGTTTCTAAAGTTGAACAACCTTGAATCCACACCATTACTAGACATGTACCAAGAAGAAATTCTTGTACATATCTACTGGAAGGCATAACACCAAAGTTCGTTGTGCTATTGTTCATAATTGCAAAAATCTGGAAAAAGCAAATCCATTTATAAACAGCAGGATGGATAAATGTATTGTGGAATTTTCATAAAATGGGATATGTAGTAATTAAGCATGATTTATACTTAAGTATTAGATCATGGATGAATCTTATAATCATATTCTACAGTGTATAAATTTTAGAGGACTACATAAAATATAATACCATTTGTTTGTTTGTTTGTTGCAATACTGGAGCTTTAGCTCAGAACCTTTCCACTGAGCTATATACAAACCCTTTCTCAACATTTTACTTTTTAGTATTTTGAGACAAGATCTCACTGTGTCACTCTATTGACCAGTCTGGGTTCAAACAACAGTTCTCCTGCTTCGGCCTACTAGAAAGTGCTGGCATTACAGATACTTGCCATCACACCTGGCTCTTAGTTTTAAAAGTTAAAAAATGTCGATGGATGCATTGTGTGCCTTAAAGCTTAAAACAGGCATCAACAAACACAATGCCATGTGATGGTCACTAATCCTTCATCCATTTATCAAACCCAGTAATTATATCTTAACTGCTCCTCTCCTTCAACAATAGCTTACCATTACTTTTATGTAGATATTATCAACAAGAACATCTGGAAATTTGTTGAATTTTATGCGTTGTGAAACAGTTCATTGGTGCCTTTTTTTTAAACTACGAGAACAACACCTACAGAAAGACACCTGTTTTTAATCTCTATTTTTAACATTGAATAAAATGAAGTTCAAAGAATTTATGGCAGAACTAAGACCATACAACTTAGAAGAAGATCCAGCATTTTAAATCAAATCTTACAGTTCCAATTCTTATACACTTTCACAGTCTTACGTCCCAAATCACAATTCAAAAGCCCAAATGCTCAAGCAGGCACCTTTAATATCAACATTTTAATAAAAATATTTATTATCTTCCTGCTCCAAATATCAGTCAATTACCCCACCCTTCCTTTTTTTCTACATCTTTTAAAATTATCTTTGGCAAACTTTGACATAATATAATAATATATTTATCTTGAGGAACTGGTTTATATATTGCTTCTTGATCATTTTATTCCTCCTCCCCACTGCCAGATCCAATTCCCATGTACATAAATCTACCTTCTTGGTTTTTTTACCATCCTTTATTATACTCTTTAAATTATTTATATTTTAGGTTTCTCATTAAAGATGAACTATGCAACATTTAATATTTTTTGTGTGGTTTATTTCACTTAGCCTTATAGTCTCAAGATCCATCTATTTTTCTACATGTGACTCAAATTTTTGGTACTCCATTTTATTCTGAGATCACATTTTATCCATTCAGCTGTTGATGGGCATATAGATCACTTCCATAATTTAGCTATTATGACTTGTGCAGATGTAAACTTGGGCATGCATGTATCACTCACTGTAAAATGATCTTTTTAACTTATTTGGGAAGATGCACAAAAGATGTATATCTGGGTCAATAGAATTTCTACTTTTTTAAAAGAAATTTCCATACTAATCCTCCATACTGCTTGTACTAGATTACACTCCCACCAACAAGGTACAAGGGTTTCTTTTTCACTACAATCTTGCCAGTATTTGTTGTGGGGTTTTTTGAGTCCTTAATGATAGCCATTCTTACTGGAATAAGATGTACTATCAGTACAATAAGTGTGGCTTTGAGTTCCATTTCTCTAATGACCAAAGACACTGAATATTTTTTCATATCCTATTGATTTTTTCTTTGAGAAATATCTATTAATTTTAATTTGCCATTTATATATGGTCTTTTAGTTTTTGAGGTCCAATATTTTGGGTTCTCTACACATTCTAGATATTAGTCTTCTGTCTGTGGAGTAACCAGCAAAATTTTCTTTCCATTCCGTATGTTGTCTGTTTGCTCTTTAGGCTGTTTCCTTTGGGTTCAGAAGCTTTTTAATTGGATATAAACCCATTTGTTGACTGTTGGTATTATTTTTTGGGCAACTGGAGTTCTACTCAGAAAATCCTTACCTATGTTTATGTCTTCAAGAGTTTTACCAGTTTTACCCTCTAACAGCCCCAGTATTTCTGCTTTTATATATAGTATAAGCCTTCTATCCATCTTGATTTGATTTACTACAAGGTAAGAAATGAGAGTCTAGATTCATTTTTCTGTATGTGGATATCCAGTTTCCCAGTGCCATTTGTTAAGAGGGTGTCTTTTTCCCCAGCATCTGTTTTTAACCCTATTGTCAAAAATTAGATGAGCGTAGCTGTATAGGGTTGTTTCTGTAACTTCAATTCTATTTCATTGGTCAATGTATGAGTATTTACTAGAGAAACAAATGCAACACAAGATATACAAATATATATGAATTTACAAAATTGGCTTATAATGGCCACCCACAGAGTCAGATGAGGAAGAGTTCAGAGGGTCTGTCTGCACACTGGAGACTGAAGCACTTAGTCAAAGGTCTGGAGTTCACTGCAGGGTCCCATGAGAGTCCTTATCAGGAGGCTGATCGGTCTGTGATGGAAGTCTGGAGAGTCTACTTGGAATGCTGAAGGATTTATTGTGGAAGCTGATGAGTCTGTGCTGGAAGCCAGTAGATGACGTCCAAGGTGAAGACTGGAGCTACTCCCAAGGAACAGAAGCAGATCCATCCTCATTTCCCCTTTTTACCATCCAGGCCAGAGCCACTCTAGGGTGTGGAATTGCTGAGCCTATTTAGTTAAGCTTTTCTCAACTAAACTAAACAAGCTGACACCATCAATCAACCATCACAGCCAATATGTCTCTTTTTATGCCATGTTGTCTTTATCACCATAGTAGAAAGTTTAACTCGAAATCCAGGATTGTAATCCCTCCTCTTTTCCCTTTTTTGCTCAGGATTGCTTAGGCTATTTTGAGTCTCTTCTGATTCCATATAAATTTTAGCATTATTTTTTCTAGCTTTGTGATGAATTTGGATGGTATTTTGATTGAATTTGCATTAAATTTATATATCATTTTTGTTAATATGGCCATTTTGACATATTGGTTTTTCCTATCCAGAAGCAGGAAGTATCTTTCCATTTTCTAATGTCCTTTTCAATCTCTTTTTTTCAGAGTACTATAACTCTTGATATTGAGTTCTTTCACTTTTGTGGTTAGGTTTATTCCTAGGTTCTTAATTTTTTGAAGGTATTGTGAATGGAATTATTTTCTTGATTTCTTTTTTGTTGGATTTGTTTTTGGTGTGTTTTTGGTGTGGATTTTGGGAGGTGATTGGATCATGGATGTGCGACTAGTTCAGTGGACTAGTTTACTAATGATTTTATAGCTAAATATGATGTAGGGAGGGGAAGCCTGTTGGGAGGAGCTGGCTCATTGTAAGAGTGGCCTGGAAGGGTCTGTCTCCCTCCCTCCTTCCTTGATACTTCTCTGCTTCCTGCCTCCTTTCCATGAAAGCACTATTTGGCTGCTGTGCCCCTCTGCCATGCTGTTCTGCCTTGGAGCCAGCTGACTATGAACTGAAACCTCTACAAAGTGTGAGTCAAAATGACCCCTACCCCTTAATTTGTGGGTGTTGGGTGTTGTGTGTTGTGTCTTAGTGATGAGAAAAGTAACTGAGACAGTGTACAGATTGCTATTGATTTTTGTATCTTCCTGCTTTGCTGAATTTATTAGTTCTTCTAGTGAAACTTATCAGTTCTTCTGTATAAAGGATCATGTCATGTGTAAATAAGAATAGTTTGACTTCTCTTCCTACTCATATTGCTTTTATTTCTTTATCTTGCTTACTTTGCTCTGGCTAAACTTTCAAGTACTAAATTGAGCATCAGTGGTAAGAGTAAAAGCTTTGCCTTTTCCCCAAATTTAAAGAATAAGATTTTAGTTTTTTTTCTCCATTTAGTATGATATTGTCAGTGTATTTGTCATACATGACTTTTATCATTTTAAGGTAAAGTCCTTTTTTTACCTATTTTGTCAGGGTTTTTATTATGAATTCATGTTGGATTTTCTCAAAGAATTTCTCTGTCCTTATTGAGAAGATCATCTGAATTTTACCCTTGATTCTCTTTATGTCGTGTATTACAATTATTGATTTACTTCAACTTGCTTTAAATACTATCTTCATTATGTAGACCTGAAACCACAATTTATCTTTATTTTTTTCTGTGCCGTCAGATATCAAGTATTTTAAATTTACTAATATCGTTTATTATCTACCTTGTCTGTATTTTACTCTTGCTCTTTTTGTCCCTTTCTTTCTTATGTTCTAAAATGCCTTCCTTCCTGTCAAAATACTTTTATACCAACCTTAAAAATTTTGTCATTTATGAAGCTTATTTTGTCTCTTCCAACTTCATTTCTTCTCAGTCTCTGTCTCAGAGTTTTTCCTCATATCTAAATTATTTTTTATTTGTATTTCTCTTAAACTACTTGATTTCATTGCTTTGTAATTTATTTATTTATTTGTATCACAATTAGCATATTTTAAGATTTTTGATATATGCAGCTATTATATTACATTTATCATCTTCTATGAATTGCAAGGCCACGAGTAGGTAAAAAATGTGCAATGAATTAGAAATAAGTGTAAGGGTAATCTATAAGCTGAGCAAAGCCATAAAATAAGAAAATTTTAAAAAGTTTATATTTGATGTGAAATCCAATACATGATTACATTAATCCTTACTAGTTAAAACAGCCACTATTTCTTGTGCTTTCCATTTGATTTATCTCATCTTAAATTTTTTTCCAAGTAAGTTTTAATATTTGTTTCCTATGTATTTTTTTCCATTAAGTTTATTGGTACATTTTAGGTATAAAATACAGTTACATTCATCATTGGGATCTTCTACCTTTACATGACGTATCTTGCTTCTTATTTTTTTCCCCATTCCCCTGCCCTCCCTTCACCCCCTCCACCTACCCCTATTTACAAAGACTTTGTTTCTATATTTTTCCTTTTCTCCCATTTTTTCTTTTCCCTTCTTTCCTTTCCCCTACCCCTCCCACTTCCCCTACCCCTCCCACTTCCCCTACTCCTTTAGACCATTTCTTCCTATTGCACAGTATCAATTATCCATTTTTAAAATTACAATATCAAGATTTAAAGGACATTACCACAGATTTTACAGAATCTAAAGGGATATAGAAAGGATATTACAAAAATCTTTCTTGAGATAAATTTGACAACTTCTTTTTTTTGTATATACATTTTAGGTTTAGAGTATAATGACATTCATCATTGGAAATTTGCACCTTTGCATACTCTCTTGGTTCTTATTTTTCCCTCTTCCCCCGCCCTTCCTTGAACCCCTCCATCTCTCCCTATTTACAAAGAATTTGTTTCCTTTTTTCATTTTCTCATATTAATTCCATTCCATTCTTTCCTTTCCCCTACTCCTCCCACTTCCCCTTCTCCTTTGCCCATTTTCTTCCTTTCACATTATCTATTATACCTTTTAGTCCTTATTTACACTTTCAGTTTCTCACACTAGAGAAACTATTTGATATTTACACATGTGTGTCTTATTTATTTCACTTAAGAGTATTGCTTCAATGTGCATATATTTAGCAATAAATGTCTCTTTTCTTTCCCTAGCCCCTCCCACTTCTTCCCCTTTGAACCTTTTTTCCTATTTCACATTATTTACTATACCTTTTTATCCTTATTTACGCTCTCAGTTTCTCTTGCTAGAAAAACTATTTGGCATTTATACATATCTGTCATATTTATTTCACTTAAGTGAATCTTCATCAGTCCATTAATCCATTATCATAAGTTGATGGCATTGTTACTAAATTTTTACTTTTACTGCTATATGTTCACAGAATTTAATTATTACATTCTTCATGGGGAATTTGTATATACACATAACACATCTTATTCCTTGAGAGGGGATAAAACCAGGAGTGGAGCTTAGTTGAAGAGAATGGATGATGGTGGAGTGACTTTGGGAACTGTATCTGGGCCCCAAACCCTTCCACTCTGTCTCTGTTACCTTCTCTGCTTCCTCACTGCCATTTGGTGAGCATTTCTGTTTCCTCTTTCCCTGCTGGCATGGTCTTTCTGCCTTGTCACATTCCTAAGAGCAGTGGAACCTGTTTTGCTCCTTTAAATTGTGTGTAACAGTTATCTTAGCACAGTTACTCACATAGTTACCATTATTCACATGAGAGATTTTACTTGGGGAAGTAGAATAACTTTCTCAAATTTGTGCAGCTTGTAAGTGTTAGAAGTCATATAAGAGTGGAGACAATATGACTCCAGAAATGAACTTAATGAACACAACCTGTGAACATTAAGAAACACTTTACAACATTTCTATGATTTCTCTTTATGCTTCTAAATTTTCCTGGCTTAAATAGCTAACAACTAGATTTTCATTATGAGAAATGTCATACAATTCTATGTTGAGGAACATTGTAGAAAGTAACTGATGGTTATAACTGAAAGATGTGAAAGTCATGAAAGCAAAAATTATGGTCACATCTTGGAAGAGAGCAAAGAAAAATTACAAGAAGATATTATGTGAGATTCAAGATATGATCTTTAAAAAGTGCTGAAAAACATATTGAGGAAAAAATCAGTGAAATATGAATGAATTCTGCAATGTTGTTATTGGGCTAATATTGATTTCTTGGCTTTTATAGTGTCATTGTGGTTATATATGATGTTAACATTAGGAAAAGCAAAGTGAAGAATGTACAGGAACTCTGTACTATTTTTGCAACTTTTCAGGAAGTTTAAATTTAATTTAAAAGTAAATGTTTAAAATGTTTAATACATTTCCCCAATTCTCTATATTGATTAGTAGAAATTATTTTTTACTGAAACCAAAGTCCTTATTTTTCCTTTCCCCAGAGCATTGCACATTTTAATCATAAAGAGATATTTTCTAATTTAGTAAATACAGCACACATTTTGCTAATATTTAATTCTATGCTATTTTGATATGTGAGCACCTTGCTCAAATAAATGTTCTAGGCCTAAAATTTTAATTATGTGAGTGGATTATAGGCCAAATAGAATCCTCAGAGAAGTAGCTTATTGAATTTAATCACTCAACTGAATTGAACTTTAGAAATATTGCCAACATATCTATGTAGTCAACAACAGAATTTATATGAAATTTACATTAGAACTCTCCAATAAGAATGAGTCACTGACAATATCCTATCAAGGATACAAAGTGAACTTAAAAATATTAGTTTTTTAAAAATAATATTTAATGTAATTTAGCAACCCTTACACCAACTAAAGGGAAGAAATTGTGGGAAAATGCACAATTCTATTAAATCTGTATATAAATCTGTGGATTAAGATGAAAGTATACATGGAAAGAAAAGCTTTCTGAAAGAAAGTCAGCATGACATTTAGCCTCAGGCTTAGAAACTTCTACATGAACTATCTAATGACATTCAGGAAAGAAAATCCTTCTCAGCAAGAGTCAGATAAATTCCCAACAACAAAAGACTATTAGGGCATGAATTGGGTTCAAGTCAGTTCACAAATAATCTAGGCAATAAACGTGTTTAAAACTTATAGGAATCAGATTCTTTTTTGCTTAATACTTTCATTAATTCATTTCTACATTTGGGCAATTAATTGCCATTGTTCTTTAATGGATCAAAGAGAGATAATGCTTTTTAATATTAATTTATTATATTATTATTATTATTTTGTAATATTCTGATAAATACATCATTTATTTATTTATTTTATTTTATTTATTTATTTTTTTGGTACCAGGGATCAAACTCAGGACCTTGCGCTTGTGAGGCAGGTGACAACACCACTGAGCTAAATCCCCACCCCAAATAAATCATTTATATGTAGAAATATTTTAAGTTTTTAGAAAGGTAGATATAAATCTTTTCTTAGTCACCATAATTGTAGAAAGAAGTCTTTTGATTCGCTAGAAAAAAGCAAAGACGTATAATATAAGAACAACTTTTGAGATCTTAGAAAGTCTTCAGCAAGTAAGAGAAAAAGTTAAAAATACTCTTCAAAATAGCAAATTGGAGGAACAGAATATCCTCATATTTTTTTCTTATTTAATAATAAAATGATATAGTAAATACGAAGTAAGTGTAGAAATTCTCTGCTCAAAATGCTTATCTTTGGTCTCAGAGATATGTAATAAGTGATATGGCCAATTTAAGAACCCTATCAAGCACTCTGAATATCTTCTGACTGGGATAGCATTTGCGAGTTCATACACCAGGGTGTGCTTTTGTCTCCCAGTAACATTATTAACACAGTAAATGAAAAATTTCTGGAGCAAAACAATGGTGCCAGAGGACATAGAAAACAAAAATTTTAGGAGAAAAGACTTCTTTTTCACAAAGAGGCTGAGTTCACTCTGCATCTCTCGGGTTGTCATGCTATACTCTCCAAGGGGGAATCTGCCCATCTCAAAGCGAGGCAGGGGCAAAACATAGAAATCTCTTTCCAAATCATTTTTTAAACCAGATTAACTTTCCCTTGTGAGTACGATGCTGAGTCACAGCATAAGCATACCTATAGCTTTTGAAATAGAATAAATGGAACCCCAAATCCCAGGAATATATATCTTTCTGTGTTTCAGTTCAACAGATAATAGTTGCCGGCTCTGGACAAAGAAGCTTTCTTCCTATAATTTCACAAGGACGGAATATCCTGAGTTCAGATTCCTTGGTGTTAAAATGCTAGCAAATTTTACCAGTGGCTTTTTTTTCTCTATTACAATTATACATATTCCTTCCCACATTGACACAGAGGATTTGGCATTAAATGGGAGTCTTAACAATATCCTTTTTGTGGAAAAGCTGAATGCCAACATGCACCGACTTGGGGAGAAAATATTGTTCCTAACATGTTACCCTTCTGCAGTAATAAGCAGCTATTCAATGAGAACTATGATCAGCTCAGGATATTGGACTCATCAGTAGGCTCTTTGTATCTCTGATCCTGATGGAAATTTCCATATAAAAATGGAAATACAAGGATATCTACAGGGAAATCACTCAAACAATTCTCAAAGTGTATTTTCAAGAATTTAATTTCTGGGTACAAATTAACTTATAGCTATTTTTTTTCATGTAACAGAAAGAATGGACCTATCTATTGATTCTTATTCTATTTTTTTCTTAACATCTTTTAATGAGATCTTTTAATAAGATCTCCCAGTTCTTTTATCTAGATTAATAGCAAAATTTGAATACAGAGCGTTTTAGTTTTTAAATCAGTAATCAGCAATTCAAATATATCCTGTGTGGTCCTGGACTAGCATCATTGGCATCATTTTCAAACTTTTAAGAAATTCAGTATCTTTGCTCCCACTCCACACCTACGTCTGCATTTTAACAAGATGCCCAAGTACTTTTACACATTACAAGTTTAGAACCTCTATCTTGCCCTAGTAGACTGGACAGAGATGTCTGCTTTTCATTTGAGGGTAAGTTTGATTTTCCTTTGATTCTCAGCAATTGAAAACCAAGTTATTATGAGTCAGCCTAAATAGTATACACAGAGAGATTCTTTGAAGAATAATGATATTTATTTGGGAACAACATTTCAAAATAAATTATGGGCACATTCAAAGTGGTTGAAGCAAGTGAAAGCTATTAAAAGGAAAAGGAAGAAATTTATATAAACTACCTGGATACCAGATTCATTGGTCTTAGAAATCTGAGGCAGGAGTTGTCAGCTCATTAGGATGAGATACCTATGCTGGGCAAGTGTTGTCACAAGAGCACCTTATCTGAATTGTCTTGGTCTTAAAGAATGTTAAAAATAAACTTTGCTAGAGAAATATGTGCATATGAGCAAGGCATGCAAAATTTAAGGACTTTTAGAACATGAAGGGACTTTTCTGAGGTTTTGAGATAGTCTTTGAAAAAATATTTATTTCAGATAGGCAAGTGTGAGCCCTTCCCTTTCTTTATTATCCAGCTCAGATTTTGTCTGGATTTGACACAGATTATTTCATCTTGATATCAGAACTTTCACATAGGTATATGATATATATGTGTATGTATATCTATATTACTAAAATTTCTGATTTAAGCATATAACAGAGAGACATATATAAAAATTAAGGCTAAAAGAGATGTGTACAAATCTTAGTTTAAATCTTGTATGTAGATATGTAAAAATTTATCGTCAGAAACAAGCCTTCTTACTGATAGTCTATTTTCTACAGATTAGAACATAGGTAAAATATACCTTTTATTTGATGCCATCACTACAATGAGTTGAACACTGAGCAAAAGTCAAGGTAGACTACGTATAAGCAAATTTGTGCATTCCTTCTAGGTAAGATCTGTGCCTCACGGTAAGAGTTAAACACAGTGATATAACATAAATAGTGAATTATAAGTTAACATTTGGCAAATAAATTATTGTGCTCATGTGTAACACTTATTTGTTTATATCAGGAGGTAATGAAATGCTTTTTCCTTTAAATTTTTCATTTGTTAGAATCATTATGAATTCCTGGGCCTGTCTTTCCTCAGGAGAATATTGGTTATTATTGATTTCTCCAGGATGCCCATTATCTTTCACCTCCTTTATCATATACTGCACTTTAAATCCTCAAGGTGGGTGGAGTTTCAAAATACAATTGCTATTGATTCTTCTGCTCTTCCTAAGCAAAGAAACAAACAAAAACAAGGCATAGTTCTTGGAATTAGACATGGTTTCATCTTTTTTTACGTAAACAAAATATTATTTTCCTAAGCAGGAAGAGTGTTCTCCTCAGCAAGTTTACACCCTTCACCACTTTTTTTAGTCTTCCAAATGAATGACAATATTTCAGTTTTGTAACTGTCTCTTAATGAATAAGAGGATTTGAAACACTCAGTATAAATATTTTGTTGAAAAATATATACAAAATACCCACAAGAACCACAATACTCACAATAACCCAAAATACCCACAATAACCAGACCTAAATGTATTTAGGTCACTTGTGGAAGATGGACATAGACTAGAACAGACTTTCTGTTTTTAAGAAGAAAAACAAGTACATAAAGTGACAAATAAGTTACTGAGAGCTAGTCATAAAAATTAAAAGGAAATATATAAACAAAAGGATATATGGAAGAAAACTGGGAACGGGAGGATGTTTAGGTTGGGGTGATGATTGAAGGTGCACTGAAGAGGTTGTGAGATCTGAATGAGACAGAAAGAAAAATGGTCCAGCTAATGAAAATCCCTAGAGTGGGAGTCTGGTCTGCTTGAGGAACAGCAGCTAGGTGAGTAAGGCTGGATCCTACAGAGTGAAAGTAAATATAAAACATGAGACTAAAAATATAGGCCTGAGAGAGATCATGAATAATTTGAAAGCTGTAAAGTTGCTATCAAAACAGCAGGAGAACAGAAATAATTTAGTTGATATTTTAAAATCTCCTTCCAACAGAGAATTCAGAGTGATCATTTCAGGAGATAAGAAAAGCAGTAGCTTTTGCATATTAGGATCACTAGAAGTCACAGTAATATATTGTACAATTTGAAAAGCTAGAAGAAAGGATTTTATATGTTGTCACAATGAATAAATGATGCATATTTGAGAATAGAGATAAATTAACCTCATGTAAATGTTATAAGTTCCTTACAGTTATCAAAATATTATATAAGACTCCACATTATGTATATACATTTTTATATATCAATCAAAAAGACTAGTAATAAGGCTGCTCCAGAAGTATAGGTAAGATCTGGATTATACATCTAGACAGTAACAGCTGGATTAGGGAAATATGCACAATTTTGGATGCTTTGTAAATGTAGTAACTAGAAAATTTACCGTCGTAGAGGAGGGAAGGAAAGGATTGAATCAGGAATAATACCAAAACTCTGAGGTTGAGTAACTATATGTGTTTGCATTTGTGTGTGCGTGTGTGTGTGTGTGTGTGTGTGTGTGTTACTGAAATCAGTTTTTGGTAAAAATGAATGAATGGGTGAATACAATTATTATTGAAAATATTAGTAGACTTATGAAGATCTCCTTGTACCTTGGTACGAGGATATTTGAGTGATGCTTTCTCAAAACAGTGCCCCATTCAATATTATATCACATAAACTTTACCAGGATGGAGCCAAAGCACTTTGATTCTTTATTACATCAGGATGAGTTGCTTGTTCTGTTTTCCTAATATGAGTATTCACTGCTATGAATTTCCCTCGTAAGATTGCTTTTATTGTGTCCCATAGATTCCAATATGTTGTATTGTTGTTGTCATTTAATTGAAAGAACTGTCTGATTTCTTCTTTAATTTCCTCTGTGACCCATTGGTTATTCAGAAGTGTGCTGTTCAATTTCCATGTGTTTATGAAATTTTTTGAGTTTCTTTTGCTATGGATCTCCAATTTCTTCGCACTATGGTCTGATAATATACAGGGGATAACTTCAATTACTTTGCACACACTTAAACATGGTCTATGTGTGTGTGTGTGGTCTATTTTGGAGAATGACCCATGTGCAGCTGAGAAGAACGTGTATTCTGATTTTGTGGGGTTGAAGACGCTGTAAACATCTGTTAAGTTCATTTGTTCAAGAGTTCAATTGAGTTCTAGTATTTCATTGCTTATTTTTTGTGTAGTTGATCTAGTTTTGACAGTGAGGTGTTGAGGTCCCCCACTACAATTGTGTTAGTTCATATATGATGTTTCATGTCCGTTAGTATTTGTTTTATATAGTTGGGTGCACTAGTGTTTGGTGCATAGATATTTATGATTGTCATGTCTTCCTGTTGGATTATTCCCTTTACAAGGATGTAGTGTCATTCTTTGTCTCTCTCTTTTTTTTTTCCATTAAGTTTATTGATACATTTTCGGTATAAAATAAAGTTACATTCATCATTGGGATCTTATACCTTTACATGAGTATCTTGGTTTTTATTTTTTTTCCCCTTCCCTTGCCCTCTCTTCACCCCCTCCACCCTTCCCTATTTGCAAAGACCTCGTTTCCATTTTTTTCTCTTCTCATATTTTTTCCTTTCCCTTTTTCCCCTTCCCCTACCCAGCACAATTACCCTGCTCTTTTAGACCTTTTCTTCCTGTTACACAATATCAGTTATAAGTTTTAAAAATTAAAATATTAAGATCTAGGAGACATTACCACAGATTTTACAGAATTTAAAAGGATATAGAAAGCATATCAAAAAAATCTTTTTTGAAATAAATTTGACAACTTCTAAGAAGTACCTTGGAAGACAAATTAATGAAACTAACTCTGGAGGAAATATAAAATTTGAATAGCACCTATTAAAGAAAGTATATCCCTAGCTTGAAAACCTACCTATATGACAACAGCAGGCTCATAAACATTTTAACTGATAAATTATATCAAACAATTAAGGAAGAAAAAAGAAGGAACACTTCTCCCCTCATTTTAGGAACTCAACGTTGTGCTAATCCTAAAACTGGATAAAGATAATAAAAGAAAAAATATGAACATAGATAGAAATTTGTTTAACAAAGCTATTGTAAGTTAGATCTGGCAGGATGTAGAAAGTGGTTTTGTTATAGGGATGGCAGTGTTGGTTCAGCTTTGGAAGATCTACCCCCAAAAGTCATCATTTTAACAGAGGAAAGGAAAAAGCCATATGATCCTGTCACTAGTTGGAGAGAAAGTATTAGACTAAATTCCACAGCTGTTCATGGTAAAAGCTATCAGGAGACTAGAAGTAGAATAGAAACTTCTCAACCGATTAAAGACATGTACGCCATACTTTCAAGGAGAATGCCTTATATAAATGGAAAAGATACAATGCTTTCTCCTTAAGGTGGGGAACAAGGGCAGATATGCTTACTCTTTAGCTATCCATTAAATTTTGAAATCTAGTCCCCACCAAAATAGTCTGGCAATAAAATGACACAACTAGGATAGGATTGGCACAGCAGAAGCAAAATCTTTATATGTAGATGAAATGATCATCTGCAGAGAAAATACTAACAAATTTCTAGGAGCCCCTAGAACTTGTACTTGAATTTAGCAGGATTAGAAAACACAAGGTATATATAAAAATTCAGGTCTGTGTATATTTGCTATAAATGAAGAATTGGATATTGAAATTTAAAAGTTATGTAGGAGTACAAAAGACCTAGAAAAGTTAAAAACAAAAACAAAAACAAAGACAGTGTTGGAAGACATTTAGTACTTAATTTTAAGACTTCTTCTTAAGCTACAGTAATCAAGGCCGTGTTGGTGTAAAGAAAGACATATAGATCATTTGAATAAAACAGAGAATCTAGAAATAGAATCACACATATATGGTCCACTGAGTTTTGAAAGATTATTTAACATTAGCATTTTATACAATATAAACTCAATTCAAGAGCCGAGGAAGAGATAGTGTTTTCAGCAAATGGCACTAGAACACCTGGCATCCATATATAAAAAATTAACCTCAACCCTTTTTTTCCATACATGAAAATAACTTGAAGGGATCTATGAACCTAAATAAGAAAGCCTAAAAGTATAAAACTTTAAGAAGAAATTATAAGGGAAAATATTTATGAAATCAGGGTAGGCAAGAACTACCTAGGATACAAAAAACATGATATATAAAAGAAAAAAATTGATAAATGAGATTTCATCAAAATTTAGAATTTTAAATGACATCATTAAAATGTAAAGAAGTCCTTAAACAGACCATATTTACAATACATATAACCTAAGACCAGAATATATAAAGAATTCTTAGAGCTCATTAATAGACAACCCAATTAAAAAGTAGACATAAGAAGAAGATATATAGCCAGTATTGCACAAGGAATGGTGTGAAACTCTAGAATCAGAAAAATACTAATCAGTACAATAATAAGATTGAATTATACACTCATTAGGGAGATGAAGTTAAAAGTTTTAAAAGCCTTGTCGTGACTTTTCCTTTTGGTTGGATTCTCCCACTTTGCATTTAATTTGTCAGGCCCAATCAATACATTCTACTGGGTTTCCTGGGGTTGTGATCCTCATTGTCTTTTCCTAGGGTATTGTGTAAAATTCTTGGAGTGCTTGTTTTTTATTCATGAATTTCCTGAGGTGCTCTTTGTCATGAAAGTATCTTATTTCTCCATCAATTTTGAAAGATAGTTTTGCAGGGTCCATCAATCTGGGTTGGAGGCTGTTTTCCTTTAGGGCTTGAAATACTTCACTCCAAGCTCTTCTTGCTTTGAGGGTTTGCATTGAGAAGTCTGCTGTGATTCTGATGGGCTTCCCTTTGTATGTGATTTGTTTCTTTTCTCTCACTGCTTGTAGAATTTTGTTCTTCTGTTGGATTTCTGGAATCCTAACTATTATATGCCTATGTGTAGATTTTTTTGATTAAGGCTAGTTGGAGTCCTATATGGCTCCCTTATCTGTATGTCAAGTTCTTTTCCCTCCTTTGGAAGTTTTCTGCCATCACTTCTGTGAACAGTTTTTTTATGTCATCTGCACTCTCTCCTGTTTCTTCATTGACTCCAGTCAATCTTATGTTATTCTTCTTTGCATTGTTTAACAGCTGCTGGATTGATTTCTTGTGCCCCCTTACAATTTTAAAGCAATTGTTCTTTTCCTCCTCACTAATTGCAATCTTATCTTCTATATGTGAAATTCTATCCTCACATTGGTTCATTCTGCTGCACAGACTTTCGGTGGAGTTTTTAATCTCTTGGAAATCTGTATCTGTTTTATGGATTCCATTTGTTTCCTATGTTGGGATTCCACCATGTTCCTCAGATCCTCTATTTTTTTATCTGTGTCCTCTCTAGATTTATTAATCATGTCTTGCACCATGAGCAAAACCTTTGCTGTTATCTGAGTAATTATTTCTGATTTCATTTTTCCCAGATCCTCTTTTGTTGCCAGTTCAGAGAGTCCAGGTTTTTGAGTATCAGATTGTTCCATCTCATTTCCCTCTGGGGTTGCTGTAGGTGATCCAGAAGTCTATTTTTGAGACTTGTTTATGTGTCTTCTCATTTCCATGGGAGGGGTTGCTTCTAGTGCCCATGCAGCTCACCTTCTGTGCCCTAGGACCTTGGGATGGCAGCAGGGGAGCTTCCTTCTGGATTCTGGGGCTGGCTGAGCTTCTCTGCCCTTGGAGCCTGGGATGGAGGTGAGGAGCTTCCTTCCAGATGCTGGGACCAGCTGAGCTTCTCTGCCCTAGGACTTCTTTGTCTCTCTTAATCAGTGTTGGTTTCAAATCTACTTGATCTGCAAAGAAGATAGCTACTCCTGCTTTTTTTCGGGTTCCCGTGTCATGGAGTATTGTTTTCCACCCTTTAACTTTCAGTCTATGAGTTTCCTTTTGAATTAAGTGTGTTTCTTGTATGCAGCATATTTTTGGATTTTGCTTCTTTTCCCATTCTGCCACTCTATTTCTTTTGATGGGTGAATTGAGACCATTAACACTGATGGTTATAACTGAAACGTATTGGCTTGTCATTACCATGACTTTTTCTTTTTGTTGGGTTCTCCCCCTTTACATTTAATTTCTTGTTGTGCCAGATGGGTTCATTCTGCTTTACTTCCTGGGATTGTGATCCTCAATGTCTGTTCCTAGGATATTGTGGAAAATTCTTTGGAGTGCTAGTTTGGTATTCACGAAGTTCCTAAGGTGCTCTTTGTCATGAAAGTATCTTATTTCTCCATCCATTTTGAAAGATAGTTTTGCAGGGTACATCAATCTGGGTTGGAGGCTGTTTTCTTTTAGAGCTTGGAATATGTCACTCCAAGCTCTTCTTGCCTTGATGGTTTGCATTGAGAAGTCTGATGTGATTCTGATGGGCTTTCCTTTGTATGTGATATGTTTCTTTTCTCTGACTGCTTGGAGAACTTTGTTCTTCTGTTCAGTTTCTGGAATCTTAACAATTATATGCCTATGTGTAGATTTTTTTTTGATCAAGCCTATTTGGAGTCCTATATGCCTCACTTATCTGTATGTCAAGCTCTTTCCCCCTGCTTGGGTAGTTTTCTGCCATCACTTCTGTGAAGAGATTTTTTATGTCATCTGCACTCTCTCCTGTTTCTTCATTGACTCCAATCAGTCTTACTTTATTCTTCTTTGCATCATCTAGCAGCTGCTGGATTGATTTCTCATGTTCCCTTATAATTTTGAAGCAATTTTTCTTTTCCTGGTCATTAATTGCAATCTTATCTTCTATATCTGAAATTCTGTCCTCACGTTGGGTCATTCTGCTCTGTAGACTTTCAATTGAGTTTTTCATGTCCTGGAAATCTATTTGCATGTGTTTTATGGATTCCATTTGTTTCCTATGTTGGGATTCCATCATGTTCCTGAGCTCCTCTCTAGATTTCTTAATCATGTCTTGCACTAGGAGAACAATTTTTCTTGTTATCTGAGAAATTATTTCTGATTTCATTTTTTCCAGATCCCCTTTTGTTGCCAGTTCAGTGGGTCTAGGTGGTTCAGTATCAGCATGTTCCATCTCATTTCCCTTTGGGGTTGCTGTAGGTGATCTGGAAGTCTGGTTTTGAGACTTATTTACGTGTTTTCTCATTTCGAATGGGTGGGGATGCTGTTGGCACCTGCATGGATTCCCTCCTCTAAGCTGGGAGAAGTGGGACAGGGGCTGATAGTAGTGGTAGGGATGGTGGCCCAAAAGCCCTTTTCTCTGGGCTGGGAGCAATGGGAGGGGTGGTGGCTGGGAAGCCCCTTCCTCTGGACCAGGAGGAGTGGGACAGTGGCTCAGAAGCTCCTACCTCTGGGCTGGGAGCGGTGGGAGGGATGGTGGCCCAGAAGCCCCTTCCTCTGGGCCAGGAGTGGCAGGAGAGGAGGTGGCCCAAAAGCCCTTTCCTCTGGGCTGGGAGCAGAGGGAGGGATGGTGCTTGGTAAGCCCCTTCCTCTGGATCAGGAGCAGTGGGACGGCGGCTCAGAAGCCCCTACCTCTCGCCAGGAGCGGTAGGACTCAGTACAGTGGTCTGGTGGTCTGGTGTCCTCTGCATCTTTGTAGTGTGGAACCAGGTGGCTGCCTGTCTGCATCGAGCTGATTCGGTGTGTTCTGCATGACTTGCAACCTCGGTAGGGCGTTCACAGATCTGCCTTTCTGCAGCGGGCTGATTTGGTGTGTTCCCTGAGACTCACTTCAAATTCTTACAAGTGCTTTTTATTTTTCATCCTTTTGATAATACCCAATCAAATAAGTATGAGATATCTCATTGTGAGTTTTATTATTAGTTTTCCGAGTAGAAATGTAGAATTTTTTTTTGGCAGTTGCGTGTCCTTCTTTTGAGAAATGTCTGATCAATTTCCTTGCCCGTTTTTTTTTTTTTTTTTTGACAGGATTGTTTCCTTGTCACTGAGTAGTTTGAGTTCATTATGAATTTTGAGTGTTAGCCTCTCAATCAATGTATGTCTGGAAGATAGTTTCTCCTATTCCACAGATTGTCTAATCACTCATTTGTTTCCTTTTCTGTATAGAAGTTTCTCAGATTGAAGCATTCCTATTTGTCTATTCTTTGCTTTAGCTATCTGTGTTTTGGGTATATAAATAAGAAATGTTTGCCTAGACCAATATCATGGAGTTTTTTCCCCTTTGTTTTCTTCTTTGAGCTTTATAGTTTTAGGCTTTAAGTGTGAGTTCTTATATCATTTTGAATTGGTTTATGCCTAAGGGTTGCGTGGTTATTTTCATTCTTCTGTATGTGCATAGCCAGTTTTTCCAACTGGATAACTTCATTTATTGAAAAGGCTGTACTTTTCCAGGTGTATGTTGTTGGAAACTTTGTCAAAAATCATCTGAATGTAGGAATTTGGGTTTATCTGCTTTCTCTATATTATTCTATTGATTTGATATGTCTGTTTTTGTTCTAGTGCTGTGCTGTTTTGATTCTTATTTTCTATTTCTGCAAAGAGTGACATTGGAATTTTCATAGTAATTACTCAAATCTGTGGATTACTTAGGTAGTATGGAAAATTTTACAATATTAATTATTCTAAACTACAAATACAATATATTTTTTCACTTATATATGTCAGCTTCAATTTCTTTTATCCATGTTTTTTAGTTTTCAGTATACAGATCTTTCACTCCTTTGTTAAATTTAATCATAAGTATTTTTAGATGCTATTGTAAATGAGATTGTTGTCTTAATGTAAAAGATTAATATTTTATTAACATGTATTAGTTGTACATATTAATGGGGAGCTAATGTTATGTTTCAACAAATATCTTAGATGACACCAATTAAATCCATTCTCCCTCTATTAACCTTTACCTTCCAAACCATTCTGGAAAGCCTTTAGAAATCTCTATTTTACATACAGTTAATGTTTGTTTAGCTCTTATATATGAGAGAGAATATGAAGTACCTGTCACTTTGTGTCTGGTATATTTTACTTTACAAACTGTCCTCCAGTTTCATCTATTTTGCTGTAAATGACAGTATTTATTTTTTAATGACTGAATAACATTCCATTTTGATTGTATACAAAACTTTCCTTATCTACTCATCTATTCGTGTTTATCTAGGCTTTTGGTTGCCAAGGTTAGTGTTAAGCTAGGTTTCCCATTAGTCACACACCACCAGGGACCTGTACACTTTTGGTCCAGAAGGCTGTACTTTTGGCTCACTCTAAAGCTGCTAGTAATGTAACTCAAAACATATGCTCTTCCACTAGTGTGCAGGTTTCCATCTGATCCTGGAACAGTTCTAGAAGATCCGTTTGTGACTTGTGGTCTGTACATGGGAGTATTGTTTCTACCTGGAATTGGGTCTCACTGTGGTATGCCTTGCACTGGACTATAAGACAAGATATTTGTATAGCTGTGTGCCCTCCTCCCTTGTGAGCAGAATCTTTCTCTCTGCTTTGCCACCTAAGGTTGGAGAGAGTGGTAGAATCAGTCAACCACTTAGCTAATAACATTTCAGTGGATTACTCAGTCTACTTGTATTGGCTTCTCTGTAGGTATTCCTGGGGTTCTGCCTGGCACTAGGCTTCACCATGGAGGGACCAGTGCTGGATTATGAGTCTAAGGCCTGTATTTCATTTCTCTTCTGGAGGAGGAGAGGAAGGAGTGACATAAGCAATTCTTTCTTTCCTGCCTTTAAAAATACATCTTTTGCTTTTATCATACTAAAAGCAAAAGCTGTTGTCTCATTCTACTTTCTTATGTCTTCTGAAGGGAGTTTGGTGCATGAGAAGCTATTCAACTTGTTGTGTCTGTGGAAGATGATCATGGGTTATCAGAAGACCTTAATCAATCAGCCACCATCTTCTGTGCTTTTTCTCTGCACTTTTCCTGGGGGGTAAGCTCTTATAAATTATATCTATATCTATATGTAGATATATAGATATAGATATATTTGTTCTGGAAGTTTTCTCAGTTGCCTAGTGGAATGTTTCAACTGCCTTTGACTTCTTGTTCAGGAATTTGATCTCTGGTTAGTTGTTTATTTGGTTCATCTAGTAGTGGAGGAGAATAAGAGGCCTCAGCTCCCATCATGTTGCTAAGGTCAAATTCAGCAGCTATGTTGAGTCATTTGAAACTTTCTCTTTCTCTTTCTTTTGATTAAATCCTTTCAGGAATTAGAAGTCCAACTGGTATAAAATATCCACCAACAATATATACTACATCAGAAAACAGTCCTTGAAAAAACAAAGGGCTATCTGAAAACTCAAAATATACGTGGACATTTATGACACTTAAGAGAGTAAATGGATATTTGTGGTGATTGCAGACAATCCAAGAAATGATAGGTTATGTGTTCCAAGTAGGATTTATAATGAAGAGTTTTGATCTATACTTCAGACACCATATAGAATACACACACACAATTCCAGATGGATCCAAGTCAAGTATGATGTATTGATATCATACTCTGAAGCAGGGTAAATCTACCTAGATGACAGAAAACATATATTAGCATCTAAATGGAATGTTTTCAATTCTTCTAATTGCACATTAAGTTCCTTTAAACTCCTTCTTGCAACTGATAGTGTAAACAAGAGTTAAAATGATTAAAAGGAATAATTGATAATTTGAAATAGGAAAAAAGGTCCAAAGACAAAGGAGTGAAGGGAGGGGAAGGGGAAAGGAAAAGAGGGAAAGGAAAAACTATGAGAAAAGAAAAAAAAATGGAAATGAAATCTATGTAAATAGGGAAGGGTGGAGGGGATGAAGGGTGCACAGGTAATGGGGAAAAAAATAAGAACCAAGATACATCATGTGGAGGTACAAACACCCAATGATAAATGTAAACGAATTGTATACCTAAAATGTACCAATAAAAGAACTAAAAAACAAAAACAAAACCAAAAAAAACTCCTTCTTGCCCTTTGTTTGTGACTTATCCAAAAGTGTCAGTGTAAATGTTTAAAGCACAATTTTTGACAAATCATTGGTGATTCATTCATGTTTTATGTAAATTTAAGAGTGGTTTTCTCCTTTTGACTCAATTCACTTGGTATATATTTTCTTTAAATTATTACCTGAATTTCATTTTAAAAAATATTACACATTTTAAAAAATACCAATAGTATAAAGTTAAAAATAAATAATGGGCTAGTACAGGCTGTTATACCTTCGTTTTCTTTAATAATTATGGACTGAGTGCTTAATTATATTTTAGATTCAGTCATGCACATCTATATGCAATATTAAGCTAAAAACTAGGTAAAAATGAATAGCAATGAAATTAGAGTACTTCCATTTTCTTATTATTAGGTCAATGATTTAAGAATATGCAAATGAATAATGGTAATAGAGAGAAATTTAACAAATAAATTTTACTTCTTTATGATGTCAGTGATGAAGATACATATTTTTTTCTTAGATGAAAGAATTAGCAGAACATAAAACACAATAGTGTTTTTCAGTAAGGGTCATTGGATAGAGACAATGACCTTTCTTTGAAAAAGCAAAATGAAAATTTAAAATTTATGTATCGACAGCATGTCACTTTTCAGATTTACCCTTAGCACAGGGCTATTTTAAATCTCAGAAAACATACTATTTTTTCTACATTAAGGACAAAAATGTCCACTGTATTGCAAACTACCCAGTAACACAGAAACTTTAGGGAAGCAAGGGGAAATTATTTTCCATCCAAGTTATTTTAGAGAAAATAGTTGCTTTTCTTTGAAAATTATTTTTAATATATATATCTGTATTGTCACTTTCTGAACAATAATAAAATTGGATCATTTTATTTCTATTGCAGTTACCTTTAGGTCAGAGCTGCTAAATCTTAAGTTGTTAATACTGTGAATAAATAAATACATTGGTCTATCTTGAGTTACAATGCTATTTTGGTACTTCTGCCTACTTGGCCAACCCTAGGAACAAAAACAAGAAAAGGACCTTTTAGAAGGATCAAATCCAATTGAGCAATAGTGTATCCCTAATGTTATTTTTCTGCCTTTTATGTTATGTTCGCTTAAACAGCTATTGCCAGGCACCCCAGGATTCCCACTCTGTTGGAAATCACTTCTGTTGAAAACAATGCAGAGTCAGAGATTTAAGAATGTTTCCTGATGCTTATGGCTGAACTCCAGTATTGCTTTAGCGTCTCATTGCTCTGTTTCCCAGGAAAGATATTTAGTACTGAAAGAGCTAATACTTTGAAGTAACTTAGAAAAAAATCTAAAGAGATTAAACCTGGAATGAATGAAAAAATCAACATGTATAGAAATCAAATTAATGCCAAATTGTGGCGAGGCTAATAGGGAAACCAAAATTGTTGCTTTCTACACTGAGGTTAAATCTCTTTCAGGAATCTCCTTGCTGGTAAAATTCAAGTCATTGAATGCTTAGCACCACAATGACTCTTTTGCATGTTCCTGTTTCTACACATTCTGGCTCCCCACCTCTTATTAGCCACTGTTTCTATTATCTTTTTTCTTGCAGTGTTAGGGATCAAACAGCAAACAGTGAGCAACACACCCAGCCCTATCTATTACACTTTCATGGTAAATTCTCCTCTTAGAAACCCTCTCTTAATCAAATATACCTATATAAAGAGTTACTCTCTTAAATGATGATGGACTTTCTGGATTGGTGAAAAAAATCTAGGTGCTGCAAGGATGTCATGCCCAGAAAGGACACGGATATTACCCCCACCACCACCACCACCACCACACACACACACACACACACACACACACACACTTTGTCCTGTGCATCTCTTCTATTTGGCTGTTCCTGTGTTGTAGGCTTCATAATAAACTGAGAACAGTAAGTTAAAAAAAAAAAAAGTAATCCTCTCTTACTCAAGAATGTTGTAGAAGAGACCTTATTAGGTATTCATTGATGTTACTCAACAGCTGGTTTTATATCTTCAAGATTTTCTTTTCTGGATCATTCCCATCACTATTCAAATGTAGCAATATTTATCATGTATGGAAAACAATTTTTTTGGTCAAAAACATATTTTTGCTACCACTACATTTTGTGGCTCATACATATGACAAAACCCTCAAAAAGTAATCAGTATTCACTGTCATCAATTCCTTTATTACCAGATTAACTTAATTACAATGAAAATAGCATTCCTACCACTCTATTGAAATTAATGTGATCAAGGACCTCCATGTTCCTAAATATAATAGTTAAGGTTCAGTCATAATTTTACTCAAACTTTTAATAATTACAATTATTTTTTTACTATGGTGTACATTCCTAGCTTTCTCTAACTGGTTTCTTGTTTAGCCTGTTCTTTACTAGTTCCTAATTTTATTTCTGAAATTTAAACTTCAAAATGTTTCAAGACTAAGTCTTTGGGTCTTTTCATTTTTCAGTCTACACTAAATTATTGAGCCCTATAAATTTAAATAATGTCCATAGGCTGATGAGTTAATGTCTTCTCATAGCTTGATAACTCTTTTCAGTGTTGAATAATATTCCATTGTCTGGATATACCACAGTTTATTTATTCATCTATTGCAGGGCATCAATTGTAAGATTTTTTTGGATGAATGCTAAGTATAATTGCTGGATCTTACAGTAAGAGCACAATTTGTTCCATAAGAAAATATTAAACTAGTGGTTGTAATATTTTTTGCATTTTTATAAATAATGGAATAGAATTCTGGCAGATCCATATCTCTAATGCTATTTGATGTTATCAGTGTTCTGATTTTTGACCATTATAATAGATACGTATTGATATCTTAGTGTTTTTTTAAAAATTTACATCTTCCTAATCAAGATAAAAATATTTTTTCATGTGCTTATTTTTCTTTGGTGAGGTATCCTTTAAGACTTATTTTTTAAACCTGTTGTTTGTATTCTTATTGCATTTTAAGAGTTCTTTGTATATTTTGGATGAGTTATTTATCAGATATGTGTTCTGGAAATATTTTCTCTTAGTCTGTGGCTTATCTTTTCATATCCTGATGGTTGTCTTTCACAAAGCAGGAAGCTATAATGAAGTCCAACTTATGATGCTTTTTTCTTTCAAGTATTGTGCCATTGGCATCATATCTAAAAGGTGAAGTCCATCTAGATTTTGTCCTCTGATATCTTCTAGAAGTTTTATAGTATTGTATTTTCCTCTATAGTTTGGTTGGAGTTAATTTCTGTGTAAGATTTTTATCTTGACTAACTTTTCATTTTGCATGGTGATGTCCAATTGTTTAAGCATCATATATTGAAAAGGCTTACCTTTGCTCCAGAGGTTCTAGTTCATCACATTTTGCTCTTTTGTAAAATATCAATTGACTTATTTATGTGAATCAATTTCTGGCCTCTGTACTCTGTTCTATTGACCTGTCTGTTATTTTGCTAACACCACAATGTCCTCTTTATTGCAGTTTTATAGTAAGGCTTGTTGGGTATTGTCAGTCCCCAAAGTTTGTTTTCTTTCAATATCGTATTGAGTATTGTAGATCTTTTTGTCTCTCCATATAGAATTAAGGATCAGTTGGTCAACATTCATAAAATGACTTGCTGTGATTTTGATTTGGATTGCATTGACAATATGTGGTGGACTAATTAATGGCAAATTTGAGTGGGAACACCTAGCTGAAAAGAGTCAGCGTGGTTCTTGGTGTGGAAGATCCATCTGAGGATTGTTGGTGTTATGGCACAAAAGGAGAATGGAAGGGGAAGATTTCATGCTGCCGATCTTTAAGAAGCTGCTTATCAGTAGGTTTTCTTCAAAGGAGCTTTGACTCCTTTCTTGCTTCAGGAGAGCTTCAATCCTTGTCTTCATCTTGGACATCATCTCCTGGCTTCCAGTGAAGATCTCTCAGGCTTCTGGCACCGATCCTTCAACCTGCCAGCACAGACTTGGTGCAGATCCTTGTTATGGACTTGCACAGAACACTCCACGGACTCCAAGGACTGAATCCTTCCAGTCTCCAGTGTGCAGACAGACATTTTGCACTCTTCCACATCTGACTCTAGTAAGCATTGACTAATATGCTATATAAGAAAGCTGGGGAAGAAATGATAGCTTGGTAATATTGAGTCTTCTTTCATGTACAAGGACAATATTATTGGTCAGCTTTTAGTTGCTGGGACACCAATACCTGACATCCACAACTCAAAAGAGGAAAGGTTTAATTTAGCCCATGGTTTCAGAAGGTTTAGTATATTGTGGCTAGCTGCGAGGCACAAATACCATGGCAGAAGGTTGTGATGTAGGAAAGCTGTTAACTTCACAGATGGGAATCAGAACATGGGAAGTGACCCAGGCAGCAAAATAATATTGGAGAAATGGCTCCATGATCCACTCAGACACATTCAGAAGTGTGTTTTAGTAATCTTCCAGGTGGTTCTTAAGTCAATCAAGTTTGCACAATTAGGTTTAACCGTCACAACTGTCTTTCCATTTATATAATAATTGTTCACTTTATTTTATCAGAATTTTAATATTTTTCTCATATATCTTGCATATATCTTTTTAAAATTTACACTGAAATATTTTTAGGGGTGATAATGTAAATGACTATTTTATTTCATTTTAGAAGCTAGATATCAAACCAGAGGTCTCATACATGACAAGTAAGTGCCCAGTCACTGAGCTATACCTCCAGTCCTAGGCATTTTGGTTTTTATTTCACATTTCACTTGATCATTGGTAATAAATAAGAAAATAATTGACTTATCTGTATTAATCTTGCATCTTGGAACATATTGTAACTCTATTAATCTAGGAGATTTTTAAAAATCTAGGATGTTTTTGGTGACTCTTTTGGATATTTTGCATAGACAAAAAAATCAGCTGTTAAAAGAAAAAAAAATATGTCTTCCTTTCTAATAAGCATAAATTTTGGAATCTGCAGCACAATGTTGAAATGAGTATTAAGAGAGGACTATCCTTCCCTTGTTTCTGCACTTAGTGGGAAAACTTATCTCTCACCATTAAGTGGTGAGAAACTGTAGGTTCTTTGTATCTATTCTTTATTAAATTGAGGAGGCTTCCATATATTTCCAGTTTACCGACAGTTTTCAGCATTAGTGACTGTTGGATTTTATCAAATGCTTACTTAGGTCTTTAATATGATCAGGTGATTTTTCCATTTAGTTTGTCTTTTGATATAATTGCATTAACTCATTTCCAAATGTTAAATCAGCTTTTCATATCTGGGATAAATCTCACTTGGATGTGGCCTAAAATTCCTTTTATAAATTGTTGCATTTGATTTGCTAATATTTTGTTAAGTATTTTTGAAATAAAGTTCATAGGGCATCAGACTATATTTCTTGATTTTTCTTCCTATAATGCTTTTATCTAATTTTGATATTAGGGTGATTCTTGCCTCAGACTATTGGGAAATATTCCCTCTGATTTTAACTTCTGAAATACTGTAGATAATTGGCATTATTTCTTCCGTAAATGTTTGGTAGAGGCCCACCCCATACCATCAGTAAGTGCTCACAGACCCTGGTGAGCAGCAGTGTGGACCAGAGCCATGCAGCTGCTAGTAGATCCCAGTCAGGGCACTGCTCACACACCAGTGGCTTGGGCACACAAGTCTAAGCCAAATGGCCATGCAGAAAAGAGCTGCACAGGTACACAAGCATCAGCCAGAGGCCTGCTCCATACCATTGATAAGAGCCTGGAGACCCCAGCCAGAAGCCTGCTCTGACACCAGGGTATGGGATGCATAGCTTGCAGTGAACAGCCCTCCCAGACAACAGCTACATAGGGGGTTAGGCCCTAGCCAGAGGCACAACTAGATGCCACCTGAAATGTGCACAGGCCACAGCTAAAAGCCTGCCCAGACAACAGGTCAGCTCAGGGACCCAGAAGGCAACCACCCTGAACCCAGGAATTGGTACACTGGTGAACAGCAGAGAAAAGGTTACTCAGTGTCTTGCTGAGAACTGACAATGACTGGGTGAGCAAAAAGTTGCCTCAATAAAGGTACACTAGGCTGCATGTATTGAAATGAGAAGACATGTGAATAAGTCTCAAAAGCAAACTTCCAGATTACATAAGGCAACCTCAAGGGGAAAAGAGATGGAACAATCTGATACTCAAACACCTGGACTTCCTGAACTGGCAACAAAAGAGGATCTGGAAAAAATGAAATCAGAAATAATTTCTCAGATAACATCAAAGATTGTGCCCATAGTGCAAGAAATAATTAATAAATCTAGAGCAGACACAGATAAAAAAATAGAGGAGCTGAGGGACATGATGGAATCCCAACATAGGACCCAAATAGAATCCATAAAATGAATGCTAACAGATTTCCTGGAGATGAAAAACTCCACTGAAAGTTTAGGTAGCAAAATGAGTGACGGCAAGGATAGAATTACAGATATAGAAGATAGGATTGCAATTAGTGATCAGGAAAAGAAAAATTTCCTTAAAATCATATGGGACCATGAGAAATCAATCTAGCTGCTGCTAGACAATCCAAAGAAGAATAACATAAGACTGATCGGAGTCAATGAAGAGAAAGGAGAGAGTGCAGATGACATAAAAAACTGTTCACAGAAGTAATGGCAGAAAACTTCCCAAATAGGGGAAAAGAAATTGACATACAGATAAGTGAGGCATAAAGGACTCCAACTAGCCATGATAAAAAAAACTACACCTAGGCATATAACATTTAAGATTCCAGAACCCCCCAAAAAGAACAAAATTCTACAAGCACTTTGAGAAAAGAAAGAAATCACATACAAAGGAAAGCCCATCAGAATCACAGCAGTCATCTCAGCACAAACCCTGAAGGCAAGAGGAGTTTGAAGTGATGTATTTCAAGCCCAAAGAGAAAAATCCTCCAATCCAGATTGATGTACCGTACAAAACTATCTTTCAAAATTGATAGAGAAATATGATACTTTCATGACAAAGAGCACCTGAGGAAATTCATGAATACCAAACCAGCACTCCAAAGAATTTTAAACAATATCCTTGGAAATGACATTGAGGATTAAAACCCCAGAAAACCTAGCAGAATGAATCCATCAGGCATGACAAGAAATTAAATGCAAAAGGGGAGAATCCAACAAAAAGAAAAAGTCATGATAAGGATAAGTTATTACATATCAGTTATAACCACAAATGTTAACATTCTCAATTCACCAATGAAAAGGAATAGACTGGTAGAATATGTCAAGAAGCAAGATCCAACAATATGTTGCATGCATATATTTATTTCAAAATGAAACTCATAGAATGAAAGCTAAAGGGTGGAAAACAATATTCCATGTGACAAGAATCCAAAAAAAAAAAAAAGTGGTAATATCTATCCTTTTTGCAGATCAAGTGGATTTCAAACCAACACTGATTAAGAGAGAAAAAGGACACTACATCCTTGTAAAGGGAACAATCCAAGAGGAAGAGATGACAATCATTAATATATATTCACCAAACACTAGAGCGCCCAACGATATAAAAAATTACTAACAGACATGGAAAATGAAATAAACACTAATACAATTGTAGTGGGGGACTTCAACACCCCACTGTCACGAATAGATCAACTAGACAAAAAATAAACAGTGAAATACTAAACTCAAACTCTTGAACAAATGAACTTAACCAATGTTTATAGAGTGTTCCATCCCACAATATCAGAATACATATTCTTTTCAGCTGCACATGGTTCATTCTCTAAAATAAACCATATACTCACTCATAAAACTCATAAAATGTATAAGTAAAAAGGAATTGAAGTTATCACTTGTACATTATCGGACCATAGTGTGATGAAACTGGAGATCAATAGCAAGAGAAACTGCAAGAATTTCATAAACACATGGAAATTGAACAACACACTTTTGCATAACCAATTGGTCACAGAGGAAATTAAAGAAAAAATCAGACATTTTCTACAATTAAATAACAATGCCATTACAACATATTGTAATCTATGGGACACAATGAAAGTAATCTTACAAGGGAAATTCATGGCAGTGAATATTCATATTAGCAAAACAGAGCAAGCTCAATTAAGCATCCTGATGCTGAACCTCAAGCTTCTAGAAAAAGAATAGCAGGACAAACCCAAACCTCATACAAGAGAGGAAATTATAAAGTTCAGAGCAGAAATCAATGCAATGGAGACTAAGAGAATAATACAAAAAGTCAATGAAGCCAAGAGTTGGTTCTTCAAAAGAATAAACAAATTTTAAAACTGCTTAGCCATTCTTATCAGAAAAGGATGAAATTTCAATGGACCCAGCAGAAATCCAGAGGATCATCAATACATACTTCAAGAATCCATATGCCAATAAGATGGAAAACAGAAGAAATAGAGAGACTCTTAGACATGTCTGAATTAACAAAATTGAGTGAAAAAGGCCTTAAAATTCTAAACAACCTAATATCAATCTATGAAATTGAAAATGTAATTAAAAACTTACCAACTAAGAAAAGCCCAGGTCTTGATGGCTTCACTAATGAATTCTACAATACATTTAGAGAGGAAATATTGTCCCTACTGTTAAAACTCTTAAATGAAATTGAAATGGAGGCAATACCCCTAAATTCATTCCTAGAATAAAGCATCACCTTGATCTCCAAAGCAGAGAAAGACCCAACTGAAAAAGACAAATATAGGCTATTCTTACTAATGAACATAAATGAAAAAATCCTTACTAAGATACCGGCAAATGGAATGCAGAAGATCATCAAGAAGATCATACACCCTGACCAAGTGGGATTCATCCCAGGGATGCAGGGATGGTTCAACATACGCAAATCAATTAAAATAATACACTATATCAATAGAGCCAAGGAAAAAAATAACATATGATCATCTCAAGAGATGCAGAGAAAACATTTGACAAATTCCAATATGCATTTTTTGATAAAAACCCTAAAAAATTGGAATAGATGGTCTCTGCCTCAATCTGATAAAATCGATCTATGAAAAACCAACAGCCAATGTTATACTAAATGAGCAAAAACTGAAATCCTTCACACTAAAATCAGGAACAAGACAAGGATGTCCAATATCACCACTCCTGGTTAGTACAGTTTTGGAAGAATTAGCCATGGCAATTAGAGAAGAAAAAGAAATGAAAGGAATAAAGATGAGAAATGAAGAAGTCCAATTGTCATTATTTGCAGATGACATGATACTCTATATAGAAGACCCTAAGAACTCCAGGAAAAGTCTTCTAGACTTAATAACCAAATTCTGTATAGTAACTGGATACAAGATCAACACATAAAAATCAACAGCTTTCCTGTACACAAAGAACAGACTCTCTAAGAGAGAAATAGGGCAAATATTTCCTTTCACAATAGCATTGAAAACACTGAAATACCTAGGAATTAACCTAACAAAAGAAATCTAAGACTTCTTCTCTGAAATCTATAGCACTCTGAAAAGAGAGATTAAAGATTATATCAGAAAATGGAAAGACATCCTCTGCTCCTGGGTAGGAAGGATCAATATAGTGAAAATGGCCAAACTTCCAAAACTGTTATATAGATTCAAAGCAATCCCAATTGAAATCCCAGGAACATACTTAATGGACCTTGAGAAAACAATCCAAAAATTCATTTGGAACAAGAAGAGACCTAGAAGGGTAAAAGCAATCCTAGGCAACAGAGACATGGCAGGGGGTATCACAACCCCCAATTTGAAACTATACTACAAAGCTACTGTGATAAAAACAGCATGGAACTGGCAAAGAAACAGACCTGAGTACCAGTGGAACAGATTAGAAGAAGCAGAAACAACTCCAGACACTCTCAGCCACCTCATGTTCAACAAAGGAGCCAAATACCCTCACTGAAGGAAATATAGCCTCTTTAATAAATGGTGCTAGAAAAACTGAGTTTCACCTGCCAAAGTTTAAAACTAGACCTATATCTCTCACTATGCAGTAAACTAAAATCGAAATGGATTAAATATCTAAATATTAAAACAGAAACATTAAACCGGATGGAAGAGAGATTAGGTAGAACTCTGGAAGACCTTGGTGTAGGAAATGATTTTATGAACAAAACCTCAGTTGCTCATGAAATAGCACAAACAATCAACAAGTGGGATCTCTTCTTATTAAAAAGCTTCTGCACAGCAAGAGAAACCAACAACAGTGTGAAGAGACAACCCACAATGTGAGAAAAAATTTATACCAGCTGTTCATCAAACAAATGTTTACTATATAGAATATATAAAGAACATTAAAAACTCAGACCTCCCATATTTAAAAATCCAATCCAAAAATGGACGTCTGAATTGATCCCTCAGACAAATTTCTCAGACAAATAATTTCTCACAAAAAAAATTAGAAATAGCAAGTAAACATTTGAAAAAATCTTCAACATCAGAGAGATGCAAATGAAAACAATGCTGAGATTCCACCTCACCCCAGAAAGAATGCCTGTTATCATGAAATCAACCAATAGCAAGTGCTGGTGGGGCTGTTGGGAAAGAGGAACCTTGCTTCACTGCTTGTTGGAGTGTAGACTGGTGCAACCATTGTGGAAATAAGTATGGAGATACCTCAAAGAACTAGGACTGGAAGTCCTATTTGACCCAGCTATTCCTCTGCTGGGTATCTTCCCAAAAGAATTAAAAGCATCATACCACAGTGATATATCTGCACCCATGTTCATAGCGGCACAGGTTTTAATAGCTACAACTTGGAAACACCCCAATTGCCCATCAACCAGAGACTAGATAAAGAAAATGTGATTTTTCTATAAAATGGAGTACAACTTAGCCATAAAGAATGAGAAATTAGAGACATTTTTATCTAAATGGATCCACGTTCAGGCAATACTCTTAAGTGAAATAAATAGGACAAATATGTGTAAATACCAAAGTTTCTCTAGTCTGAAAAACTGAAAGTGTAAATAAGGACTGAAAAATAAAATAGATAATGAGAAATAGTAAGAAAAGGAATAAAGGGAAAGTGGAAAGGATCGAGGCGAGGAAAGAAGGGAATGGAATTAAAATGAGAAAATGAAAAAATGGAAACAATGTCTTTGTAGATGGGGGGGATGGGTTAAAGGGATGGAAGGGAAATGGGGAAAAAATAAGAACACAGATAGAGTATGTAAAGGTGCAAATCCCCAATGATGAATGTCATTATATTGTATACCTAAAGTATACCAATAAAATTAATAACATTAAAAACATTTGGTAGAACTCACCTATAACTATTCCTTCCTATTCTAAAAAATAGGCATTGATTCAATTTATTTAGCAAATGCAAGTATATTCATATTATCTAGCTCTTCTTATATATTATTATTTCATAATTTGCAGATTATATCTTTCAAAGAAGTGGTCAATTTACTCTAGGTAATCAAATTCATGAGCATATTTTTGCTTATAACATAATATCATTACACTTTTATTTACAGTGAGCTTCTAACCATATTCTGTGTCATTTTAATTAGTAACCTATATTCTATTTTTTCTTAGCCTTACTAGAGTCTTTCCATTTTATTGATTTTTTTCAAAGAAATTGCTTTTCATTTCCTTGATTTTGTTGTATATTTTTCTTTATTTTCACTGTTGGAACCTGGTAGATGTCTAGGAGATAAGATTTGCAAAAATGTGAGTGTTAAATATAGTGACTAGATGTCTCCAATAATTTTTATTTCTTAGACAGCGATGCACTGAGACTCCTGAAAATTTTCAATCATAGTTTTTGTTTTCTAACTCCAGCAGTATTTTCCATAGAGATTTCTACTCCTTTATGCTGGTATTCTATGCATGTGTTTGTATGTAACTCAGATTTTGGGTGGATGATTTTTCATGAAACTTCACTTCTATTACAAATCTAAAGAGCTGTTGACTTTTCAGTTTCTTCAGATTTTTATTTATAGTTAGGATACAGTAGGTAATATCTAAATTCCTTTTGTTACAGTAGATATCAGAACTTCTCAATTTTATAAAATTTGAAGAAAACTTTAGATTTTTATTGAGATACCTTCAAGTTCAGAGACTTTCTTAACCATGCTTAATAGACAGCCTTCATTTCTATTCCAGTGAAACTTTATAGACTTTGATTAAATCATTTATTTAACCAAACTGTGTAAATTCAGACAGCTTTAATAATTGACTGAGATATTTTCAAATGAGTAATGTGGATTAGGCTGAATTTTGAGTCATTTTGTCAAAGACATATCTCAGTTCATGCACTTTATAGTTGTGGGATCTTGGGTAAGTTATTCAACTTCTCTACATTCAATCTCCTCTTCTTTTAGGTAAGGGTAATGAACAATAAGTTGTTTATATTCTTTATAACATTTAGTCTTCCAAACAGCACAGTGATATAAAGTTTGTATCCTAAATAAGCTTAAATTATAAATGTTTAATGTTTTGACATTGCCTTTGTTTGATGTTTCTTTTCCTTCTCCCTGGCTCTCTGCTATTGTAATTCCTGTTTGCTAAATGTACTTAGTAGGTAGAAGAGGGAGGTCTCTAGGGTGTTGGGTGGTGCAGTGAACATCAAGAATAGCAAGGATCTATGTTAGGCCATCACTTTACAATATGAGTCACACTATGACAGAGTGTTAGTTATTCCTTGATTATTTAATAACCACAAATTTAGATATACTGATAGTCAACTATAATTTAGACAACTGAAATATGTTACCAGGTAAACATGGCTGCCAGAGTCGTTTCTCTTCTGTGAATATTTTTCTATTTGTTGTAATACTTCAGAGCCTTCTTACCTGCCATGAACATAGAGTTGATTTTTAAAGATGTTTGAACTTCATTTTTAATACTAATTGTAAATTAGTATGATAAGCAGAGAAAATCAGAAAGACCTATTTAGAAACAACCATAAAACTTTTAACATGTCTCATAACAGAAGCATAGCTATAACATTATTATTTTAATTGAGTCTTGATTGTATAATATGATGTTTAGTTTCTATGTATTTGCTATATATAGTGATTTCATTCACTTTGGTGGATTGATACATATACATATCACATCTTGAGCATTTTTATTCTCCTCTTCTTTCTTCCTCCTACCACAGATCCTCTTCCCAGCTCAGTAGATTCTACCTCCCTGTTTTTTATCATTGTTTTTTAAAACTGTTGCTCTTATTCTTCAGGAACATCCATTTTCTGATGGTGGAGAAAATGGGAAATGTGGCTTTGTTTTCAAAAAATAGAAATTAAAAATTTCATTTAAGGAATTTAATTAATCATGGCCACATTCATGATCATATTGAATTTCAACGTAACTTTTTACTTTAAAATTACTTAGAAACATTAGTTTTTAGTTTAAAACTGCTTAGAAACTATCTGCTATGGTTTCAATATAGTGTATCCTCTAAAGGTTCAGGTACTAGAAGTTTGGTCTCGGGGTGGTGGTGTTAAGATGGTAGAAACTTTAAGACATAAGGCCTGGTGAAAGGTAATTAGATGATGGGAGCCTTCACCTTCATTAATGAATTAGTGCTTCCTCATGAGAGTGGGTCAAGTCTTATTGAACTGTATCAGTTCACACGAGAATGAGTTGTTGCAAAGTGAGTCAACTTAATGCACTTAGCTCTTTTTGCACTTAGCCAGTTCCCTTTATTCTTCTCTGTCATGTTGTCTCACAGACAGAATTTCTATTCCAGGTCACTGACACCATGCTGTGTGAACTCTCCCACTATCAGAATTGTAGGACAAATAAGAATTTTTATTTAATAAGTTAAAGGCACAAAACGCACTAAGGAAGGAAATTGGTACAAAGTGAGATATTGCTGTTATACGACCTGAAAATATAAAAGCATATTTGGAACCTAGTGATGGGCAAAGATTGGGAGACTTTGTAGGTGCAAGTTAAAGAAAAGCCTGTATTACCATAAGCAGAGCATTATAAGAAATTTTGATGACAGCTTAGAAGACAGGGAGTGCAGGAAGAAGCTAGAATATTTTAAAGATTAGCTAAGAGGCAGTGAACAGAATAGTGATATACTGTTAACACTACTGGCTTGCTGATGAGGTCTCAGATAGAAATGAAGTTTGTTCTAGAGGAAAATGGAGCATAGGCCACCCTTGTCACACCAGTGCAAAGAACTTAGATGGATTGTATTCATGCCTTAGATAGAAATTTAATGTTAGGCCAAATTTAACAATGAAAAACCAGTGGAAGAAATTTTTAAACAGCAAAACATTCAGGCTGTTGCTTGGCTTTTAACTGCTTATGTTCAGATAAAAGAAAAAAAAGCATGGTTTAAGGACATAGTTTATAATTCAATGTTAAAAAAGTAATAAAATTTGGAAAATTTATAGCCTGATAATGAAAAAAACAAAGAGAAAAAAGTATGTAAGGGTGAGACCCAGCAAATGTTTGTAAAGGACATTAGTACAGGTAAAATAAAGCCTGGTGCTATGCTCCAAAACAATGGAAAAGAGGGCCCAAAGTCATCTCAGAAATCTGTGGCACTGTTTCTCTCATCATAGGCCCATTAGCCTTGAAGGTAAGAGTGATTTTGGGAAACTGGCCTAGGTTCCCTTCTATGGAGCCACTACCCAGAGGTGCTTTGGTATTGTGCTTCCTGCTTTCCAGCGAAGTGACCCACAGCTATTTCATCTGTGGCTCAAGCCCAGGCAGTTTGTGCCATTGATTGAAAAGGAGAAACCTATAGACTCTACTTGGTGTTATTCTGTCAGCCATGAAGAATGAAAGAACAATGGGCTTATTGTGGCTTCTACTAAGATATCTAAGGAAAGCCTAGAGAGTTGACAGAGGTATGGAGCCATCACAGACTGTCTCCCCTGGGATAATGTCTAGTGAAGCCATGGGACTAAAACACCGGCAGCATGGAACACCAGCCTTGGAAATCTATAGACACCTGATCCTAACACCGAGAGGAGAGCAGCCAAGTGGGTTGAACCCAGAAGTCATGAATGTGGTGCCTCCCAAGACCCTGGGAAACCTCTATCTGCCCCAGTATGCAGAAGAGGTCAGATTTAGAATTTTAAGATTTAAAGTTTTTCCTGTTGAATTTTGGAATTGCTTGTAGTCTGTGACCCTTTCTCCTTCCTTGATTCTCTTGGAATAGAAATGTTTATCCTGTACTTGTTTCTCCACTGTATCTTGGAAGTATATAACTTTATTCTGATTTTTCAGATGCACAGGAGGAAGCAATTTGCCTTCTCAGATGAGGCTTTGAGCTTATGAGTTGGTGCTGGAATGACTTAAGGCTTAGAGACTATTTGTATGGTATGGATGCAGTTTGCATTGTAAGAAAATAAACATTGGAAATCAGGAGCAGCAGATATAGTTTGGATATGGTTTGTTCCCCTATGTTCCATGTGCCAGAAGTTTGAATAGGGAAATGGTAATGGGAGTTGTCACAGACCCCTGCAGTTGTTCTGGGTCCTACAAGCCAGTACATTCATGGGATGGGAAAGTGGAAATTAAAAGAAACACAGAGACGGAGACTTGAGAGAAACTGAGTCTTGGGTTGATCCAAGCTGCTCTGGGCAGCAAAGACAAAGGACTCCCAGAACATCCAATGTTTATTCATTACAAATGTGGGAAGGGGGGAAACTGGGCAGGCCTTGGGACACCTGCTGATAACAAGTATCAGGCAGGCAGGACTGCAGAATGAGGCACAGACATATCTTTGCTGAAGAGAACAAATTGTTAATTAAGAGGGGACAAGTTAGCCGAAGTCGAGGTGACCTTGGCTGGAAGTGAAGTTAGCTGATTGGACTACTTCCAGAGTACCACAGCCAAATTAGGGAGGGGCAAGAAGCTTGCGCCATGATAGCCTGCTAATACTGGACAAAGATGTCTTGCTACAAGTTTGGTCCCCTGTGCAGTGGTGTCGAGATGGTAGAACCTTTAAGAAGTGAGGCATAGTGGAAGAGAATTCAACCACTGGGCTTCACTCTTTTGAATAGAATAATACTCTTTTGTGAGAGTGGATCAAGTCTTGTGAAATTAATTGCTTAAGTGGTGAGTTGTTATGAGGAATTTTGGTACCTCTCTGAATCTTTGCTTCTCTCCACCTTATTCATTATTACTTTATCTCACCATTTTTATGTCATTTTCTGTAGGTTCTTCACCAAAGTGAGCAGACAGTGATGTCATACTCTCAAGAGTTCAGAACTGTAAGCTAAATAAGCATCTTTTCCTTATAAAGTAACTGCCCTTAGGTATTTTGTTATGGTAATAGAAAATGAACCCAGACACCATCTGCATTAAATAAAATGTAACTATCTATATTAAATTTGACTAATTAGAACCAAGCCCAGAATTAACTGTAAAGAATATGATTAACTTTCAAATCCTGAAATATATTTGCTAGTCATACTCTTAAAACTCTACCTTCTATTCCAAAGGAGCAATATAGATTTCTGAACACTCTATTACTCAAAACCTGAGAAATATGTATAATTTGATTCTATACTTTGTTGATTATCAGTTCCATTATGTTGAAGACTCTGATTTTGATTTCAAAATTGTCAAACTTTGTAGACAGACTTAGTTTAATATATATGCATATATGGAATTGTACATAAATGTATTTGATTATTTACTAGTAAGTCTGAATTTCTGTTGTCTAATACTTATAATGAAATAGTCCAGCTTTTGCAATTTTATTGTTCACTTCTGTATCATCTGCTTTGTCATTTATAAAATATATAAAAGATCATGAATATCTTATTATTTAAATCAGTAGGGAATACTTGAATTATTCTTATAATTAGAAATTTTTATCCCTCTATAAATGAGAAAGAGGTTCTGAATGTTTCTAAGCTTTCTACGTCAAAGATGTTAATATTTCTGAAGATAACTCTATTCCCCAATTCTGTGGTGTTTTCAGTGAAATAAATTACTTTTCCTTGCACAGCTGAGTCCAGATATTTTTTACTTGAATGTGAATTGCTCTTGAATGTGAATTCATCTGAATATTTTACTATATTAATATCCTATAATTATACTTTAATTAAATAATGGCACAAGCTAATATACCAGTGAAGATATTAAAGAGACACTACATACAAATGAATAATAGTTGAACAATACCTGAATCAGTATCTAGAGCAAAGAATGCCTAAAGAAATATGATGTTATAGAAAAGCAAATATTTATTTTATTAAATGATCTTCTTTTCTGAAGTAGATAAATATAAGGTAAGGTCTTGAAAGTTAAGTCAGTTTAAAGTTGCCAACTCTACCTGAGAAATGTTTTCATTCTATCAAATTGATACTGCTTTTAGATAACTTTTTATACTTTTGATGAGTGAGGGGTTACTGTGAAATTTTTACTGTGTTTAAGTGGTATAAGTCACTAAGAATTTGATTCACTGGATTATCAACTTTTGCTTACTTCACCTCTCTCTTTTTTGATAGTTTTCAATATTAACTGCTTAATGTGGGGCATAATACTGGGTTGTAACAATGCATCCCATACTTTTCTACTGTAAATTTGTACTTTAGCAAAATAGTAGCTGGTTGTGTGTCTCAGTAGCTGTACCTGGGGTATACAGGAAGCAATCTTTGTGTTCACTTGGTACAATAAATAACAAAGTGTGTTCACATGTGCAAAAGTGTCAAACTGGGAGCTTTATTCACATAATGCTCCCTCTAATAGATTTTATATATGTTTACCTGAGCATTACATGAGAAAAAATATACCCACACCATTCTTCCATTATGTAAACATGTATTTTATCATAATGCAATATGGGCATGACTCACAGTAGCTGCATCTGGGGAAAGCAAAAACCCTTCTGTGCATTCGCTCACTTGGTGGATGAACAGCGAGGCATGTACAGGAGCTCTAAAGCAGCAACCAGTGACTTTTACCAATGAAATGCTCATTGCTAAATTTTTGTGTATTTAGGATGTCTTTTTAAAAGTTTTCTCTTGATTTTTCTGGAAGTAGACTGACAATAGCCCCCCCCCCAAAAAAAAGAAACAGATTTGCAAGTTTTGGAGGATGTCAAAAATGAATCTTCAGATTGCTTATGCATGGATGATGAAGATGGTAATGACTTTGAAGTTGACTATGTGAGGTAAAGTTCTTGTGACAGTGAAATGGAGCAAGATCCAATACAGATACAGAGAATGCAGACCTCTTTGATTCAGATGATGAAGAAAACAACAATATGGGTACATATTTGACTAGTCAAAATGGTACAAAATTGTCACACAACTAAGTGGAATAATCTAATATTAGAACTAGGTCTGAAAATATAGTGAGGATCTTACTAGGGGAGAAAACTCTCGGATGAAATGCCAGCACTGCCATAGAAAATTTCAAGTTGTTTGTAAAAGACACAATGCTACAAGATTCTGTGAAATACACAAATGCTGAAACACAAATAAAACTTTCTGTATGCATCAATAGCCATACTCAAAAATGTATTATGACACCTCACTGGCTGAACTGAAAACATTCTTGGGTTTGCTGTACTTATCAGAGATTTTTCATGGTAATTGCAGAGGATTTATGAAA
This sequence comes from Heterocephalus glaber, assembly GCF_053883595.1. Lineage (NCBI taxonomy): Eukaryota > Metazoa > Chordata > Mammalia > Rodentia > Bathyergidae > Heterocephalus > Heterocephalus glaber. Next base: position 59,787,296 of record NW_028258138.1, read on the forward strand.
AGGGTATGGGTGTAGGCTTGAGATTTATAGACTAACAATGCAATGAGGAGATTTGGTTTCCTTCAAAATTGCCTGAGGTTTGATTGTGAAACCACCAGCCAAAAAAGTAAAACAACTGATACTCTGGCTGCTCTCTGTTCATTGTTTGAGAGATTTGTGGGTAATTGTCAAACCATTTACACACCATCTGAATATATATCTATTGCTGAATATCTTACAGCATTTCATGGTTGTTGTAGCTTTAGGCAGCATATGCCATAAAAACATTCAAAATATGGCATAAAAATGTATGGCCTTGTAATTGCAAAGACTTGTTTTGCTTTCAATTTACAAATTTATCCTTGAACTCAGCCACTGGGTCCTTATTCCTATAGCGATAAACTGAGTGAGATTGTGAACGGACTTGTTGCTCCTATCTCCCAAATTAATTGAAATGCAACATTTGACAATTGGTTTACCAGTTTCCGATTGATGTTATCTTTGTTAACAGAGCACAAGTTGACCAGCATAGGAACTGTACTCAGGAACAATGCAGCTATTACAAATGAAATGTTGCAATTTCAAAACAGAGAATTGCATGATACACTATTTGGAGTTCAGAAAGATATAACATTGGCCTACTATATGACAAAGAAAAACAAAATGATACTGCTAATTTCAACATTGAACCATGATGGAACTATTGATAGGGAAACCTTGACAAAATAGAAGCCTGAGATGGTAACTTTCTATAACATAACTGAAGGTAGAGTAGAAGATGTTGATGAGTTATGCAGTAACTCTGAGGTCACTCGAAACACAAAGCATCGGTCAATGGTTGTGTCTTACTTGATCCTAAACATGTGGCATAAATAGTTTGATAATTTGCAAAGAAAATAACAAGTGCAAAGCACCATGAAGAAATTTTCTTAGAGAACTGGGACTGGCTCTTATATGAGATTATTTACAGCACAGAAAAAACAAAATATTTCTGCCCAGGAAGCAAAAATAAAAATATGGATCACACTGATGAACTGACATCTGAACAGGCAGGTACAGCATCACAAAGAACTACTATGACAACAAGGAAACAAAAAAGATGTCAATTGTGTACTACAAAAAAGGGCTGGAAAACAAAACATATGTGCATCAGTGTAAGCAATATTTGTGTGTGAAACATGTAGTTTTCATGTGTGAAGACTGCCTTGGGTGTGACAGTTGAAGCAAAGATTATTTCTATGGTAGACTATTGTTTGTATTTGCATTGTAGTTCATGCAGATTTGTTAATCTGATGTTATCTTTTAGGTTTTGTAAGCAGGTATACAACTGATGCGAAAATGTTGATGTCTATTATAAATATGCAATACATATTAAGAATTTAATACTTTTTTAAATTGATATTTTATGTTTCTATTAACTACACATTGTATAACATAATAAGAACTTCCTGACTAAGCAGCAAGACCAGTGATGTTAATATGTCCTTTAAAAAGCCAGGAAAGCAAATCACATGTGCTATCACTCTAAGTGATACATGTGTATGAAACTTGCTGTTGTTATGTGTGAAGACTCCCTTAGGTGTGATAATTGAAGTAAAGATATTTTTTTTGTAGAGTTCTATTTGTATTTTCATTGTAGTTCATATAGGAATTTATTTCTATTGTTATTTTGTAGACTTTGTACACTAAAAACAGTCGTTTAAAATTTTGATTTTTTTAATAAACAATAAATATTAAGAATTCAATTCTTCATTTTTTGATGTTTGTCTGTTAAGAACATATTATTTAATATAATAAATCTCATAAAATTAATATTAATCAATAGAATTATTCTAAAGAATAAACGTGAGTATTATATACCCACAACAATGTGCCTTTATGACAAAATTGGCATAATGACTCATGGGTTGTATAATATCTGTGATATTATTACCAAGGTACTTCCCTCTTTTATATTTCAGAAATATGTGAAAATCCTTCTCACAGTACCATGGAGGAAAATAATAGTTCTTATTTCAAATATATTGGGCATCTGCTTAACTAAGCATTTTAGGAAAAGAAATGAAAATCGATCTTATTTTACATTTCTTTATCAATACCAAAGTTGTGGGAAGAATTTCTACTTTTGTCAGTCTCCAAGCTGGTATAGTGGCTTACTTGAATGCCCTCAAGATTAGGATTGTTTTTCCATTAACTTAGTAAGAGTTATCATGGATGGCTTTATGATCTGTTCCTGAGTACCTTTATTTGGTCCCTTCTGGGTTTCTCCTTGAGCATCTTTGGAACAAGGAAAACTCAAGATATAATAGAGTCAAATATCTAATATTCAGTGTAACTTTCTGCTTTTCAGCATTTAAAACATTTTGAGAAATGTTTTCAGAAAAAGTGGTCCTTTATTATACAATTAATTGTCAAACCCAGGAGTTTTTTCTTTAAGCTTATCTAATTAAAATCTAAATATTGGGAAAGAAGGTGGTACCATGTTGAGAGGTCTGGCATTCACAGTTCTGTAACATTAAGAAAAAACACATTAGAAAATCTTCAGAAAAGTAGTGACAATAATATGAACTACAGTTTATTGGTCATCTAATAAGTATTTGCTTCTGGTATTTGTGCTAAGTATATGATTTTTACATTTACAAAATTGCTACAAGACAGTTGTCTCTATTTGATAATCAATAAAACTGAAGCTCACAGGGTTGAACTAATTGATCAAGCTTACATAGTCTGACTTTTCAAAGGCTAGCTTTTATTCAAAAATTTTCTGATCATTTCCACAAAACCACACAGTTATTTTTTCATTGTCACTAATTTTGTTATCAAAAGTTCATTGTGACTAAAAAATTTACCTGAGTTAACATTTTCTAGTTTGTTTTATTTTTTATAAAAGAGAAATAATAATCATTATCCACCTCAGTGAAGATGAAATACAATCATATATATAACAACTTTGTAAGTTATAATCCATTATAATCATTTATAAATATTGTACTATTACCATAATATTTTTAATAACAATAATAAATTTCTCAAATGATTGCAGCAGTGAAAATAAAGGAGGTCATAAATAAGTCCAAATCACATCCAGTACACAGTCAATCAAAACATGGTATAAAAACTATTAAATATAAATCTATTTGTTGAAAAATTTCACTGTTTAGATCTGATTTGTAGAAAATACTTTTGCATAAAAGGTAAAATTTTAAAGATACCATAATTAAGAAACACTGAAGGAAACAAATTCCTTGATTAAAAATGGATTAAAGTACTAAAGTACTCTCACTTTGGTAAAATGGACTTTTTTTTTTGTACCAGGGATCAAACTCCGGACCTTGAGCTTGCAAGGCAGACAGCAGAACCACTGAGCTAAATCCCTGGCCAGACTATTTTTTTCTTATATGTTAGAATGATATGTGGGTCTAATCAGGGTCTATCCATGCTTCTTTTCATCCTTCATTTATCTGATCTCTCCATACAACCTCAAACATCCATGATAGCTGAAATTTACAAACACAAAGTCTGGACCATTTCCACTTCTCATTTCACATCCAGATCCCTCACTACCATGGACAGAAGGAAGTGAATTTTTTTCCTGAAGGTTTAAATTTGATTAAAAGTGTATAGTACCAAATCTAGAGTACTTTATTCTCATATTATCTTGGGAATATGTCAAATAGGAAACACCTTTGGACACAGACATGTTGCAAAATGGGCTTGATTGTTTCTGCTCACTTCTATCCGTTAACTCATTCTATACATAAAAAGGAAAGATACATTTTAAGTACATTTTGGAGAGACTGTTTGCCTCTATTTTTCTCCTCCTATCTCCTCTCCTTCCTTTGGTTACTCTCTTCTTTGCTTTCCTTCTTTCAACAGAGATATAATAAAAAGCAGATAAAGAAAATTTGAAAGGTTAAATACATAAAGTTGTGGGTATGGGTGCACACACACACACACAAACACACACACACTCCTTCCACACCAGTTGTAATAATTTTTCCTTTGATTTAGAATTCTACATTTTCTATTTTTGAGTTTAAATTCAAATTTTTATTTCAACATCATAATCCACAGGACTGACAAACACTGGCAATGGGAAAAGAGTGGGAAGAGAGAGGGTGAAGAATGAGAACTCAGTGGCAGAGTTACAAGAAAAGTGGTTGTTGTATGATGGGGGATAAGAGAGAGATTATGAAGTGAAATTTTCTATCAAGATTCCCAACTTCTACCTCTGCCACATTCCCACAACTCTAAAGAGAATAAAATATAGCAAGAATAAATTAATGCAACTATATTCTTACATAGCTAGTATGTTAGTCAGCTTTTTAATACTGTGACCAAATACATAAGCAAATCAATTTAGAGGACAAATGCCTTATTTTGGCTTGCAGGTTTAGTGGTTTCAGTTTTTGGCTCCTGGGCTTTATTTCTTTGAGGCTTGTGGCAAAGCAGAAACATCACAGCAGAAGGATGTGGTGGAGCAAAGCCACTCACTGCATGGCAACCAGGAAGCAGAGTAAGAGCCAGAAACCAGAAAGAAAAGGGCCAAGAAACAGATACAGTCCTCAAGGTGATGATCCACTCCCTCTAGCTAGAACACAATTCCTGTTTCCATCAAGTTCCAATAAGGCCATCAAATTATGATCTCATCAATGTGTGAATCCACTGGTGAAGTTAGAGCTCTCATGATTCATTTGTCTCTAGAAACATTTACAGAAACACTAGTAATGTGCTTTACTAACTTCCCAGTTGTTTCTCAACCCATGCAAGTTGATATTCAAGATTAGACATCACAGCGAGAAACTGAAACTGTACCCTTCAATAACACTGGGTTACCCTGTCTAGTTCATTGATGTCTATTTTACAAAGCATCTGCAAGTGACTATACTGGTGACTATAGTCTCTTATATTTCATACTTAAAGCAGATTTCTTGGCACTGCTTACATATTTCAACAAAATAACCCAAGTTGTTTATTCATGGGAACGTAATATTCAAACTATTGAAATATTTATAAAGTACAATGGAGAGAATTTTATTGGAATAGAGATTAAGTACAGAAGGATTTGGTCACACATCCTAATGAGATGTAGTTTAGCTGCATGTATGAGAGAAAAAATAAGGATAGATCAAGAGATTCACAGGTTGCATAAAGTCCTATGGAGATAGTAGAATGAGTGCATAAGAATAATCTGAAATTAAGTAGAGCAAAATGCACACTAAAACTGGTAACATGAATGTAACCTTAAGTGATCAGTTAATTTTTGGCCTGCACATATTTGAAAATAGAAATTTTAGAATAGCTCTTCTCTGCTTTGAGTGTTTGCCTTGAAGATATTTTTTCTATATTCCAATACATTTTTTTTTCGCTTGCTTTTCATCAGTAGAAAGACCCCTTCAGAATGTGGAAAACAGAAGAAAGCTGAGAACCCACAAGGGATATGGATTGATATACAGTATTTTCCAGTATTCTAAGATCTTACTACAAAAATGGTTTCTAGACTGGCAGTTATGGGCATCACCAATTCAGACTTGTGTATCCTGCCACCCTCTTACTGATTTAGAATATGTACTTTAACATATCCTCAGGTGATTCTTGTGTACACTAACTTTTGAAAAACAGTGTCTTGATGCCTCCAGTAGATAAAGGATCTGTGTCCATGTATGTCATTCACTAAGCCTAGAAATGGGATCCAAATGCAATGTATAAGGTGGTCTCCAGTTTACTCTGTTAGGATACAAAGCATATCTCAACAATCACATGATCTAATCTCTAGAACTGGATAGGGAATCCACGGAAGCCATAACATAAATTTCTATATAAAAACCAAAACACATAAATTCTTCTTTAAAATAACATTATCTCTCAAATGGAAGAGATCTGGTACCAACCATACTAGGTTATAACTTTGATTTGCCTTATCAATCTTAATCCCAAATATGAGAATCTGGGTCCAGGACAGAGATTAGGAGACACTGGAGTTGGCACTTGAGGAAGTTTCCATGTCCTAAGAAATAATTAGGTTTTGTGATGTGGACCAAGTTCATGCCTAAGGCTGCTCATTGCAGTGCTTCTGTGAAGATGGGTGTCACTGGCCTAGTCATTTGCCATAAGTTACCACACACTCTACATTTCTGGTAGCCTTCTGAAAATAGTATAAACAGGAAAAGGTCAGGGCTGCTTTCATGCCTTTGTATCTATAATTTCAAATAATTTATCAGAACATATGACATTTCTGGACCCCATAAACATGGACCCCAGATTCTCACAAAACTGAAATAAAATGATATATAAGAAAGAACTATGAAGAGCTATATGTTATGATGCTAAACTGGGGGGTTTTGTTATTGCAATAACTGTTGTATTTGTTTATACAGGTAATTATTATTGGTATCAGTACTATTAGTATTTATACCCAAACTGCTGCAATTAAATTAATACAAAACAGTAGATGGTTTGTGAATAGCGTAAATGCTTCAAAATTTCATATTTTTCCAGTGAAAACTTGAAGAAGCTGTTTAATTCCTGTATATTTCATGTCTCTATCACCACAAAACATTTACATTGTCCACCATATAACTTAGTTTAACTTCTCTAGAAGTAAGAATTGATTCCAATATAAGGATTTAATTTTAAGGGAGAGTATAGGAGATACCAGAAAGGAAATATGGACATTGTATGTGGAAAAGAAAGCTGCTAATAAGGGCCGCAGTATTAAAGTAGCTATCACAGTAAGTGACTATTGCTTAATCCTATAGGAAATGATTGTAAATATGTGTTAAAAAGCAGAAGGAAGGGTGATGCAGTTATAAGCCAGTAAATGTGAGTATCCTCAAAAAGGTAGAAAAAACAAGGAAAGAATTCTGCTCGACAGCTTCCAAAAGCAATCCAGTAAATGAAGATTCATTATTATTTCAAGATTCATGAAACCAAAACTGTAAGATAATACATTTGGCCCCAGCCCAGAGGAAAGGGCATTGGGCCACCCTCTGTCCTGCTGCTCCTGGCCCAGAGGAAGGGGCTTCCGGACCACCATCTCTACTGCCACTGCCGGTCCCAGTCCCACCTCTCCCAGCTCAGAGGAGGTGAGCCACACGGGTTCCAACAGCACCCCAAATGCCTACCCAGTTGAAATGAGAAAACACATAAATAAGTCACAAAATCAGACTTCCAGATCACCTACAGCAACCCCAAAGGGAAATGAGATGGAACACTCTGATACTCAACCACCTGGACCCACTGAACTGGCAACAAAAGGGGATCTGGAAAAAATGAAATCAGAAATAATTTCTCAGATAACAGGAGAAATTGTGCCCCTAGTGCAAGACATGATTAATAAATCTAGAGAGGGGCTCAGGAACATGATGGAATCCCAACATAGGAAACAAAGGAAATCCATAAAACAGATGCAAATAGATTTCCAGGACATGAAAAACTCCACTGAAAGTCTACACAGCAGAATGAGTCAATGTGAGGACAGAATTTCAGATATAGAAGATAAGATTGCAATTAGTGACCAGGAAAAGAAAAATTACATCAAAATTATAAGGGAACATGAGAAATCAATCCAGCAGCTGCTAGATGATGCAAAGAATAATAACATAAGACTGATTGGAGTCAATGAAGAAACAGGAGAGAGTGCAGATGGCATAAAAAATCTCTTCACAGAAATAATGGCAGAAAACTTCCCAAGCAGGGGAAAAGAGCTTGACATACAGATAAGTGAGGCATATAGGACTCCAAATAGCCTTGATCAAAAAAAATCTACACATAAGCATATAATTGTTAGGATTCCAGAAACTCAACAGAAGAACAAAGTTCTACAAGCAGAGAAAAGAAACAAATCACATACAAAGGAAAGCTCAGCAAAATCACAGCACACTTCTCAATACAAATCATCAAGGCAAGAAGAGCTTGGAGTGACATATTCCAAGCCCTAAAAGAGAACAGCCTCCAACCCAGAGTGATGTAAAACTATCTTTCAAAATTGATGGAGAAATTACTTTCATGAAAAAGAGCACCTTAGGAACTTCATGAACACCAAACCAACACTCCAAAGAATTTTCCACAATATCCTAGGAGCAGACATTGAGGATCATAACCCCAGGAAGCAAAGCAGAATGAACTAATCTGGCATGACAAGAAATTAAATGTAAAGGGAGAGAACCCAACAAAAAGAAAAAGTCATGGCAATGACAAGTCAATATGTTTCAGTTATAACCATCAAAATTAATGGTCTCAATTCATCAATCAAAAGAAATAGACTGGCAGAATGGGTCAAGAAGCAAAATCCAACAATATGCTGCATGCAAGAAATACACTTAATTCAAAAGGAAACTCATAGACTGAAAGTTAAAGGGTGGAAAACAATACTCCATGCAATGGGAACCCGAAAAAAAGCATGAGTAGCTATCCTCTTTGCAGATCAAGTAGATTTCAAACCAACACTGATTAAGAGAGATGAAGAAGGACACTACATCCTTGTAAAGGGAACAATCCAACAGGAAGACATGACAATCATAAATATCTATGCACCAAACACTAGTGCACCCAACTATATAAAACAAATACTAACGGACATGAAAAGTCATATATGCACTAATACAATTGTAGTGCAGGACCTCAACACCCCACTGTCACAAATAGATTAATCAACAAGACAAAAAATGAGTAATGAAATACTAGAACTCAATTGAACTCTTGAACAAATGTACTTCACAGATGTTTACAGAGTGTTCCACCTCAAAAAATCAGAATACACATTCTTTTCAGCTGCACATGGGTCACTGTCCAAAATACACCACATACTCATACATAGAACATGTTTAAGTAAGTGCCAAGGAGTTGAAGTAATCCTCTGTATATAATAAGACCATAGTGCGATGAAATTGGAGATCCATAGCAAAAGAAACTCAAAAAATTTCATAAACATGTGAAAATCAAACAACACACTTCTGAATAACAAATAGGTCACAGGGGAAATTAAAGAATAAATCAAACAATTCCTTCAATTAAATTACAATGCCAATACAACATATCAGAATCTATGGGACACAGTGAAAGCAGTCTTATGAGGGAAAATCATAGTACTGAATGTGCATATTAGAAAAACAGAATGAGCCCTATTAAACAACCTGATGGTGAACCTCAAGCTTCTAGAAAAAGAAGAGCAGGACAACCCCAAAGATCGTACAAGGGACGAAATTATAAAGATCAGAGGAGAAATCAATGCAATGGAGACTAAGAGAATGATACAAAAAATCAATGAAGCCAAGATTTAGTTACTTGAAAGGATCAACAAAATTGACAATCCCTTAGCCAAGCTTATCAGGAAAAGGAAAGAAAAGGCCCAAATCCATGCAATTAGGAATGAAAAGGGTGAAATTACAGCAGACCCAGCAGAAATCCAGAGGATCATCAATACCTACTTCCAGAACCTATATGCCAATAAGAAGGACAACACAAAAAAATGGACAGATTCCTAGATACATATGAATTACCAAAGTTGAATGAAGACCTAAAAATTCTAAACAACCTAATATCAACTAATGAAATTGAAAATGTAATTAAAAACTTATCAACTAAGAAAAGCCCAGACCTTGATGGCTTCACTGCTGAATTCTACAAGACATTTAGAGAGGAACTACTGCCACTGCTGTTTAACTCTTCAATGAAATTGAAAGGGAAGCAATACTCCCAAATTCATTCCTGGAAGCAAGCATCACCTTGATCCCCTAAATAGAGAAAGACCCAACCGAAAAGGAGAACTATAGGACAATCTCACTAATGAACATAGATGCAAAAATCCTTAATAAGATACTGGCAAATAAAATGCACAAGATCATCAAGAAGATCATGCACCCTGATTCATCCCAGAAATGCAGGGAGGGTTCAACATACACAAATCAATCAATGTAATACACTATATCAATAGAGTCAAGGACAAAAACCATATGATTATCTCCATAGACACAGAAAAAGCATTTGACAAAATCCAACATGCATTTATGATAAAAACCCTACAAAATATTGGAATAGATTGTCTCTACCTCAAACTGATAAAAGCTATCTATGAAAAACCAACAGCCAATATCATACTAAATGGTCAAAAGCTGAAATCCTTCACATGAAAATCAGTAACAAGACAGGGATGTCCGCTATCACCACTCCTGTTCAATATACTTTTGGAAACATTAGCCATGGCAATTAGACAATGGAAAGAAATAAAAAGAATAAAGATAGGAAATGAAGAAGTCAGATTTTCATTATTTGCAGATGACATGATACTCTATATAGAAGACCCCAAGAACTCCACCAAAAGGCTTCTAGACTTAATAACCAAATTCAGTCAAGTAGCTGGTTACAAGGTCAACACACAAAAATCAATAGCTTTCCTCTACACCAATGACAGACTCACTGAGAGAGAAATAGGGCAAAGAATTCCTTTCACAATAGCATCCAAAAAACTGAAATACCTAGGAATCAACCTAACAAAAGAAATCAAAGACCTCTCCTCTGAAAACTATAGCACTCTGAAAAGAGAGATTGAAGCTGATATCAGAAAATGGAGAGACATCCCCCGGTCATAGGTAGGACGGATTAATATAGTGAAAATGGCCATACTTCCAAAACTGCTATATAGATTCAATGCAGTTCCAATTGAGATCCCAGCAGCATACTTCATGGACCTTGAGAAAACAATCCAAAAATTATTTTGGAACAAGAAGAGGCCTAGAATAGCAAAAGCAATTCTAGGTAACAGAGACATGGCAGGGGGTATTACAAACCCCAACCTGCAACTCTACTACAAAGCTACTGTGATAAAAACAGCATGGTACTGGCAAAGAAACAGACCTGAGTACCAGTGGAACAGATTAGAAGATGCAGAAACAATGCCAGACACACTCAACCCTCTCATCTTTGATAAAGGGTCCAAACATCCTCACTGGAGGAAAGATAGCCTCTTTAATAAATGGTGCTGGAAAAATTGGGTTTCAACTTAGCAAACATTAAAACTTGACCTGTATCTCTCTACATGCACTAAACTAGAATCGAAATGGATTAAAAATCTAAATATTAAAATAGAAACTCTGAACCAGTTGGAACAGAGGTTAGGTAGAACTCTTGAAGACATCGGTGTAGGAAAAGATTTTATGAACAAAACCTCAGTTGCCTGTGAAGTAGCACAAACAATCAACAAATGGGATCTCTTCTTATTAAAAAGCTTCTGCACAGCAAGAGAAACCACCAGCAGTGTGAAGAGACAACCCACAATGTGGGAAAAAATCTTCACCTGCTCTTCCTCAGATAAAGGTCTACTATCTAGAATCTATAAAGACCTTAAAAAGATCAGACCTCCCAAATTTAAAGACCCAATCAGAAAAATGGCATCTGAAATGAACAGACATTTCTTAGACAAAGAAGTAGAAATAGCAAATAAATACATGAAAAAATGTTCAACATCACTGGTCATTCGAGAGATGCAAATGAAAACAATGCTGAGATTCCACCTCACTCCAGAAAGAATGGCTGCAATCAAGAAATCAACCAATAACAAATGGTGGTGAGGCTGTGGGGAAAGAGGAACCCTGCTCCACTGCTGGTGGGAGTGTAGACTGGTGCAACCACTGTGGAAATCAGTATGGAGATACCTCAAAGAACTAGGACTGGAAGTCCCATTTGACCTCGCTATTCCACTGCTGGGGATCTTCCCCAAAGAATTAAAAGAATCATACCACAGTGATATAAGTGCACTCATGTTCATAGCAGCACAGTTTGTGATAGCTAAAACTTGGAAACAGCCCAAAGGCCCATCAACTGGAGACTGGATAAGAAAATGTGTTTTTTTAAATAAAATAGAGTACTACTCAGCCATAAAAAATGAGAAATTAGAGACATTTATAGCTAAGTGGATGCACATTGAGGCAATACTCTTAAGTGAAATAAATAGGACACACATGTGTAAATACCGAATAGTTTCTCTGGTGTGAGAAACTGAAAGTGTAAATAAGGACTAATGTATAATAGGTCATGTGAAATAGGAAGAAAAGGGGCAAAGGGGAAGGAAGTGGGAGGGCTAAGGGAAAGGATAGAAGGGAACGGGATTAATATGAGAAAATGGAAAACTAGGAACAAAATCTTTGTAAATAGGAAAGAATGGTGGGGTTGAAGGGAGGGCTGGGCAAGGGTGAAAAATAAGAACCAAGAGAGACTATGTAAAGGTGCAAATTTCCAATGATGAATGTCATTATATTGTATACCTAAAATGTACCAATGATTAGAATGAATAATCAATAATACAAAATAGGAAGAAAAGGTCCAAAGGGGTAGGTGTAGTGGGAGGGGCAGGAGAAAGGAAAGAAGGGAAAGGAAAAATGATGAGAAATGGAAATAAAGTCTTTGTATATAGGGAAGGGTGGAGGGAGTGAAGGGAGGGCTAGGAATGGGGAAAAAATAAGTACCAAAATGCATCATGTAAAGGTACAAGTTCCCAATGAAAAATGTAATTTTGTTGGATACCTAAAATGTACCAATAAAAGAGTTTAAGAAAAAAAAAAGATAATAAATTTGTGTTCCATAAGCCACTAATGTCAACAATGGGAACTTGGCCAAAAAGAATAAATGGAAGAGTGAGGGTAGACCCTGATAATCTCATTCAAGGATTAAAGGATATGTTTAAAACAATCATTTTAGGGCCAGGCATTTAGCTTAGTGTTTCTGCCACCTGCCTCACAATCTTGAGGTCCGAAGTTCAATTCCCAGTACAAAAAAAAATTGTTTATAAATAAGTGGCACACACCTATAATCCTAGCTATCAGGGAGGCTGAGGCAGGAGGATCACAAATTGAGGCCAGCCTGGGTCCCTGAGTCACAATAAAAAATAAAATAAAAAGGCGTAGGATATAGCACAGTGGTAGAGCACCTCTCAGTTCAACCCCACTACCACAAAACAAATAAACAACCATGATGTTCGTTTCTACCTCATAATCACTGCACTACGAATGTTACCATCCTTCTCCTTTTTCCTATCTAATAAATTCACACTATTTTTTCACATCCAGTTGAACTGTCCATCCTTTTTCTGAAATCTTTCTCTCTAAAACAGAGAAAATAGACTTTGTAATACTATGTGCACATTTCATTAAAATATTACCACATTTTATTTTCATTCTTCATTTGCATGTTTTATCATTTTCACTTAAATATAAATCTTTGAGAATAAAGACTATGCTAAATTCATTAGGTACTCCCATCTATAGTGGGTGTGAATGATAGTTTAAACTCACAGAAGCTTTTGTTAAAAAAACAAACATGTTTTCAAGGCTTAGTTCTCATCTAAGGTAGAGATTGAATTGCACAATTATTTCACTTCCCCTGTAGAATCATACAGGACCTTGACTTACTATTTATAAGGATTCTACATCCCTGTATTATTTTCTCATCGGCAAATTCATCAAGAAATATCTACCCAAACAGAGAGTACTTTAGATGCCCCATATCCCAATTAAGGAGCTATTCCCATTAGTTCCATTCCACTTCCTGCCATTGCAAGGTAACTAATGATAACACAAACAAAACTAATCTAATTGGGTTTTACAAACATTTTAAAAGATATTCTGAATATCTGTAAAAATTGGGAGGCTATACATGAGATATGTTCTTATTTATTAATTAGAAGAAATACTGAGCTGCTACCAGTACTCAGACTAACAAAATGAAAGAATGTACATATTGTACTTTATTCTTCTTTGTTTCTACAACCTTTATAACTTTACAAAACATAGAACAGTTGTTACACTGCAATTGGCAATATATTTTGGGCAAGTAGGGCAGAAGGGTGACTAATGTGCACTGTAATGGCATTATAAGTGACTCACTGGAGTGCAATTATCAGTATAGTTGGCACATGCTTGGTTTATGATTAGGTTAATCAGTTCCTTAGTTGATCTCACTGTTTCTTCTTCAGTAAATGTGAACACTTTATTGTCTTGCCTCTGGACCTCACTCTTAGACTTTATTACAAGTTGTCTCTTGGCTAAATTTCATGTTACTTTTGCTACAAATTGCTATTTTCTTTGGGTCGTGTTTGACCTGCAGACAATTTGAAAACTGAATCTCCATGCAAAATTGATACATTGTATAATTCCCAAGACATCGTGCATCTTAGCAGCTAGAAATCTCTCAAGGGAGTATGCTATTTTTCTTTATTGTTTTTCTTTCCTGCCCTGGTTATTTATTGTCACTGGGACACTATGGAAGGAGATAAGGTTCACTCTTCACATCAGAGGGGGCATCACGTAGATAATTCATGGTACCTCTCAACTTATAGATGATTAGAGAACAATGGCTTTGGAAGTGGCCCATTAGCTATGGCCTAACATTAGAAAAACTATCAGGCAACATCTCCAAAATCTATTTTTTTTAGAGTGCCTACTTACATTTGGAAACAAACCTGAATTTTCTCCTTCTTTTAGAACAAATTTGATCATTTCATCCCCTACTCAAAATCTTTGACAAATTTCTATTGTTCCAGACTGAATCTTAGTTTTCTTAAAATGGTAATTATGGTGAAAAAACCCTAGGACTTCCTCACGTCATCCCCAACAAGGGATGCTCATGTCTTAATATTACTATTTTCTCTTAAATGCAGAAGAATCTGTGAATGTAGAATTTACCATTACCCAAATGGATTATACTGAAGGTGGTGCTATGTCATTTCTATGATTATGTTAAGGTTTCTTAGTAGAATCACTCAGACACTTCTTGACTCCTTGATGAGGTAAGTAACCATAACAGGAAATCCAGTATGGCAAGGAATTGTGTTTGCTGTCAGAGCTGAGTGTGGCATCCAGCCAATAGTCAGCAAAAGCAATGGTACTCAGTCCTCCAGTTGCAAGAACTGACAGTGCCAGCAACACTGTGAGCCAAAAAGTGTGCTCTTCCCCAGTTGAGCCTCCAGATGAGAATGCAGGTTTCCAATGTTTTGATTACAGCATTTGAGATCCTAAAAAGAAATTTCAGTTAAGATGTTCTCAGACTCCTAAACCATTAAAATTTAAGAAAATAAATATGTGTTGTTTGAAGCACTAAAGTTCTGGTAATTTATTACACAGCCATAGAAAATCTGTAGAGGAATAAAAGCTTTCTATAATGTAGTTACATTTTTAGCTTCTTCCTATAATCATGTATACATTAAAAATTCCTGTAACACAAGACCATTCTTTAAATAGTCATTATCTACAAAATGTGGATGTTAAGTAACTCACTGTTGTACAAATATTTTCTCTGTAATGGGGAATAATGATGCCTTGAAAAGTTTTTGTGAGTATTAAATTAGGTAACAAAGAAGAGCACCTATTATAATTTTTGGAACATTGCACATAGTTAGGAAACATTTAATTCCCTTCATTTTCAAATTATTTCCTTTTACAAATAACCATCTTGGCTTGCGATCTCTGTGTCTTTCCTCATGCTAGTCCCCCCACCTGCCCCATTCAAAGTCCAGGTCAGGATTAACATCTCTGTGAAACATTTCTCCACATCAGTCATAATTCAATTCTACTTTTTCCAATTCAGTACTTAAAAAGTATAATAAAAGCTGCATATATAATATAAACTGACATAATTATTCTTCTAAAAGAGCTGCATATATAAAATAAACTGACATAATTATTCTTCTAAAAGAGAGAAAATATTTTATATAAATAGCTGGTTTCTATTAAATTATATTTGCACTCTTTATGGAATATAGTTTTTACTCCATGGTCTCCTCTGCCATCTAAAATCACCATTGGTATCCAATGCTCCTGAGATCCTGAGTGTTAAGTTCTTTAGCTCTAGAACTTCTGTCACAAGCTACCTCTATTGCCTCCAGGCAGAGCCTCCATCATACATTCCTGCTTGATGTACTCATCTTGCTTTTTCAGTATGTCACAACAGTGCATAGGGATGCCAGAGAACGTCTGAGGTAAACATTTTTTAGATTTTTTTTTTAAATACGAAGATAGAAATGATAAGAAGAATTGCTAACTTTATAGGGGAAAGAATGCAGAGTATTTTTTATTACATGCTTACAATATTCTTACTATATACACTCTCAAAGTCCTTTATAGCTCTCTTTGTGTTTTGTATACATTAAGATTTCTTTTCTCTGACTTATATAAGTGTTTTTATCTTTAGAATTGGAAGAATTGTGTTTGTTTAGTATATTGCATCTGGAAAAAAGTGAGGCAAAAATGTCAGTTGATGAATCAAAATGTCCCATTAAATTAAAATAGAAATTCCATTTCCCTGATTCAGGTCAAAACCTCTTTTGTGTCACCTGCAATTGTTACCTTTAGAATTTGATATGACTCTCACATCTAAAATTGTCATATTGAGCATTTTCCCTTTCATCCCTCAAATATACCTGGCCATTATTTTTTCATTAGATTTCTCAAATGTAGTTGATAAAGTAATAGTTATACCATAGAGATTAACTTTTTTGGAGAAAATGTTTCCATTTTATTTAACTCACTAACTTTTTATAATCAAACTTTATTCTCCTTTTATGATTTTCCTCTTGGGACAGTCTGCTACATATTGTCTAAGTGCAGTTTGTTTCACAAATTTTTCACATGTCTAAACTAAATGGAGAGGCTGTTTAGCAGTGACAGACAAGAAGATGTTCTCCTGGATGTTGAGTTGTCTCCAGGGGCTCTCTGTGATATTGCTGTGATTTTGTAGCCTGTAATCTGGTTATTTATCCCCTCTTCTTTTGTAAATATACAAATCAATCATAACTTTTTAAATAAATGTTAAAAAGAAGAAAACTGTTATACACTTGCACCTACTCCCTAAGATGAATATAAACTTCACATATGTCAAACATACATTAATAAAATTTAAATTTAAATTTAAAAATTAATGCTATCTTGATTTTTGACTCCTGTAGCTATGACTTGTCTGATTATATTTGTATCAAAAATATGAACACACTTGAAATATTAAACAAGAGAAAAATAAGGTTTATTCCTTTCAAGCAAAGGAATATACAGTGTAGTATAGTTAAATTCCTGGTTATGTTATTCTCATATACAGGTAATTTGTGAGTTGAAACTCAACAATAACAAAAACTTATAAGACACCTTAGGTCTTTGAGAAGTGGATGGTGCTTATTCAGGAGAAAGCTTGGTTTCATTCTGAGCTAATAGAACATTTGTAGTATTTATTTACAATTAAATACTATTAGGGTTATTATTTTCTGAGTAAAAACTATATATAATATACTGATCTCTCAGTTACTTAATGAGCCATTTTAAGAGAAAATTTGTTCTAAATAATGAAATATTAACAAAGATGCTCTTCCAAGTTGCAACTAAAGTACATTGTTGTATTTCTCAATAAAATCTACCTTCCTCCCATACATTTTCCTCTCTCTTATACCTGATATGGAAAATTAACTGAAATGCCAAATTAATACTGCCAATAGGCCAGGGATTTAGCTCAGTGGTTTCACTGCCTGCTGTGTAGGCACAAGGGCCTGAGTTTGATCCCCAGTACCAAAAAATAAATAAATAATGCCAATAGTTTTGTATGCATTACCCCATTCACTACCACGGACAAATTTTTACTATAAAAATTCAAAAGGCTAACCTCTTGGAAAGGCTAAGTGTGAGAGAGAAATCCACAAGCCATAAATCAACATTAAAAAAGGCATTTCAGAGAATGGAAAACTGGAAACACTCAGTTGCTCTGTCTTCTGATCTTTTTCAGACTGTCTTCAATATTTGGACATTTAAAAGTAAGGAACATGTTTATTTTGTGTGTCCCAAAAGAATAACACTTGAGCCAATGGAGAAAGAAAGATAAACTTTAGTCTATTAGTCAGTTTCCTACAGATGGCCACCATAAGCCTGGACAAAGACAAGTGATATCACAGAGGGGACTCAAGTGTCAGAGGAGATAGGAGACCAGGAAACCTTTAAAGCTCCTCAAAAATTTGAGAATATACCATTAGAATGCCTTTGGGGTTTGAACCTATGTCCCTTACTCTGTTCAATATCCTTAGGCTGTTTTTTATTTTTATTTTGAGACACATTCTCACAAAGTCACTAAGTTGTCCATGCTGGATTTCAACTTGCAATTTTCCTACTTCAGGTCCCTAAATTCTGGGATTACAGGCAGGGGTCACTACACTTAGGCTCATTAGAATTCTGGAGGAGCTGTCTGCAGTATTCAAAAACTGATCTGATTACTGAATTGTTCCACAATAGCCTTTCTTCCTGTATTAGAAATATTCATTTTAATTTTAGATTTTTTCACAGAAAATACTCCTCATTTTTTACCAATAACTAGTATTTTAGTAAACTAGAATATCTGTGAAGAAAATCAATGATGCCAAAGGGAATAAAGAATACTATGTTATGGTTTGCATCTAAAGTGCCCCTGTCTTGGTTACATTTCTTGTTCCTGAGACAAAATACCTAACATCCACAAGTTAAGGGAGGAAAGGTTTATTTAGCTCACATTTCATAAAGGTTTCAGTCCATAGTTGGCTGGTTTCAAGGAAGGGTAGCACATAGCAAAGAGACAACAGTTCATGGCAGACTGAAGGTAGCAAAGCAACAAGGGAACTTAACAGTGTCTTTCTTCCCTTTTTTTTAAGGATTAGGGTGGTGTAAAACCAATCAGTGGAGTGATTTAGTAATCACATACTCTTAATCCCAGCATCACACACACTCCAGGTTCAGCTATCTCTGAAAAAGCCCTATAACCACATGAGACATTGGGGGGACATCTAGATACAAACCATAATCATTCTGCCTCTGGCCCCAAAGACTCATGCACATCCCTTTATAAAGTAGGCATTTCATCAATCTCTAAGAGTTACAAAAGTCCTAACAGTTTCAGCATTGCTGAAAATTCCAAGTCCAAAGTCTCCTCTGAGATTTAAGGTAAACTACTAGCTACAAGCCCCTGTACAAATGAAAAGAAAGCTAAACACTTCCAACATTCAATGACACAAGAAATGTGTCCATTTCAAAAGATACAAGCAAGGGGATACAAAGGAATGGGGCCAATGCAAGAGCAAACCCAGCAGGGAAAACGTTAAATCCCACAGTTCCACTTCCAGTATCCCCAGCAATGTGTGGCAAGTTGTAAACTCTAAAGGATATGGGTGGTTCTGGCCCTGCAGCATGGCCAGTAAATGTTGTTCCCATAGCTTCTCTCTGGGACTGCCTCTGCTTCCTTTGCTCCCTCCTTGCAGTTTTCCTCAGACTATCCATGCTCCTGGCTTCTTCAAACTTCTGGGATCTCCACGGCACCCTGACTCCACATTCACAGCTTCACATGCAGCCCTTTCAGAGGCACACTGTCTGGCCTTCTAGGCCTTCTTCTGAAATCAGAGTGGAAGCCTTCCTGATCTCTAAACTCTTGCACTCTTCATGCACCTAAAATGAATGCAATGTGGATGATGCCAAGGTGTGCTGCCAGCTGTAGAAGTAGCCAGGCTTCCTTGGCTGTAGGGGTCAAGGGCCTATGAACCACATCTGGAGGAACAACTTCCTTAGGCTGCTGAAATGCTGGAACATGGTGCTCTGGGACTTTCTTCTCAAAACAGTCTTTCAGTTTTGCAATTTTGAGGCTGCAAAGGGTGGAGTCCTGTGTGTCCTCAGGCCATTTCTATTCTCCTGTTCCTTCTCAGCAATCAAGATCTCCTTTGCTCCATCTTTGCAGACCATACCTTTCCTGGAGCTTCCACTTTGGCCAAACCCAAAACATTTTAAATCATTCTGCTGGTTTCTTTGCTATTCATTCTGAACATAAACCTGGCTAAAAGGTCCCAAGAGTAGCCATGCCATTGCTTCAACATTAGACTGCCTTGAAATTTCTTCTGCAAAATTAATTAGTCTACTGTCCTTAATCTCACTCTCAGGCAAAGTCTCTGGACATGGGAAAAATGCAGAAATTCTGCCAAACCATAACACACCTTGGAGACCAACAGCCAATGCAGTCCTTTTTTTCTAGCCGAAATCTGAGTCTGGTCTTACCAGCTTTCTTGTCTTTTTATCTCTGATGAAAATCTCCCATACAGTACAACTAATGCATTTCAGCTCTGCATTTTCAGTTGACATCTCCAAACCTTTCCAAACTCTTCCCACAAGCCATTCCCCCAAAATCTCCTGAGCCACATGATCAGGTATAGTCACAGCAAT
Source organism: Heterocephalus glaber (assembly GCF_053883595.1). Classification (NCBI taxonomy): domain Eukaryota; kingdom Metazoa; phylum Chordata; class Mammalia; order Rodentia; family Bathyergidae; genus Heterocephalus; species Heterocephalus glaber. The sequence goes on from NW_028258138.1 coordinate 59,807,473, forward strand.
GACCCCACTTCTCTGGTGCCAAATTTCTGTCTTAGTAACTTTTCTCCTGCTGCTGAGACAACCCCCCAATAGCCCCATGTCTGTAGAGGCAGAGCTTTTGGTAGGTGACCAAATCATTAGGAAGTGGGTCACTCAGACCATAACCTGGAAGGGTATATCTCTCTCCTTGTTTCCTGTTTCCTCACTCTATTTCCTGGTTATCATGATGAGAGGAGTGTTCCTCCACTCAGGCCCTTCACCATGTTCTTTCTGCCTTGGAGCCAGATGATCAGAGACTGTAACTGTGAGACAAAATGAACTTCTCTTCCTTAAGTTGTGGATGTAGGGTACTGTTTCTCAACAATGAGGTCTATGACTAAGACATTATGCCTCATGATCTGCCAGTGATTGGATATGTTCTTAGGTTAAAATCTCTCACTCTCAATATCCTGAGGAAGTAATCACACAACCCAACATAAAGAATGTAAGACTTTCTACTTTGGTTTTAAGAGTTGCTTATTTTCTCAAGAATGCCTTCTTTCTCTGCATGTGAATTTTCTTTTTTTTATATGCTTTTTAACAAGGTGATTTCTTTGATTTTTAAAATCATCATTATCAATGAATTGGATCTTATATAGAGAGAGTAAAATTTTAGTTACTAGTCAGGGTTTTCCAGAAAAATAGAATGCTTAGAAAGTGTTTGTTCACATGGAAAGAGATTTACTTAAGTAATTGAGTCATGTGAATATGGAGGATAGAAATCCAAAAGCTGCTGGAAAGACTGGCTTGCTGAAATCCCAAGTAAGTGTTCCTCAAGTCTGAAGGCTAATTACCGGCCCTTCTCGCTCAAGAGAGGTCATTCTCTATTCCATTCAAGCTTGATTGTGTTAGATTTATCCAGATTATGGAAAGAGGTCTACTTTACTCAGATTCCATTGACTTAATGTTAACCTAATCCAAAAACACTCCAACTGAAAAAAAATCCAGAATTTCAGTTAACCAAATATCTGGGCACTGATATTCAGACTGACACAGAGGAGGGGAGGAAGCTGTGGAGGAAGTAACAAGGATTAATAAATGATACACATATTGTCAGTTTTCTAGTATTAGTAGATTATGTATTACAAATATATATTCAGAAAATAATTAAAAAGAGACTATTAAAATTAACTAGGTTAACATATAAGTTAACCATAACAACAACAATTATCCATGGCAATTTTCCCTCTCTTTTGTGTTTCTTTGTTTTTGAAAATGATTTTTGAGTATTTCTCTTCTTTTCTTGTACTAAATTACTTATAAGGTTTTGCATTATATTATTATATTTATCTATATTCAAGATATGTTTTATGAAAGTTTACACTGACTAGACACTTTTCTTTATGTCACTTTACTCATCATTATTATTGGACAAAAATAATATTAGAAACAAATTTTCACCCCCATCTAAGTGGTTGAGTTAGATTAGATCTATGCTACTCAAAATGTGGTCAATGTATCAGTACCTCAGAGAAGCAGTGGTTTAGAGCTCTCACACTACCACTTAGTATGAAGATTTAAAAATGATATTAACCTTGGCATCTAATTATTTTTGTATTTTGGGTTAACTGCATGAAATTTCTTAAATTCTATTTCATAGAGAGAAATATTTGTAACTACTAGTGATTATGGACATTAGCAGTTCATATTGCAGTATTAGCATTTAGTTAACATGATTTGGAAAGTTGTAAGGATTATAAGTAACATTTATTTTAAAATTAAATCTCTAAATATATTTCATAGCTATATTAATTGCTTAGTTGTTAAATGATCATTTTTAAGATGTTAGTACATTTTTCAGTAATGTCTGTACTATTTGGCAGGAAATAATTATGAAACATGTATTTTAACTTTCTGAGTGAGCTAATGATTTTATTTTTGTAAAAAATCTTAAATATCTTAGGACTTATTTATATGAGACACTTGAAAATTTGATTTAGACATAATATGTTAAAATAAATTAAAATGGTTTGCTGCATTCTAAATATTCATGGCAAAGCTATTTTGGGGCTGCAAATAAATTTATATACTCTACACTTCCATTCCCATTGCATTACAAATACATCTGAAGTTATTTAACTGTTGATTGGTCTTAAGTAATTATCAGAATCTCTTTAAATGTTTGTATTTTTGAATAGCTGGGGTTTGTGCACAAATATTGATTATTTAGTTTTATTTTTAGAGAAACTTTTATAGTGGCAACCATTCTATCTTCAAAACAGTTTTCTTGCCATTGTTTTTGTACAGAAAGTGCAGGTTTCAACAATTTTTGTCCACTCAATTAAAATTCGCTGTTTGAATCTGCATGTTTCAAATAGTTCACATTGCAATGAACTTTCCTTGCATTCCCCTCCATGCATATATTAAAAAGCCATGAAAAAATATTTATGCCATTTATTTCAATTTATTTTCATTCTAGAGTCATCTGGAAGGTTTTTATTAAAATACAGATGCTGAGTTTCCAAAGAGGTATTCTTCTTTAATTAGTGGGGTAAATTTTAGTTACCATTATTTTAAAAAACATCCCTATATGATTCTAATGTGAAACATGGTTTATGAATTAAAATCTGTACTCCAAACCAACCATAAAAATTTTGTATAATCTCATTTTTCAAATTAAATCAACAAATAAATTAAATGAACATTCTGAAATCATATTCTATGAACATTTAGACACATGCTAATATTACTTTCTTAGTTCACTCCATCAGTACATCTTGCAATGCTTAATAAACTCTTCTATATGTACTGAAGAAAAGTAAATTGAAATTTGGTTTTCTACTCATTGTGTTTGTATTAAATTTCATTGTAAATTGTGCAAAATTTGATAAGCATACATTGTCAAGACAGGAAACCCATTAAACTCTTTATAAAATTTAAATAACCCTAAAATCAAATGCAAATAACCACCATAATCTTGAATAATATAACTATTTTGACATAACATTAATAGAGTAAAAGTTCTGGGTGGGTGAGTGGTTTTTAAAATTAATTTTATTGATACATTTTAGGTATTAAATATAATGACATTCATCATTGGAAATTTGCACCTTTACATAATCTCTCTTGGTTCTTATTTTTTCCCCTTTCCCCTGCCCTCCCTCCCACCCCTCCATCTCTCCTTATTTACAAAGACTTTCTTTCCATTGTTTCATTTTCTCATATTAATTCCATTCCCTTCTTTCCTTCCCCCTACCCCTCACACTGCCCCATCCTCTTTGCCCCTTTTCTTCCTATTTCACATTATCTGTTATACCTTTTAGTCCTTATTTACATGGATGCACATTGAGGTGATACTCAAGTGAAATAAATATGTGAGTGGTTTTGATTTTGCACAAGTGCTATCAGTGTGAATTGAAATTGGAAATATTGCTGTCAGATTACTTTTTCTTTTATCCTTACTGATTAATCTCATTCAACATAAATTGTTCTTTTCATATCAGCTGATACTTCACGAGCAATTATGTTCTTGTTTTTACATAATTTTGTAACTCATTTGCAAGTGAAAATATATACATAAACAAAAATAAATTATTAAAGACAGATCCCAGCCCAGAGGAAGCTTCTGGGTTAATGAGCCACAGGTCCCAGTGCAGGGGAGGGTTCTGGGTAGGCATGTCACAGCTACCAGATCAGAGAGGGATTCCAGATCAATGAGCCACAGCTCCCAGCGCAGAGGAGGTGAGCAGCATGGGTGCCACTAGCACACCTCTCCCATCCCATTCAAATGAGAAAACACATAAACAAGCCTCAGAACCAGACTTCCAGATCACCTAAGGAACCCCAAAGGGAAATGAAATGGAACACTGATACTCAACCACCTGGACGCCCTGAACTGGCAACAAAAGAGGATCTGGAAAAAATAAAATCAGAAATAATTTCTCACATAACAGCAGAGATTGTACCCATAGTGCAAGACATGATTAACAGATCTAGAGAGGACACAGATAAAAAAAGAGAGGAGCTGAGGAACATGATGGAATCCCAACATAGGAAACAAACTAAATCCATAAAACAGATGCAAACAGATTTCCAGGAGATAAAAAACTCCACTGAAAGTCTATACAGCACAATGAGCCAATGTGAAGACAGAATGTCAGATATAGAAGATAAGATTCCAATTAGTGACCAGGAAAAGAAAAATTGCTTTAAAATTGTAAGGGCATATGAGAAATCAATCCAGCAGCTGCTAAACGATGAAAAGAAGAATAACGTAAGACTGATTGGAGTCAATGAAGAAACAGGAGAAAATGCAGATGACATAAAAAAAAAAAAACTGTTCACAAAAGTGAGGGCAGAAAATTTCCCAAGCAGGGGAAAGAAATTTGACATACAGATAAGTAAGGCATATAGGACTCCAACTAGCCTTGATAAAAAAAAAAAATCTACACATAGGCATATAATTGTTAAGATTCCAGAAATCCAAGAGAAGAACAAAATACTACAAGCACTTAGAGAAAAGAAGCAAATCACATACTAAGGAAAGCCCATCAGAAACACACCAAACTTCTCAACACAAACCATCAAGGCAAGAAGAGCTTGGAGTGACATATTTCAAGCACTAAAGGAAAACAACCTCCAGCACAGATTGATGTACCCTGCAAAACTACCTTTCAAACTTGATGGTGAAATAAGATACTTTCATGACAAAGAGGACTTTAGAAACTTTATGAATACCAAACAGCACTCTAAAAAGTTTTAGACAAAAATCTTAGGAAAAGAAAATGAGGATCACAGCCCCAGGAAGCCCAGCAGAATGAATCCACTGGGCACGACAAGAAAATAAACACAAATGGGGAGAATCCAACAAAAACAAAAAGTCATGACAATGATAAGTCAATATGTATCAGTTATAATCATCAATGTTAATGGTCTCAACTCACCAATCAAAAGAAACAGACTGGCAGAATGGATCAAGAAGCAAGATCCAACAATATGCTGCATATAAGAAACACACTTAATTCAAAAAGAAACTCAAAGACTGAAAGTTAAAGGGTGGAAAACAATACTCCATGCTACAGGAACATAAAAAAAAAAAAGTAGGAGTAGCTACCCCCTTTGCAGACCAAATGGAATTCAAACCCATACTGATTAAGAGAGACAAAGAAAGACACTACATCCTTGTAAAGGGAACAATCCAAGGGGGAAAAGATGAAAATCATAAATATCTATGCACCAAACACTAGTGCACCCAACTACATAAAAGAAATACTAACAGACCTAAGAAATCATACAAGCACTAATACAATAGTAGTGGGGGACCTCAATACCCCACTGTCACAAATAGATTGATCAACAAGACAAAAAAAAAGCAATGAAATACTAGAACTCAATCGAACTCTTGAACAAATGAACTTAACAGATATTTACAGAGTGTTCCACCTCAAAAAAATCAGAATGCACATTCTTTTCAGCTGCACAAGGGTCATTCTTCAAAATAGAGCACATACTCACTCATAGAACATATTTAGGTAAGTGCAAAGGAATTGAATTTATCTCATGTATATTATCAGACCATAGTGCGATGAAATTGGAGATCCATAGCAAAAGAAACCACAAAAATTTCATTAACACAGGGAAATTGAACAACACTCTTCTAAATAACTAATGGGTCACAGAGGAAATTAAAGAAGAAATCAGAGAGTTCCTTCAATTAAATGACAATGCCAATACAACATATCAGAATCTATGGCACACAATGAAAGCAGTCTTATGAGGGAAATTCATAGCAGTGAATACTCATATTAGGAAAAATGAGCAAGACCAATTAAACAACCTGATGCTGGACCTCAAGCTTCTAGGAAAAAGAAGAACAGGATAAACCCAAAGCCCATAGAAAGGAGAAAATTATAAAGATCAGGGCAGAAATCAATGCAATGGAGACTAAGAAAAGAATACAAAAAAATCAATGAAGCCAAGAGTTGGTGCTTCAAAAGAATAAACAAAATTGACAAACCCTTAGCCAAACTTATCAGATAAAGGAAAGAAAAGGCTCAAATACATGCAATTAGGAATGAAAAGGATGAAATTACAATGGACCTAGCAAAAATCCAGAAACCTGTCAGTACCTACTTTGAGAACCTATATGCCAGTAAGATAGAAAACACAGAAGAAATGGAAAGATTCCTACACACTTATGAATTACCAAAGTTGAAAAAAGAAGACCTAAAAATCGTAAACAACCCAATATCAATGAACGAAAGTGAAAAAATCATTAAAACCTTACCGACTAAGAAAACCCCAGGTCCTGATGGCTTTACTGCTGAATTTTACAAGACATTTAGGGAGGAACTACTGTTACTAATGTTTAAACCCTTCATTGAAATTGAAAGGGAAGCAATACTCCTGAATTCATGCCTGGAAGCAAGTATCACCTTGATCCCCAAAGTAGAGAAAGACCTAACCAAAAAAGAGAGCTATAGGCCAAACTCATTAGTGATCAAGGTGCAAAAATCCTTAATAAGATACTGGTAAATAGGATGCAGAAGATCATCAAAAAAATCATACACCCTCACCAAATGGGATTCATCCCAGGCATGCAGTAATGGTTCAACATACACAAATCAATAAATGTAATACACTATGTCAATAGGGCCAAGAACAAAAACCATATGATCATCTCCATAGATACAGAAAAAGCATTTGACAAAATTCAACATGCATTTATGAAAAAACCCTGCACAAAATTGAAATAGACAGTCTCTACCTCAATCTGATAAAAGCCATCTATGAAAAACCAACAGCCAATATCATACTAAGTGGTCAAAAACTGAAATCCTTCATACTAAAATCAGGAACAAGACAAGGATGTCCACTATCACCACTCCTGTTCAATTTACTTTTGGAAACATTAGCCATGACAATTAGACAAGAGAAAGAAATAAAAGGAATAAAAATAGGACATGAAGAAGTCAAATTGTCATTATTTGCAGATGACATGATACTCTATATAGAAGAACCTAAGAACTCCACCAAAAGGCTTCTAGACTTAATAACCAAATTTAGTAGAGTATCTGGATACAAGGTCAACACACAAAAGTCAATAGCTTTCCTCTAAACCAATGACAGACTCACTGAGAGAGAAATAGGGCAAACAATTCCTTTCACAATAGCATCCAAAAAACTGAAATACCTAGGAATCAACCTAACAAAAGAAATCAAAGACCTCTTCTCTGATAACTATAGCACTTTGAAAAGAGAGATTGAAGAATATATCAGAAAATGGAAAAACATCCCTTTCTCCTGGGTAGGAAGGATCAACGTAGTGAAAATGGCCATACTTTCAAAACTGCTATATAGATTCAATGCAATCGCAATTGAATTCCCAGCAGCATACTTCACGGACCTTGAGAAAAAAAATCAAAAAATTCATTTGGAACAAAAAGAAACCCAGAATAGCACATGCAATTCTAGGTAACAGAGACATGGCAGAGGTTGTTACAACCTCCAACTTGAAACTATACTACAAAACTACTGTGATTAAAAACAGCATGCTACTGGCAAAGAAAAAGACCTGAGGACCAGTGGAACAGATTAGAAGACGCAGAAACATTTCCAGACACACTCAGCCACATCATCTTTGACAAAGGAGCCAAACACCTTCACTGGAGGAAAGATAGCCTCTTTAATAAATGGTGTTGAAGAAATTGGGTTTCAACTTGCCAAAGACTAAAACTAGACCTACTTCTCTCAATAAGCAGTCAACTAAAATCAGAATGGATTACAGATCTAAATAATAAAACAGAAATGCTGAATCAGCTGGAACAGACGTTAGGTAGAACTCTTGAAGACATTGGTGTAGGAAAAGATTTTATGAACAAAACCTCAGTTGCCTGTGACCTAGCACAAACTATCAACAAGTAGGATCTCTTCTCACTAGAAAGCTTCTGCACAGCAAGATAAACCACCAGTAGTGTGAATTGACAACCCACAATTTGGGAAAAAGTTTTCACCAGCAGTCCCTCAGAACAAAGGTCTACTTTCTCAAATCTATAAAGAACTAAAAAAAATCAGACTTCCCAAATTTAAAGACCCAATCCAAAATTGGGCATCTGAAATGAACAGACATTTCTCAGACAAAGAAGTAGAAATGGCAAATAAACATATGAAAAAATGTTCAATGTCACTAGTCACTGGAGAGATGCAAATGAAAACAATGCTGAGATTCCACCTCACCCCATAAAGAATGGCTGCTATCAAGAAATGCACCAATAACAAATGGTGCCGGGGCTGTAGGGAAAGAGAAACATTGCTCCACTGCTGGCGGGATTGTCAACTGGTGCAACCATTGGGGAGATCAGTATGGAGATACCGCAGAGAACTAGGACTGGAAGTCCCATTTGACTCAGGTGTTCCCCTGCTGTGTATCTTCCCCAAAGAATTAAAAGAATCATACCACAGTGATATATGTGCACCCTTGTTTATTCCAACACAGTTTGTAATAGCTAAAACTTGGAAACAGCCCAAATGCCCATCAACTGGAGACTGGATCAAGAAAATGTGTTGTTGTTTTTTTTAATAAAATGGAATACTACTCAGCCATCAAAAATGAGAAATTAGAAACATTTATTGTTAAATGAATGCACATTGAGGTGATACTCTTAAGTGAAATAAATAGGACAGGCATATGTAAATACCTAATAGTTTCTCTAGTGTGAGAAATTGAAAGTGTAAATAAGGACTAATGGGTATAATAGATTATGTGAAATAGGAAGAAAAGGGGTAAAGGGGATGGGGAATTGGGATGGGTAGGGGAAAAGAAAGAAGGGAATGGAATTAATATGAGAAAATGAAAAAAAGCAAACAAAGTCTATGTAAATACAGAGGGATGGAGGGGTTGAAGGGAGGGCAGGGGAAGGGGGAAAATTTAAGAACCAAGAGAGTATTTAAAGGTGCAAATTTCTAATGATGAATGTCATTATACTGTATGCCTAAAAGGTACCAATAAAAGGATATATAAAAAAAGAAATTATTAAAATTCATCAGGAATGCACCAGCTTTAGGATAACACTTACAAAACATTAAATTCAACTAGAAAGTTTTATAAACTTCCAATGAATCCCTTTTTAATCCCATTTTTATAATATTACATATCTTTTTTTCTTATTATACAACTCTTATTTACCTTTGCTTACCCTGAGTTTCTAATACCTTTTTTGTTTTCAAATCTTTAATAAAAATTGTATATACTCAGGGACACTAGTAGAAAAATGATTTTATTTTATACATAAAATTAAACTATGAGTTTTCTTTTACAAAGAACATTTGAAGAGAAGAGTTCTGGTGTGATTTTGGAACACAGAATCTGCACCACAATTCTTGAGTCTGGGTGAACTATTTCTAAATTACATCCCTTAATATGAGTCCATCTTTGTGATTACAAGAGCTACTCGATGTTTCCTAAAGTGAAAAGTGAAGAGAGAGACAGAAAGATAGAGAAATAAAAATATACGAGTGACTGTGAGTTTCTCCTTAGCCAAAATTATCCCCAAAAGTATTTATATGTTTCAAATTATTAGTGTTTTTTAAAAATTCACTGTTTATAGGTACATTATAAGTATACAATATGATGATCTGTATATGATATATCTTGGTTCTTATTTTTTTCCCCATTCCCTGGCTTTCCTTCAACCCCTTCACCCCTCCCTAGGGGAAGTGGGAGGGGTAGGGGAAAAGAAAGAAGGGAAAACAATAAATATGAGAAATGGATACAATATTTACTTTTAAGCACACTCACAACACAATTTTCTTTGCCTACATGTTTGGAATGTTATATTTAATTTTGAGATTAGTTAAGCATTTTTTAATGCTAAAATATCTCATTTAATTTTTCATTCTCTTTCAAATCTTTGATTTAACTTGATGACATTTTCAAATTTAAGAAGAATAGGATCATTAAAGGATTGCAAAAAGACATCAATACATTTATGTCTCAACATTACAATCACAAATGATTCGTACTGTTTAGATTAATGCCTGATACCAATATATTCTGGGATCAATTTTTGGCAAAAAAATTAATTTTAAACTGGGGAAGTAAATATCATTTTTTCTTTAATGAAACATGAATACCTCTATCATGTAGCACTTATATATCAGTGACTCTGTGTGTCCAGGGCCAACATGTATAGTGGTACAGATCATCCATTAAGAGACTTTTACCCCATAAAGTCCTTCAGTTGAACAATTAGCATAGGTGTATACAGTGGCTCATCTATAACCTTTTCCATATATAAAAAGAAAAGTTCTGTAACATTTAAAACATGTGTATTTATCATATACAGTATGTGAAGCTACCTTAGAAATTTTACATAGTCTTCACCAGTATAGCAAGGTCTTATCATCATTGCTTTATGAGGGCTAAAAGTAAGACATGGGTATGTTCAAGAACAATGCAAAGTTAGTATTAATCTTTTCATATAATAGAAGTTAAATGACTTTTCTAAAAAAAAAATTAAAAAACTAAAAAAAAATAAACCTAAAAAAAAAAAAAGAAATTAAATGTAAATGACAACTGAAAGTTGCTTTTTAGGGACCCAACTAAGTGATTCAACAGCTTTTGTCTGCCAATACTCTTGATGTCTTCTCCTGAATGTAGTCATAAAGAGATGCAAAGATATAAAAGAGAAGCCTCATATTGAGTAGTGATCTTTGACTTGTAACCCTGGGTTAAAATGGAAACCTTTTCATATTACCTGTATGAGAACCATACCTGAGAAAATATATTAGGTCATCTATCCACAACAACAAAAAAATCATTTTGCAAAAGTCAACCTTATTTATGTATGTATTTATTTATTTTTGATGCAAGATCTCTCTATGTAGTTCATTTGAGGCTTAAAAGCCCAGGTTGGGCACAAACTCTCAGCAATCCTCCAGCCTCAGCTTCTCAAATGCTGTGATTGCAGTTGTGTGCCACCACACCTAGCTTTATTTTAAAAATTTTTAAATATAGAAAAATAATCATATTTTACTATTTAAGTAATTTAGAATTAAGTGGTATTCTATTGCTTCATAAAGTAAAGAAAAAGTTCAAGAAGAAAGACACTGTTTCATAATAAAAATTCATTTTCTTGAGACTGCACAGTTTCAAGAAATTCTATTTAAAAAATATTGCTAAATCCTCTGATCCACTAGATAAGACTTTATCCACCTTGGTGTCCCTCAGTTTTCCAGAAAAACATGTGAGATTATGTGTGTGGGGGGCCACACAAATGGACACTTTGTGTGCAGTGCTGTCCATGAACTGTGCAGAAATCAGGTGGGTACTGTGGACATGTGATGATGCATCACAACCATTTGCAACAGTCCATTTATTTAATCTCACTAGAGGTCCTTATATCTTCACAGTTGACAGCAATTACTAAGAAAAAATGACTTAAGAAGGTCAGTAGGACAAGCTATAGTCTTGAAGCTACAGCTGATGTTCATCACCTTGCTATTCATCATTCCCAGATTCCACTTAGCCACACTCAAATAACAGTTGGTTGAGATTATTTGTTTGGAGGGAAGAGTCACACTTTTATTCTTGTAGATCTGATCCTTTATAGTTTTACCATTGCCAGACTTTATAGGTACAATTGCCTATTTACTTTTATCACTGAGAATAGAATGCTAAAATCATGAGTTAATTACTTCTGGAGATATTTTTTTCTGGTCTCTATTATTTAACAGCAATGTTAACTTCTTTAGCTGCTGTCCACTAGTGTTAGTAACCTAATTGCCTAATTAGTGGTTTTGGCTTTAGATTCAGTTAAATGCTTAATGCTATTATGTCATAAGCCTTATCCCTAGAGAGGACCACTAATCTAACAAAGTCTAGAGTTGTAGGGAGAGATGTTTAGATTCTACATAAATAGGGAAAAGAAAGTGATGGTGAGATTTTTCACTAGTTTTCAAAGCTTATGCATTTTAGCTATTAAAGTAAGCATATCATTTTATTCAATAATACTTCACATCTCTAGTTAGTTGCCCTTAGTCTATATCTTAGTTAAAACTTTATCATGCCTTTAAAATATTTTATCAACACTTTAAATATAAAATGAGTGTCGTAGGGAATTATTATGTTTTGTGGAGTCATGTTAGTAATCCAATAATCACACAATTTCTTGCATAGTACTGTTGACAAAGCATAGTTGACAGAAGGGCAGATTCATTTTTGCAATAGTAGTTTATTCCAATAAGGACAAACTTAGGATTTTTTTCCAGGGTAGAAGTTGTATGTAACTGACCTGCCAAGAAGTGACCTGCTGGTCTCCACCATATAGTGGGGTCAGTAACTCTGCTGCTAAGAGTGAGGTATTCAGTAATGCTTCAGGCTTGGCTGATCCCAGTGAAAGGGATCTTAACAGAATTGCATATTCTATATCTCTAATACCAAGGCCATATGTTCTGTTTTTTTTCTGGTACCAGGAATTGAACTCAGAACCTTGCACTTGCCAGACAGGTGCAGTTTTACTGAGCTTGAACCTCTTGAATATGGAAGGGTGAGGGTGGGTGTGAAGACAGAGATTAGCTAACATCCAGTTTTGAATGATTCTGTCTTCCTAGTTGTTGACAGCATCCTCTACAGTAGTTTTCCTAGAAGTCACTGCCTAGAGACACAAAGACATTTGTACCTATTTCCTTAGGTAAAAACTCATGTTTTTCCCCAGATTTTCTTGTCTTTAATCTTCTAGCCTTTCATTAAATCACAGTACAACCACTCAAGCCATTTGCCACAGTCCCGCAGTATGAAAGTGAGAGAGAGAATTTTACTTCAGTATATTTCCCCCTTCAGAAAAATAGTGAAGTGTACTTTCTATACTTCTTGAGTTTTCTTTGTCACTGTCCTTAAAGCAATTCTCTCCACCAGTGCAGCTAAGTGAAACAGCAGCATCTTTTTACTCATACCCACAAATTAATTCATCCTATGAATGAATGAAGCAGGCCAGATTTTTCTTCCATATGCAGTGACTGAAGATACTTCTCCTACTACCCCATTAACTCTTAAATATGAGCTAAAAGACAGAATATAATATAACAAAGATGGAGGCTATACCAAGAGCTATGATTTTTTAGTTGTAGACACTAGAAGATATAATACCATATTGTTCTCATGGAGAGAACTTCCTCCAGATCATTGGACCCTTGAAACTTTACTGGTATGCCAGGCCTGAAATTTTTAGGATTTATCGCCAACATCTGGGATACAATATCTTTCTAGAGCATCCAGTGTACTTTCCAACTATTAATCTTCAGGTCTACTTAACATACCACCAATTTAATAGACCATAGTGATGTTCTATAAAATGTCAGACCAACTGAAGTCATTGTAGATCATATGTTAACAAGAGTAAGAAAGTGGACAGAGTAGTAAGGCATTGTAGGGAACTGGTAACTAATGCTTTTCCCTTGGGAAAAAAAAAAAGTTCTTCATGTTTCTTTACTTATCATGGTAGGAAAGAATATATTTGCTGTCTACAAATGTCCTGAGCTTCACTGATCTACTTCAGTAAAAATTACACATCATGTACAGCAACTGTGATTGAAGCTGGCACTTACTAAATTTATGATGATTTTTCCTGGTGTGCCTTTTTGATACACCTACAAAAATGGCAGATATTGATAACTTGAACCTTTGCACATTTAATTCTTTAAAGAGGACCAATCTGTGCCCAAGATACAATATTGATTGTTTTTCACAATCTTAGATGGGGTCAACACTTTGCAAAATTTTTCCTATAATAATAGTTTTTCTATCAAAATCAAAGAAAATTGGAAAAATGGCTGGAGTGAATCCATAAACACCTTCAAACACCTGTGAAAGGGACTTGGGCTAGGACTCCGTTTACAATAGCTTTCATAAGTCTAATTCTTTTATTTTATTAGTACACGTTTGCAATACATAAAGTGTGGAGTGGGTTTGTGTACATAATACAGTTTGTTTCTTTTTTAATCCCCTATGTCATCCCTCCCTATGTCTCCTAATTTTCATTCTTGTTGTTATTAACATCTTGGCTCACGTTTATGACATATAATGTTTACATTAATTGAAGTTATCAGGTCCCTGTATATGGTATATTTTAATTCTACTTACTTTCCCTTCTTCCCCTTTTCCTAGGTCTCCTGGACCCCTTCCAACTTGCAAGAGATCTATCTGCTTTTTCCTTTCTAGCCATTCTTTATTATGCTCTTTGTTTGTACTTTGCCTTACTCAAATGAGAGATACTATATGGTATTTAAGCTTGTGCATCTGATTTATTTCACTCAGCATTATCTTTTCTAGATAAACCCATTTTCCTACAAAAGCCTTAAATTTATCCTTCTTTATAGCTGAGCACTATTGCATGTATAAAAACCACATTTTCTTTATCCAGTTGTCTGTTGATGGGTTTATAAGATCCTTGCAGGATTTAGCTACTGTGAATTGTGCTGCTATAAACATTGCTATGCATGAGTTTCTGTAGTATGATGTCTTTAGCTCTACCTAGAAGAGATAATCATATGTAATAGCTGGATCATATGGGATTTCTAATTTTATTTTTTTCTCCTTTTTGTTTTTTTGGGGTTTTTTTTTGTTTTGTTTTGCTTGTTTTTTGGTACTGGGGATCGAACTCGGGTTCTTGCACTTGCGCAGCAGGCGGCGAAACCACTGAGCTAAATCCCCGGCCCGGGATTTCTAATTTTAGTTCTTTGAAAAATTTCCTCACTGATTTCCACAATGGTTGTACTAGTTCATACTCCCACCAACATTGTAAGAGGTTCCTTTTTAATTGCAGCCATGCTAGCATTTGTTAATCTTTGCCTTTTTGCTGATTGCCATTCTTTTTGTTTTAAGATGGCATCTTAGTTACTTTTCTTGTTACTGAGACAAAATACCTGACACCCAAAATTAAAGGAAGAAAGGTTTATTTAGCTCATAGTTTGTAGAAGTTTCAGTTCATAATTGTCTGACTCCAAGGCAGAGTGGCTTGGCATAGGGACTTCACAGGGAACAGTTCGTGGCAGCCACAAGATAGCAAAACTGACAAGGGAACTTTAACAATCTTTCTGTACCTTTTATCTTATCCAGACTGCTAGGATTAGGCAGTGCCAAATCAGTCAGTGGACTGATTTAGTAATCACATACCCTTAATTCCACCATCACATATTCTAGATTCACTGCCACCTTTGAAAAAAACCACCTATGACCACATGCATGAGGCTTTGGGAGGACATATAGAAGCAAATCATAACAGATGGAATCTTAGTGTTATTTTAATTTGCTTTTCAGTAATGGTCAGAGAGGTTGAACATTATTTCATATCTCTGTTGGCCAGTTGTACTTCCAACTCTTATTGAGGGTCTTGGTAGATTCAAATGTAGATTCTGTCATCTTAGAGTGTCTACCTATTATGTTAAATTGCTTCGAGTGTCATGGGAGGAATTATTTGAGGTGTATTAATCATAAATTTATGATGGTATTACTATGTCCTAATTTAAGACGACCAAGCTTCTCCTACATGAAGTGTTCTGTGTAGGAAAGCCAACTGAGCTTAGGATCCCAAGTGTCACGTTACACTTTTCCACTGTAATATATGAGAAAGAAACTCCTTCCTATTTCCACTCCCCACTTCCCCTAGAAAAAAAATCTGAAACTGACGTAAAAATTAATTTATTGCTTAATTTATGAGGGATAAGTGGTCTTTGAAAGCACTGTGTCTCTGAAGAATGATTTTATATGGAATTTTGAGAAGTCTGAAATTCAGGATTGCCTAACATTCAGTCGTAGTGGCATAGCTGCTGTAACTGTCTTTTATTGGCTGACTTCAGAGGCATGAGTACTGAGGCAAAGCTGTCACTGATGAATTGGGTTGGCTTTTAAATGGATCTAGCAGTATTTGTTCATGAATTTGCCAAACAATCAATAAAAGAATCAATATTATTCTTTTATGAAGTTTCAGAGGGGAACTTTTGTTCTCAAGCAGCTGACAACCTTTTGTTCACCACATGTTTTATTTTTTCACTTTCTGATTATATGAGTTAAAGCTTATACCAGTGCCATTCATTCGTCTTGCTCTTGGGAACAGCATTGTCACAAAATCCTCATTAACTTTTGCCTGATAAGGTCATTACATCCTTTTCCAGTATAAGCATAATTAGGATCATGATTAGTTCTAACAAAATCTGCAAATTAAACACATTTCTCGTTGAAAGAAAATTTTGAAGAAAACTAGGTAATCAGATTCTATATCTCATTTGGAAAGATAAAAGAGAAATTTCTGAACAAGTGTCATTTGAGTGGTGTAGCCTTACTGGATATTAAAATTAAAAGCTACAATGAATTGTCCTGTAGTTCATTAAAATTAAATAAGTCCAAAATATGATTGAATATATTTGAAAAGTTTGTATATGATAATCTTTCAATAAATAGCATAAGAAATATAGTTCTGAAAATGATTTAGAGCAACTTAGCAGTCAATATATTGAATTTACCAAATAGTGTTTAGCATATGTATTCTATCTCCATTTTTTAGTGTTTATGTATCACTGAATATTTTAAAAACCACAGGCATGATCTATTGATCTCTAAAACCAATGCATAGTAGGATGTTGGAACATTAGACCTCTGCTCAACTGCTAATAACTTACATGTTTTTGTTGTCTAGGTTTCCTGTCCAGCTAAACATTGTTAACACCATGTTTTAATATCCCAAAATTAAAAATGTTTAGCATTTCCTTCATTATTTTTTTAGCATCTTATGGTTTCTTTCAGGGTTAAATTCCTCTCCTATTGAAATATATCTTTAATTGCATATTTGGCACTAACCTGTGTATTCTAATTAACCAGTCCTTGCTTTTATGTCTTAAAATTCTAATTTTGACTTCATTCTTAAATTATAGTCAGGCCAGCTCATAATCTAATTCTTTGTTTTTCTGGGATAAATTTTTGGTTCTTTTATCAGGTTTGTCTTTATAAATTCATTGATTTTTTTTTCCTTTTTCCATTTTTTCAATAAGTTTATTGGTATATTTTAGGTATGCAATTCAGTTACTTTCATCATTGGGATCTTGTACCTTTACATAATATCTCTTGGTTCTTATTTTTCCCCATTCCCCTGTCCTTCCTTCAACCCCTCCATCACTCCCTATTTACAAAGACTTTGTTTCCATTTTTTCCTTTTCTCATATTTATTCCTTTTCCTTTTCTTTCCCCTACACCTCCCACTTCCCCTACACTTTTAGACCTTTTCTTCCCATTTCACATTATCAATTATTTATTTTGATACTCATTTAACTTTTAGTTTCTCACACCAGAAAAACTATTCTGTATTTACACGTGTGTCCTATTTATTTAATTTAAGAGTATGGCTGCAATGTGCATTCATTTAGCTATAAATGTCTCTAGCTTCTCATTCTTTATGGCTGAATAGCACTTCATTTTATTAAAAAAACACATCTTCTTTATCGAGTCTCCAGTTGATGGGCACTTGGGCTATTTCCAAGCTTTAGCTATTTCAAACTGTGCCTCTATGAATATGGGTGCACATATATTGCTGTAATATGATTCTTTTAATTCTTTTGAGAAAATACCCACCAGAGGACTAGCTGGGTCAAATGGGACCTCTAATTCTAGTTTTTTGAGGTATCTCCATATTAATTTCCACAGTGTTTGCACCAGTCTGCACTCACACCAACAATGCAGAAGGGTTCCTTTCTCCCCACAACCCTGCCAGCATTTGTTATTGGTTGATTTCATGACAGCAGACATTCTATCTGGGGTGAGGTGAAATCTCAGTGTTGTTTTCTTCTGCGTCTCTCGAATGACCAGTGATGTTGAACATTTTTTCATATGTTTATTTGCTGCTTTCACTTCTTTGTCTGAGAAATGTCTGTTCATTTCAGATGCCCATTTTTGAATTGCGTCTTTATATTTGGATGGTATTTTTTTATTTCTTTATATATTATAGATAGTCGACCTTTGTCTGAGGAAAGGCTGGTAAAAAAATTTTCCCATATTGTAGGTTGTCTCTTAGCTCTCTTGGTGGTTTCTCTTGCAGTGCAGAAGCTTTTTAATAAGATAGATCCCAATTGTTGATTCTTTGTGCTAGTTCACATGCAACTGAGGATTTATTCATAAAGTCCTTTCCTATGCCAATGTCTTTGAGAGTTCTACCTAACTTGTCTTCCAGCAAATTTAGTGTTTTCTGTTTTAATATTTAGATCTTTAATCCACTTTGATTGTAGTTTAGTGCATGGTGAAAGATAGGGGTCTAGTTTTAATCTTTGAAAAATTGAAATCCACTTTTTCCAACACCATTTATTAAAGAGGCTATCTTTCCTCCAGTGAGGATGGTTGGCTCCTTTGTCAAAGATGAGGTGGCTGAGTGTGTCTGGAGTTGTTTCTACATCTTCTAATCTATTCCACTGATCCTTGGGTCTCTTTCTTTGCCAGTACTATGCAGTTTTTATCACAGTGGCTTAATAGTACAGTTTCAAGTTGGGAATTGTGATACCACCTGCCAAGACTCTGTTGCCTAGAATTGCTTTTGCTATTCTAGGTCTCTTCTGGTTCCAGATGGACTTTTGGATTGTTTTCTCTAGTTCTATGAAATATGCTGTTGGGGTTTCAATTGAGATTGCATTGAATCTGTAGAGCAGTTTTGGAAGTGGTGACAGTCTAGAGAAGGAAAAAGAGAAGTAAAGGATAAGAAAGAAGAAATCGGAATTAGAGGCAGAACAAGGTCAAAAGGGGAGATGAAGAACAATGTGGGAGAAAGAGATAGAGAGAGAGAGAGAGAGAGAGAGAGAGAAATAAAGGAAAAAGAAAAATTTGAAGTGTAGCAAAAATGAAAAAATTAAATGTAAGAGAAAAAAATAATAATATTGAGAATAAAAAATAAAAATGAAGGGCCTTCTTTAGGGATGTCTCTGCTGGCACAGTATACAATGTGGTCAGCAGTGTGCAGATATAACTCCATTAGTCTCAGCAAGGCAGTAGCAGACCAATGAGATTCAAGTTGATTTCTGGCTGCAAGTCACAAATTGAGCTCACTGACCTGCTGCAGGGTTGAACTCTGCAAGGTTCTACTGCAGGTTCCAGCTGCCCTTCCCCTTAAGATAGTCCAGGTTCTAATGGGAGGTGATGATCACTCCAACTTACCTAGTAAGGTGGTTGGGTGTGCCTTTATTGCAGAGATTCTCTTCACTTTTCCAGTGGGCTTCAATTTTCATCAAGGAGCCTGAGAGGGGCCCTCATTCTGTTGTTCACTTCTGCTCTACCTTCTGCAGCTCAGGGCAATGCCCTTTATGACCCCCTGTGCCAATACAGTGTGAGCAGTGTGGGTTCAGGTATCTAGACAGCCAAGAGGACAAGCCCCCTACTCCTGCTGGGCTGGGCGGGGGGGGCGCTGGGCTGGGGTAGTGCTGCCAAGCCTGTGTGGTACCACTCATCCCTCAGAGGTGGGGTGGGGGCGGGGTGGGGCGGGGGCCGGGCAGGGCAGGGGCCCAGCAGCCTCAGCTCTGTGCTGCTGAGGTTCTCACCAGTGCCCTGCCTCATTGCTTGGAGGTGGGCTGGGGTGGGGTGGGGGTGAAGGTGGGGCCTTGTCTATGTTTTCTATATATGTATTTGTCCTTTCTGTAGTTCTTGTTGTAGAGGTTTTTTGTTTTTCATTCTTTGTTTTGGTGTAGTTTCATATTAGACACATTTGTTCATTTTCTCTTATAGATTATTGATTTTTTTTTTTTTTTTTTTTTTGGTACTGGGGATCGAACTTGGGACCTTGAGCTTGAGAGGCAGTCAC
The DNA here is from genome assembly GCF_053883595.1 of Heterocephalus glaber. Taxonomy (NCBI): domain Eukaryota; kingdom Metazoa; phylum Chordata; class Mammalia; order Rodentia; family Bathyergidae; genus Heterocephalus; species Heterocephalus glaber. The sequence goes on from NW_028258138.1 coordinate 59,827,254, forward strand.
CAGAACCACTGAGCTAAATCCCAGGCCCCAGATTATTGATTTAGTATATCAAATTCTTGGCATTTTAATTATGTTGGTTTTGGATCACGTGACACTTTTTAGGATGTGCTTTTGTTTAAGGTTTTGTTTTGTGTTTTGGAGAGACGTTTAGTGAGATTTTATTTCCTTCCTCCTGGCTGGACTGTGAGAGACTCTTTTGTGTTTCGCTCATTATTCAGATCTCAGTCAGAACAGACACTTTTTTTCTTCATCTCCCTGTGATGGAGACAAAGATTTTTTGTGACCTTCTCATAAAGTTTATAAAGGATTATTATTTCAAATCTTGGGTTCACCAAAGCCCATCTCCTTATCTTCTGACACAATATGAAAGTTTTAGTTTACTAAAATTGAAACTTTCCCTGCTCCTGAACCCACTGTAGCCCTAACAGTTCAAGTTTCACTTTCATTTTTCAAGTTTTCAGTTGATTCTTGTATCTGTATCTAAAGAATTATTTTCTTAGTTGAAAGATGACTTTTATAGTTTAAAGAATAACAAATATACATTGACATTTTCACATGATTTGGGAGAAGTTTCAAAAGAATCTGATCTTTCCACATATCATACAGCATTTATTTATGATTAAAATTTTCAAACATATAAAAATTAGAAAAATAATAGCATATGATGAGCCTCCATATACTCATCATCTGATCTCAATAAGATGTTTTACTAGATGCTATTGTTCCTGTCAATATTATTTTTAGTATGTTCCAGATATGAACTGATTTCATCCAGAAATGTTCTTGTATATATTTCTGAAAGAAAAAAAAAATATTTTATTTGGTAGCAAACTGTTATGGATTGTTTCTAGGTTTCCCCTCCAACCCTCATGCAGTCATAGGTGTAGCTTTCAGAGGTGGCTGGGTCTAGGGTGTATGTTGCTTGGATTAAGGGTGTGTGATTACTAAATTAGACTACTGATTGGTTTGGCATAGTTCTTGGTATAGATAATGGGAAGGTCACCCTGGGTTTGGGTGGTACCATCCAAAGGGCAGGTAGGTTGGAAAGGATAAAAGGGAGAGGGAGGCTGCTGGTGTTGATGGTTTGCTACTTCCTTGCTTTGCTGCCTTATCCCTGCCATGAATCATTTCTCCTCTGTGATGCTCCTCTGTCATGCCACTCTGCTTTGGAGCCAGCCAACTATGAACTGGAAACTTCTGATGTGTCTATTTCTCTTAAACTGGATCTACATCTTTGATTTCTTTGTGTTCAATGTGTTTTGGGGGACAAGAACACTTTATAAGTAATATAATGTTACTCTATCAAGAAAGACATATTTCACCAGGAAAGACACAGAGAGACTGTCTCTTATTTTTCTGATGATAGAGACTGTTAATATTCAATGACCAGGTCCATTGATTTATTGGGAATTGCAAAATAATGATGATCAAAATCTGTAATCAATCCTTAATTTAAAAGTTGAGATATTTTGCAAAATACCAATTTTCCTTCCTCCAGTGGCAAAATGTGTATAAGAAAACAGGATAAAGTTAAGTTCTTCCCTCAGTTATGAATCTGCAAAATCCTCTAGTATCTTCCAAGGAAAATGAATAAGATATATTAAAATTATATTTAATTAACATGGATTTAATCATATATGATGTATTGCATACATTATGATAATTATTACTATTTGTACTAATGTGAGCTTTTTGACCAGGAAAGGTAAAGTTAGGATATATATATATATGCATATTCATATGTTATATCCTGTATTATTATAAGAAAGAATACTTTAAAAAATATTGTTGATTTCCTTTTTACAATGTAACTATTAAAACTTTGTCAGTTATTTTGTCCTTATGGTATAATTTAATTAGCAATGAGTAGTCATGTTACCATTTTATTTCAATTCACTTAGAGTAGTTCTTCTCTGTATTGATATACTTTGACTTATATGCCAATTTAGATTCATTTGTTGTATTTTCCTTTACATGTTTAAAGAATTATTTTTGATATGTAATTTTATTTCATTATTATATAAGTATTACAAATTCCTAAATCATATATCTAAACCAATATATATTTACAAATTTCTATAACTGCCTCCTACATTGTGTCATTTAGAAATAACTATATTTAACATTTTATGTGTCATACATTTATATCTCCGTGTTTATTACACAAATGACAATATACCATAGATATTCCTCTCAATCTGCTTTTAATCAATTTAGTAATATATCTGGGATATTATATGATACAATTACAGAGATTTTAAAAATTTTTTATTATAATTGAAAAATATATTACTATGTGGCTATACCTTGATTAATTCAACTTACATCTTAAAAATAGAGTACTTAAGCAGGCTACTTAAAATTCGTATTGATAAACACTTAGTAGAGCATGAATTTCACTTCATGCTCTGGATGCTAAATTTCTAATGTAGTTAGTGTTTCAGTTTAAAACTAATAAGCATAAAATTATCTTTTAAAATATATATTAGGAGACATTACATAATCTTACTTATTTGATTTTTTTTACCTACTTGAGCCATATCTAGAAATTTACATGACTCTCAGTTAATCTCATTCTTTCAGGTTGGGAAGAACTTTCAAATTCTTTCTTTTCCCCTTATTAGGCTTATATGAGTTACAAATGTGACAAATATATTTTTTATTATTTTATTAAAGTAATTTGTAAAGTTAGAGTACAGTTTTTGCAGTCAGATATAACCTGAGACTACTTTAATAGAGCTCTTACAAGAGGTACTGACCTTCAGTTCCATTGAAAATAGTTAGTGATAAAGAATAACTCAACATAACTTTAACTACAGTATCTCAAATTCATGTTTTCTTCAAAGTAGATAGACTTTAAAAATATTTACAGTATTCTTTAATTTAAAATTTATAAGATGTCAGGGCCAGGGATTTAGCTCACTGCCATCACACTTGCCTCACAAGCACAAGATCCTGAGTTCTATTCCTGGTACTAAAAAAAGAAAAATAAATTATTAGATGTCAAGAATGTTACAAACAGATTAGAGTCTAGTAATAGTAAATATTTACAACTTATATACAACTTATAGATTAGATCTTGGCAAACTTCTGGAAAGCAAAATTTAAATTTTATAATCTTTCAATTTACGTAGCACTAGCCTAATTACGTTACAAAACCTCCAAAACCACACTGTGAGCGAGACAAGCAAATCCAACTATCTCCATTAGGAAACCCTAACCAGAAGAAAAATGTTCTTTTCTAGTTGATATACAATTAGCTAGTAGTTTGCAACTCACACTTTCTACTTCCATTACAAATGCCCCATAGAAAGCAATATCAGTGAGAGCACAACTCATTGTCATTTTGAGAGCAAAACTCTGGCACTGATGTATGCAAGTATTTAATTTTTTAAAGAATGATCTGAAAGAAATCTGAAAATAGAAACACTGAAAACAGAGTTGGTATTGAACTGACTACAATATCAGCTAAACTTCTTTTCCTGTGGAAAGTATAATAAATGGGCTGACCTAAATTGCAAGCAGACACATACACACACACACACACACACACACACACACACACACACAAACATACACATCAAAAGGGAACACATTAGATCACAATATAAATTCGTGTTGAAACTGAAAATGACTGCAGGTATGGACAACTGTGGAATGCAAAAAAAGTGTTTTCACTCTATGAAAGTGATTTCCCTCAATGATCATGTATCAAGCTCAGTTTCTGAAGCTATTTTTATCCCTGACTCTGGGAATTAAAAGTGTAGAGCTGGAATACACAAAGTTGTCTTGAGGAAAAATGAGTGTAGAATTTCCTAGATAAAGCAGAACAGGCACCAAACACTTGACAGTCACATGACCTCTTCATAGTCACCTGGGGACAATGTGAAGGCAAAGAATAGTCTGGTGGGAAGAATCTTGCAGTTTTAATAACCACAGATTTCCTGCAGGTGTCCTGGTGTGTTTCAGTCTAGTTCAAAGAAGTAATGTTCCATAAAATTTTATCTAGGTTAACTTTTCTGAGCTCTTCTTTCCCACCTTGGTGCGTATGATTCCTTGCCAGAACAAACTATGCTCCATAATAAACAGGGGGCTGTTTTCAGCAAAGGGCATGCAATGGTACTCTGTCCTGCACTCATCCCATGAATTCTCGGCATGCCCAAAAGTTTAGAAAAGGCCAACAGTTTCTGAAATCCTCCTTTCAATTCAGGCAGTCTTCAGTTTAAGTATCATTTCTTAGACTCATGCACATCCTCTCCAGTACAAAAATCTTAATAGATAAGCAGATCCATAGATCAAACAGAGGAAATATAAACAATTCCATATTTACTCTGATGAAAAAAGAACTATAAAATCTTATAAGGAAAAAGGGAAGTAAAGTGGTGAAAACCATAATAATGATTATACAAGTCAGTTAGAAATGAAAGAAAAGATGTAAAGACCAAAGCTAACAACATGATATTAAACAGTTTGTGTCTTTATTTCTTCAGCTGTAACCCCATTAAATTTTTTATGAAGTTATTAATGGTTTTATTTTTTATTAGTACATGTATCAAGTACATGAAGTCTACAATCACTTTGCGGAATGGGTACATATACATAACACAGCTTACTTCTTTATTTAACCCCCTTCCCTCCCAATTCCCTCCCTTCTTTTCTAAACCCTCTTTCCTTATTTTCATTCTTCTTAATATTAATAATCTCATCTCATGTTTATTATGAATTTTAACCAAATTGTAAGTGATTGATATTTTTAGAGAAAATCTCTTCCTTACAAACAATTGATCAACATGCAAACAATTGAAGTTACTAATATATGAAGAGTAAATCTACAAATATACAATATAGGATATGTAGTGAGGATATTCCAAAGCTAATCAAACACCATTTTGATTATATTTAGAGTTAATATGTGTATACTGAAATAAGCTCAATCATTTTTTACAACAATCATAAATGCATTTTACAATTACTACTATAAATTTGTTAATTATTTGCAAGTTTTATACCATCTATTGAAACCCACCAATCTACAGCACTTATATTGTAATTATTGTAACATCACGGAGAACCTTTCTCTTTCTTGGCCCTTGTACATATGTTTATATGCAAGTGTTTATTTTATTATGAATATTTTAGAATTGTTATGGTAGTTGTTCAGACATCACATTTTAAAGTATCTTTCAAAATTGTTTGACATTTCATATCAATTAAGTACTTAATACTAAAATATATCATATTTTAATTAATTTAGATAAAAAAATATACAATTTCTCCACAAAATATTCCTTCCACAATTTAATATAGTTATTCTATGTGATGGTAGCTATGATTTAACCATTATTAGGAAACTTCCCTTAACTTATGATCAAGGGGAAAAAAAGGTTATTATCAAAATTATGGTCTATATGTAAAATAGAAAAAAGCAGGAAATTTTGCCATTTTTTACCATGGATGAACCTGGAGGACATTATATTAAGTGTAATAAGCCAAACACTGATAGATAAATGCTGTGTAGTCTTATATATGGAATCTAAAATAGCTAAATTCTTAACAACAGAGCATAGAATGATGAACGTCAGGGCCCAGTGTTGTGGGAAATAGGAAGATGTTGGTCAAAAAGTGAAAACTTTCAGTTATAAATTAAACAAGTTTTTAATGATGTAATGTACAATGTAGTGGGTGGTGGATATGCTAATTAAAGTGATTGTGTTAACTGTTATACAATTTGTATGTACAGAAAATCATATTTTACTTTTTGTATATGTTCAGTCTTTATTGACTGAATATCTTCAAATAAGATAAAAGGGAATGGGAAGTGTGAGGGGTAGGGGAAAGGAAAGAAGGGAATGGAATTAATATGAGAAAATGAAAAAACGGAAGCAAAGTCTTTGCAAATAGGGAATGATGGAGGGGTTGAAAGGAGGGCAGGGGAATGGGGAAAAAATAAGAACCAAGAGAAATTATGTAGAGGTGCAGATTTCTAATGATGAATGGCATTATATTGTATACCTAAAATGTACCAATAAAACTAATTTTAAAAAAAGAAGAAAAAAACAACAACAAAATGAGATAAAGAAGCACTGTCAAGATTTGGATTTCCTAACACATCCAGTCTCTTCCACAAACACTTTGATAAAAGCAACCAATGTTGTCAGTCAGTTGTTTTCAATGAAGGATACTCTTGATGCTTGAGTGGGCTACAAGCCCACCTATTCACCTTTGATACAATGCATTTAACTCAGCATTTGGCAAGTACAGCTCTCACTTTATTGACTGAATATCTGAAGCCTATTTCCTCAGTCTACATTCACCACAAGCCTGTTGTGTTTCTGCTCAACTCCCCGCAACCCCTGGTCTGGCATTTGAAAACAGAGAGACTCGCCACTGGGGTCCCCAGACTCTTCTTGGTGTCTGAGGGTTCTGTGGTCCAGTTTTCATCAGGAAACTTCTCCTTAACAGCAAAAACAGAAGAAAGGAACCTCCCCCATGGAAATAAACATCTATTAAATTGGGCCCAAAAGGAGTATGGGGCAGTTACTTCATTTACCAAACTCAAGATAGCAAGAAACATTTTTATTAAAGTGGGGGAAGATCAAGTGTTTCCTCCCACATGCAACATAGGGAAGAATTTTCTCTCACTCAATTACCTCGCTGGGTACCTTCAGCCCAAAGCCGCAGAAGGGTGTGTGATGTCCAGCCAGCCCCAGGATGAGGAAGTACACATCACTGAGATAATCACCCCCAACCCTTACCCTTACAGTGATTTCCAGGTGGATATAATAATTGACATAAGACCTTCTCCAGAGGATTCTACAGTGGTCAAAAATCTCAACCTGATCTTGAAGTGCAAAAAGTTTGTCAACTGGGTGATCAGATCTTTTGATGTTAAGGGGAACCTGAAAGTTATTGCTCCCAATAGTATTGGCTTTGGGAAAGAGAATGAAAGATCCATGACAATGACCAGATCAATAAGAAATGACATTCCTTCCAACCAAGAGAATTTGGTGAAGTGGGCTTTGGATAACGGCTATGGTCCAGTGACATCATACACACTGGCTCCTGTGGCTAACAGATTTCATGTTAGAGTTGAAAACAATGAGGAAGTTCATACCATCCCTCCTGGGCTACAGATCCTGCTGGACCCAGTCATCCTGCCTGGCCCATAGAACTCACCCTTCCAGGGAGGGGGTAGCTGAACTGGAGGTCTCCCCTTTCCTTTTCCTAATATCTCCAGGAGAGGCCAGAAGGAAGGAGGAGAAGATAGGATCCCTAGGCTAAAGAATTCTGTCATCTCCAGTGTACAACTGTTTCCTGGTCCCAGAGAACTGGAAGAGGCACAAGGGAGTATGGATATTGTCCCATCAGTCAAATGTGACAATGAAAAGATGATTGTGGCTGTAGAAAAAGATTCTTTTCAGACCAACGGCCACTCAGGGATGGAGCTCACCCTGTTGGATCCTCCTGCAAGGCCAAGATGAATGGCACGCACTTCATTTTGGAGTCTCCCCTGAATGGTTGCGGAACTTGGCGCCTGCAGCAGTCAGCCTCCTGTGGTGTGGTTTACTATAATTCCATTGTGATACAGGTTCCGTCGCCTGGGGACAGCAGTGGCTGGCCAGATGGTTATGAAGATTTGGAGTCAGGTGATAATAGATTTCCAGGAGATTTGGATGAAGGAGATGTTTCCCTCGCCAGCCGTCCTGAAATTGTGATGTTTAATTGTAGCTTGAGGCAGCTGGGGAATCCCAGCAGCTTCCAGGCCCAGCCCAGTGGAAGCATCACTTTCAACATGGAGCTGTACAACACTGACCTCTTTCTGGTGCCCTCCCAAGGGGTCTTCTCTGTAGCAGAGAATGGGCACATTTACGTTGAGGTGTCTGTCACTAAGGCTGACCAAGAACTAGGATTTGCCATCTAAACGTGCTTTATCTCTCCATCTTCAAACCCTAATAGGATGTCTGATTATACTATCGTTGAGAACATTTGTCCTAAAGATGAATCTGTGAAATTCTACAGTCCCAAGAGAGTGCACTTTCCTATCCCACAAGCTGAGATGGATAAGAAGAGATTCAGCTTTGTCTTTAACTCCATGTTCAACACCTCACTGCTCTTCCTGCAATGTGAGCTGACAGCTGTGTACCGAGAAGGAGAAGGATCACCAGAAGTTGCCTAAGTGTGTGCCTCGCGATGAAGCCTGTACCTCGCTGGATGCTGCCATGATCTGGGCCATGATGCAGAACAAGAAGACATTTACCAAGCCACTGGCTGTGATTCACCAAGCAGAACCTAAAGAAAAAGTTCCAAGCATGAAGGAATCAAATCCAGTTCCTCCACCAATTTTCCATGGTCTGGACACCCTGACTGTGACGGCGTTGCATTCGCAGCATTTGTGATCGGAGCACTCTTGACAGGAGCCTTGTGGTACATCTATTCCCACACAGGAGAGACAGCAGGAAGGCAACAAGTCCCCACCTCTCCACCGGCCTCAGAAAACAGCAGTGCAGCTCACAGCACCGGAAACACAGAGAGTATGCCCTGCTCCAGCAGCAGCACAGCCTAGCCACCCCAAGCCCGGCCTCCACTGCCAAGGGCAGAGCCTGACGCTGATGCCATGTGTCTAGATTCGGAAGGCTTGATTTGGTTTCCCTTGTAAAGAGAGAGAGCGAATGTCAGTGTAAAGATTACCTATTACATTCACCACTCATGGCCAATGGAAATGTGACCCCTGGATCTCTGCAACACACTAGAATTCATGTGGAAAAGCTAAGATGGCGGCCTTCTCCACCGGCCCCTCCCAGGCTAGGGGGTTTTCAGTGTGAAACACATGCCGGTTTTTAAAATGCTGCTTTATCTAGGGGATAACATCAATAATTTGGGGCCCTGAGTTTTATCTACACTCAAGGAGATGGTCAAAGGGTCATAGCTAGATAGTAGACCCAATGAGATGTGGGCAAAGAGTCTTTTACATTTGAATCAAGATATAAAACAAAAGAAATGCTTCAAGGCTGTCTCAGTGCTCCTCAGTGCCTAATTCTGTACCCCATCTGGATGCCCACTCCTGACTGGCCACACTTTGTGAGATCTGATATGTGGCCTCTGGTTGCTGCCCTCTGGTTGCTGTCACCTGTCAAGACAACATTCCTTTTTTGTTCCCTGGGCCAAAACCAGTGCTGATTAATGTGTCAGTTTATTTTCTTCCCCCCACTCAAACACACACTGACTAAAAACTTGTCTTAATGCAAATTTTGTCTTTCTTATAGGCATGTAGAAATTGAAAATGGTCAAGGTCTGGAACTGTAAAAAAAAAAAAAAAGCTCTCACTTATGTATGTCTATCCAGGAAATACAGACCCCAAATGAAATAGCAACAGAAGGAACAGTAAATTACAACATAATTTACTGAATATTTTCTCTAATAATTATTTTCATAAAAAAAAGAAAAATGGGTTTCTCTACATCCTAACAAAAATGATTTTAGTACCAAAAATGTTTTGTGCTATAAAATGTACTCGGGTGTATCATTGAGCTGACTCCACTACGTTTTCCAATGCTATGACTGCCTAGGTACAGTCTTTCAGTTATCTGAACAGATTTTTCTTAATAAAATACTTATGAAAAAACAGTTTTAGAGAGAAGACAGTTTATGACAGATAGAAATCTACATCTGAGAGATTCTGATGTATAATATGTGAACACAATTCTGAGTTAGATATAGTTACTTTGTCTTTTAAATTATATTTTAGGGAAGATCATGATCTGAAATAAATATAAAAATAACTTATGCTCCATATGGAAAGTTTCACTGAACGTGATTATCACATTTTGTCAGAGGGAAATTTTCTGCTGAGAAATTTACATATGTGATTCTCAAACAAAAGTGATTAAAATGCATGGGGTTGTGAAAGCTATGTTTGAATCTTTTAACCCAGATGATACTGGTGTGTCCTTGAAACATATAACATGATATAGAAAATCTTGGGAATTTCAAGGGTGTATTGAAGTGGGGATTAATTACAGATGGAATCTGGCACCTCTAAGTAAACTATATTAGAAATACTTGAAGGTCAAATGTTTCTGAGTATTTGAGAAGCTACTGGAGTTTTCAAAGCAACTGCACATGTTGAATTCTAAGTGTAAATGATGTTCCTAATTAATTCAATGATAGAAGTAACATGCTTCTGTGGACTGTTTAACTTATTTGGTAGAATGGCACTTATCAAATTTGAGGTATTTTTTCTATTATTTTGCTTTCCTCAATGTACTCTGATTAATTCAGTTATGAGAAGCTACTGTGATTTTAAAAAAATTTGGTCTCCCATCCAAGTACTAACCAGGCTCGACCCTGCTTAGCTTCCGAGATCAGACAAGATCGGGTGCGTTCAAGTGGAAAGGAAAAATTATGAGAAAAGAAAAAAAATGGAAACGAAGTATGTAAATAGGGAAGGGTTTAGGGGTGAAGGGCACACAGGTAATGGGGAAAAAATGAGAACCAAGATACATCATGTACAGGTATAAGCACCCAAAGATAAATGTAAATGTATTGTATATCTAAAATGTACCAATAAAAGAATTTAAAAAAAAATAAATAAATACAAATAAAAATTTAAAAATATGGTACTGTCAAAGAAACAGATGAGAATCAATGAAACAGATTAGAAAATGGAGAAACAACTCCAAATGCATTCAGCTACCTTATCTTTGACAAAGGGGCCAAACACCTTCACTGCAAGGAAGATAGCCTCTTTAATAAATGGTGCTGGAAAAACTGGCTTTCCACATGCCTAAGATTGAACCTAGACTCATATCTCTCACACATACTAAACTAAAATGGAAATGGAGCAAATATCTAAATATTAAGACAGAAACACTTAATATGCTGGAAGATAGAATAGGTAAAACTTTAAAAAACAAGAAAAATTTCATCTTACTCCAGAAAGAATGGCTGCTATCAAGAAACCAACCAATAAAAAATGCTGGCAAGGCTGTGGGGAAAAAGGAACTCTTCTCTATTGTTGGTGGGAGTGTAAATTGGTACAACCAATATGGAAATCAGTATGAAGACTCCTCAACAAATGGAAATTAGAAGTTCCATATTACCCAGCTATGCTCCTTCTAGATATCTTCCCAAAAGGTTTAAAAGCATCAAACTATAGTGATATAAGCACTCTCATATTTAAAGCAGCACAAATTGTGATAGCTAAATCTTGAAACTAGCTCATATCCCCATCAACAGTTGAATGGATGAAGAAAATGTGTTATTTCTATACAATTTCTATACAATATATCTTATTATGCCACAAAGAATAAATATATCATTTGTATGTAAATAGGTGAACCTTGAGACCATAATTAATGTTAGCCAAAGTAAATCAGACACACTTTTCAGTATCTCATTGCTTCTCTTGTGTGAGAAACTCAAAGGGTAAATAGAGGATAGGGAAAGTAGGACTGGGAAGTAGGACAAATATGTTCAGATGGGAAGGAGAACAAAGGAGGGAGGAGGGGAGAGGGAAGGATAGGAAAAGTGTTAAAAAAGAGAGAATGAGAGGGCAAAATAGAAACAAAGCTTTTGTAAATGGGGAGGGGAAGATAGGTTGAAGGGACAGGAGGTAAATGAAAAAAGAAAAGAATTAAAACATATATTCAAGTACAAATTCCCTATAATGAATGTGATAATTATGTATGGTAAATATTTACTAGTAAAAATAAATTTTTAAAAATAAAATTTCATAATAGAACAGAATTTCACAGAGAGGAAAATTATATAAACTAAAATTGATTTTGAATCTAAAATCTCGAAACTTGAGTGACATGGGGAACAGTCATGCACACAACTAATTGTTATGGGAGAATATATGGTGAGAGGAAAAGAATCTCTTGCTGAGATACCAAGATATCCTCGATTTGGAGGGACTGAAAGACATGGAAATGTAACCAATAATAGGAGGGCACTAGAAGACGAAAGGACATAGAGGTATCAAGTATACAAAAAGTGTCCACGGGCAGTGTGCTCGCGGCACCTAAGGAAATCACATTCATTATCCAGCCCTTAGAGCTGAATGCTTACCACACACACAGTAACTCCTAGCGCAGCCATACAGCACTGGACACTGATCCTCACCTGTGGGAAGAATTAAATATTTTGTTCCCTGTTGACCAAGAGGATGTCCCCACACTGCAGCCACGGTGCTTCCTTTAGATTTCCAGGAAGAGTAAGACCATCTGATACTCTAATCCTCACTTAGGCAAGAAAGTTTGGTCAGAAAGCTTCTTTCTAATATGTCAGAACATGAGAAAACTTTGTGATGGAAAGTGGAATGCTAGTTATTGTCAAAGAAAAATTGCATTGGATAGAGTTAAACAGAGAACCAATACTTTATTGAAGATTACTGAACAGGTGTCAAGACTATAGAATAGAACTTGAACTCAACTGTGGAACACCACGAGGATAAGTGCAGATTTATAGCCAATGTACAGGGTGAAGGAGTGGAGAGAAAATTACTGTGAACTCTGTTAGGTATCAAGGACAGGTAAAGGAAGACTTGATTATTTATGGGAGAAGAATTAGGATATCAGAGGTTGGGAGAAGCGCTCTCTAATGGCTTACCAGGACTGTATGCTAAAACTAGATTTAGCAAGCCAGCAACTCAAGAATGAGACCCAATTGAAAAGGTCACTTAGAAGATGCCTCCTAATGTTTGATCAAAGAGGAGGTTCTTGTCAATTTCAGAAGAGTTCTGAAGAAGCAGCAGCAGCAATCTCCTTTCCCTCTTCTTCTGTCAACTTCTGTTACTCCATCCTCACAATTGCATATTTGATAATAGCCTGGCCTACAAACTGCTCTTAGTAACATACCCACTTTTCATGAATTATTCATGCTAGGTGATGCCAACACACCTAAAACAGAGCTCCTTGCCACTGGCCTCTGCTGTGAAGGAACACCATCAGGCTTAACATTGAAAGAATTCAAGTATTCCAGCCTGTGTTTCTTTAGTTGACAATCCAGCATGCTGCATAAAAGTTAAAATAGTTAAAACAACCTCTACTCAGGGTTTGGAGAATCTGGTCCTGTGGCTGCTATCTAATGAAATTATTTGTGGGAGTTGTTTAATAAACTTATAGACAATCCTGGCCAAACTGAATCAGAATCTCCCCAAAGTGAAGGGTAGATGGAGATAGCCTTCTGAAATTTTTTACAAAGTCCTCAGAAAGTTGTGATGACTATACACATTTTGAAAACAGTCATCTCAACAATATGTTCTCCAGGGGAGCACCTACTCCAAAGATTACAGTGAGCATGATCAGTCATCAAAATATCTCCCATCGAATAATAATTTAAAAAGAAAGGGAATGGATTATGTTACTGCTTATTTTTTTAATGTGTTGAGTACATTTTATCTGTCAGGCTCTGTTCTATCTGCCTGTGCAATTCATACACTAGGTCCATGATATTATTATCTTTATTTTGAAATGAGAAAGCTGACTCTGTAGAGATGTCTTAGTTACTTTTTCATCAGTAAGGCACAATATGCTATACCGGTGGCTCTAAGGAGGAAAAGATTATTTGACTTAAAGTTTGTAGAGGTTTCAGCTCATAGTTGGCTGTCTCCAAGGCAGGATGGTGTTGCATAGGAGAAACAGCTCATGGCATGGTTGCAGGAAGTAGAGAAAGAGATCAAGAGAGGAGAGAGAGACCCTTACAGCTCATACCTCTAGTGCTCCACCTCTCAGTTTAGGCCTCACCTTCCAACATCACATTGAGCTATCAACTCATCACTGAGCTAATTCACTGATGAGTATCACACGCTCATGGTCCAATCACTTCCAGAAGTTCTACTTATCAGCACAAGAAGTTTTGGGGTGACATTTAGACATAAACCATAACGAAGAGTTAAGTAATGCTGCCAACATCATTCAGAATGTGATTCTGGCAAGAAGTCCACTCATATCTGTAAAAGTCAGTCATATTCCTATTATGCAGTAAAGCTTCAACATTTTATTTCCTAAAATTTTAATTAGCAGTTACAGTTACCAATGTGGTTGGAGATAAAGCAAAAGTAAAACCATATATATATATACACATACAGTTAACTACTGTTCATATTCTAAAATACTCATATTCATTTGCACATATTACATATAATACATGTAGGTTTTATTTGTGATAATGTGATACACACAGGTATATATACATATATATATTAAAATGTTTCCAAATATATTTTATGATATATTTTTAAAGACTTGTTTGTTTAAAAAAGCAAATGACTTAAAAATTCTAAATACATTATATAAATTCTTTTTTCCTTGGGAGACACATTTCTGCATGTACTTCAATAACAAATTTTCAAAGATTAAATAGCTCAAATAAGATTAGGAGGTCTGCCAGTTTAGTTTCTGATGAAGGCTTCTTCAGTTGCAGACAGCTATTTTCATTCTCCTCAGAGTGACAGAAAGGGAGAACTCTTCTCTTTGTAAGAGCACTGATCTCATTGATGTCACCTTGTGACCTCTCTAAAGTCATTCTCCCCTCGAGGGCTCCGTATAACAGTACCATTACACTAGGTGTTAGGCTACTCATGTGAATTTTTAGGGGATGGGCACAAATATTGTTAGTGTTATTATATTGTTATATACATAGGAATATATAAAATGACAACAGCCATATATGAAGTTATTTCCATGATATTCATTTCTTCATTTAGTAGTATAATTTTTCATCTTTGTTTACATAATATAGTGTATTATTCTTCTATTTAAGTGTTTTAGATATCTTATATAAATACAGTCACAACCTGTATTTTGTCAGGAATTTCATATAACAGCAGCAGCTTACCTTCTATAGTGGTACTTATCATATGCCAGTCACCACCTTAATGCTTTACATTAATTGCATTTACATTAATTTCTAATATTAGGCCTTATAATAAACACTCCCAGAATCTCCACTTTATATAATAGGCTTCTGAGGTCCACAGAGGTGAGGAGAATTGCCCAAGGGTACATATCTAGAATGCTGCTTGTAAAATCAAAGTCATAAATATATTTCTTTTTTTTTTTTTTGGTACTGGAGATCAAACTCGGGTCCTTGCACTTGCGCAGCAGGCGGCAAAACCACTGAGCTAAATCCCCGGCCCAAATATATTTCTTTTAATAGTTCTTTCTTGTTAATTTCTTGTTTGTTAATTACTTTCAAATTTTACTCATAATATTTTTACTGAGTAGGAATTAGAAGTTTGCATGTGCTCAAATTATCAATGTATTTTCTGATTTCTTCCTTTAAGTATTAAAAAGTAACTTCTCTAAAACAAATCTTCTCCCATAGTTGTTAATGCTTTATTCATTTCTTTACTATATTTTAAATGTGTTATATAAGTGCTATGAGATCTATATTAAAACTGCTTTTTAGACTACTAATCCATAGTTTAAAATTAATTTATTGAACAATCTTAATTTCATATTAGTTTGTGATGGCTCCTTTATCAAATGCCAAATTCACACATACATTCAATTACATTCCTTTATTTCATCCTAAAGCCTTATTGTACTATTTTAATTATTTAAATGTTGTAAAGCATTTAAAGACCTTGTAGGGTGATCCCTAAGATTCTGATTCTAGCTAGGATTCTGATTCTAGGATTCATTCTAAAAGATTATTCCTCAAAGGGGGATTAAAGAAGAAAGAGTGATTAGAGATAGTAAATCAGAAACAAGTAAAATTAAATCTATGATACTGAGATTAGTGTTGCTTAAAATTCATGTTACCTCACACTGAACACATTCACATGTAAGCATGCACTAAAACAGGCACAGATCTATACTAAGAAATATATTCTGTGGTTATTCTAGGATACAAGCTTTAATGGTACACAGAACTGACTTTTTTCAAAAGCTATTCCTGTGGCAACCATTTAGGAAAAACACAATGTTTTTCAAGCACTTCAAACTTATGTGTCTATACACCACAATAAATTCTGAACATACTCTTTTTATTAAGCTACTGTACAATAATGTGTATACTTAAATATAACACCACAATTAATCTTCTTGAATCACATTATTTTAAATACTAAAGAATTTTAGATACTAAAGGAAAATCACCTTGGCTTTACAAATAGATATTGAGTAGATATTATGCTAAGTGTCAGGAATAAAAAGATAAATGGAACATGGTTCTTCCAGTCAGAAAGTTTACAGTCTCAGCTAATCACATGCTATAAATACAGTAGTACCTTGGTTCACAAACTTAATTTATTCCACAATTCTGGAGAAGTTGGGTATATTTCTGTTCATCACCTGATGTAGACTTAGTGAACAGAAACAAAATTTTGCTGAATGCTTCTGTTTGTGAACCAAATTGTTTCCAAACAGAATCGTTCATGAACCGATGTATTACTGGAGTTATAACACATTATTTTTAAGTGATAAATGGGTCAATAGAACTGATATAAAGTTGGAAATGTCCAGTAAAGAGAAGGATGAAGGAGTTAGAGAAATCTTTACAGAGGCACTGGTACTGGAATGAAACAATATAAATCCATAGATGATATCGAGAGCTGGTACATATTATATACTTGAAAATAGGTTCCAATGCCATATTTTTTAAAGTTGGATATCATGTTTTAGGATTTCACTGATCAATAAAAGATTATTTTGGACAAATTACATATCATAAGCTGTTATAACTAGTTTTATTGATTTTCTATCACTACAACTATTTGAGATTTTTGTCTTTTTGCAATATTTTAATCTAGGATATTGACATGTCTCCACCAGAAAAGAATGTTATATTTCTGGCATCCTATTTGTTACACAGGCCTTTGAATTGCACACCAGAAACTTTTTCACATCTTGAAATATTGTTATCCTCAGTTAATTCTTTGTTTTTTATATGTAAATGTAGAGGGAATGAAAAGATGTGTTGGTTACATGTATTTTGTAACTAAACAATTCAAGTAGCAGAAAGATTTATTGAGCTTTTCTTTTGTGCTTGGCATTGTGTTCTAGGCTAAAAGTAAAAGTAATCCAAGCATATAGACTTGAATAACAAGAACTTCTTTCTGTACTGGATGCTTAAATGGGCCACAAGATGCCAATTGTGAAATAATTAAAAATAAACATACCTGCCATAGGTAAAATAGATCTTTGAGAAACATTTCCACCAAATTCATAAATCCACATACAGTTCAGACCCCAAATCAGCAAAGGTTCTTTCTTGCTAAAAGTATTTTTAATTTCAGCATCAACAGCCACTCATTATGATGGTAATCATAACCTGGAAATAGAACTGAACACCAAAAAATAAACAAAAGATGCTATACAAAGTTATGACATTGATACCAGAGGGTATTTGACAGTTTTAGTGTCTGTAAACAAATCTCTAAATAAATCAATTGATAAAGATTGTACTGCAAGTGAACTTTTGGAGTGGTAGAAAATTGAACAAGAGCGCTGAATAAAAAAATATCTCACCCTAAGGCCAAGACTTTGGGATGAAGATGTGTGGTATAGAGACAGAAAATGACCAAAGCAACTCTTAGAGCTAATGCAGATTTTTAATAAGGAAGAGATAGACATTCAAGTCAGTGTCACTCCCCTCTGGAGACTGTAGCTTTGGGGGCATTTTTTCAGCAGAAATAAAGAGATTCTGAGTCATCTCAAAGAGAAGAAAATATATTGGGGTACAAAAATACTACAGTGAAGAACTGAGGTAAATATAGGAGTAAAGAAAAAAAGGAACAGAATGGAATGTCTTATTATTTAAAGGCAAAATTTTAATGTCCTACTATGAGTAAAACAGATAGGAAGCTCACCTATTTTAGACACTATCCTAATAAGCCTTTTGTTTAAGTAGAATACACCTTAACACACATATAGGAGGATTACTACTTTTTCCTGGGATCTTATAGTAATTATCTTGATCCAATGTGTTGGTAGTATCAAGACATCTATAATATACTTTGAAAAGGCATATTCTATTCTATTTAATATAACCCTCTTCTATTTCAGATGACCTTATTCCAAAATGCTCTTGAAACACTGCAAAAATAATGACACTAGCCCCCAAAGGAACCATAGCATTGAGATCCCTAATATTGAGACCAGTCATCTCAGAGTTTCCTTGGGATAAGGGACAGAGGAAAAGGAGATTCTGATGAGTCACCTTCACCCCCACATTACTCTCAACTGCTATCAGTGCCCACCGAGTCTTCTATGATGCTATGTCTCACAACTGGAGTAAGAAGTACACAAGAACCTCATGAGGGCTGGCAGCAGAGACCAAAAGGTCAGCAATCAACACAGCCAACACAGTTTGCTTCTCCTAGACCCTCAGTCTAATCCTTACTCTCTCTCTCTTTCTCCTTCTCTCTCTCTCCCTCTTTCCTTCTTCCTCTCTCCTTCCCTCTCCCTTTTCTCTCACTTTCCAGATTAATACTTTCCTTTAACAACTCACACTAAGTTCCACTGGGCTTCTTAGGTAAAGTAATCAATTGAGGTTTACCCAGTGGCTCCATGTGATCCATATTCCCAGTGAAACAATGATAACAATCATATTAAATAATATATTAACATTAAAATATTTAATAGGATGATGAATTTTGTTATAAACCACTGAGGATTTTTCATATAAAATTTTTTATTATTAATCATGTATTCATGCTATACACACATTTTATTTTTTTACTATACTATTTCTACAGGATACATTTCCTATCATATATGATAAAGGACAGGATATTATGTAATATATTACTATGTATATAAAAATATTATATATTGGAAACTTCTATGAAATAGGTACAAATTTATCCATAATAATCAATAGGAAAACATAATAAAATCTATTTATTTTATTGTATATGTTTAAGTTATACAACATTATGTTTTGATATAAAAACATATGTAGTAAAATTATTACTCTAGCCAAGGAATTAACATATTTATCACTTCATATACTTACCTTTTTTGCAGTAGACACACCTAAAATTTACTTTTTAGCAAATTTCTAGTGTATAAAACAATCTTATGACTGTAGTCTTCATGCTATATATTAGATTTCTACACTTTATCTACATAAATACATATTTACACATCTTTCAGTCTGATTTACATCACTCATTTCTTTTTTCTTTTTGGCCCTATTTGCCACCATTCTACTCTCTGATTCTATATATTTGAATTTCTCTTAGATTGACTATATCAATGAGAATATGAAGTATTTTTCTTCTGTGTCTAACTTATTTCACCTAGTAGAATGCCCTCCAGGTTCATCCACATAGTTGCAAATGGCGGTATAAATTTCTTGTGAATGCTTCAAGTTGGAGATGATCAATGTCGGAGAAAAGCAAAAGTCAGTGAAATTTCAAATATTAGATTACAATTTCTATTTATATTCTATATTAATATGAAGAAAAGGAAATATAAATTCAAAGCCTAAATTCACTGGAATATCTTAGAAATTTTACATCATAAAATTTAAATATTTGAGGAATTATTAAATATTCTTGTGTTTAGATATTTCACCTTGTCAAGTACAGCATATTTTATTGGGTGTGAGATAGCTATAAAAAGTAACATAATTAGTTATAGGCCTATATAGGCCTTCAAATGTTTACTAGCTATAAATGTAACTCACTATAAATCATTTAGATTAATATTTTTAAATGTGTTTTAGAGTGACTACCTGCCGTAAAGCGCTTAGAAATAATATATAATCTGCTCCATGAATAATGCTCATTAAAATATCAGAATTACTAAACATTTTTTCTTAACCCATCTAATGATTTGAAACAGATTTTCCCAAAATGGAATAGAAATAAAGATTCCAAAAAACTCAGTACTGAAAAAGGATGTGAAAATCAAATGAATTATCTCAGATTCAACTTACCCAAGTTAGTGTAGTTTTATAAACTTAAAATAGTTAGAGATGTCCCCCTCCTTGAAGTTTTCTGGGGTAAGGGTCCAAAGGTGAAAAGAGTCTCTTCCCTTATGAATTAACATTCCATGTTTTCACTATTGTATTAATTTTTATAACTGTTCCCTTTTCTTTGTAGCCAGACATTCACTTCTAGACAAAAAAAGGTGGCTGTGGCATTTGTTTTAAAAGATCAACCAAAGCCAATGTCAATTAGTATCACCATCAAACAAATGTAAAACTCTTAGGGCCTCATGATTAGAAAGCTTAAAAATATTAACTTATTTAAGACTATTCAGGGAGACTGCTACAGAGGCCAAACTTTTAAGTATCCTGGCTCATAGAGTATAGCTTCCTGTTTTAGTTTAGAATAATCATAAATTTTGTTTCAAATGAGTTTTCATTAGGCTTTTCAACACTTAAATATTAAAATACAATGATCAATGAAATATATTTTATTCATATACTCAATTTTATTGTACTTCTATTTTGTATAAAATATATTTATATATTATTTACACACATATATCTACACATACACAAAATATATACATAAAACACATGTAAACCCACACATAGAAAAGTTTTTTTAGCATATCCTCTGTTATTTGAGGGATTTTACCCTAACCACAATGGCGATTTATAAGTATATAAGCTATTTTTATTCTTATGAGAATGCTTCTCTAACTACAGCATTCAAAGTCCTCAAAATGAACATGCAGCTTGTCATTTCTTTTTCTAAATGCAAATGTGACTCAATTTTCCAATCATCAATTCTGTATGATAATGGCATGATTGCTGGCTATGACCCAACAGCCTCCCAGAGTGGCTATTGTCTCTTGCACTTCCTCTGGTACTCACTGAAATAATATGGTATATTGTTATTTCTCTGTGTGCAAGTTTTGCCTTTCAAGCAGATACAGAGTTCCTTGATGATATATCTGTCACTCCTTTCTCTCTAGAGGCACTGATGGGCACTTTCTCATTGATTCAGTTGGATAATATTTGGGCATAAGGAGAGAAGAGGAAAATATAAGTGTTTGGTGTATTTTAATACTAGCTGTCATAGAAACTAAGGACAAGAAATGTAGGACAGCTTCATGAGAAAAGGAGTTAAGCTGGAGAGTCAGTGTAAGTAGTTTCAAAAAAGACTTTTTACTGCTACTCTAGAAATGCAGTCAAGGTTAATTGTAAACTAAGCTGACAAAGGACTTTAAGTGCTCCATATTCTGAAAAGAATTCCAATGAGCAATGGCTGATGCTGGTCAGGTTTCTCTCCATTGACCTTACAAACTATTTCTCCACCACTTCCTCCCCAGTGAATAAAATGAGAAACTTGGGGATAGAAGAATCAGAGGGTCTTGGCAATTCACTTGAGTAGAATAAGAAGTTACTTAATATTTCTCCTATGCTGCTTTACCGTTATCGACCATGGAAGAGCAAAAGTAAGGTCTCCTTAGCTTACAAAGCCAAATTCAAGGCATAAATGACCAGAATCACATGGCAAGATTGGAAACACTTCTAAGAAAAAGAATTGAGTGTCTGTTTCTCTGACTGGATTTTGGTAAAACTTCAGTACCTTAAAACCTATTATTATAAATTGGTTAGACAAGAGAATAACGAGGAAGTTCCAAGGAAACCTTGACTTGTATCCTCTGATTTTGAGTTTTAGTCTGTTTACTGCCTGCAGACTTGTCAGGCCAAGGTTCATCATGAGGATGATTGCATATTATTGGTGCTTGGAGGAAAGATAATGAAGCATATTTGTTAAAAAAAAATGGAGGTAACCTATATTCCATTCTAATTCTTTTTGATCCTTAGTTGGTGAGGGAATTTTAGTAGTGAATGGATATCTGATTGAAGGACATAGTTAATAAAGTAGATCAAGCATGGTGGTGCATTCCTATAACACCAGTACTATGGCAGGCTGAAGCAGAAGTATTGCATGTTTTAGTCCAGACATAGCAACTTAGTAAAACCCTGTCTCAAAGTTTAAAACTTTAGAAGGGGCTAGGGATGTAGCTCAGTGCAAAGGCCCTAAGTTCAATCCTTGTTCCCCAAAAGGAAAGAAATAATAAAGAGACAGAAAATGTGGAGCTTCACAGGCAGCTCCCACAGAGCCATGGGAACTCTAACATGAAAAGGGGGACAGAAATTGGAGCACCAGGAAGATTCCAGAGGGATAGACTTTCTTTTGCTGAAGGGATGATCCACAGTAAAGAGGTCCACGATCAAGGTGAAGACCACTCTAAAAAGAATCACACATAGCATTTCCTCAAGGACAGAGAGCATCAGATAAAATCAGACTGAAGGAAATATCCAGGGGCACTTAACCACCAAAGATAATCTTGTTAAGAGATGTGTCCTCATTTTTATATCTTTCTACCCCTAAGCCACTAGAAGAGCAGGTGATTGGAAGAGGGAGAGGATAAATGAATTGAATCAGATGTGAAGTTGGAGTATATTAGACTAGGCTGCACTAAATTCTGACAATGACTGTGACCAAGTTACAGAAATTCTTCTAAGGCAAAAGAAAGAGAAATTTAATGGAACACATTTGAAAGAAATAATTGCAAAAATAAGACATACAATGCTAATCTCAATTTATGAAAGCCAATGTCTACTTCTCTCCAGAATTATTTACCTATCAACTCTTTCAATATCAGGAGTGACCCAATCTCTTATTATCTGTTCCACTTCTATCTCCTTTCCATCGGCATGAGTTGTGGTGTCTAAATATGAATTAACATGGCTTCATGGTTATACAATCCCAGTTCCAGCTGTCATCTCACTATGTGTCTCCAAATGTACATTTCAGAAAAAGAAATTTTATTTTCTCCAGCCATCTAGTCCATTGATCCTTTTTAGCTTAATTATGGGTCCAGTTATCTGTAGCTATGGGGTTGAGACACGGTACCAACAGGGAACAAAAGCAGAGGTTGTGGGAAATTCTTTTTCAGAAAGGGACAGGCCAGGGAAGTTCACTGGATTGACTCAGAGTGAGTGTTCATTTCATGTTTCATTGACTGTAGTATTTCTGGATGTGTCAATTTCTGAAATGTACAAGTTTGTTAAATCACCAAGTATGTCAAGGTGAATCATAACAGGTCTACTTACCTACTTATTACTTGTGAACAAAGAGGAAGTTTTGTTAAGCAGATCAGATATGACATACTCTTGGTTAGGAAGAAGAAATGAAACAAGCAAAGTAAACTTCCTTTAAATTACTTGCTCATGGTTAAACAAAGAACTCAGGTAAATGAAAAATGCAATTGCATTAGTAATATACTTATTTCTTGATGTGGAATATGAGAAATTATATATAAAGCTGCATGTCACAATATAACATTGAACTGCACGGGGTCAGACAGGTCTGAAACTTCTGTTTTGCTGGTTTCTGAATGATATCTCTGCACACTATGTCCTTGAGAACAGCTGAGGCTTTTGAATTTCATATGGAACAGAGGAGACACAGATATGAGCTGGACACTATTTTCCTGTTACTTGGCAACAGTTTCTTTTCCCTCTTAGCAACAGGAGAGAGAAAAGCTTTCTGAAAACTGAAAAGACTATGGAACAGAAAAAGTCAAAGCCTTTCATACATCCTCCAGCTGGAGGGAATATTAGAGGAAGCAGAATTCGGCTTTGGATAAAGTGAAGAGTACTTGTTATCTAGTTATGCTTGCATTCCTATTGAAATTTAACCCAAAGTTTTAATATCTTTTGAAATTAAATCCAAAGTCTTAATATCCTAATCATGTACCTATTTCACCTGTACACCTCACTTACTTAGGTATTTAAACACACAGTCCTCTTGGTCAATTTATATTCATGTCAGTTCCCTCAGCATGTGGAACTCAGACTAAAAAGAAGTGTATCAGGAAAAGCAGTAATTTTCAGGTAATTCTTTTTTATTTGATTAACCAACCACTTCCTGGATTTCTTATTGAGTTAAAAGTCTAGAAATATTGTAGATGCAGTCGGGAAGAGAAGAGAAAGTGGTTGTTGACTTTTAGCAAAATCTTTGACTTTAAAGTGATCTCTGGTCAGTCTTCTTCCCTTTGTCTTGGTAGAAATTGTGTGTGTGTGTGTGTGTGTGTGTGTGTGTGTGTGTGTGTAACTGGGAATTGAAGGTTTTTTAAAGCAAGTAAAAGACTTTTATTAAGTCACCAAGAATATAGGTATATATGAGCATTTTATGTATATATATATATGTTTATATACTGTATATTTATTTGTTCAAACAGCTTACATTACTTAAGACATGAGAGTGGAAGTAAAGAAAATAAGAAAAGGATACTAGTCTTCAAGAGATTAAAAACTTACTAGAAGGAATTACAGATCTCAAATGATCTTCTTTAAGAGATAAATGCCATTGTCTTTGCTGATGAAATTAGTATGCCTGTCCGAATATTCAAATAATCCTAATAGACAGGGAGGTTCAGACTCCCCGTGAAACTCTAAATATATTTTGTTTGCTTGTGTATGTTTGCTTTTTTTTATAGAGGAAAACACAGTATACATTTGCATGAAATTTGGTCAATGTGTCCCTCTCAATACCTAGTCATCACTTTAGTCACAGTATCAAGTATTTCCATCATTCCTACAATCCTTCATGCCCCTACCAGTGAACTCATATTGCTACACAGTCAGTCACAGTCATGATGTACACAACTGCTACTTAATTTTTCATGCTATACAATAAATAACTCTGGGTGACCATATAAAAGTACATATACACATATTGTGCATGTACATGACAATGACTTTTTTACAATTTTTTAAAAAAATATCCCATTTTCTTCAAGCCTCTATGCCACTGAATATGTGTAAAAATCCCATCTCTTCATCTCAGAAGATGGTATACTACACTATAGTATGTTACAGTGCAGTTTAGAATAAGACATGGCTTCTAGGGGCAAACTACTGAGTTTGAATAGTACTTCTGGCCCATATTACACTTATCAATTCCTTCACTTATAGAATAGAGAATATGATGACCTCTTCAGGTTGGCTATATAGATTGAATGAGTAAAATCATGTAAAACATAGAGCAAATTGTTGCAGGTTGTAAGGATCACATGGGTGTTTACCATAGGCTTTTATGTTTCCAGGCTTTTCCTGGTAACTACTTTACTATGAAGCCATGCTGATTTCCCTAGTCTGGGTAAATAGTCTCCAAAGTGTGTCCTTAGTGTCTTCCTAGTCCTTCTATGTGCTAGAATATATTTACCACTCCCTCTTAGTATGTATATTTTTTGCTTACTGTCATTTCCAGTATCTGGGGAAGATGTCTGGTCCCTCCTGATTGCCTCCTTTTGTTACTCCCTTTGTTCTTCTCTTCTTTTGTCTCTCTGAATTCAAAAGGAGGGTTTTCCAGGATTATTGATCAGATGGCAAAAAATTGATTATATGAGTTTTGCTAGAGGACAGGCTTGCTTTTTGTAAGAGCTCACTGTGTGTGCACCCATGAACATTTGCCTCTCCTGGGCGAAGTTGCACTCCTCCATCTCGCCCACCTAATTGCCTCTAAGCATGTTCATCTATCAAGTCATCTCCTGTATTACCCATCCAGTCCCCAAATGGCAAAAACATCAGGTATTTGTTTTAGAGATTGTCTTGGAACTTTATATTTGTCCATGTGTTCTAACTCAGCTTCACTAAGGTCTCCGTTGTGGGCATCTTGGGCCTGGGGCTAACAAAAAATTCACCTCTTTTCCATTTATGTATAGAATTATTTCTTGTATTTAGTACAATTCACATTATAAATTTGGAATGATGCCTTTTCAAACCAATATTAGAAAATTTCTGGATTTCTTTAGGATACTAGAATAAGACTTGATTATTAGGTTATTATGACTAGAATTTACTTTACCAGATATTTTCCAGTTGAAATTTATATGGACTGGATGCAATGGCATACACATGTAATCCCAGCTCTCAGGAAGCTGAGGCAAGATGATCACCATGAGTTCAAAACCAGAAACTACCCTGGGCTACATAATGTGTTCAAATCCAGCTTGAACTATAAAGTGAAACCGTGCCTCAAAAAAGGTTTACCCTTGGGCCAGGGATTTAGCTCAGTGGTTCTGTCGCCTGCCTCTCAAGCACAAGGTCCCTGGTTTGAGCCCCAGTACAAAAAAAAAAGGTTTACCCTTATTTCACTGTGATATAGCAATTACTATGTTGTAATATAAAGGCAGATTAAGTTAACAGTCAGAACTCAAATTTGTAGAATCATGTCAGGTTCTCAGAGACCTGAATTCTAACTGAGTAAGGACATAGTGAAGAATTCTGAAACTTTGAGCTTAACCTGTGGCACACTTCCCTCAAAGAAAAGAAAATTATGGAAATATATAAATATATTCTACTGATCTCAGTCTCTTGTAATGAATATAAATATATATACTTATGAGCTGATCAAAATATGTGTACTGTATTTTTAAAAACTTTTATAGTAAAAGACACATTGCCATTAAATGATCTCAAGATCCTTACCCTTGCTTTGAACATACTTATCCCCTTGTTCTTGATACTTTCTAAAGCAATCTGTAAAGTCCTCTTTTGTGTCTTTATGAGTGTTTTGAAAAGTACAGCAAATGCTGCTAAGAGTAAATGCTGGGTAATGGAAAGGCAGGCTCCTAAGAGCATCATTTTGTGTCCTCATTCACCTTCCTCACTCAATCGGGTACCACGTGACTTCTGGCTCTTCCCCAACACCAAAATGACCATGCAAAGTAAACTTTTTAATCAATTCAGGACATAGAAGTAGCCACACCAATGAGGATTTCTAAAGCTGTTTCAAAAAATAACAAGAATGATAAAGGTTCTCAAAGCAAGGGGAGTATTTTGAGGGGGATTAATGACAATATATCTTTCATTGTAATAATTTTATAAAATTCACATATTCCCCATATTTTTTCAATCACAGTTTTTGCAGCATGGGGGATTGAACACAGGGCCTACACACTGAGCTACATCCTAGAACTTTTATTTATTTATTCATTTATTTATTTTAGAGATGGGATATCTTGATGAATTGGTAATTTGTCCAGGCTGGGCTCAAACTTGCAATCTTCCTGCTTCAATCTCTCCCAGATTTCTGGAATTACAGGCATGTCCCAGCACACCCAGCCTCAGTACATTTTTAATTGCAATCAACTCTCAGTATGCTTGAGGCTTTGGTTTCAAGACTCGTCATGGATATTAGAAATTGTTGATAATCAAGGCCTGTACATAAAATGTTGTAATATTTGCATGTAATCTACACACATCATTCTATACACTTTACATTATTTATAGACTACTTATAATAGCTAATACAATGTCAATATTTGTTATACTGTATTATTTAGGGTACCATGATAAGGGGGAAAGCCTGGACATATTAAATATAGATAAAATTTTTTGGATCCTTGGTTGGTTGAATTCACTGAGAAGGAACTATAGATATAGAATGCCTGCCTGGATAAATGTTTAGAAATGGTCTAAATAAGTTTGAATTGTTAACTAAGCTGTTCAAAGACCCACAGTTTGTTAGTGGAACAAAGCAAGCTGCTGATCAGTATTTTTGTACCCTTGTCTTTACTCTTTTTCAAAAGACACCTTTGAGACCTCAATCTCTACCAAATATAAATTTTAAAATTTTGTGGCAACACCTCAATAAATCAACTCTACTTTTAAAAGATGGTGCTCTATTTTCCCCTCATTTTCCTTAAAATCAATCCCCCTGCAAAACCTGAGTCTGAATCAGACTACCTATTCATTATCTCTACACCCATACCCTGTCTGTTGAGCTCTGCTACAAGAACTGTCCACAAAATCTTGGTTTCCATTATAAATGTGTGGTTTTGACTTCTTTTGTTAGGGTGATTTGTAGGGCTTTCAGTTTTTTGGATGCTATTGGGAAAAGAATTGTTTGCCCTATTTCCCTCTCAGTGCGTCTGTTGTTCATGTACAGGAAAGATATTGATTTTTGTGTGTTGACCTTGTATCCAGTTGCTTTACTGAATTTTGGTTATTAAGTCTAGAAGACTTTTGGTGGAATTCTTGGGGTCTTCTATATAGAGTATCATGTCATCTGCAAATAATACAATGTGACTTCTTCATTTCCTATCTTTATTCCTTTTATTTCCTTCTCTTGTCTAATTGCTGTGGCTAATGTTTCCAAAACTATATTGAACAGGAGTGGTGATAATGGATATCCTTGTTTTGTTCCTGATTTTAGTGTGAAGGATTTCAGTTTTTGACAATTTAGTTTGATATTGGCTATTGGTTTTTCATAGATGGCTTTTATCAGATTGAGATAGAGACCGTCTATTCCAATTTTGTAGGGTTTTTACCATAAATGCATGTTGGATTTTGTTGAATGCTTTTTCTGCATGTATTGAGATGATCATATGATTTTTGTCCTTGGCTCTAAAATGGAGTACTACTCAGCCATAAAAAATAGAAATTAGAGACATTTATTGCTAAATGGATGCACATTGAGGCCATACTCTGAAGTGAAATAAATAGGACACACATGTAAATACTGAATAGTTTCTCTAGTGTGAGAAACTGAAAGTGTAAAAAAGGACTAAACAGTATAATAGATAATGTGAAATAGGAAGAAAAGGGGCAAAGGGGAAGGGGAAGCAAAAGGGATAGGGGAAAGGAAAGAAGGGATTGGAATTAATATGAGAAAATGAAAAAAAAAGTAATCAAAGTCTTTGTAAATAGGGAGGGATGGAGGGGTTGAAGGG
Organism: Heterocephalus glaber; assembly: GCF_053883595.1. Classification (NCBI taxonomy): domain Eukaryota; kingdom Metazoa; phylum Chordata; class Mammalia; order Rodentia; family Bathyergidae; genus Heterocephalus; species Heterocephalus glaber. The sequence goes on from NW_028258138.1 coordinate 59,855,915, forward strand.
AGGGCAGGGCAATGGGGAAAATATAGGAACCAAGATGGATTATGTAAAGATTATGTAAAGGTGCAAATTTCCAATGATGAATGTAACTGTATTGTATACCTAAAATGTACCAATAAAATTAATTTAAAAAAAAAACACGTGTGTTTTCTGTTTGAACTCAGTTCTCAAAGCCACCAATTATCTGTTTCTTTCCCTAGCTTGGTGCTCCTCATTTCATATATCAAGTAATTTAATGTTTTTCTTCCCTCTAAACTCTCACTTTTCTGTCTTTCTGCTTCTTGCTGTATCTCAGTCCACTGTCTCACTAAATAAGTATATATTTCACAGTGCATATAGAAATCCTCAGATAAACTCATTTCTTTGGCCTCCTATCCAATATATATCTCTGAATCCACTTTTTTCTTTCTCTTTATTAAAAAAAGTTCCAGTTTGCCCAAAGCAGTCTCAGTTTATGCATATTTTTCCAGGGTAAGTATTGATAGAGCCTCCTTCCACTAATAAAATTATACTACTTCCCAGTTATGCTGGAAGGACCACACCACCAATTTCTGTCTCCCTGTATACTGGAAGGCTCTCATCTTTCCCTACCTATTGTTTCCTTGCATCTTAAAACTTCTGTTCTTTTTTTGCCAGTGAGACTTGGATGGCATCTAGAAATCAATATGTACAATCTTAGCCATCCTTTTCTCCTTTTCTTTATCTCAACAATCCCCAAATCATTCATCTCCCTCCACTTTCTATCTCAGAGAGCCCAGTTGATAGATTTGAAAAAAACATTCTGGTTTTATCATTTCTCCTACCATATTGCACTTCTTAACCATCACTCAACAGTTCTTTAAATTCTTGTTTGCAGCTCCCTGATCTGTCTCCCTCCTCCTGAACATGGTGATACTCTCAGTGACCATTATGGTTCTGTAGGTTGCTGAATTCCTGCAGGAGTCTACATTTCTGGCCTCATCTTTTACTACCTATGCCTTCTATGCCAGATGGATGAAATAACTTTTCTTTACCGCATGCGTTGTATTATCTATAAACTTTTGCCTTTTTTACATACTGTTTCTGTAATTATAAATGTCAAATGCTTAGTTGATTATACATGTATAAAGTTGGCTCATGTGATTGATTTTGGAGGTTGAGACATCTCAAGAGCTTCTGGTAGCAAGCTGGAGACCCAGGGTACTGTTCCAGTCTGAGTTTAAAGATGTGAGGATCAGAAGAACTGATGGCATAAGTTTGAGGCCAAGTCTGAGTAGGAAGGCAGGAGAATACTAATGTCCTAATTAAAATATAGGCAGACAGAGAAAGGATTATTATTTTTTACCTGAACTTCTGTTCAAGGCTTCTACTAATAAGATGAGACCTCCTCATATAGACAAAGACATTAGTTTACATATTTGATATTAATCATATCAAAACACTCTCAAAGACACATCCTGAATAATGTTTAATCCAATATCTGGGCACCTTGTCACCCAATCAACTTGACACATATGATTAACCACTGTAACACTGAACTGTATCAGTGGATAATCTATGTAATTTAAAAACATAATAGGAAAACCAGTGTTCCTCTCAATGTACCTATTTCCAGTTTTTATCTTTATTTTGTATTTTACTTCCTTTGTGTGTTCTTCCTTCCCCTCTTGGACACCATTGTTAAATACCATGCAAGTACTAGTCACGCATGCTCTATGTGTGAAATATATATATATATATATATACACACACACATACATTAAAGTGAGTAATACATATACTTATATATATTTCTCATCTTATTTTTTGATATATCACTGATTCAAGGTTGTGTGATTGACAATGTGAAGAAACTAAGTGGATCTACATTACAATCAGAAATGAACAACAAAAAAATTGAAATAAATACTAAGCATTACAGTATTTTAAAGTTCCTTATCTATATATACAACTACAGAAACTTGCTATTTCCCCTAAAATTGTAATCTCTACTATCACCAAGTCCCCTTTCAACTGTATCTCTTTTCTTCTTTAATTTATATTCTGTTCCTTTTTGATTATAACTATCACTGTGGCAGCCATTTCCATCCATGATTTGAAGATTTTTTCTACACAAGGAATTTAAGTAAAATAGTCCTTGTCATAAAAAACAAAAATAGTAACTGTACTGTTAAAGTTGATTTTATCTTCTTATATCTCTCTAAATCACCCTTGTCTCTATCCCTTTCATAAATATAAGCTCCTTCAGAGAAGCTTTCACATTCTATTTTGCTACTATTTCACTAGCAATGTTGCTAGTTTCCAACTTATTTTACAAATTACATAACCATGGGTGTGATGAATAAAAATATCAACAACCCTAATAGTATTGACATAATGTTACTACAGCAAAATAAATAAATTGCTTCTTAGGTTTTAAGAAAGTCTTTCTTCAATAAAACAATTTAGATAATCTGACCTTTCCAAGTATTTATCTCAGGGATAAATTGCATTTGAGGTTACTCGAGAATCAGAAAAGAAAAGGTAGGAAGTCCCATGTTAAGTTCTGGTAACAGAAAAGAATGGCACATGTAGAAATGTGAAACTTATTGCTTAGTCCTAGAATAAGATGGCTCAAAAGTAACTTTTTTGTGGTACTAGGGATTGAAACCAGGACCTTCACACCGAGCTATAACCCTAGCCCCTTTTGTTTTATTATTACCATTTTAAAATTTTGAGACAAAGTCTTAATAAGTCACTAAATTGTCCAAACTGGGCTCAAATTTGTGATCCTCCTGGCTCAGCCTCCCAGAATACTGGGATTATTAACTATTTTTTTTTACTCCACTAAGAGAATTAATATTCAATGTTGTGTGCATTTTGCCAGCCAATGTTGAATTCTATGAACAATTTCCCCAAAATTATTACTTCTTCATTTATAATTGGTGGTATATTTACCTACTACAACCTAACAAATTAATCACTTCTAACTGTGAAATAACAAATTCATCAAAGGTATAAAATAAACAATTATAATTTCTGAATAGATTGACAAGGCCTAAAATAGTTGTTTTCTTTTGATCTAAAAGGTGAACTGATATATTTTGTATACCAATTTAAAATCTGAATATCTCAAATATTATTTTAACAACTACTATAATATTGTGTTCTGTTGTTATCTCAGAGTGGTATTGAAATTTTATATAAAACATAATTTTAGTTTATAATTACTTATATTTACATTGTATTTTGACATTCTATGTGTTTTTCCACAATACATGTTTTTGTCTATGTTCTTGTTCAGATTTAAAGCAACAAAATAATCACTATCTCCATTTAATTTTTTCAAATTTGTCCTTAGTTCAATTTTTAATAATTACTTCAATATTTCTTAATGATAGCAACTTCTAAATATTTCCTGGGAGAAAAATCCCTAAAAATCTGTTTACAAATTGTAGTATGGAAGAATCAACACATTGAATCTTTGCATAATTTAGACAATATTACAGTGACTCATCTCATAACAGTAAAAATGCCTCATATTTCAGAATAACAGTGACATTCACAAGAAAGACACTTCTCAACAAAGTGATGCCAGTGATCTTTTTTGAAACAAGTCAATAATGTCTAAGAAACATGGTGATTTTATCAAAATATGTGACTTTTTTTTCAGTTTGTGTAAAGGCTAATTTTATATGCCAACTTGACTAGGCTAAGGGATTCCCAGGTAACTGGAAAAGCATTACTTCCAGGTGCCTTTATGGAGATACTTACAGAACAGAGCACAGGTGTATCTGTAAACTTAATAAAGAAGACCCCCTACCCTCACCAATGTGGGTTGGGAGGAAAAGGAAATTCTTATCTTTCTGAACTGAGACATGCATTTTTTTCCTGACTGTGTATACCAGATCTCCTGGTCTGTGGGTCGCTGGACTCTCTCTCTTTCCTGTTTTCAGGCCTTTGACCTCTGACTGAGAGTTATGTTATCACTCTCGCAGACCTCAAGCCATCAGATCAGAATGAATCACATGTCTGACTTCCCTAGTTCTTTAGCTTGCAGATGAAAATCATGGTACTTGTTGGACTCCATAATCACATGACCCAAAGGGTATAATACAGTAAATCTCCTTTTCTTCTTCTTCTTCCATATTCTATATCACTCTCCCTAGGTATATTCTATTGGTACAGTTTCTTAGAAAAGCTATGACTAATTCAGTGGTCATATTTTACTTCTATTTTTATGTTTTAATATAAGGTAACATCCTGTTGCTGCAAAAGATATGGTCTTACAGTCTTTTCAATAAATGACTTTAGAACAACATGCAAAAAAGAGTTAGACCTTCATTTCATACTATATGTAAACATCTACTCAAAATGTATTAAATAATTAAATATAAGAAGCAAAAAGTACAAAAATATAAAACTACACACACACACACACACACACACACATCTCCATAAGATCACTCTGTGCAATGAGATTTCTGGATGTGAGAGATAAATCAATAAAAGTAGAGAGACACAATTGAAAACAAAATAAATGTAGAAAAATGGGATTATATCAAACTAATAGGCTTCTTTACAGAAGGAAATAATCAATGGAATTAAGAGACAAGCTACAGAATGTGAAAACAATATTTGGAACCTGTTTGTTGAAAAAGGCATTAATATATAAAATATATACTGAACTCAGAACAATTAAGTAGTAAAAAAGAAATCCAAATAACAGGCAAAGGATCTGAATATATATTTCTCTAAAAAAGAAAAGAAATATAAAAGGATAATAGAAGTAATAATAGGTGTATGAAAAGGACTTACAATTGCTAATTATCAGATACACACAAATTAAACCCACAGTGAGATGATCATTTCACTCTTGTTTGAATGACTATTTAAAAAAGATGAAGGAAAAAAAATTCGGCAGAGGGTGTACAGAAAAGAGAACCATTTCACGTTGTTGGTGGGTTTGTAAATTAAGGCAGCGATTATGGAAAACATAAAATTTAATGTGGAGTTACCACATAACTACAACAATTTCCCTAATGTTTCTATTCAAAGGAAATAAAATCAGCATGTAGATGAGATATGTACAATACCATATTCATTGCAGCATTATTTATAGTATTCAAGATATGGAATTAACCTAAATGTCTATCGACAGATGACGAGATAAAGAAAATTATATATATATATATATATAAAAAATGAACTACTATCATTATATATATATATATATATATATATAAAATGAACTACTAGGCAACATTCAGAAAGAATGAACTCATCACTTCTAAAAACATAAATTGACATAGAGATGGTTTTACATAATTTTCATGTGTTGATTAAAAATAAATAAAAATGCCAGCACCCAGAAGGAGGCTCCTGGGCTGCCATTCCACCGATCCCAGGGCAGAGAAGGTGAGCCACACAGGTGCCAGCAGAAACACCCCTCCCCTCCGTGGAAATGAGAAGACACATAAACAAGCCTCAAAAACAGACTTCCAGATCACCTACAGCAACCTCAAAGGGAAATGAGATGGAACAATCTGATAATCAACCACCTGGACTCCATGAACTGGCAACAAAAGAGGATCTGGAAAAAATGAAATCAGAAATAATTTCTAAGATAACAGCAGAGACTGTGCCCATAGTACAAGACATGATTAATATATCTAGAGAGGACATAGATTAAAAAAAATAGAGGATCTGAGGAACATGATGGAATCCCAACATAGGAAACAAATGGAACCCATAAAACAAATGCAAACAGATTTCCAGGAGATTAAAAACTCCATTGAAAGTCTACACAGAAGAATGAAAGATGTGAGGACAGAATTTCAGATATAAAAGATAAGATTGCAATTAGTGACCAGGAAAAGAAAAATTGCTTTAAAATTGTAAAGGTCCATGAGAAATTAGTCCAGCAGCTGCTAGACAATGCAAAGAAGAATAACATAAGACAGATTGGAGTCAATGAAGAAAGAAGTGAGAGCGCAGATGACATACAAAAACTGTTCACAGAAGTGATGGCAGAAAACTTCCCAAGGAGGGGAAAAGAACTTGACATACAGATAAGTGAGGCATATAGGACTCCAACTAGCCATGATAAAAAAAAAAAATCTATGCATATGCACATAATAGGATTCCAGAGACCCAAAAGAAGAACAAAATTCTACAAGCAGTGAGAGAAAAGAAACAAATCACATACAAAGGAAAGCCCACTAGAATCACAACAGACTTCTCAGTGCAAACCATCAAGGCAAGAAGAGCTTGGACGTATTTCAAACCCTAAAAGAAAACAGCCTCCAACCCAGATTGATGTACCTTGCAAAACTATCTTTCAAAATTGATGGAGAAGTAAGACACTTTCATGACAAAGAGCATCTTAGGAACTTCATGAATACCAAACCAAGACTCCAAAAAATTTTAGGCAATATGCTAGGAAAAGAAAATTAGGATCACAATCCCAGGAAGCCCAGCAGAATGAATTCACTGGGCATGACAAATTAGACGCAAAGAGGGAGAACCCAACAAAAAGAAACAGTCATGACAAGTCTTTTAAAACTTTTAACTTTGTCTCCCTAATGAGTATATAATTCAATCTTGTTACTGTATTGATTAGTATTTTTCTGATTCTAGTCTTGCACACCTTTCCTTGGACTGTACTGGCTATTTATCATCTTCTTGTGTCTACTTTTAATTGGGTTGTCTATTAATGAGCTGTAAGAGTTCTTTATATATTCTGGTCATGGGTTTATGCATTGTAAATATGGTCTGTTTAAGGACTACTTTTCATTTAAATGATGTCATTTAAAGTTCTAAATTTTGATGGAATCTCATTTATCAATTTTTTTCTTTTATACTTCATGTTTTTTGTATCCTAGGAAGTTCTTACCTACCCTAAATTCATAATCATTTTCCCTCACAATTTTTTCTTATAATTTTATAGTTGTAGTCTTTCATATTTGGGTTCATAGATCCTTTCAAGTTATTTTTATGTATGGAAATAAAGGGTTGAGGTTAATTTTTTATATACGGATACCAGGAATTCTAGTGCCATTCACTGAAAACACTATCTTTTCCTCTGCTCTTGATTTGAGTTTATGTTCTATAAAATGTTAATGTTAAATAAGCATTCAAAACTCAGTGGACCATATATGTGTGGTTCTATTTCTAGATTCTCTGTTTTATTCCAATGATCTATATGTCTTTCCTTACACCAACACTGCCTTGATTTCTGTAGCTTTAGAGGAAGTCTTAAAATTCGGTACTAAACATCTTCCAACACTGTTTTTTTTTTTGTTTTCTTTGTTTTTTTACTTTTCTAGGTCCTTCATACTCCTACATAACCTTTAAATTTCAATATCCAATTCTTCATTTATAGCAAATATACATACATTTGAATTTTTATATATATCTTGTGTTTTCTAATCCTGCTAAATTCAAATACAAGTTCTAGGGGCTCCTAGAGATTTCTTACTATTTTCTCTGTAGAGGATCATTTCATCTACATATAAAGATTTTGCTTCTACCTTGCCAATCCTATCCTAATTGTGTCATTTTATTGCCAGAATATTTTAGTTTAGGCCTATGTTTCAAAGTTTAATGGACAGATGAAGAGTAGGCATATCTGCCCTTGTTCCCCACCTTAGGGAGAAAGCATTGTATCTTCTCCATTCATATAAGGCATTTTTGCTGGAAGTATGGAGCACATGTCTTTAATCTGTTGAGAAGGTTCTGTTCTTCTTCTAGTCTCCTGATAGCTTTTACCATGAATAGTTGTAGAATTTAGTCCAATACTTTTTCTGCAACTAGTGACAGGATCATATGGCTTTTTCCTTTCCTCTGCTAAAATGATAACTTCTGGGGGTGGATCTTCCAGTGCTGAACCAACACTGCCATCCCTATAATAAAACCACTTTCTACATACTGCCAGATCTGACTTCTAATAGTTTATTTTGTTAAACAAATTTCTATCTCTGTTCTTATTTTTTTCTTCTATTATCTTTATCCAGTTTTAGGATTAGCACAATGTTGATATCCTAAAATGAGGGGAAAAGTGTTCCTTTTTTTTCTGCTTTAAATGTTTGATATAATTTATCACTTAAAATGTGTATGAGCCTGTTGTTGTCATATAGGTAGGTTTTCAAGCTAGGGATATACTTTCTTTAATAGGTGCTATTCAAATTTTATATTTCCTCCAGAGTTAGTTTCATTAACTTGTCTTCCAAGGTACTTCTTAGAAGTTGTCAAATTTATTTCAAAAAAGATTTTTGTAATATGCTTTCTATATCCTTTTAAATTCTGTAAAATCTGTGGTAATGTCTCCTAGATCTTGATATCGTAATTTTAAAAATGCAGTATTGATATTGTGTAATAGGAAGAAAATGTCTAAAGGAGTAGGGGAAGTAGGAGGGGTAGGGAAAGGAAAGAAGGGGAAAGAAAAAATATGAGAAAAGGGAAAAGATGGAAACAAAGTCTTTGCAAATAGGGAAGGGTGGAGGGGGTGAAGGGAGGGCAGGGGAAGGGAAAAAAATAAGAACCAAGAGACTCATGTAATGGTACAAGATCCCAATGATTAATGTGATTGTACTTTACACCTAAAATGTACCAATAAACTTAATGGGAAAAAAATTTTTAATTAAAATAAATTAAAATGTTAAAACAAAAATATCAGGTCTTATAAATAAGTGGGATTCAATCAGTTGCAACCACAACTGTAAACTTTGTGGCTATAAAATTTGTGAAACTTAGCATCTCTATACACAATTTTTCTCACTTATAAAGTTAAAAATACTTTTCTTTCTAATTTTAAACCCTTGAAGATAATATACAAAAACAATTTAGTAAGCTTCTAGGACTGATGTATTTTTTTTTCTATATATCCTTTTATCACTACCTTTTAGGTGTACAATTTAATGACATTCATCATTGGAAATATGCACCTTTACATTCTCTCTTGCTTCTTATTTTTTACTGCTTCCCCTGCCCTCCCTTCAATCCCTCCATCCCTTCCTATTTACAAAAACTTTGTTTCCTTTTTTTCATTTTCTCATATTTATTCCATTTCCTTCTTTCCTTTCTCCAACCCTTCCCACTTCCCCTTCCCATTGCTCCTTTACTTCCTATTTCACATTATCTATTATATGTTTTAGTCCTTATTTATACTTTCAGTTTCTCACAATAGAGAAACTATACCATATTTACACATGTGTGCAAGACTGATGATATTATCACTGGTTGCAAAACAACTTAACTTTGTTTTTGTTTTTTCTCCTTCATCATGTTCCACTGCATGGGTAGCCTCTGGTGACTCAGTTAGATCAGGGCCTCCAGGTTCCCAGCTCCCAAAGCCACATCCAGAACTCCAGTTGTGCCTCTCATATAGCCCTGGTCTTCCAGATTCATACCAATGGAAGCACTTTGAATGCCAAGGAACACTTTCCTTTCAATAACTACCCCACCTCTGTCTATTAGCTGAAACTAATTCAAGTAGTATTTCTTCTTTGTATTATTTATATCACACATTATTCAAAACACAGAGCTTTGTAGATATCAGACAATTTCAGTATCCTAGGACTCAAACTTGGTGTCTGAAAAGGTTAGTTGATATTTTACAGTTGACGCCAACTTTAGGATAATGTGGTTCACAAAGCATTTTATTTATTTATGTATTTATTTATTTATCAGTACATGTTTGTGGTACATAATGTTTATATTCCTTGTGCTGAGTTGGTACATGTACATATCTTCATTCCTTTTTTCATCTCCTTTTCCTCCCTTCCTTTCCCCTTACTCCATCTCTTGATCTCCTTCCAATTTGAGAAAGATTTATCTTCCTACTTCTTATTATTTATCTTTTATTTTGCTCTTTGTTTGGTTTTTGTATTTCAAATTTTTATTTTAGTAAAATAAAAATAAACACTTCACATGCAGTGCTAGCACCTAAAACTAATACAATAAGAAATTAAACTTAAAGCAACTTGAGTTCAGTGTTTATATTCAGCAAGTTGAACCTATTATTATTTACTGAAAATATTGCTGGCTCACACTAGCACTGAATGTAAACATCACTGAGTATGGCAATACACAATACACAATACACATGTTTGAAGATTGCATATATGGCATACATTCATGGAAAACCAAACTGAACCCATAACTAAACAAAACTCAGAGAAACTTTGAGAATGTGGATACTTCATATCACTTTAGAAGTTTCATTAATATCTTAAACACAAGTATATCAACAACTTGGCATATATTAATTTCAAGTTGCCACATTTTTCTTAAATTTTATCCAAAAATTCGAGCTTCAATGCCAATGCTGGTAATTTGACTGTAATAAGATTTAAGATTAAAACCACACACTATTCTAAAATATATTATTTCATATATAGTGATATTCAAAATTCAAGTGCCAGTGTTTCTCTATTGTTTTTTGGCTAAGTTTCTACAAGCTTTCAAAGAATCACTTTTAGTTTTACGAAAGTACATATTGTCAAAATGTTCAATAAATATTATATAAACTAGCAGAAAGAGTATCTAAAATCTGTCATGAGCAAAAAGTTTTCTTCTTAACCATCATCTGTGTATAAAACCATCATCCCAAGTAAAATTTTAGAAACTAGCTCTTGACAGGCTTTGTTCAACAATCTTCAAGAGACAAAATAAGATTGGAAGTATAAGGACTTGCACACAAGACACACACACACATATATAATTATCTGAATGTGCAATAAAACAAGAACTTCTTTAAACATTATGAGCAAAATATGTAAGAGTGTAAACCTGCACTAGTAGATATACCACTGTTAACAAATGACTTCAATACTGTCAAGTGTACCTACTTTAATAAAATTTTAGAAGAAGGCAAATACATTTGAAAATTTATTGCACTTTAAGAAATTTTGCCAACTTAAGCCATTCTAAAAATTAATTTTTAAAGATTATGCATTCTGGCCACAACATCCCAAGTGGAAAGGCATTTTCTTTTTAGAAATGGATAGTCATTTTTGGTCAAATTTAGCATAAAGAGACTATAAATACAGTGTGAACCTGTGCACCTAAAATACACTAAAACTGAACTGTTAAGAACTGAGACCTTGTGCAATTTATTTAGTACATGCCTCCATTCTGTGAGATCTCAATTAGTTATTCTTAAGATTTACAGTGTATAAATGTAAGCCATTTTAATATTTCAATGCAGTTGTAACAGTGCAATGTAAACCTGCATTAAAATAAAAGCCTGTTGTATGATCCTCACTGTTCATACTCTCTTGAGCAAAAGACAGCACTGGCTCCAGTAAAGATGAGAATCCAACAAGGCCTGTAAAAAAGACTGGTCATTGCTATGGACAGCCATTCTAACATTTCAATTTTTTTTTTGTACTGGGGATTGAACTCAGGACCTCGAGCTTGCCAGGCAGGAACTGTGCTGCTGAGCTATATTCCTGGCCCCTAATATTTCAATTTCATTTATGTCAGACATTAAAGAATTTAATTAAGTACATTCTACCAAACACTTTATTGGGTCTTTAAACTTTTCCTGTAACAGTATGCTCACAGATGCCTAACTAAATTAGTAAACAGCCTAAATATTAAACAGGGAATTGTTGTATTTATTTGCATTAACTTTAAAGAGTGTTTTTAAAAATGCTATGGATCAAATGGAACTTCTAGTTTTAGTGTTTTTGAGGAATTTACACACTGATATCCATAGCAGTTACACCAGTCTACAGTCCCACCAACAATGGAGAAGTGTTCCTTTTCCCCCACAGGCCCACTAGCATTTGTTATTGGTTGATTTCTTGATAATAGCTATTCTTTCTGGAGTGAGGTGGAATCTCAGTGTTATTTTAATTTGCATCTCTTGAATGACCAGTAAAAGAGGGACTGAAGAGAAAGGAAGGGATTAGGGAAAAAGAGAATTAAGATATATTATGTTACAGGTATAAATTTCCTATGATGAATATGATCATTATGTCTATTTAAAGTGTACCAATAAAATTAATTAACAACAACAACAAGTGTTATGAGTGTGTTTGTGTTCCTACATCGTACTTCATCATGATTGGAATGGCTTCTTATAGTTTAAGTTTCTAAGTGTCAATCTATGATAGAATGAGCAAGTCAGAACTCTAACTTAATACAGCTCACCATATTAGAAAGTAATTACGTTTTAAGATGTCCCCTTCTCCACCAGGGTCTGCAAGAACTGAAAAGTCCTAACTCAGGCTACTGTACTAGATTTTTCCTTATATATTGATGAACTGATTGGCCTTGTTAAATTAAATCACATCTGTGTCCAAGGTGTCATTGTAGCACAAGTTTAGTAAATTTATTTTGTTCAAACAATTGATATCTTGAGAATTACTGGGCCAACAGGACACCAAACTAATAAGTTCTTTAGAGTTAAAGTCACAGTATATTAACAAACAAATGACCCTTAATCACAAAATTACAAATGCAATTTGAGGTAGGTCTAAGCAGGAGGTCAGTTAATCCATACTGCAGCAACTATGTCTTCAACTTCTGATTAGGACTGTAGTTGTTTTGTTCATTTCTTCTTCTGACTTTGAGTTCTCTTGAAATTTTCAGGAGAATCACAACTGGTAATGTACTGCATGTTCTTATAGCTACATAATGCCTTCTGGCTAAGTTACACATGGTTTCCGTGTTAGCTTATATGAAAAGATGATGACTCTGGCAAAGGAGATTCAGTTGTCCCACCAGTCAACCCCCTGGGAGTTATAATTTGCACTTTATCCATCACTACTGTAGAAGCCTCCATAGCCTCCTCCACCAAATCCTCTGTTTTTGCCGGGACCGCCTCCACCACTGCAGCTGTTGCTTACACAATTACTACTAAACCAAGAACTGCTGGAACCACTACTTTGTTGGTAGTCTCTAGAATCAAATTCTCCACTGAATCTGTTCTTAGACCATCCATGACTGCTACCCTTGTAACCTATGCCTTGTAATAGTGTTAATAAGTCATTTTTTCCAATCAAATGGCACCTCTGTTTTTTGTAATGTTTGCATGTCTTTCATTAAAGAATGAGATGGCAGGCCTAGTTTTCTGACAAGTCCTGTACAGCCAGTGTGATGCACATATCTGGGTCACTGGGCAAATCAAAGTGGATAACATGTTTCACATTTAGAATGTCTGGACCTCTTGCTGCCACAGCTGTGGCCACTAGAATTGGGATTTTTCCCCAACTGGAAATGGTGAAGAGCTTCCTCTCGATCTCTACGATCAGTCTTCATGAATACTGGTACATGCACACCCTTAAGAAGTAAGAAATCCTCCAGATAATCTGCATTCTTTTTACTCTCCACAAATACTGAAATCAGTGAACCCCTTCCAGTTGAACCTAAGAGATCAAGCAGAAATGACTGTTTATCTAACTCTTCCACCCAAACTACATTCTGTGTGATGTTCTAAGAAATAGAACTTCCTCTGTCTACAGCCATAACGATATATACACACAAGAAGTCACAAGGAAGAGTCTATATCTCCTTAGGAAATGTAGCACTAAACATCATAGTGTGATAAACACTCTTTGGTAGCATAGTATATTGTTCAACTATAGGTTATATCTGAAGTTCAAACCCCATATCTAGCAACCTGCCAGCCTTATCCCATACTGTCATTTGCAAAAGTCTAATCCAATTATTCCTCTTTCCATCATATCCACCAAATGTCCCAGAGTGGCAACTAGTAAGTCTGGAATCTGGTGACCCATATCAGCAAAACCATAAATTATACAAGAACAAACTCTAGACTGCTAAGGAAATTTTCTGGCTTCCTCATAAATTTGTACTGTCAATTTTCTTGTTGGTGCTAATATCAAGGAGACTGGGTATTGTTTGGGGCACCCATCCCTACCATTTTCCTTTGAAGACTCTAAAGCCTCTCCTGGCCCATCTGTATATATCTGACTCAAGACAGGTAGAAGAAATGCTGCTGGTTTTCCAGACTCTCTTTGAGCACAAGCCATGAAGTCTCTTCCTTGACAATAGGAATTACATGTTTTTTCCACTGGTTTGGAACAAGTATAATGAGTAAATTCAATATTCCCCATAATAATTTCCCCCATCTCAACATTCCTGAAATTTTCAATATGTGGAGGGCAGTGATTGTCCATGATCATCAAATCTTGCCCTTGATCCACTTCCATGATCACTGAAATCACTGGCCTTTCCTCTTGAATCACAAGACCCAAAACTACTATCTACCTCCTTGTCTTTACTACAGCTACAACCCAAACTTTATTGTAGAGTCCTTTGGAAGCTTCCTGGTTCTATAAATGAGGAGGTAGATGATGTTCTTTGCTTGCAGTTCTTGCTACTCAACTCTGATTGTCAGAAGAGTTCAGGTCTAGACCAGGAAACTGAGCATATTTTCCATGGAAACATGACTCATCCCTCTTTAGCCTGCACCACCTCCACTGCTTTTTCTTTTTCTTTTTGCTTTTTTTGCTCTGTATTTATACATTGAGGTTCTCATATAAGAGAAACCATGCAATATTTAAAGTTGTGTATCTGATTCATTTCATTTAACATTATAATCTCAAAGTGCTTCTATTTTCCTACATATTACTCAAATTTGTCTTATTTATGGCAGAGTAGTACTCCATTGTATATAAATACACTTTATCTATTCATTTGTTGATGGACATATAAACCACTTCCAAGATCTAGCTATTATGAATTGTGCTGTTATAAACATATGAATGCATGTATCACCACAATATGATGTCTTTAACTGTTTCAGGAAGATACCTAGCAGGGGAATAACTAGGTCAAATGGAATTTCTAGTTTCAGTTTTTTGAGGAGTCTCCATAATGATTTCTATAGTGGTTATACTAGTTTACATTCCCACCAACAGTGGAGAATGGTTTCTTTTTCTCCACATCCTCACCAGCGTTTCTTAGTACTTGATTTGTTGATAATGGCCATTCTTTCTGGGCTAACTTTAAAGGATTTTTCTTAATTTGGTCTTCTGCATGTTTTCAACATGCATAAAAGTAAATTTGAAATAGTTGCAAATAGTGTATTTAAAGAAACAGACATTCTTTCCTCAAGGTCATCAACACATGTGGGACCAGAGAACATTTTGGTGAATTTGGTATGTTTTTATCAGAGATAACTGTCTGATTAGCTGAAACACTGACAATAACAATTTATTTTCATAAGCTTATTTTATAACCAGAGCTATGATGAAGAATCCTTTTGTAAATTAACAGCCATTTAAATACAAGGTTAATAATCTAACTTTTTTGCAAATTAGAAATTATTAAATTAATTTAAAACCCGAATTTCAAGAAACATTACCAATTTCAAAATATCTGGGTTTTTTTTTTTAGTAACTCCTTATTTTGTTAGCTATCTACTCATTACTTTTTAAAAAGATGCAACAATAACTTTGAACTTATCAGCAGGATGAAGGGTTAATGAACAACAGATTTACTTATCTCTGATTGCATAAATTCCTTATTTTTCCTAGCCTACATAAGGGATAAAGCGTTTATGTTCATTTATGTTAATTGTTGACCTTTTCTCTGGATTTACTAAACCTGAATACAATTATAGTTGTAGACATATTTCATGTTTACATGGCACACATCTAATCTAAACATAGAAAAAGGGCCAGGGATTTAGCTCAGTGGTTCCGACACCTGCCTCGCAAGCACAAGAACCCGAGTTCGATCCCCCATACCAAAAAATAAAAAAATTAATAAATAAAAAAAATGAATACAGAAAAATATACTCCATGTAGGTAACCATTAAACTGATCTCAAAAAGTAAAAATATTCAATAAACAGCTCTTTATTGCAATGGTAATTGTTTTGGCATGCTAATTAAGGGTAACAGAAAAGTATAAGAACTTTGAGAAAAGGACAGGAATTAATATTGATAAAATGTTTCAGGGAAGTTTATACATACAGCTGATTTATCTAACTGTTTAACATCCAATTCAAAGAATATTTAGGATCAAATCATAAGAATATAAAATGTTAGATTTGGGGAGATAATTGAGATAATTTTATTATTTTATTTATTACTAAAACCTATAGCACAGCATGATATTTAGTGGTCCACATCATCCTTACAGGAAAATACATGCTGGAGTCTACATGGAGAAGAGCCATCTGGATCATTGAGACCTCCGATCACACCACATCATTAATTAGTGGAGTAACTAGGGCTATTCAGCTTAGAAAAAAGACCAATTAGAAAACTGACAAACTTAAATAAATAAGTATATTTCAAGGGTTTGTGTTTAAAGAATAATTGGGCTTTTTCTCAAGACTTCTAGGTAGTAAGAGGTAGGTAAAAAATGTAAAGCTACAGTTTTCACTTTCACAAAGAAACTTTTTTCTATTATTTAGGACCATTTATTAAAATTAATAGGCTAGTTTAAAAAGAAGAATATTTCTTAGCCCTTGAAACAGTCAAGGGATAGCTAAACAGTTTAAGCTGTACTGTAAGTGTATAGAGAGAATAAAAGATATAGATACTTGCATTAACTCTATATTAATGTCCCCTGCAAGCTTGATTTTTTCTGAGGACATGACATACAAACTACTGCAGGGGTTAATTAAAAACTGATGACATCAAAAAGCTTGCAATAGCTAGAAATACATCTAACTAATTTTAATAAAATAGATACAAGCCCTATACACTGAAAAACACAAAACAATGTTGAGAAAAGTGAAAAGATCCACATAAATTATCTGCTCTGCCTAGTACATGTATCGAGAGATCAAATATTGTTGAGCTGTTAATTTCCCCCTAAGTTTTCTGTAGTTTTAATGAAATCAAAGTAATATTTTGATAGAAATTGACAAGTTGATTCTAAAAAGTATGGCAAAATATAAATATAAATATAAAATAGTTTTGCAAAATAAGAACAGGATTGGAAGGTTTACAATATCATGATTTCAAAACTTATCATAAAGCTACAGTAATTTAGACAATGTTATATTATCCAAAGCATATCCATATAGTTTAATACAAAACAATAACAAGTTCACAAATAGATTTCTACATACATGGACATTTGATTGTTGACAGTGTAAAACTAATTCTGTAAGGAAAAATTAGTATTTTTACCAATTTTTTCTTTGAGCAATGAAGAAGAACAAATATCTATGCACTTGGTAGGAAATGAACTCAAACTGTTATGTAACAAAATTAATTTCATGTAGTCCACTGACCAAATGATAAAAGGTAAGATTATGAAAGTTGTGATGAAAAAAGAGAGATAGACAAAAATTTCTTACAGAGACTCAGACAAAATTACAATAAAAGGAAAAAACCCATTGATAAATTCAAAGTAAATAAAATGTTTCTGCTTATGTAAGGTGATCATTATGAAAATGAAAAGTGTTATGGCCTGAATATTTATGTTCTTTCTGACTAAAACAAAACTACATTGCTAACTCTCAATATGATGGTATTAGGGAGTCTTTTGGCAGATGATTTGATCATGAGGCCCGATTGATTTGGATTGGTTTCCAGATAAAAGAGAATACAGAGAGCAAGGTAGCACCTTCCTTCATAGTAGGACTCCTTTAAAAGCTGATCTCTATGAGCATAAAAGTAGGCTTTCAACAAACTGAGTCTGACAGGGCCTTAATATTGGATTTCCCAATCTCTAGAAATATGAGAAATTTTGCTTTTTATAAGCTTCCCAGTTTATAGTATGTTGCTGCAGCAGCTGGACTAAGACAAGAAATCCACATACTGGAAATAATAGTCACAATATTTACATCTAACATCTACTATATATCATATAGTTAACCCCCCTCAATCAAGCATTTGTAGAAGAGTAAATTAGTGTAATAGAAAAAGGCATAAAATACTTGAACACACATTTCACAAAAGATGATATATGAAATCCAAATAAACTTAGAAAGATGCTGAGAATTGTTGGTTATTAGGATAAGTTGAATTAAAATTACAAATCTGATCCAATGAAATAGCTAAAATTAAAAACAACAAATGTTGGCAATAAAATAAAATAACTTTAATTTTTCCCCTACTCATCCCACTTCCCCTACCCTTTTAGACCTTTTCTTCATATTTCACAATATCAATTAAACATTTTGATCCTTATTTACACTTTTAGTTTTTCACACCAGAGAAACTATTCGGTATGTACACGTGTCTTCTATTTATTTCACTTAAGAGTGTGGCCTCAATATGCATTCACTTAGCAATAAATGTCTCTAGTTTCTCATTCTTTATGGCCAAGTAGTACTCCATTTTATAGAAAAACCACATCTTCTTTATCCAGTCTCCAGTTGATGGTCACTTGGCCTGTTTCCAAGTTTTAGCTATTACAAACTGTGCCACTATAAACATGGATGAGCATATATCACTGTGGTATGATTCTTTTAATTCTTTGGAGAAGATACCCAGCAGAGGAATAGCTATGACAAATGGACTTCTAATCTTAGTTGTTTGAGGGAAAAGGAAAAATATGAGAAAAGGAAAAAATGGAAACAAAGTCTTTGTAAATAGGCAAGAGAGGAAGGGGTGAAGGGAGGGCAAGGGAATGGGGAAAAAATAAGAACCAAGATACATCATGTAAAGGTACAAGATCCCAATGATGAATGTAACTGTATTGTATACCTAAAATGTACCAATAAATTTAATGAAAAAAATTTAAAAAGTAAAACAGCATTAAACACGTAGACAGAGGCAAGTCTGTGCATGCCCTGCTGAGGTCATGAGTCATGCGGAACACACCGAATCAGCCTGCTGCAGACAGGCAGCCACCTGGTTCAAAAACCCACTGGACCTCTCCCACCCCCCTCCTCTGTACAGCCACCTGGTTCCACACTACAAAGACGCAGAGGACACCAGACCACCAGACCAGGGTACTGAGTCCCGCTGCACCCAGCCCAGAGGTAGGGGGTTCCAAGCAGCCGTCCCACTGCTCCTGGTCCAGAGGAAGGGGCTTCCCAGCCACTATCCGCCCCGCTGCTCCCAATCCAGCAGAAAGGGCTTTTGGGCCACCTTCTGTCCCGCCACTCCTGGCCCAGAGGTACAGGCTTCTGAGCTGTCATCCCACTGCTCCTGGTAGAGAAGAAGGGGCTGCCTGTCCATCATCCCTCCCACTGCTCCAAGCCCACAGGAAATGGCTTTTGGGCCACCATCCCTACAGCTGCTCCCAGCACCTGTCCCACCTCTCCAAGCTCAGAGGAGGTAACTGTGCAGGCACCAACAGCTCTACCAACAGAAAAAAATGAGAAAACACGTAGATAAGTCTCAAAACCAGACTTCCAGATCACCTACAGCAACCCCAAAGGGAAATGAGATGGAACACTCTGATACTCAACCACTTGGACTCACTGAACTGGCAAAAAAAGGGGATCTGGAAAAAATGAAATCAGAAATAATTTCTCAGATAACAGGAGAAACTGTGCTCCTAGTGCAAGACAGGATTAATAAATCTAGAGAAAAGCTGAGAAACATGATGGAATTCCAACATAGGAAACAAATGGAATCCATAAAACAGATGCAAATAGATATCCAGGACATGAAAAAGCCCACTGAAAGTCTACACAGCCGAATGAGCCAATCTGAGGATAAAATTTCAGATATAGAAGATAAGATTGCAATTAGTGACCAGGAAAAGAAAAATTGCTTCAAAATTCTAAGGGAACATGAGAAATCAATCCAGCAGCTGCTAGATGATGCAAAGAAGAATAACATAAGACTGATTGGGCTCAATGAAGAAACAGGAGAGAGTGCAGATGGCATAAAAAAACTCTTTACAGAAATAATGGCAGAAAACTTCCCAAGCAGAGGAAAAGAGCTTGACATACAGATAAGTGAGGCATATAGGACTCCAAATAGCCTTGATTAAAAAAAAATCTACACATAGGCATATAATTGTTAAGATTCCAGAATCTCAACAGAAGAACAAAGTTCTACAAGCAGTTAGAGAAAAGAAGCAAATCACATACAAAGGAAAGTCCATCAGAATCACAGCACACTTCTCAATGCAAACCATCAAAGCAAGAAGAGCTTGGAGTGACATATTCCAAGCCCTAAAAGGGAACAGCCTCCAACCCAGGTGGATGTGCCCTGTAAAACTATCTTTCAAAATTGATGGAGAAATAAGATACTTTCATGACAAAGAGCACCTTAGGAACTTCCTGAATACCAAACCAGCACTCCAAAGAATGTTACACAATATCCTAGGAACAGACATTGAGGATCACAACCCCAGGAAGCAAAGCAGAATGAACTCATCTGGCATGACAAGAAATTAGATGTAAAGGGGGAGAACCCAACAAAAAGAAAAAGTCATGGCAATGACAAGTCAATACATTTCAGTTATAACCATCAATGTTAATGGTCTCAATTTACCAGTCAAAAGAAACAGACTGCCAGAATAGGTCAAGAAGCAAAATCCAACAATATTCTGCATACAAGAAACACATTTAATTCAAAAGGAAACTCATTAAAGTGTGGAAATCAACACTCCATGCGATGGGAACATGAAAAAAAGCAAGAGTAGCTTTCCTCTTTGCAGATCAAGTAGATTTCAAACCAACACTGATTAAAAGAGACAAAGAAGGACACTACATCCTTGTAAAGGGAACAATCCAACAGGAAGAAATGACAATCTATGCACCAAACACTAGTGCGCTCAACTATATAAAACAAATACGAACAGACATGAAAAGTCATACATGCACTAACACATTTGTAGTGGGGAACTCAATACCCCACTCTCACAAATAGATAGATCAGCTAAACAAAAAATAAACAATGAAACACTAGAACTCAATCGAATTCTTGAACAAATGAACTTAACAGACGTTTACAGAGAGTTCCACCCCCAAAAATAAGAATATACATTCTTCTCAGCTGCACATGGGTCATTCTCCAAAACAGACCACATACTCACACATAGAACAAGTTTAAGTAAGTGCAAAGGAATTGAAGTTATCTCCTGTATATTATAAGATCATAGTATGATGAAATTGGAGATCCATAGCAAAAGAAACTGGAAAAATTTCATAAACACATGGAAATTGAACAACACACTTCTGAATAACCAATGGGTCATAGAGGAAATTAAAGAAGAAATCAGACAGTTTCTTCAATTAAATGACAATGACAATACAATATATTGGAATCTATGGAGCACAGTGAAAGCAGTCTTGCGAGGGAAATTCATAGCAGTGAATACGCATATTAGGAACACAGAACGAGCCCAAATAAACAACCTGATGCTGCACCTCAAGATTCTAGAAAAAGAAGAGCAGGACAAACCCAAAGCTCATACAAGGGAGGAAATTATAAAGATCAGAGGAGAAATCAATGCAACGGAGACTAAGAGAATGATACAAAAAAATCAATGAAGCCAAGAGTTGGTTCTCTGAAAGAATCAACAAAATTGAAAAACCCTTAGGCAATCTTATCAGAAAAAGGAAAGAAAAGGCCCAAATCCATGAAATTTGGAATGAAAAGGGTGAAATTACAATAGACCCAGCAGAAATCCAGAGGATCATCAATACCTCCCTCCAGAACCTACACGCCAATAAGACGGACAACACAGAAGAAATGGACAGATTCCTAGATACATATGAATAAACAAAGTTGAATGAAGAAGACCTAAAATTTCTGAACAACCCAATATCAACCAATGAAATTGAAAATGTAATTAAAAACTTATCACCTAAGAAAAGCCCGGGCCCTGATGGCTTCACTGGTTTATTCTACAAGACATTTAGAGAGGAACTACTGCCATTACTGTTTAAACTCTTCAATGAAATTGAAAGAGAAGCAATACTCCCAAATTCATTCCTGGAAGCAAGCATCACCTTGATCCCCAAAGCAGAGAAAGACCCAACAGAAAAGGAGAGCTATAGGCCAATCTCACTAATGAACATAGATGCAAAAATCCTTAATAAGATAATGGCAAACAGAATGCAGAAGATCATACACCCTGATCAGGTGGGATTCATCCCAGGGATCCAGGGATGGTTCAATATACACAAATCAATCAATGTAATTCACAACATCAATAGAGCCAAGGACAAAAACCATATGATTATCTCCATAGACACAGAAAAAGCATTTGACAAAATCAAACATGTATTTATGATAAAAACCCTACAAAAAATTGGAATAGATGGTCTTTACCTCAAACTGATAGAAGGCATCTATAAAAAACCAACAGCCAATATCATGCTAAATAGTCAAAAATTGAAATCCTTCACACTAAATTCAGGAACAAGACAAGGATGTCCACTATCACCCATCTTGTTCATATAGTTCTGGAAACATTAGCCATGGCAATTAGACAAGAGAAAGAAATAAATGGAATAAAGATAGGAAATGAAGAAGTCAAATTGTCATTATGTGCAGATGACATGATACTCTATATAGAAGACCCCAAGAACTCCACCAAAAGGCTTCTAGACTTAATAACCAAATTCAGTCAAGTAGCTGGTTACAAGGTCAACACACAAAAATCAATAGCTTTCCTCTACACCAATGACAGACTCACTGAGAGAGAAATAGGGCAAATAATTCCTTTCACAATAGCATCAAAAACACTGAAATACCTAGGAATCAACCTAATGAAGGAAATCAAAGACCTCTTCTCTGAAAACTATGGCACTCTGAAAAGAGAGATTGAAGATGATATCAGAAAATGGACAGACATCCCCTGCTCCTGGCTAGGAAGGATTAATAGAGTGAAAATGGCCATACTTCCAGAACTGCTATATAGATTTAATGCAATTCCAATTGAGATCCCAGTAGCATACTTCATGGACCTTGAGAAAACAATCCAAAAATTCATTTGGAAGAAGAAGAGACCCAGAATAGCAAAAGCAATTCTAGGTAACAGAGACATGGCAGGGGGTATCACAATCCCCAACCTGCAACTATACTACAGAGCTACTGTGATAAGAACAGCATGGTACTGGCAAAGAAACAGACCTGAGGACCAGTGGAACAGATTAGAAGATGCAGAAACAACACCAGCCACACTCAGCCATCTCATCTTTGATAAAGGAGCCAAGCACCCTCATTGAAGGAAAGATAGCCTCTTTAATAAATGGTACTGGAAAAATTGGCTTTCAACGTGCCAAAGATAAAACTAGACCTATATCTCTCGCTGTGCACTAAACCAAAATCAAAATGGATTAAAGATCTAAATATTAAAATAGAAACTCTGAACCAGTTGAAACAGAGGTTAGGTAGAACCCTTGAAGACATCGGTGTAGGAAAAGATTTTATGAACAAAACCTCAATTGCCTGTGAACTAGCACAAAGAATTAATAAGTGGGATCTCTTCTTATTAAAAGACTTCTGGGTGGCAAGAGAAACAACCAGCAGTGTGAAGAGACAACCCACAATGTGGGAAAAAATCTTCACCTGCTCTTCCTCAGAAAAAGGTCTACTATCTTGAATCTATAAAGAACTTAAAAAGATCAGACCTCCCAAATTTAAAGACCCAATCAGAAAATGGGCCTCTGAAATGAACAGACATTTCTCAGACAAAGAAGTAGAAATAGCAAATAAATAAATGAAACAATGTTCGACATCACTGGTCATTTGAGAAATGCAAATGAAAACAATGCTGAGATTCCACCTCACTCCAGAAAGAATGGCTGCTATCATGAAATCAACCAATAACAAATGCTGGCAGGGCTGTGGGGAAAGAAGAACCCTGCTCCACTGCTGTTGGGAGTATAGAGTGGTGCAACCACTGTGGAAATCAGTATGGAGATACCTCAAAGAAGTAGGACTGAAAGTCCCATTTGACCCTGCTATTCCACTGCTGGGAATCTTCCCCAAAGAATTAAAAGAATCATATCATAGTGATATATGTGTGCCCATGTTCATAGCAGCACAGTTTGTGATAGCTAAAACTTGGAAACATCCCAAATGCCCATCAACTGGAGACTGGATAAAGAAAAGGTGTTTTTTTAAATAAAATGGAGTACTGCTCAGCCATAAAAAATGAGAAATTTGAGACATTTATAACTAAGTGGATGCACATTGAGGCGATACTCTTAAGTGAAATAAATAGCACACACATGAATAAATACCGAATAGTTTCTCTGGTGTGAGAAACTGAAAGTGTAAATAAGGACTAAAATGTATAATAGGTAATGTTAAATAGGAAGAAAAGAGGCAAAGAGGTAGGAAGTGGGAGGGATAGGAGAAAGGATAGAAGGGAATGGGATTAATATGAGAAAATGGAAAACTAGGAACAAAATGTTTGTAAATAGGGAGGAATGGAGATGTTGAAGGGAGGGCTGGGCAAGGGTGAAAAATAAGAACCAAGAGAGACTATGTAAAGGTACAAATTTCTAATCATGAATGTCATTATATTGTATACTTAAAACGTACCAATGGTTAGAATGAATAATCAATAATGCAAAATAGGAAGAAAAGGTCCAAAGGTGTAGGGGTAGTGGGAGGGGCAGGGGAAAGGAAAGAAGAGAAAGAAAAAATGATAAGAAAAGTAAAAATTAGAAATAAAGTCTTTGTAAATAGGGAAGGCTGGAGGGGGTGAAGCGGGGGCTAGGAAAGGGGAAAAAATAAGAACCAAGATGCATTATGTAAAGGTACAATTCCCAATCAGAAATTTAATTGTGTTGTATACCTACAATGTACCAATAAAAGATTTAGTAAAGTGCAAAAAAACACACACAGACGTTGTAGGTGAGAATGAAAATGAAGTGCTATGTTTGAAAACTATTTGGAAGTTTCTTAGAAATACAAACATATGCTATATGTTACTCAATAATTTCATTTTTAATTATTTACCCAAATAATATGAGCACATTTGTCCATTAGAAAAGTTTGTACACAAATGCTCATAGCAGCTTTATTCATAAAACTAGGTACTGAAGCCAACACAAGTATCTATTAGCAGACAAGCCAATCAATTTTCATAACTGTATCTTATGGACTATTAGTAAACAAAATGAGTCAAGCTACATAGACGGTAGCACTGATGAATATAAAATTATTACCTTGCTAAAAATAAGTCACATGCAAATAATTTTATATTGTTTAGATCCATTTGTACAAAATGATAGAAGGGTAAAATAATCTTCAGTAATAGGCAAATCATTAACTTTCAATGATTGGGATGGGAAGACTGGTTGCTAAGAGACACTTGAAAAACTTCTAGGTAGTAGAAATCTTTATGAATGAGTTACACTGGTATATTCAAAGTCATTTATGTACATTTAAAATTTCATTAAAAAAGAAGTTCAAGAAAGCCAAACAAAGGGTGGGTCTCTTTATTTCTATTGTGCCAATCAATATCCTGTCTATAATTGTTTAAGATTTCACCACGGGGTGATGTTGAGTGAGGTACATAGAGGGACTTTGTCATTTTGCAACTTTTTGGGGTATAAAATTAGATAAAAATGAAACTTCCAAAAAATGCAATCCTATTTTGCACACCAAGGAAAAACACAGCAAAAGGAGTGTATTTTATTTCTATGGATTGCTCCCCAGTTAAGGTGTATTTAAAAGAAGATATTAATACACATAGTAAAAGTAATCAGAATGGTATTAGTAAAAATATCATAGAAACACCTTAAGCATTATTATTTTAGAAATAAACACAATAAGAACATTGTCCAAAACATTAATGAAGGTTCTAAAATTACTAAAGAAAATGCAGATGTTCACAAAATTAAAAAAAAGAGAAAGAGGAGAAGGATGCCTAAAAATATTTGTACTGATAGATACTTTCCATGTAAAAAATGACTAAATATTTTGTGTAGAAATAAAATCTGATTATAAAGAGAAATGGTAATGTTCTGATGGTGTTTGGAGGAAATGATGTTTTTAGTAAGTAGTAATATAATTTAGAACAAGCTTGAAAGATTATTCTCCTGGTACATTATCCCAAACTGTCTTTTCAATAAAGAAGACATATAGCATTAATTATGATATGACTGTGTGAAAAGCTCATGTTAATTTTCATTTGAAGGAAATGGCATAAAAATAGTTTTATGACTACCATCATCAATATAACAAAACCCCCAAGACACTTGCCCAGAAAGAAAAATAACTCAAATTTATGTCAATTGTAGCAGGCCTAATAAACAAGGTTGCTGTTGTCACATTGAAAATAATACTACTTTTTCTTTAATATCAGCAGGGAAAGTATCAGGAAAATGAAATGCACCTGCTAATATTTCTGAATTTTTATAAACTCTGTGTGTGTGTGTGTGTGTGTGTGTGTGTGTGTGTGAGTGTGTGTGTACCTACTGGGTGCAAGACTTTTCTGTTTTCTTCTAATTACAATCATCCATTGAGGGTCAAAAAATTTACAAAACATTTGAACATAGGTTCAGATGGCTTTTTCAGTGTTTTTCTACTGTAGTCAGATTTGTGAATATCTGCTGGGTTTCTGGTCTCTTCCTCTGTGCATAGATTTCTAGTACTCCCAGTTTCTGCTCTTTTAGCCACTTTCTCTGAATTTACTTCTCTGACTTCAAGTTTATGGTGTTCACCATGACTGAGTAGCTCAAAGACTCCTCTGGTTCTATCCTAGAAAACGCAACTGCATTGCTAGAGAGCAAGCCACTGAATTAGGAAGGATGATTGTGATAGGTAGCTGAGAAAAACATTCCCCTTAGTGATAAAAATATGTTATAGGAAAACAAAGTTATACATGCACATGGCAATATAAAGCAACAGCGAGGCTACAGTAAAAAGCTGGGAGCTCCAGCTTATTACTCAAGCTTTCCAGTCCCTTTTTCTAGAAATCACTTTTATTTTTATTCTTTTGCTGACTAATTTTCTAAATGCATAGTCATATAAGACTATTTATTACATAGACATTATTTATTACCCAAGAAAATGAAAATATTTCGCTCACATTGTCTCTTACCCACCATTCTCACATCTCTGTTCTTTATGCAAATGTAATTTTAAAAATTTATCCATTATTTAACTTCAAAAAAGTTCTCATTCCTATAACATTAAGCGTTGTGCCACACTTCTTTGACTCTTAAACTTTTCACCATCCATCATTTGTATTTAGTTTTATTAAACCACATTTTCTGCCACACTTTTCTTTCTTAAGCCTAACTTCTGTCAGCTCTTTTATTACATTTTCAAATTACATAATTCACATATTTTTCTTAAATACCATTTAAAATTCCTTTTTTAGACTTTCAGCCAATTCTACATATTTATAAGAAAAAATAAAGTTTAATCTACAGTAATAGAGACACTAGTACATAGGAGAGTAGTTATTAGAATCAATTTCTTTTTTATAGGTTCTTTTAAAATTTTTTATTAATGCATGTTGATATATGATGATGAGCGTTTATTTTAGGACATTAGTACATGCAGTGTAGACATCCTAATTAACTTCGATATCCTCATTGCCTCTCCCTTTCCACTGTCTCCATCTTTTGCCCTTCCCTATCTCCTGAAATCTACCTTCTAATTCCCTAAACTTTCTCTTTTGCTTCATTTATTTTTTAGGTTTTTCATATAAAAGAAAACATGAAATATTTATTTTCTGAATCTGATTGATTTCACTCAACAGGGTTTCAAGTTCCATCCATTTTCCTGAAAATGACATGATTTTGTTTTTCTGTATGGTTACTATTTTAAGGTGTATATATACACCACACTTTTTTCATCTATTCCTTAGTTGACAGGTCAAAATACTTGTGCTACCCCCTCCCCCAGCACAGAGAAAATGAGCCACACTCAGTGCCTATGAGGTGACTTCCAGGCCAACATACCACCCACTCCCCCAGTGCAGAGGAGATGAACTATGCAGGCACAAGCAACACACACCCCACCCCTGTCAAAATGAGAAGACACATAAACAAGTCTCACAACCAGACTTCCATATCACCTAAAGCAACCCCAAAGGGAAACTAGATGGAGCACTCTGATACTCAACCACCTGGACTCCCTGATCTGGCAACAAAAGAGGGTCTGGAAAAAATGAAATGGAAAATCATTTCTCAGATAACAGTAGAGATTGTGCCCATAGTGCAAGACACAATTAATACATCTACAGAGGGCACAGATAAAAAAAATAGAGAAGCTGAGGAACATGATGGAATTCCAACATAGGAAACAAATGGAATCCATAAAACAGATGCAGCCAGGGATTTAGCTCAGTGGTTTCTCCACTTGCTGTGCATGCGCAAGGACCTGAGTTTGATCTCTGGTACAAAAAAAAAAAAAAAAAGAGGATACCATAAAACAGATGCAAACAGATTTCCAGGAGATTGAAAACTCCACTGAAAGTCTACACAGAAGAATAAACCAATGTAAATACAGAATTTCAGATATAGAAGATAAGATTGCATTAGTGACCAGGAAAAGAAAAATTGCTTTAGATTTGTAAGGGATCATAAGAAAACAATCCAGCAGCTGCTAGATGATGCAAAGAAGAATAACATAAGACTGATCAGAGTAAATGAAGAAAAAGGAGAGTGTGCACATGACATAAAAAAACTGCTCACAGAAGTGATGGCAGAAAACTTCCCAAGCAGGGGAAAAGAACTTGACATACAGATAAGTGAGGCATATAAGACTCCAACTAGCCTTGATCAAAAAAAAAAATCTACACATAGGCATATAATTGCTAAGATTCCAGAAACCCAACAGAAGAACAAAATTCTACAAGCAGTTAGAGAAAAGAAGCAAATCACATACAAAGGAAAGCCCATCAGAATCACAGCAGACTTCTCAGTGCAAACCCTCAAGGCAAGAAGAGCTTGGAGTGGCGTATGTCAAGCTCTAAAGAAAAATAACCTCTAACCCAGATTAATGTACCCTGCAAAACTATCTTTAAAAATTGATGGTTTAATAAGATACTTTCATGGCAAAGAGCACTTTAGAAACTTCATGAATACTAAACAAGCACTCCAAAAAATTTTAAACAATATCCTAGGAAAAGACAACAAGGATCACAACCCCAGGAATCCC
The DNA here is from genome assembly GCF_053883595.1 of Heterocephalus glaber. Lineage (NCBI taxonomy): Eukaryota > Metazoa > Chordata > Mammalia > Rodentia > Bathyergidae > Heterocephalus > Heterocephalus glaber. The sequence continues at coordinate 59,884,848 of NW_028258138.1, forward strand.
AGCAAAATGAATCCATTGGGAGCAACAAAAAATTAAATGCAAGAGGGAGAATCCAACAAAAAGAAAAAGTCATGACAATGATAAGTCAATATGTATAAGTTATAACCATCAATGTTAATGGTCTCAATTCACCAATCAAAAGAAATAGAATGGCACAGTGTGTCAAGAAGCAAGATCCAAAAATACACTGCATACAAGAAACACAATCTAAAAAGAAACTCATAGACTTAAAGTTAAAGGGTGGAAAACAATACTCCATGTGACAGGAAACCAAAAAAAAAAAAAAAGAAAAAATAAGCAGGAGTAGCTATCCTCTTTGCAGATCAAGTGGATTTTAATCCAAAATCTGAAACACTTCTCCTCCCAAGAATTTCAGATAAGGGATGGTCAACTTGTATGTACAAATCTATTATGAACATGTGCTTTCTTCATCTTAAGTAAAAACTTAAAGAACAGAACTGTTGGTTCTTAACAGTAATACAAGAAATTTCTATACTGTTTTCCAAAATGTTTTTATTATTTTTACATTCACATTAGCAGTATTAGAAAGTTGTAACTGATTCACACCTAAGCTGACATTTGTTCTTTTAAAACTTTTAACTTCATCTCCCTAATGAGTGTATAATATGATCTTCTTATTGTACTGATTAGTATTTTTCTGATTCTAGTGTTGTACACATTTCCTTGTGCTGGAGAGGCTATTTATCATCTTCTTGTGTCTACTTTTTAATTGGGTTGTCTATTAATGAGCTGTAAGTGTTGTTTAAATATTCTGGTCATAAGTTATATGTATTATAAATATGGTCTGTTTAAGGATTACTTTTCATTTTCTTAACGAGGTCATTTAAAGTTTTAAATTTTGATGAAATCTCATTTATCAATTTCATTCTTTCATACATCATATTTTTTGTATCCTAGAAAATTCTTGCCTACTCTAAATTCATGACTATTTTCCCTTATAATTTCCTCTAAAAGTTTTATAGTTTTAGTCTTTCACATTTAGGTTCATAGATCCTTTTAAGTTATTTTTATGTATGGAAATAAAGGGTTGAGGTTAATTTTTTACATATGGATAACAGGTGTTCTAGTAACATTTGCTGAAAACACTATCATTTCCTGTGCTCTTGAGTTGAGTTTATGTTCTATAAAATATTAACGCTAAATAATCTTTCAAAACTCAGTGGACCATATATGTGTGGTTCTATTTCTAGATTCTCTGTTTTATTCCAATGATCTATATGTCTTTCCTTACATCAACACTGCCTTGATTACTGTAGCTTTAGAAGAAGTCAAAATTTGATACTAAATATCTTCCAACACTGTTTTCTTTTCCTTTTTATTTTTCTAGGTCCTTTGTACTCCTACATAACTTTTAAATTTCAATATACAGTTCTTCATTTATAGCAAGTATACATAGACCTGAATTTTTATATATACCTTGTGTTTTCTAATCCTGCTAAATTCAAATACAAATTCTAGGGGCTCCTAGAAATTTCTTAGTATTATCTCTGTAGATGACCATTTCATCTATATATAAAGATTTTACTTCTACCTTGCCAATCTTATGCTAATTGTTTCTTTTTATTGCCAGATTATTGTGGTTTGGGCCTATGTTTCAAAGTTTAATGGACAGATGAAGAATAGGCATGTCTGACTTTGTTTCCCACCTTAGGGAGAAAGCATTGTATCTTTTCTATTCATATAAGTCATTTTTGCTGGAAGTATGGGGTACATGTCTTTGATCTGTTGAGAAGGTTCTGTTCTATTTCAAGTCTTCTGACAGTTTTTACCATGAACAGCTGTAGAATTTAGTCCATTACTTTTTCTGCAACTAGTGACAGGATCATATGGCTTTTTCCTTTCTTCTGTTAAAATGATGACTTATAGGGTGGATCTTCCAATGCTGAACCAACACTGCCATCTCTATAATAAAACTACTTTCTACATACTGCCAGATCTGACTTCTAATATTTTCTTCTGTTAAACAAATTTTTACCTACATTCATAATTTTTTCTTCTATTATCTTTATCCAGTTTCAGTATTGACACAATGTTGATTTCCTAAAATGAGGGGAGAAGTGTTCCTTCTTTATTCTGTTTTAAATACTTGATGTAATTTATCAGTTAAAATGCATATGAGCCTACTATTGTCATATAGGTAGGTTTTCAAGCTAGGAATATACTTTCTTTAATAGGTGCTATTCAAATTTTATATTTCCTCCAGAGAGAGTTTCATTAATTTGTCTTCCAAGGTACTTCTTAGAAGTTGTCAAATTTATTTTGAAAGATTTTTGTAATATGCTTTCTATATCCTTTTAAATTCTGTAAAATATGTGCTAATGTCCTCTAAATTTTGATATTGCAATTAAAACAATGTATAATTAAAAAAATAGTTGTGCTACTGAAAACAGAATGCTCCTAGTGCTAAACTGAAGTATTTGGTATCTTCTCTCAATGGTTCAATGTAATGCAATGCATATTGCTTTACAGTTGGGTCAAACATTTGCCTGTAGTTTAAAAAAAACTGAGGTTTCCACTTGCTTTGATTTCTTATTTAGAAAACATAAATATATTTCAATTGATGTCATATATTTCAGCTTATTATCTGATTAGTTGAAGCTGGTGTATTCTTCTTGTAGGATTTTGTTTGGAAGAACTTGGTGTCTTTTATTTAACATAGCCTATCACAGAGTGTCATGAACTGAAATTTATTTTTCTTAGAGGCTTTCATAAATTCTTTCATTTCTTGAACTAATTTTTCTTTTTTATTCTTCAACTATTTTTATTAAAGTACATTACTAAGTAACTTTCTTAGAAAAAATATACTGAAGATGAACTTTCCTAATCTTTGTATGCCTATAATTACCCATTCATGGGTGGAAATCTTTGGTTTATTCAAATTTGGATCTAAGTGAACCACATATGACTATTGTTGAAAAGATAACATGGATTCTGGGAAGATTCTAGTTTCTTTCTTTCATTTTTTTTTCTTCTTTTTAAATATTTTTTTCTTTTTATCCCCTTGGAGAATGTTAGTTTTTCATTGGATATGAGTTACCATTTGAATATTACTTTATTTGTATACTAAAGTGGAACAAATATGAAATTATATTTTAGACAATAATAGCCAAGTTCTCCCTAATAGAAAGAAGTTAAAATAAGGAAAGGGTGAAAATTAGAATAAACTCCATTCAGTATGATTCAAGTTACAAGTGTCAGAGGGCCAGGGATTTAGCTCAGTGGTTTCGCCACCTGCTGCATAAGCACAAGGACCCAAGTTCGTTCCCTGGTAACAACAACAACAAAAAATTACAAGTGTCAGTATAAAACATGGTTTTAAAAACACATGCACAGGTAGATGTCAGATAGATCAGCATAAAGGTGTGAGTGTATGAAGCACGCATATGTTTGCAATTTCCCACCACTGTCACCTTAAGGGACCTAAAAGAATTGACTCCTCAGTAGTCTTAGTCTTAAAATGTACCAAGGTTCTTGAATGAGTGTTTGATTTCAGGGCTGGACCAAGGAAATAAATAGGATCTGAGAGCATCTTGCAGTGCCAGGAAGTAAAGAAGAACTCAATAAAGGATGAGGGCATATCAAAATGAAAGATGGAGCTAAACCAAAAGAGATCATAATTGCAAAGTTGGAACAGTAGAGCAATTAAAATTGATAATGATGGGATTAGACTATAATGTCTAGAATAAAATAAATTTTCATAATATAAATAATTGAATAAATGAACGAGAGGCTACAGGGTACCCCTATGGAAGAATTCCAATTCAAAAGTGCAGTACAAAAAAAGGAAAGAGAAATCATCATTAAAACAACATAATAGCATTTTAGCACACAAGATATATTGATATATGCTAAAACTAAAAGTGAAAGTTTGAGGAAAAATACACTATTAACAATCTATGTAGTTCCCTCAAGATATTTATTAACTGCAAAGAAAAAAATAGTAATTTTACAAAAGAAAACCTGGGTGATGCTACTTTATCCAAATGAGCAAGGAAAACATTCTCAGGAATAATATGTGACAATATCATACATTCCTTGTAGGATACACAATTTCCTCTTATGGTATACCTGATAAAAAGGTCAAACCCCAAACTAATCATAAGCAATATTAAGTAAACACAAATTGAGGGACATTCTACAGGATAATGCAAATTGAGAGACATTCTACAAAAATGTCTAGGTTAAGAAAAAAGCATAACATTAGAAATGTCAAAGACTGGAAGGATCTGAAGAAACACATGAACCAAATGTGGAATGGGATTCTGAGCTGGAACCTGTTAAAGAAAAAGGACATTAGCAGAAAATTTTCTTAAATTAAAATTAGACCTATACTTTAAGTGAAAAGTAAAATGTAAAAAAAAATGAAATCTTTCTCTAATTCCACTCAAAATATTCAATTTTGAGTAGTCTCCTCTGCTCAACACCAAGTCATAGAGGAGAAAGATCTATGCACAGATCATGAAAAATATGTTAAATTACTTCACTAACTATGAATTCAACCAATGATACTCTATTATAGTGTCTTGTTATAAATTTTAATTGCCTTCTTTACTTGTAAACAAATATCTACATTAAAACTAGGCTTTAGACATAAAGACAAATGTTTGCCAAATGTGGATATGAATATTGCTGAATAATTTTAAGTGGGACATCTCCTGACAGGATATGGACATGTTACTAAAATTTACTTGAGAGATCATCTCATAGTAGCTGAGAGGACAGTAGTGGCTCCAAAATCTATGGAGAATGAGGAGAAAAAAGGGAGACAGCGCCATCCCTGGGTACAGTATTATTGTTTAGTAGAATGAATAAGTTCCCATATTCTTTGGCATACCAGAGTATATGTGATAATTGAACACAATAATTGTATTGTATATTTAAAAATTATTAGAAGAGAAGAATTTTTACATACTCATCATAAACAAATGATAAGAACTTAAGGAAATAAATGTGCTAATTTTCCTGCATTACTACCCTATGAACCTATGAGTCAGAAGTTCATATCATACTTCATAAATATGCACAAATATTATGTCAATCAAAAATAATGATGAAATGAAATTTTTTCTTGAGTAATAAGAAAGTCATCTCACAGTGTAAATACATTGTATGTACCTGATTTTGTATAGGTCTGTGCCTTTAAAATTTTATTAGACTTTATTTTTTAGAAAGTTCTAGACTTATAGATAAATTAAGCAAAAAGTACAGAAAATTCCCATACATTCTTTTACACTCACCTCCAAAAAGTTTCACCCATTATTAACACCACAAATTGATACAATGTATTTTTCAATTTTTTTTAAGAGTAGGAAAAATTTATTGAGAGAAAAAAGCTTCTGTCTAAGAGAGACAGAAGGGGGACTGGAAAGTGGGTTGCTCACCCACCCCATTGTTCAAATATCTTTTATACAGCAAAGCCATGTGGGAGGCAGGTACAAGGTGGGACTAAGCTATAAGACCCAATGGAAATTTACAACGTGGGCTTGAGGTGGGACAGACCCACAACCAACAAATAAGATTACAAGTACAGTCACCCAAGTAATATTGATTAAATGGGGATCAAATGGGAAACAAGTCACATACAAAGAATTTCCCATTTAGAATATCAATCACTGCTATCTATCTCTAGGGGAAGTAGTGCCTCTTCTTTTTTATAATACTAACCAGTGAATATGCCTTAATTTTTCTCCATTGTTGGCTCCTTGCTGTGTTGGTTCCTTTAGGGTTGGCTCCTTGAGGAGTCCCCATCTGATTGCCTATAAGATACCTAATTAAATTACCTATCTACAATATTCCTCTCTCTGAAGAAGTATTCTTAACTGCTGTGAGTGGGCAAGGGGCAAAGACCATTCTGACTACTTAAGGCTGAAGAGCATTATAGGTTTGATCGGCAGTGAGAGTTACTCTATAGAAGGTCTATCTAAAGGCCCTTGATAGGCACCAGGCTTTGTTGTCATGGGTAGTCTTATAGCTTTAAATCTGGGGGAGACAAAACCAAAGAAACAGTTAAGAATACATGGGCTAAATAATAAGGATACCAGGGTTGATATAAATATAGCCAACAAGTATTTCTACTAGGAGGAACTAGTAATAGCCTGCCACGAAGAGAATAAGGGGCCTTCAGAATCCAACAAAGAAGTCGTATTGTAGTTTAGCAGTTATGAACTTTTTTCAAGGTGAATCTGGTGGATCCTGGTAAAAGAAGTCTTGCACATTTGTCTTTGGTTCCATTTGTATAAACAGTTGGAGTTTGGTAGCCTCTAGGGAAGAATAAACAAAATTTTAAAGAAATTAGACCATGTATAATCTAAGCATGAACACTAAAATGGAAGGGCAGGTTGGGGAAAGAGTCACACTTAGAAACTGAAATAATGATTGTAACCTGTTAGCTCTTTGAATTTTTTATTGATGGAGGTTATCTATAAACCTGATATTTTGTTATAAGTCTCTTCAGTCTTCACTGTAAGTTAGAGACAATTTGAAGGAAAAATTTAGTTAAGAAATTAAAAGATCTAGTTGAGGTTTTATAGATTTTACCATAGTTTTTCCTAACGATCCATAACCATGGTCAGCTACTGGTGTAGCTGGAAACTTTCAGAAGTGGTCAGTGATTGGAGCCCCTTTTCATATCTAGTTTTATTACTATGGCATTATATTATACCTCTTTTGGTTACTCTTTTCTGCTGGATGCTTAACCAAGTTAGTTGTTGAACACCCAGAAGAGAAGATTGGTGACATTAGTAGTGCAATAGGAGCAGTGAGCTTGTTTGGACATTAAGCACCTTTGAAATATAAAGCATAGTTAAAGGACTGTACTTTTTTACCATCTATGCTTATTTTAGTAGTTGAATCACTGCAGAATGTTAAAGGATGTGTTACATATTATATAAAGAAACGAGCTCAAGAGCCACACATAGTATTTTAGCATGACAGTGATGATGCCATTATCTTTTACATGTCCATCTTAGTATGGAATAGTCTTTTAGTCAAACACCTCCATCTGATCACAAGACATTAAATGACATAAAGGAAACTTATTTAATTTGTTATCCTTTATTAGGATGTCATTTAAAGAGAACATACCTATTGGCCCATAAATGTACCTTAGAAGTTTATAATGTCTAGCCTTTAATTTTAGTGTGTGACATTGTTTGGACTGTTTGGTTTCTGAGCATCCCTAAGTGTGGTGACACATAACATATCCATCACATAAGTTCTTAAGAAAAATTATTATTTGATTGGTTATGTCACGTTGGCTTGATATGTACCTCTTATCATAAGTAGCTGGAGCACAAGAGAAAGGCAGATACCTGAGTCAAAAAAAGATCATTACCATAAACAATATCTTAGAAGATGTGTACACTGAGAAGGTATGAATGATATTCAGTTCACCCTGAAATAACAATGAGTATCAGTTACATGAAACCCTTTGTTCCTTAATTTTGTTTTGTACCAAGAGCATTTTATATAAAACCTGATTGTTTTCCCACAGATAACTTAGCCACTTGACCATGACATATATATATATATATATATATATATATATATATATATATATATATAAATGTATTTCCCATGAGGCTGTGGAAATTATTTGGATCCTCTTTGTGAACAAAGGCTGGAATAAATTTTTTTCCAGGGAGCTGCTCCTTTATTTACCAAGGGAAGTCCTGTCCAGTAGTTTTCCTAAGAGTCTTTATTTAATTATCCTAACAAATTTTTAGATGACATATGAGAGCCAGATCATAGCATTTACACATTATTTTTGACCAATGAAAGATTCTTGAGTTATTTTATATATATATACAACAATATACTGTATTTGTAAAACCAGTTTTGACATTATTTGGATCAGCTAACAACCTGGGGGAAACATATATTTAATTACATTTATCTATAAGCCAACTTGAGTTATAAGCAAACATCTTAAAAAAATCCAAAATTCCAAAAGAAAAAAGTTGAGCTCAAACAAAACAGCTGTACATGTTGTAACAAACTGAACACAGACAAAAACATACATAAGACAACTTGTATATCCACTCAGATGTTATTTGGCCAAGTTGAATTATAATAACCATTTTATAATTTTTAGGTTTGTAACTATAAATAAGACTAGTCAGAACTTTGTAGATCAATTAACAAAGATCTCTTATAATAAAAATATGTGAAAGCAAAAGCAGTTTTAAGATGGCCCTAAGCTGATGGTTTATCTGACTGGAATACTCAGCTATAGAGGATATTTTTTGTTGTTTGTATAGCCACAGTTGTTTGACAGACACATGCAATTGTTCCCTCTAAAGGGGTAAACTGTTAAAGATAAGTTTAACTATCTCCAGGGTGGGGGTGCACTCAGGCCAGGTTTGGGTGTAGAAAGAGACTAGCTGACACACTTTGGAATTGAGTATGAATTCCAAACAGTGAGGAGAGAAGGACTGCCAAGGCTCCAACCTGTTGTGCTGTAGATGACTACCTATGACAGTTTTTTTTTTTTTCCATTTTGAAAAGAAACAAAGGAAAGAAGGCATCTCTGTCTCTTCCTCTTGATCTGTATCCAATCTAAGACATCCTGTGAACCTTGGATCATACTTAGCTATAGACTTTCCTCTTTCAGAGCCTTAGTTAGCACCTTTTTAGAATAGTGGCTAGCCTAGCAAGATGTTCTAGAAAGAAATCATGATGAGAGATGCAGTCCTCTAGGAAATGGGATTGTGCCTATTTTTTAATACCTGTTTTTGTTTAAAACTGTTATTAGACTCATATGCTTCCCTAGGAACATTTTGTTCAATCAACAAAATTATCTGTGTTATAAAAAAAATTCAGCATCATTTTTGAGGTACATAAGAGGAGTTAATCTCCAATTCTGCCTGAGGACTGAAAGAAAATTTAGACTAAAAGTTACAATTAGTCTTCAAGAGTTTCAGGATTAAGCATAGACCATTTTTCTTTGTGGTCCAGAAATAAGTGAAGGTCAGCTTTACTCTGGAAGGGTTCCAGGAGGAAAAACTCACCATTCTGGAAGCTTCGTCTTGAAATCCAGCAGCCACAGAAGAGGGAAGTGCCCTGAATCAAATACTGTTGAGAACTGTTATTTCTCAGGGGCATGCCAGTGGAGAAGGGACAAAGGGTAACTCTAAGTATGGCATAAGAACTAAATCTTAATCATCGCAGGTGTCAAAAAACAATTAAGATTGGGAGCTTTTTTATGGTGGATCTGTAATCCTTAGCAAAACATGTCTCTAGAGTCAGAAGCCATGATTGACTCCAATTGCACTGCCAAGCAGAAAATTAAACAAAAAAACAAAGAACCTGAATGGCTGCTTTTAGCCTCTTGAAAGAGTGAGAAAGAATGAAAGTGTTTTAACTATATTGTTTAGGGCTTTTCTCTTTAAATAAATTATTTCAAATCTATAATATCTAATTTAGACAAATACCCTACAGGCTGTTGAGCAGCTCCCTGATCTTGTATAAAAACTCCCAAAGCCATGTTTTACCTATTATTAACATACAAAGTGAGAGGGTGTCCTGTAGGCGGGCACTTAGAAGTGCTTGTTTGAGCTTCTGGAATGCAGTCTGGAAACCAGGTCCCCAGGTTAAAATATAGGTATCTGTCTTTTGGGTTTAACTATAAGCTGATAGATGGGTCACACAGTCTCACTATATCCTGCTATCTCAAGGTGACAAAGGCCTATAATTTCTAGGAATCACCTTAGCTGTTTTAGAGCTTTGGGCTGTGAAAAAAATTGGTTTAATTTTTTCTTCCTCCAGTCTTTGGGTTCCCTTAGATATAATAAGGCCAAAGTATTTTACCTCAAGTCTTTAAAGTTGTACCTTAGATCTAGAAACATTATAACCCTCGTCTGTTAGAAAATTTAGCAGAGCACATGTGTCTTGGCTAGAAAGCTCTTCCAAAGGGGCACATAACACTATACCATGTACATAATGTGAGACTGTGACTTGGGAAAAACCATAGTATTTCCTTTTATCAAATATGGATCTAGGGATATCCTCATCTTTTTTCTGATAAATAGTTGACAATTTAAAATAACTGAAGAGCTTAGTTCTCATGTTTCTTAGAGCTTCAAGAACACATGCCTGAAAATGCCTGCTACTTTAATCTCCTATCTGATTGACAGGCCAGTGGGGGTCTTGTGTAGAAACTGTTTGTGTTCCAGTAGGAACCAGTCATTTCCCTGGCTGCCTGTCTTCACTTTTTAAAATCAAGATAATATATCTCTAAATGTAGTAGCAGCTTATATTACTGCTTGTCTCTCGTTAGAAATTAATGTTTGATTTAAGAGCAACATTATATCTTTTTAATCTATCCATAAGTCTGAGTAATTCCTCTAAAGATCTCATTGTACATATCAGGATTATCTGAAAACTTTCTTAGGTCTCATTTAATCCCTTGGTTCAATGAGAAAAAAAGATACATAAACACAGGTAGTTCCATATTTTCTGTTTACTTCTTGCAATGGACATTGTCTTTGAGGGACCTGAACAACTTAGTTAAGGATGGATATAGCCACATAGAGATTTTAATTATGGCTGGCCTAGAAATTCCACCCTCAGCACCTGGTTTTTAGGGTGAGGAGTAGCCTCAGGCTTACAGATACTGAATGCCTTCAGGGTGAGGTGTCTCCTTTTTCTATGGCCCACATTTACATTTTAACAACGCAAATATTACTTTCTAATATAAAGAAAACCTGACCATAAGGCAATTTTGACCATTATTTCTAACAGTATAATTTCAGTTGTGAAATAGCATCATAATCAATAATTTTCTCTGTATTTTATTTTGGCTCTAAGAGGTAGGCACACCATGTGCAGGTGTAGAAAAATACTAAATTGCACTTTAAAATATTCCAAAGGAGTAGGAGGTGAGGTTCAGATATGGAGTTCCCAATCTAAAACAAGAAAAACAAATACAGCATCCTGTAAGTCCCTACTTGATTCCTATGGCCCTAGGGCATCCCCCACAGTTTATTCCACTCCAGAGTAGGTGGCTCCCTTCTGGAGAGAGACCCAGAAAATAAAACTAAACTGGACTGTCTACCCTTTACAAATGCCCAGATCTTATCTTCCTCAGGGAACTCATATCCTTACTCCAGTAGGTACTCTCAAAGCACAAGTTTCAATTGACATTAGCCATAACAATCATATTTAGAGAAGGAAGTATTGCTAGCAAACCAAGAGATTCAAACCATTGTTTTCTAGTTCCTTCAAAGAGAAGAAAATAGGTCAATGGTCAATTTAGGGTATTTTTTCTGCTAAAGAGGTCACCTCCAGAAATAGTAGGTCAGAAATTCTGCCCTGAGCCCTAGGGCAGAAAAAGTTCTGAGACATTTCTGTTGTCTATCCAGTCATTTAGGCAACTTTTATTAGCAGAAAGAAAAGGCTACTCCTTTAAGGTCCATTTTAAATTCACTAAATATTTGAAACTCATAGGTTCTCCTAGCAGCCAAAATCCACATTAGTAAAGACACCTTTATCAACTTTCTACTTGACCATGAATAACAAGAAAGGCTGGTTAAATTTTTCTTTTATTCTAGTTAGTATATAAAACAGAAATGTAGGTCCCTAACTGATTGCTATTTGCCTAGTGTAACACAAAACAGTTGTTGCAAGCTGTCTTAGTTTGACCCTTTGAAAGGAGAGGGGGTATAACCATAAGGTGGTTAATTTTAAAATTAACTCCCAATAAGTTGGAGAAAAGTTTAAGGTGCATTTCTAACTCACTAGCATAGAGAAAAACTCCAAATAAAGTTTAAACCATTTAAACATCCAAAAAATCACCACATAGCACTCTAAAGTCCACAGTGAAAGTCCCAAAGTCCACAAGCAAAGGTATTTTTCTCCTCCACACACACAAATAATGAAGACCATGCCTAGGGGGAAAAAAGGTTTGAGTAGTTTTTGATCTATCGAGGATTTGTTTTCTACATTTGTCTAGAGGTCTATCTTACTAGCAGAGAAAACAGTCCAAAACCTATACCTCAACTCTTAATGGAGGATTAAGACAGGGCTCTGAAGGCATTGTTTCAGATCACTCTGAGAGAGAGGATATCTGATGATCACTGACAGAGCTCCCCTTTCAACTCACTGAGGAGCCCACATAGGGACGAGATGTGGAGATTTTCTGCTGATTAACTGGGTGGGCTGTCAGGAGCTAATTTCTTCTGAGGTACCTTTGGGTATTTGCCAGAGAGTAGTCCTGGCCATGACCCCTCAGTTGTCATCTCAGTTTCCACTAGTTCCGTGAAATCAGAAATCTGTCTCCTGAAGGAACCCAATTACCTACCTGGTCAATGTTCCACCCTCCACTGGCTTCAATGGGAGAGGGGATTCACCAGAGGGGAACCAGAGAAACCTGCCCTCTGCTTTGAGAGTGGCAGCTGCCCTAAAGGCAATTACTAGCTCTCAGAATAACTAACCACTTCTCCGTATTCCATAAGGGACAGATAAAAACTTGAACTGTGTTTATCTGAGACAATTTCATAAGAGAACCATTTTACAACATTTTTAAGCAACTAGGTCAAAATGGAACATATACAAAACAAGAATAAAATGTAATTTTAACAAAGGACAATGCATTTAAAAAAACAAGAAATTTGCAAACATTTAAAACACACAACTTAAATTTAAGACACTTTTGAAACACAAAGCTGAAACAAAAGCCAGAAATTATGGAACAAATATCAGAATCTATGAAACAAATGTCCAGAGCCTATGAAACAGAAATTACAATCTATGAAGCAAAAAGACCAAAGTTAGTACCTATGAAAGAAAATTCTTACCTCCGACCAGTAATCTTGATGGAAGATCTCCAAAATAGGGGTAAGAGATGTAGCTCCCAAACCTGCTAGGTATCTGAAACATGAGTTCATGTTCTCTAAAATTGAAGAATGAATTCTAGGAACAATGGAGCTTAAGAGTATTTATTGAGAGAAAGAAAGCTTCTGTCTAAGAGAGACAGAAGGGGACTAGAATGTGGGTTATCCCATATTTTTCACTTTTGATATAACAATATTGATATATTATTATTAAAGTCCATACTTTATATGAGGGTGCGTACTTTGTCTTTTAAATGATATGGTTTTGACAAGTACATAAGGGCATGAGTCCATCAGTATGGTATCATACAGAATTGTTTTATGGCTCTAAAAAACACCTGCACTTTCCCTGCTCATCAATGTTTCCAGTACTGCGGCAGCCACTGATCTTTATATTATCCTCATGATCTTGCCTTTTCCAAAGCCCATATAGTTGTCACAACACAGCTTGTAGGTTTTCAGGATTGGTTTCTTTTACACTGTAACATGCAGATTTAAGGTTACTCCATCTTTTTTTCATGGCTTCAGAGCCCATTTCCTTTTAGTGCTGAATAATATTTCATTGTATGGGCATGCCACAATATGTTTTGCCTTTAAACAAAAAGGACAGTTTGATGGATTCTGTTTTGGCAACAATGAATGAACCCATTAAAACATTGCTATGCAGGTATATATGGACATAGGTTTCAGTTCATTTGTGCAAATATTAGGGAGCATAACAGTTGGATTACACTGTCAGGAGCACATTTAGTTTTTTAAACAATTCCCAGACTGATTTCTGAACTTGCTGCACAAGTTTACACTGCCATTGGGAATGAATGGAAGTTTCTGTTGTTCCACTTCTTCAACAGCATTTGATGATATATTTTTAATTTTAGCCATTTTAACGGGTGTCTCACTATTTCAATTTGCAATCGCTTTATGATGTATGATGCTCAGTGGTTTTTTATGTGCTTATTTGTAGTCTGTGGATGTTTGGATGAGGTGAGAGGTTTTCAGATCTTTTGCCCATTTGTAAACTGGTTTATTTCCTAATTACTAAGTTTAAGAATTGCTTCTATATTCAATTTCAGTCCTTTAACATATATGTATTTTGCAGATCCTCTCCAATTTCGTGGGTTGTCTTTGTATTCTCTAAATAGAGTTTGATATTTTCAGTACATCTTATTCCTTAGAGCCGTTTTTTTTCCATTCAAATGATTTATTAAAGAAAATGTTTGGGACTGGGGGCATAGTTCAGTAATGAGCTTGCTTAGTGCATGGCAACCATGGGTTTCATTCCAAGCACTGGAAAGACAAAATCATAGACCCTTGCAAAAGCCTTTTGTGGTGGTGCACCCCTGTAATATCAGCTCTTGGGAGGCTAAGCCAGGAGGATCACCATGAGTTCCAGGCTGTCCTGGGCTACATATTGAGTAAAATGCTAACTTGAACTACAAAGTGAGAACCTGTCTTAAAATAAAAAGAAGGAAAGGAAGAAAGGAAAGAAGAAAGAAAGAAAGAGAGAGAGAGAGAGAAAAGAAAGAAACCTGTAGAAAGCAAAATAGTTTTGCTTTTGGATTTAACAACCAACTCATTAAAGGAGGAATCAAGGGAACTCAGGCCAAAGCCAAACTGGGTCCAGGATGACTTCCTTAAACAGTGTCCTAGCAGTTTTAGGCTCACAGAAAAATTGAGGAGATAGAACAATGATTCCCGACATACTCTCTGCCTCCTACATGCATATCTTCCTCATTGTCAACATCCCTTCCAAAAGTGGTTCATCGTTACAATTTCTGATCTAAATTGACACACCATTACAGCCCAAAGTCCATAATTTTCATTAGAGTTCTCTCTTGATGTTGCACTTTCTATGGTTTTGAATAAATGCATAGTATATAATATGTATTCAACATTACAATATCATATATGGTAGCTTTCTTGCCCTAAATATCCACTGTGCTCTGCCAACTCACCCCTCCCACTCCCACATAAGCCCTGGATGGAGTTTTTAAAACCATTTTTTGCTGCTGAAAAAAATTGAAAAAGATAGAAGATTGTCATTAGTATTAATGATATATCATTCTTAGATGAAAAAATAGAGATTTGTTAAATTCATTCATGATATTCTGTTCTCATCCAGCATGACTAGTATAAACAATTCTCAACTTTGAAAAAATAAACAAGAATTCTGTTCTTTTTGTTCATATTATATTTGAGACTGATTATTATGACAAAGAGTAGAAACATTAAACAGTGAAATTAATCTATAACTAGCTTTCATTTTGACATATTTATGCATACATTGTTACAACAAGCAAAAGCAACTAAAACAAATAATATTTAGTACATTTCCCAGAATGCATTGGAATACACAAAATATAACAATTAGAAAATGTATTTATTAATATTCACATTCTTGAAAATAATTATTCATTTTGGATTTTTTTGTTTAAATAAGGTGAAAGTAGTATCAAAAACCCATCTCTAGATATAAATTAAATTTCATTCTAAAAAGTTCAAATTAACATCTATAAGTAAGAACACTGAGAATGTTTTCAACCTAACAGCATTTTGATAGAAAATTTCCATACTTTAAAATTTTAAGGAAAAGATAAAACTGATAGGTCTCCCACTACCTCAGCAGCTATTATGTATAGTAGCTGCCCTCTTCCTATTGTGCCTTGCCCCCTCCCATGTGACGTCATGCCAAGATGGTTGCTCCCACCAAAGCATAAACCCTTCTTCCCAGCATTCACCTGTTCCTGCCTAGAAAGTATCCTGATACTCACTCACCTCCTACCACCTAGTGACATCACTGGCTCCTCCATTCCCTAGTCACTACCTCACTCAACCCCACCTCAGCCCCTACAAACCCCACCCCAGTCTCTATAAAAGACTCTCCCTGCCCTGGCCATATTGCTTTTGTCTCTCCTTTGTTCAGAGACAGCCTGGCAGATCTATTCCCCTAATAAAGGCTTGTTGTGGCCTGGTCTGGTCTTGGTTTTCGGTCCTTTTACCTGACAGAAACATCTTTCCAATTTACTAAAACCTGTTTAAGGAAAAAGAATAAAATAAATAAATAAAAGTAAAAGTATTCTGTAACTTAATGGATCAAGTTTTCTCTAGGTGACATAATGAATTTAATCTACTTTTAATGCAGATCCATAGAATGGATTATGATTGTAAATAATAATGAGTAACACCATGAACCCAAAAATCTATTCAAAACCTCCAAAATTACTTTTTATGAACAAAGGAGTATTCAAAAACAAAAATGAGACACTGAATAGATTTTCAAGTTTTATTATCAAGTTTATTTATTCAAAGTGCAAACCTAATTTTCTTTTTTCTTGCTTCAAAACCTTTCCACCACTAACATTTTGCTAAGTTAAAAACAAAAATAGAGATTTTGGGATTAGTCATAGATCTCCTTTTCAAATCCAGAAAGAGTACTAAATGATATTTTGCCTCTAAATGAAACCAATATGCATTAGGAAAGAAAGCCATGTCACCAAAAAAGGGTAAGAAGAAACTCTAATGACATGGCTCATAGTGATGAAAGTACATTTGGGATCTTTAAAATATTAGTGCCAACAGAGAAACATTAAAAGATAAAATGTGGTAGGTTAATTTTAGGAAATGTATCAGTGAAAGAGTTGGGAAATTAACTAAAGCTAGAAATTTGACTAGAGCAAGTGAATCACATGCTGTAACCAATGTGAGACTTAAGGCTAGTAGGAGCCAGCTCAGAGCAGGATTGGTGTTATGTGCAGTGACAACTTTGAAAATGAGTAGACCTACCTCACAGGGCCTGAACTGAATCAAAACTCAACTTCAACAGAAAATTTTAGAAAAAAAATGAAAATTAATAATGACCATAACATGAAATTTTATTCATGGATTTATGTATTCATATATTCAGCAAACAATATATTTTTTCTGGAATATGATCTAAGATAGTATAATTTTAATTCTATTTTTTTAAAATTCCCCTACTAACACCTCAAGTGTAAAATTATTGATTGGCAGACTATTTTGAGATGGACATTGCATACATTTTAGTAGTACCTAATGTATCAATTATAAATGATTGCAAAAACCCATCCATAGGAAAAAACATAGATGATTGTAAAGGTTATTTTAAGAGATGGGTATAAATAAGGGAATTTTAAATTTAACTTTCCCCTTTCCTTTACTGTTTCCCATTGTTTCTCTTTCCTTCTGTGTAGAACTAAGACCAATTCCTTTCCAGAGTCATCTACTCTGAAAGTAATCACCTGATAGATTGTGGTTCTCAGTCCTCCCTGTACATTAGAATTACTGGAGGAGCTAGGTTGCCCAGGGCAACCCGAATTAGGATGTCAGGAGTGTGTAGTCTTAATAATGGTTCTTGATTTTAATGTAGAACCACATTTGATAAATTACCTTCTGTTTTTGGTTTGGGATATAGTTTTTCAACTCAGAGCCTTGTGCATGCTGAGCAAGTACTCTTCCACTGAGCTCTACCACCAGCCCTTATTTTATTTACCCATATTTTGAGCAGGGTCTGGTTAAGTCATTAAGTTGCCCAGGCTGGACTCCAACTTGCAATCCTCCTATCTCAGCCTTCCAAGTAGCTAGAATACCAGGCATTTGCCACCATTTCCTACCTTCTTAGAATTAACAAGGCAAGTCAGAAATATTTCACCAATTAAACACCTAAAACACACACACAGAAATTGTCTTCATATTGTGGGTATATGAAAGCAGTGTAAATGTTAGGATGTGCCTTAACATTGCTCAAAAATTTACAGTTGAAAATTCAGATAAATAAAATTGTAATTTCTAAAATCTAAATTAGTAACTAACCCTACTAGGCTTTAACTACTTGTTAAATGATGTAAAAATATTTTATGGTTAACTGACAAACATCCATTATAAGCTGTACATAAGGCATATGCTTTTTATAAAAGATTCTCTAATGTTCTGAATTGTGCTCTTGTTCATGTACCAACATGTTTCAGTGATATTATTTTACTGAATTATAATTGTAATTTTTTATGCTTTCTTATGGGAAATACAGAGTTGAAACTGTAGCTAGTATAGTTGAAAAATTATGCACACAGCTTAAAAACAAACTTTTGACTAAAAGCTTAGGTTATAGAGTTAGGGTGCATGAATTCAGGTTCTAGTTATGCAACTTACAAGTTGTGTTTGCCTGAGGAAATCATTTAAATTTTTGTATTTAATTTCCTTATCTGTAAAATGGAGATAGAGATATTCCTAACTTTTTGTGAGGAATAAATTACTTTTTGACGTATGGATAGCTCCATTTTTTAAAAAGTATTATGCTACAAGTTTTATTTAGCTAGTTAGAAAAAGTTTTAATATTCATTCATATATCATAAATACTCCTATTCATGACATATAAAAAAATGGTGCAACCATTTACTTTTTATTGCTATCAATTTTTTTAAGCTATCATGATATGGCTGTACCCAGGGAGTAGATCATCAGTGCCGGTATCTATTATTTTTTGTATATAATAGGCAGAAAATCATTGGTATAGACCTGAAGGAACTTGGGAAGTGAAAGATGGGCAGCATACTTCATTAAATATTAATTAATGAGAAAATGAGTGCTGCTAGACATTGGTAGATGTGAAATTTTAACTGTCAAGGGAGACATGGGAAGAGCCTCAGAAATAGGCTTAACTGGGAAATATGATATGACCAGCTGTCACACTTATCCCTATTACTTTGGCTTATGCTTTGGGTCTCTCCTTCTCTCTTTTCTCACTCCCTCCTGCCTCCCTCCATCCCTCCCTCTTTTTGTCCTGTTTTTCTTTTCCTCTTTCCTTCTTTCAGGAAAAAATTCACAAATTAAGCATATTACCTATGTATTTACAAGACAACATTTCTTGAGCATATGCCTAAATTTTCTTTGTGCCTGGTTCATTGTAAATGAAAAAATTCTACATAGCCACTACTTGTCAATCTAAAGATTTCCTATACTGTTATATTCAAAAGACCATTTTTTGTGACTATAAGATATATAAAAGCATATTGATCCTTTCATCATTTTTTTACTATAATAAAAGCAACTATCTTTTGTTTAGCATCTGGAAG
Organism: Heterocephalus glaber; assembly: GCF_053883595.1. Classification (NCBI taxonomy): domain Eukaryota; kingdom Metazoa; phylum Chordata; class Mammalia; order Rodentia; family Bathyergidae; genus Heterocephalus; species Heterocephalus glaber. The sequence goes on from NW_028258138.1 coordinate 59,903,788, forward strand.
TTTGAGCTTTCTATTATGCTAAAATATGATTTCTTTAATTCAGTGAAGTTTATTGAGATGATCCACCCTCAAACAGTATCAGAGGTTCTAGCTCTTATCATAACTCTTTTCTCTTCTAAATAGATACACCATATTAATTAACTTGCTAATATTTTAGTTTTCTTCTTTGAACACTGGAGAAAATAAATTCATGTAAACAACTCACAGGTTGCTGTGAAAAATAAAGTATAATAGTATTATAAGATGTTCTTAATAAATTGCTTGGAATCTGTATATGTTTTTTCTTGAACTATTGACTTTAAAGCTAGACATATTCTAATTTCATATTCTGGTATCATTTCATACATTGTAAACATCATTCTAAGTAGCATCTGCAAATGGTCTGTATATTTCTCTGCATATCTATAGTACCTAAGATAGTGGGTCATATATACCATGACTTTTATAAATGTTGGTGATTGAATGAGTGTTAAAATATGCAATGTAATATATGAGATTAAATCCTGAAGATGGAAGAAGATTCCATTTAAATATATATACATATATATACATATATATGTGTGTATATATATACATATATATATATAAATATGTGTATATATATATATATATATATTTGCTTATATGGTCCATGAGAAGAATCTTAAACTGTTAAAATTATCATTGTTCTCAAGCTTATGGTAAAGGGATGAATATAAATTTTTTTAAAAAAAATTCTTTTCTTGAACTGTCATATTTCAACCATGGTCAACTTAACCCCTAAGTTTCTCCTTAAATGAAACCTAGTCCCCAAATATAGACAATATCAAAGTCAGAATTCTGCCCAATATTATACAACTACCCTTCATACAATAGAAAACAATCCATTCCCCCAATCTCATCAGTTCCATCACTGTTGAAAAGCTTATGTCCAAAGTCTTCCCTGAAAATAAAGGCAAACTATGCTGCAAGTGGGCCCTCTAACAATAAAAAAAAAATGTTACAGTATTCTAAGACACAATGGCACAGGAATACAGGAGAGAAAAGCAAGGAATAGAAAAGAGAAATGAACAGGGCCAAAGTAAGACAGAAGCCCAGCAAGGCAAACATTAACTCTTGCATTTCTGTGGCTGGCATCCAGGGCATGTGGTGGTGAGAGGTCAATTCCAGAGAGACAATGCAGCTCCACCCCTATGACTCTGTTGGTTTCAGTCTTTATGGCCTCTTCCTTGGGTCAGCCCTGCTCACTATATCTCCTTTTCTTGGCAGACATTCCCTATTCCTGACATGTTCAGCTTCCTGGGCTCTCTACTTTACCTTTCATTCTGTACCTATGGTTTAATGCACCTACCTCTCAAGAGCACACTGGTCCCCCAGACTTTCATTTGAAATCTGAGTGGATGCCAGTTTGATCTCAAATCTCTATAATTTCCATACCTGAACAAAAAACATCAGGGGGATGACAGCAAGATCTGCTACCAATGCAACACTATCTAGGCCCCACTGAACCATATCTTCAGCAGCCTCTGAGTGCCTGGATGGCTGAGCGTAGTGAAATAAATCCTGAGGATCACTTTGCTGGGCAGTCTTTCACTAGCTCTTGCCCCAGGGGTTCTCTTCTAAAAGAAACATTTACAGTTTTTTACCCTTCAGCCAGAAATACGTGAGGTCTTGCTAATTTCTGAGATGCTCAGAAGACATCTTTCTTCTTGCTTCCTTTCAAAGTATTTGGTTTGCTGTACTGACATTAATTTTTTTCAGCAATCACATTCTCCTTGGCCTCAACTTTACAGACACTTCCTTTCTGGCCACCCTAAAAATTTTAAAATCATGTACTCAGCTTTTCCTCTGGATTCTCATTGTAGGTCTGGCTAATAGCAGCCAGCTGTATCCATGTCATAGCATGAATATTTCAATTTCCACCATCAGATCAATTAATTTACCACCTTTAAATTCAGTCCCATACAAAGTCTTTAGACATGGACAACATGTAGACAAATTCTTTGGCAGAATGAAATATGTATGGCTTCTAGTCCAGTTTCCAATAGTCCTTGTTCCCATATGAAGCCTCATGGGTTTTCCCTTTACTGTCTGCTTTCCTCCATTCTGAGTTCTCACCAGAATCACCCACAAGATTGGCTTACATAATTCTAGACCTTCTTTAGCTGACATTTCAAACCTTTCCAAATACCTACTGAAAAACAAAGTCTTTTAAAGCACATGGTTATGTGCAGTCATAACAACTATCCTGCTATGGCCATCTATTTTTTTTGTTTTAGTCACTTCCCTGTTCCTGGAACAAAATATCCAAAGCTTACAACTTAAAAAAGGAGAGGTTTATTTATCTCACAGTTTCTAGTGGGTTCAGTTCATAGTAGGAAGGCTCCAAAATAGAAACAACATAGTGGAAAGTAATGGCAGAGAAAAGTTGCTCAACTCACAGCAGTCACAGCCAGGAAGCACAAAGAGAGAGGGAAGAAGGCAAAGACAAGAATATATCATTACAGGCTATCCCCATGGTGATCCATCTCCAACCAGGCCACATCTTCTAACAGTACACTCAGCCATAAACTCATCAGTGGATTAATCCACTGACAAGTATATTGTCCCTATGATCTAATCACCTTCAAAAATCTTCACCCCTGAAAATATGGTACTATGGGGGGACATTTTAGATCTAAATTATAACATTTTTATTCTACATTTATCTCATCTTCAACCACCGGTTGGGCATGTCATAAAGATTTACTTGGTGGTATAATCAAAATTTTTCTTTCTTCAATGCTCTGAGGCTTTTTTCAATCACACCCTTCTCAGGAAAGTGTTTCTACACACATCTATTCACATTTAAAATAAGAAATCAACTACTAGGAGTTGCACAATTTGATGATAAAGATCTCTACATGTTACTTCATGAACAATTTATGTTTAGTTAAACAATAATTTTTAGTTACTCATGTCAGAATGATAAGTCCTTTTCTTGATTGCTGGTCTCTTTCCATAGGCAGTCTCAAATGCACTGGTGGCAACAATAGCTGACACTTCAGAGAGAAATTTTCCATCTCCCTGGTTTTAGGAACCAAGACTGCCAACAATGAGGACACTAAAGTTTTAAGAATGGGAAACTAAAAATCTCCCTGTGGATCATTTGGAATGATGATCTCTGAAGTCACTCTTCTTTTTGCTTGTTGGTTTCTAGATTCATGTAATCTCTCTTTTGGGGGACAGAGCTCAACATAGATCTTCAATTTAATGAGTATGTTTTACCATAAAAACGGTGGCTCAATACTTCAGTATGTCTCTTCCAAAGCAGTTTCTCAGATATTTATTAGTAAAGTATTCTACTCTCTATCAGCTATCTCTGCATGGCATGGTATATGATATACCATATCACATAAATCTAGACAGTCATGGGTGAAATTGCACACATCCTTTATTCTCAAGTGTGTTCCTAGTTATTTAGTACATTGTGTGGCATTCTATATCTGTGTATCAGGCATTCTATAATTGCATAAATAGGGTTGATGGCTTTGTTTCTAAAAGCAAAAAAAGGAATTCACACCGTGAAAAGGTGTCTAACCCTGCATCAGAGGCCTGTTACTTCTTAAAGAATGACAACTGTCCAATTCAGTTCACCTGGCAAATGGTGGTTATGCCTCTTGAGGAATATCACCATTCCAATAACCTATTGCAGAACCTCAAGCTCCTAGAAAAAGAAGAGCGCAACAAACCCAAAGCTCATACAAGAGAGGAAATTATAAGGATCAGAGCAGAAATCAATGCAATGGAGACTAAGAGAATGATACAAAAAATTAATGAATCAAAGAATTGGTTTTTTGAAAGAATAAATAAAATCAATAAACATTTAGCCAATCTTATCAAAAAAAGGAAAGAAAAGGCTCAAATCCATTCAATTAACAATGAAAAAAGTGAAGTCGCAAGAGACCCAGCACAAATCCAGAGGATCATCAATACATACTTCAAGAAGCTGTACTCTAATAAAGTGGAAAACACAGACGAAATGGACAGATTCCTAGATACACATGATTTGCCAAAGTTAAATGAAGAAGATATAGAAATTCTAAACACCCCAATTACAATGAGTGAAATTGAAAAATTTAATAAAAAATTTAGCAACAAAGAAAAGCCCAGGTCCTGATGGCTTCACTGGTGACTTTTACAAGACATTTAAAGAAGAATTATCACCATTACTCTTTAAATTCATCAAGGATATTGAAAGGGAAGCAAGGCTTCCAAATTCATTCCTGGAACCAAGGGTTACTTTGATTCCAAAACCAGGGGAAGACTCAACCCAAGAAGAACTACAGACCAATCTCCCTAATAAACATTGATGCAAAAATCCTCAACAAGATACTGGCAAATGGAATACTGAAGGTCATCAAGAAGATCATACACCCTGACCAAGTCAGATTTACCCCAGGGATGCAAGGATGGTTCAAAATTCATAAATCAATAAATGTAATACACTATATTAACAGAGTCAAGGACAAAAACCATATGATCATCTCAATAGATGCAGAGAAAGCATTTGACAAAATCCCAAACCTATTCATGATAAAAAAAAAAAACATATAGAAAATTGGCATAGAAGGTCTTTATCTCAACCTGATTAAGGCTATCTATGAAAAACCAACAACCAACATCATACTAAATGGTCAAAAACTGAAAACTTTCATGCTAAAATCAGGAACAAGACAAGAATGTCCACTATCACCACTCCTGTTCAATATACTTCTGGAAACATTAGCCACAACAATTATAAAAGAGAAAAAAATAATAGGAATAAAGATAGGAAAGGAAAAAGTTAAACTGTCATTATTTGCTGATGATATGATACTTTACATAGAAGACTCAAACAACTCCACCAAAAGACATCTAGACTTAATTGACAGATTCAGTAGAGTAGCTGGATATGAGGTCAACAATCACAAAACAATAGCCTTCTTATACACAAATAGCAGACTCACTGAGAGAGAAATTAAGGAAAAAATTCCTTTTACAATAGCATCCAAAAAAAGAAATATCTAGACTACAATCTAATAAAGGAAGCAAAAGACATCTACATTGAAAACTACAGCATTCTAAAAAAGGAGATTGAGGAGGATATAAGAAAATGGAAAGACATCCCTTGTTCCTGGGTAGGAAGAACCAATATAGTGAAAATGGCCATACTTCCAAAACTACTATATAGATTTAATGCAATACTGATTGAAATTCCAACAATATACTTCACAGAACTAGAGAAAACAATCCAAAAATTTATTTGGAACCAGAAGAGACCTAGAATAGCAAAAGTAATTCTAGACAACAAAGACTTGCCTGGGGGTATCATAATCCCCAACTTGAAACTATACTACAAAGCTACAGTGAAAGAAACAGCACGGTACTGGCAAAGAAACAGACCCAAGGATCAGTGGGATAGATTAGAAGATGCAGAAACAACTCCAGGCATTCTCAGCCACCTCATCTTTGACAAAGGAGCCAACCACCCTCATTGGAGGAAAGATATCCACTTTAATAAATGGTGTTGGAAAAACCATATTTCAACATGCCAAAGATTAAAATTAGATCCATACCTATCACCACACACTAAACTAAGGTTGAGGTGAATTAAAATTCTAAACATTAAGACAGAAACACTAAACTTGCTGGAATAAAAGTTAGGTAGAATTCTTAAAGACATTGGTGTAGGAAAAGATTTTATGAACAAAACCTCAATAGCACAAGAGCTAGCAGAAAGGATCAACAGCTGGGATCTCATCTTATTAAAAAGCTTTTCCACTGCAAGAGAAACCACCAACAGAGCTGAGAGACAACCTACAATGTGGGAGAAAATTTTTAGCAGTTGTACCTTAGACAAAGGATTACTGTCTAGAATATATGAAGAAATGAATAAATTCAGACCCTCAAATTTAAAAAAAATCAATTCAAAAATGGACACCTGAAATGAAGTCATTTCTCAGACAAAGAAATAAAAAGAGCAAATAAATACATGAAAAAATGTTCCACATCGCTGGTCATTTGAGAAATGCAGGTGAAAACAACACTGAGATTCCATCTCACCCCATAAAGAATGGCTGCTATTGAGAAATCAACCAATAACAAATGCTGTTGGGGATATGGAGAGAAAGGAACCATTCTCCATTTATGGTGGGAATGCAGACTGGTGCAACCACTGTGGAAATCAGTATGGAGCTACCTCAAAGAACTAGGGCTAGAGGTCCCATTTGACCCAGCTACACCTCTGCTGGGGATCTTCCCAAATGAATTAAAAGACTCATACCACAGTGATATATGTGCACCCATGTTTACAGCAGCACTGTTTGTAATAGCTAAAGCTTGGAAATAGCCCAAGTGACCATCAACTGTAAACTGGATAAATAAGATGTGGGGATTTTTTGGGTTTTATTTAAATAAAATGAAGTACTACTCAGCCATAGAATGGGAAATTAGAGACATTTATAGCTAAATGGATGCATATTGGGGCCATACTCATAAGTGAAATAAATAGGACACACATGTGTAAATACCAAATAGTTTCTCTAGTGTTAGAAACTGAAATTATAAATAAAAATTAAAATAATTAAAATGAATAATTGATAATTTGAAATAGGAAGAAAAGTTCCAAAGGGGTAGGGGTGGTGAGAGGGGAGGGGAAAGGAAAGGAGGGAAAGGAAAATTTATGAGAAAAGAAAAAAAATAGAAACAAAGTTTACGAGAGGAGCAGAGTACACCCTAGCCCTCTGCCCATCCAACTGAAAGGATGACTTGTGAACAAGTCTCAAAAATAGACTTCCAGATCACCTAAAGCAACACCAAAGGGAAATGAGATGGAACAATCTGATACTCAACCACCTGGTCTCACAGAAATGGCAACAAAACAGACCTGGAAAAAAAGAAATCAGAAATAATTTCTCAGACAACAGCAGAGGCTGTGCCCATAGTGCAAGATATGATTAATAAATCTAGACAGGACACACATAAAAAAAAATAGAGGAGCTGAGGAACATGATGGAATCCCAATATAGGAAACAAATGGAATACAAAAACCAGATGCAAACAGACTTTAAGGAGATTAAAAACTCCACTGAAAGTCTCCACAGCAGAATGAGCCATTGTGATGAAAGAATTTCAGATATAGAAGACAAGATTGCAATTAGTGACCAGGAAAAGAAAAAATTCTTTAAAATTGTAAGCAACCATAAGAAATCAATCCAGCAGCTGCTAGACAATGCAAGGAAGAATAACATAAGACCGACTGAAGTCAATGAAGGAATAGGAGAGAGTGCAGATGATATAAAAAAAACTTCACAGAAGTGAGGGCAGAATACTTCCCAAGCAGGGGAAAAGAACTTAACATACAGATAAGTGAGGCATATGGCACTCCAAAAAGTCTTTATTTTAAAAAATCTACACATAGGAATACAATAGTTAAGATTCCAGAAACTCAACAGAAGAACAAAATTCTACAAGGAGTTAGAGAAAAGAAATAGCATACAAAGGAAACCCCTTAAGAATCAAATCAGACTTCTCAATGCAAATCCTCAAGCCAAGAAGAGCTTGGAGTGATGTATTACAAACCCTAAAGGAGAGCAGCCTCCAACACAGATTGATGTACCCTGAAAAACTCTTTCAAAATTGATGGAGAAATAAGATACTTTCACAACAAACAGCACCTTAGGAACTTCATGCATACCAAACCAGCACTCCTGAAAATTTTAGCCAATATCCTAGGAAAAGACAACAAGGATCAGAATCACAGGAAGCCCAGCAGAATGAATCTATCCAAGAAATTAAACACAAAGGGGGAGAATCCAACAAAAAGAAAGAGTCATGATAAGGATAAGTCAATAAATATCAGTTATAACCATCAATAATGTTAATGGTCTCAATTCACCAATCAAAAGAAATAGACTGCAAGAATGGGTCAAGAAACAAGATCCAACAATATTCTGCATATAAGAAATATGCAATTCAAAAAGAAACTCATAGACTGCAAGTTAAAGGGTCGAAAACAATAATCCATGTGATAGGAACCGCAAAAAGAGCAGGAGTAGTTATCCTCTTTCCAGATGAAGTTGATTTCAAACCAACAGGGATTAAAAGGGACAAAGAAGGACACTACATCCTTGTAAAGGGAACAATCCAAGAAGAAGAGATGACAAACATAAATACATATGCACCAAACACTAATGTGCCAACTATATAAAAAATATACTGAGGGACATAAAAAATCAAATAATCACTAACACAATAGTAGTGGGGGACCTCAATACCCCACTGTCTCAAATAGATAGATGAACTGGAAGAAAAATGAGCAACAAACACTAGAAATCAATCAAATTCTTGAACAAATGAACTTAACAGATTTTTTTTCCATTGGTATATTTTATTAGTATATTTTAGGTATACAATACATTTACATTTCTCATTGGGAAATTGTAGCTTTACATGATGTATCTTGGCTCATATTTTTTCCCCATTCCCAGCCCTTCCTTCACCTCTTCCATCATTCCCTATTTACAAAGACTTTGTTTCCATTTTTTCCACCTCTCATAATTTTTCCTTTACCTTATTTCCTTTCCCCTGCCCCTCCCACTACCCCTACCCCTTTGGACCTTTTCTTCCTATTTTGTATTATCAATTATTCATTTTAAACATTGGTACATTTTAGGTATATGATGTAATGATATTCATCATTGGAAATTTGCACCTTTACATCATCTGTCTATTATACCTTTTAGTCCTTATTTACACTTTTAGTTTCTCACACCAGAAAAACTATTCAATATTTCTATATGTGTGTCCTATTTATTTCACTTAAGAGTATTACCTCAATGTGCATCCATTTAGCTATAAATGTCTCTAATTTCTCATTTTTTATGGCTGAGTAGTACTCCGTTTTATAAAAAAAACACATTTTCTTTATCCAGTCTCCAGTTGATGGGTATTTGGGCTGTTTCCAAGTTTTAACTATTACAAATTATGCTACTATGAACATGGGTGCACATATATCAGTGTGGTATGATTCTTTTAATTCTTTGGGGAAGATAACTAGCAGGGGAATGCCTGGGTCAAATGGGACTTTCCAGTCCTAGTTCTTTGAGGTATCTCCACACTGATTTCCATAGTGGTATCACCAGTCTAGAGTCCCATCATCAGTGGAGCAGTGTTCCTCTTTCCCTACAGGCCTGTCAGCATTTGTTATTGGTTGATTTCATGATAGCAGCCATTCTTTTTAGAGTGAGGTGGAATCTCAGCGTTGTTTTCATTTGTATCTCTTGAATGACCACTGATATTGAACATTTTTTCATGTATTTAAGTGGTATTTTTACTTCTTTGTCTGAGAAATGTTTGCTCATTTCAGATGTCCATTTTCAGATTAGTTCATTAGATTTGGGAGGTCTGATATTTTTAAGTTCTTTATAGATTTGAGATAGTAGACCTTTGGCTGAGGAACAGCAGGTGAATTTTTTTCCCACATCGTGGGTTGTCTCTTCACACTGCTGGTGATTACTCTTGCTGTGCAGAAGCTCTTTAATAAGAAGAGATCCCACTTGTTGAATGTTTGTGCTAGTTCATGGGCCACTGAGGTTTTGTTCATAAAATCTTTTCCTACATCAATGTCTTCAGGAGTTCTACCTAACCTCTATTCCAGCCCATTCAGTTTTTCTATTTTAATATTTAGATCTTTAATCCATTTCAATTTTAGTTGAATACATGATGAGAGATACAGGTCTAGTTTTAATCTTTGGCAAATTGAGACTCAATTTTTCGAGCACCACTTATTTAAGAGGCTATCTTTCCTCCATGAGAGTGTTTGGCTCATTTATCTAAGATGAGATGGCTGAGTGTGTCTGGAGTTGTTTCTACATCTTCTAATCTGTTCCACTTGCCCTCAGGTCTGTATCTTTGACATTATCATGCTGTTTTTATTACAGTATCTTTGTAGTATAGTTTCAAGTTGGGGATTGTGATACCCCCTGCCATGTCTCTGTTAACTAGAATGGCTTTTGCTATTCTGGGTCTCTTCTTGTTCCAAATGAATTTTTGGATTGTTTTCTCAATGTCTGTGACATATGCTGCTGGGATTTCAACTGGAATTGCATTGAATCTATATAGCAGTTTTGGAAGTATGGCCATTTTCACTATACTAATCCTTTCTTCCCAGGAGCAGGGGATGTCTGTCCATTTTCTGATATCATCTTTAATCTCTCTTTTCATAATGCCATATTTTTCAGAGAAGAGGTCTTTGATTTCCTTCGTTAGGTTGATTCCTAGGAATTTCTGATTTTTAATGCTATTGTGAAAGGAATTATTTGACCTATTTCTCTCTCAGTGAGTCTGTTGTTCATGTAGAAGAAAGCCATTGATTTTTGTGTATTGACCTTGTACCCAGGTACTCTACTGGATTTGGTTATTAGGTCTAGAAAACTTTTGGTGGAGTTCATAGGGTCTTCCATATATAGTATCATGTCATCTGCAAATAATGACAATTTGGCTACTTCACTTCTTATCTTTACTCCTTTTATTTCTTTCTCTTTTCTAATTGCTGTGGTTAATGTTTACAAAACTATATTGAACAAGAGTACAGATAGTGTAAATCTTTGTCTTGTTCCTGATTTTAATGTGAGGGATTTCAGTTTTTGACCATTTAGTATGATACTGGCTATTGGTTTTTCATAGATGGCTTTTATTAGTTTGAGTTAGAGATAATATATTCCAATTTTTTGTACTGTTTTTATTATAAATGCATGTTGGATTTTGTCAAATGCTTTTTCTGCATCTGTGGAGATAATCATATGGTTTTTGTCATGGGCTCTATTGATATAGTGTATTACATTGATTGATTTGCATATGTTGAACCAACCCTGAATCCCTGGGATGAATCCCACTTGATCAGGGTGTGTGATCTTCTTGGCGATCTTCTGCATTCTATTTGCTAATATCTTATTAAGGATTTTTGCATCTATTCTCATTAGTGAGATTGGCGTATAGCTCTCTTTTTTGGTTGGGTTTTTCTCTACTTTGGGGATCAAGGTGATGATTGCTTCCAGGAATGAATTTGGGGATATTATTTTCCTTTCAATTTCGTTGAAGACTTTGCACAGTAGAGGAAGTAGTTCGTCTCTAAATGTCTTGTAGAATTCATCATTGAAGCCATCAGGACGTGGGGTTTTCTTAGTTGGTAAGTGTTTAATTACATTTTTGATTTCACTGGTTAATATTAGGTTGTTTAGAATTTTTAGGTCTTCTTCCTTCAACTTTGGTAAATCATATGTATCTAGGAATCTGTCCATTTATTCTGTGTTTTCCATCTTATTGATGTATAGATTTTGGAAGTAGGTGTTGATGATCCTCTGGATTTCTGCTGGGTCTGTTGTAATTTTACCCTTTTCTTTCCTAATTGCATAGATTTGGGCCTTTTCTTTCCTTTTTCTGGTAAGGTTGGCTAAGGGTTTGTCAATTTTGTTTATTCTTTCAAAGAACCAACTCTTGGTTTCATTTATTTTTTGTATGATTCTCTTAGTCTCCATTATGTTGATTTCTGCTCTAATCTTTATAATTTCTTCCCTTGTATGAGTTTTGGGTTTATCCTACTCTTCTTTTTCTAGAAGTATGAGGTTCAGCATCAGGTTGTATAATTGGGCTCATTCTCTTTTCCTAATATGTGTATTCACTGCTATGAATTTCCCTCCTAGGACTGCTTTCATTGTTTCCCATAGATTCCAATATATTGTATTGTCATTGTCATTTAATTGAAGGAACTGTCTAATTTCTTCTTTAATTTCCTCTGTGACCTATTGGTTATTCAGAAGTGTGCTGTTCAATATCATGTATTTATGAAATTTTTCCATTTTCTTTTGCTATTGATCTCCAATTTCATTGCACTATGGTCTGATAATATACAGGGGATAACTGCAATTCCCTTGCACTTACTTAAACATGTTCTGTGTGTGAGTATGTGGTCTGTTTTGGAGAATGACCCATGTGCAGCTGAGAAGAATGTGTATTCTGATTTTGTGGGGTGGAAGACTCTGTAAACATCTGTTAAGTTCATTTGTTCAAGAGTTCGATTGAGTTCTAGTATTTCATTATTTATTTTTAGTCTAGTTGATCTATCTATTTATGACAGTGGGGTATTGAGGTCCCCACTACAATTCTATTAGTGCATATATGACTTTTCATGTCCATTAGTACTTGTTTTATATAGTTGGTTGCACTAGTGCTTGGTGCATTGATATTTATGATTACCATCACTTCCTGTTGGATTTTTCTCTTTACAAGGATGTAGTGTCCTTCTTTGTCTCTCTTAATCAATGTTGGTTTGAAATCTACTTGATCTGCAAAGAGGATAGCTTCTCCTGCTTTTTTTTGGGTTCCCGTGTCATGGAGTATTGTTTTCCACCCTTTACCTTTCAGCCTATGAGTTTCATTTTGACTTAAGTGCATTTCTTTATGTAACATATTGTTGGACCTTGCTTCATGGCCCATTCTGCCAGTCTATTTCTTTTGATTGGTGAATTGAGACTATTAACATTGATGATTATAAATGATACATATTGACTTCTCATTGTCATGACTTTTTCTTTTTGTTGGATTCGCCCCCTTCACATTTAATTTCTTGTCATGCCTGATGTGTTCACTTTGCTGTGCTTCCTAGGGTTGAGATCCACATTGTCTTTTCCTAGAATATTGTCTAAAATTTTCGGGAGTGCTGGATTGATATTCATGAATTTCCTAAGGTGCACTTTGTCATGAAAGTTTCTTATTTCTCCATCAATTTTGAAAGATAGTTTTGCAGGGTACATCACCCTGGGTTGGAAGCTGTTTTCCTTCAGGGCTTGGAATACATCACTCTGAGCTCTTCTTGCCTTGAAGGTTTGCTATGAGAAGTCTGCTGTAACTCTGATGGGCTTTCCTTTGTATGTGATTTGTTTCTTTTCTCTAACTGCTTTTAGAACCTTATTCTTCTGTTGAGTTTCTGGAATCTTAACAATTATATACCTATGTGCAGATTTTTTTTTTCAAGGCTATTTGGAGTCCTATATGCCTCCCTTATCTGTATGTCAAATTCTTTTCCCCTGCTTGGGAAGTTTTCTGCCATTAATTCTGTGAACAGTTTTTTATGTCATCTGCACTCTCTCTTTTTTCTTCTTTGACTCCAGTCTTATGTTTTTCTTCTTTGCATTGTCTAGTAGCTGCTGGATTGATTTTTCGTGGTCCCTTATAATTTTGAAGCAATTTTTCTTTTCCTTCTCACTAATTGCAATCTTATCTTCTATGTTTGAAATTCTGCTCTCACATTGGCTCATTCTGGTGCATAGACTTTCAATGCAGTTTTTGTTCACCTGGAAATCTATTTGCATCTGTTTTATGGGTTCCATTTGTTTCCTATGTTGGGATTCCATCATGTTCTTTAGGTCCTCTCTAGAATTATTAATCATGTCTTACACTGCAAGCACAATCTCTGCTTTTATCTGAGAAATTATTTCTGCTTTCATTTTTTCCAGATCCCCTTTTGTTGCCAGTTCAGTGGGTCCAGGTGGTTGAGTATCAAAGTGTTCTATCTCACTTCCCTTTGGGGTTGCTTCAAGTCATCTGGAAGTCTGGTTTTGAGACTTGTTTACATGTCTTCTCATTTCGATGGGGGGGGGTGTGCTGTTGGTGCCCATGCAGCTCACCTCCTATGAGCTGCAAGTGGTTGGAGGCTGGCTCAGAAGCCCCTTCCTCTGGGCCAGGAGAACAGATGTTTACAGACTGTTACACCCTACAAAATCAGAATACATTTTCTTTTCAGCTGCACACAGTTCATTCTCCAAAATAGAATACACACTCAATAATAGAACATGTTTAAGTGCAAAGGAATTGAAATTTTCCCCTGTATATTATCAGACTGTAGTGCAGTATAATTGGATATCAATAGCAAGAGAAACAGGAAAAATTTCATAAACATGTGGAAATTGAACAACACACTTCTGAATAACCAATGGGTCACTGAGGAAATTAAAGAATAGATCAGGCAGTTCCTTCAATTAAATGACAATGAGTACAACATATCAGAATCTATGGGATACAATGAAAGCAGACTGAGGGAAATTCATAGGGAAATTCATAGAAGTGAATACTCATATTAGGGAAACAAAGCAAGCCCAATTAAACAACCTGATGCTGATACTCAAGCTTCTAGAAAAAAAAGAGTAGGACAAACCCAACCTCAGACAAGGGAGGAAATTACAAAGATCAGAGCAGAAATCAATGTAATGAAGACTAAGAGAATGATACAAATAAATCAATGAAATGAAGATTTGGTTCTTCAAATCAATACACAAAATTGACAATTCCTTAGCCAATCTTATTAGGAAAAGAAAAAAAAAGGCCCAAATCCATGCAATTAGGAAAGAAAAGGATGAAATTACAACAGACACAGCAGAAATACAGAGAATCACCAATACCTCCTTTGAGAACCTATATGCAAATAAGATGGAAAACACAGAAGAAATGGATAGATTCTGAGATATGTATGAATTCCTGAAGTTGAAAGAAAACCTAAAACTTCTAAACAACCCAACATCAATGAATTTGAAAACATAATTAAAAGCTTACCTACTAAGAAATGCCCAAGTACTGATGGCTTCATTGCAGAATTCTACAAGATATTTAGAGAGTAACTACTGCCACTACTGTTTAAACCCTTCAATTAAATTGAAAGGGAAGCAATACTCCCAAATGCATTCTTGGAAGCAAGCATCACCTTGATCCCTAAAAAGAAAATGATAGGCCAATCTCATTAATGAACATAGATGCAAAAATCCTGAATAAGATACTGGCAAATACAATGTGGAAGACCATGAAGAAGATCATACACCCTCACCAAGTGGGATTCATCCCAGGCATGGAGGGATGGTTCAACATAGGCAGACCAATAAATGTAATATACTATATTAATAAAGTCAAGGAGAAAAATCCATATGATCATCTCAAAAGATGCAGAAAAACCATTTGACAAAATCCAACAAACATTTACAATAAAAATCCTACAGAAAACTGGAATAGACAATCTCTACCTCAATCTGATAAATGCCATCTATGAAAAACCAACAGCCAATATCATACTAAATGATCAAAAACTGAAATCCTTCACACTAAAATCAGGAACAAGACAAGGATGTCCACTATCACCACTTCTGTTCAATATAGTTTTGGAAATGTTAGCCACAGCAATTAGACAAGAGAAAAAAATAAAAGGAATAAAGATAGGAAATGAAGAAGTCAAATTGTCATTATTTGCAGGTGACATAATACTCTATATAGAAGACCCCAAGAACTCTACCAAAAGTCTTCTAGACTTAATAAGCAAATTCACTAAAGCAGCTGGATACAAAGTCAACACACAAAAAACAACAGTTTTCCTGTACGTGAATAAGAGACTTACTGTCAGAAAAATAGGGGAAAGAGTTCCTTTCACAATAGCATCCAAAAAACTGACATACCTAGGAATCAACCTAACAACCAAAAAAATCAAAGACCTCTTCTCTGAAAATTATAGCACTCTGAAAAGAGAGATTGAAAGTGATATCAGAAATTGGAAAGACATTACTTGCTCCTGGGTAGGAAGAATCAACATAGTGAAAATGGCCATACTACCAAAACTGCTATATAGCTTCAGTGAAATCCCAATTGAAATCCCAGCAGCATACTTCATGGACCTTGAGAAAACAATCCAAAAATTCATTTGGAACAAGAAGAGACCTAGAAGAGTAAAAGCAATCCTAGGCTACAGAGACATGGCAGGAGGTATCACAACCCCCAATTTGAAACTATACTGTAAAGCTACTGTGATAAAAACAGCATGATACTGCAAAGAAACATATCTGAGGACCAGTGGAAGAAATTAGAAGATTCAGAAACAACTCCAGACACACTCAGCCACCTCTGCTTCAACAAAGTAGCCAATCAACCTCCCTGGAGGAAAGGTAGCACATTTAATAAATGGTGCTGAAAAAACTGGGTTTCAACTTGCAAAGATTAAAACTAGACCTATATCTCTCACCATGCATTAAACTAAAATCAAAATGGATCAAACATCTAAATTTTAAATCTGAAAAGCAGAACCACCTTGAACAGAGATTACGTAGACATTGGTGTAGGAGAAGACTTCATGAACACAACCTCAGGTCCCTATGAACTAACGCAAACAATCAATTAGTGGGATCTCTTCCTATTGAAGAGCTTCTGCACAGCAAGAGAAACCACCAACAGTGTGAAGAGACAACTCACAATCTGGGAAAAAATTTTCACCTTCTGTTCCTTAGACAAAGGTCTACTATCTAGAATCTATAAAGAGGTTAAAAATATCAGACCTCCCAAATTTAAAGACCCAGTCCGAAAATGGGCATCTGAAATGAACAGAAGTTTCTCAGACAAAGAAGTAGAAATAGAGAATAAACATGTGAAAAAATATTCAACATCACTGGTCATTGGATAGATGCAAATGAAAACAATGCTGACATTCCTCCTCACCCCCAAAAGAATGGCTGCTATCATGAAATCAACCAATAACAAATGCTGTCGAGGTTGTGGGGAAAGAGGAACCCTGCTCCACTGCTGATGTGAGTGTAGACTGGTGCAACCACGGTGGAAATCAGTATGGAGATACCTCAAAAAGCTAAGACTGGAAGTCCCATTTGACCAGCTACTCTCCTGCTGGATACCTTCCCCAAAGAATTAAAAGAATCATAGCACAGTGATATATGTGCACCCATGTTTATAGCAGCAAAATTTGTAATAGCTAAAACTTGGAAGCAGCCCAATTTCCCATCAACTAGAGACTAGATAAAGAAA
This sequence comes from Heterocephalus glaber, assembly GCF_053883595.1. Taxonomy (NCBI): domain Eukaryota; kingdom Metazoa; phylum Chordata; class Mammalia; order Rodentia; family Bathyergidae; genus Heterocephalus; species Heterocephalus glaber. The sequence goes on from NW_028258138.1 coordinate 59,920,633, forward strand.
AGGTGTTTCTTTTTTATAAAATGGAATACAACTCAGCCATAAAATATGAGAAATTAGAGACATTTTAACTAAATGAATGCACATTGAGGTGATATTCTTAAGTGAAATAAATAAGACACACGTGTAAATATCAAATAGTTTCTCTAGTGTGAGAAACTGAAAGTGTAAATAAGGGCTAAAAGGTATAATAGATAAGAAATAGGTAGAAAAGGGGCAAAGGGGAAGGGGAAGAGAGAGGGGTAGGGGAAAGGAAGGAAGGGAATAGAATTAATATGAGAAAATGCAAAAATAGAAACAAAGTCTGTAAATACGGAGGGATAGAGGTTTTGAAGGGAGGGCAGGGGAATGGGGAAAAAATAAGAACCAAGAAATATTATGTAAAGGTGGAAATTTCCATTGATGAATGTCGTTATATTGTATACCTAAAATGTACCAATAAAATTAATTTAAAAGCGAATATCATCATTCCTGGGGTTCAGCTTTTGATAGTGCTTCTCCAGTTTTCTAAGATCTATCCAGCAGCAGCTTGATCAATCTGCTGCATTTCTTTCCAGTAAGTGAAATTTCATGTTCTGAAAAGTTTCTTCCAAATCAATAGATCTCTGCTAATTGAGCCTTATGTTTGACACCCCCCTTGATTATGCACTCTAAAAATTAACCCCAGTGGTACTTCTGCTATTAGCATGTGCTAATTCCTGCATCTTTTCCAGTACAATATATAATGTCTCTCTACCTTTATTAGAACCATCATATTATCAGGCAGGTTATGCTAGGATTTTACCTTAGCAGCTAGGAGACAAGATGGATACATGTTCTGTGAGTTCAAGCAGATGTACCAATTCTGTTTCAGGATCCTAGAATTTTCTCTGCTAAATTTCTCCAAACAGACCTACATTGACCATTTAAATGAACTTAGATCTCAGATTCTATCAAATTCTCAGTCTACTTTTTATTTATATCAGTTCTCCCACTGAGAAAGATAAAGAGGGACTTTAGAATCTACCAAAGAGGCTTTATGGCTCTCATATTTAGCCTTTTATACAGCTATTCATAGCTGTTTAGAAGGATCTTATCCTTCTGGGAAACAATGCAGCTTAGCAGTTATTCACTTATCCTTGCAGGACTTTGTGTTATTACACAATTTCTAAGAAACCAAAAGCAAGATCGCATTAAATTTTCAACAATTTCATTAGAAAAATATCTATTAGCCAAAATGGAGAGTCAGGAGGAGAAGAAAAGCTATGGAGATGATATTTCATGGAGGTGAGAGAGAAGGAAGTTAAGTAAAGTCTCCTCTACTGTTGTGAAGTTAAAGGAAGAATTGCCATGACCAACAGAGAAGCCTCCAACTAAAATTGCTGATTACATCATTTCCGTGTCTCCCATTGATAGGCTTACCTTACAACACTTATGCTCATTTCTGGCTGAGAACATCCTATGGGAGTCTGGCCTTAGGAATACATGTGTATTTCTGTGCAAAGCAGCTGAGATTCTTGGTCAATTTCCTTGTAGCTAAAGCTTTGCAAGGTGTATTTCCACAGCAGAACCCCTGTCATATTTTCCAAATTCCTATAAACAGATTCTCTTTATAGTGTATCTCTTATGAATCAGATGTGTGACATGGCACTTGTAGTAACACTCTTTTGCCTTCTATTTAATAAACAATAGAACTGCAAAGCCCACATTACTATCAGTCTTCTTGAATTACTGCAGAAACCATGTGTTTTCTGAGAGGCAGACAAAGAGAAACACTGCACTTGGTGAGTTTTCTTACACTTCCCTTTAAAATAATAATTTAATATGGGGAACCCTAAGATATGAACAAATAAGACAGCTGGCTGCATTGAAAATAAGGATGGATTAATGTTTCTCTGCATATTGCTATATATTATTAGCCCCAAAGATTTGTAAATATGTTGAAATGTACTTTTTATTCTGTGTTTATCAGTGTGAAATAAGAGAATTGAGACTGGTGAAATTCCGTGAAACCAGAATCAGGGAGGAACAAAGGGAATTTTCAATGTAATGTGAGCAGACAGAAGGCACCATCAATGGGTGGCCTCTTCAATTTGAAATTTGAAAATATGATGGAACCAAGAAATAAGTGAAAATATAACAAGTGAAGAAAATTAAGGAAATGAGTAAACAAATGGAAACTAGAAGACAATGATGCACAGAATATTATTTTATAAATCCACCCACTAGCTAATCTGTGTCTTTTTAAAATTCAAACTTTGAAAAAGTTCAAACCTCCATGCTTTTATTGTTTTAGATGTTATGACAATTTTGTTATATTTATAGAAAAGTACAGGAAGCTCACCTCTTAATTCCTTTTAAACAATAACTGGGGCTCAGTGTTTAGGGGACAGCACTGAATGTTGGTTTAAATTTAAGATTTATGTTCTGCAGAATTTGGAAGTCTTTTAAACTATCCAAGACTTCTTGAAAGCACTAAATAATTTTAAGCCCCTATTACCTTTCAAATGTGAAATTTGTGATAAGATTCATCATGTACTCTACTTAAACCAACCAAATGTTATACAAGTGCATTCCTATCACAATCTCTGGTAAAATCCCACCAGCATATATATTGCTGATGCAGGAGGAGAACATTTTGACAACAGTCACTTGTAACTATTAGTCATTTCCATTCATTTTTAGCAACTGTTGATGATATTTACTACTATAGAAAATATTGAAATAGCAATTTTCCCCCTAGTAGTTGTTAATTTAAATAAATGCTATACACTTGTATTCAAAGTTCTATTCTGATAATGGTTTAAGGAAGTGGATTAAGTCTTAAGAAAGGCTGGAAATACTTGGATAAAATATTCATAATACTTCTAGATGAGAGAAAATTATTATTGCCTCTCAGACTTTCAAAATGCTACCATTGGGCTGCATTTTGCCCTGATATTTTTAATTTTTTTTTTACCAGCTCAATCTTCTCAATGTATGATTATGTATTGTCCTCTTTAATTAGATGATATCTGTCTAAACCAGAACACCTAGAAACATGTCTTGAAATTTTTGGTGCTATGTAGCTTGTTGCTCCAATATATATATATATATATATATATATATATATGGATTCATGGTTCATTCACTTTCTCTTTTACTAAATCTACCATGGTTTAGAACTTTTAAAATAATTAATTATTAATTATTTTAATTATTAATTACTAAAAATAATTAATATGTGTTTGCAATACATACTGATACCTTTCACTTATTGTGTGTGTGTATATATATATATATATATATATATATATATATATATCTTCCATTTAGGGAATGTGTATATATATATGTGTGTGTGTGTGTGTGTGTATCACATTTTAATTATTTTTATTAGTTTTTAGTAAGAGAGCAGTGCTATTTTTCAGAAAGATCATGGGAATAGGCATCATATATCAGTGAATTCAACAACTAAATCTTCATTTTAATAGTTATGGAAATGCAGGTAAGATACATTACAGACTGAATCTATTACTTTGTTTTCAAAGATATTCCAGTATTATTCAACCATAATTGAAAATATCTTGTTATGAACCACCAAAGCATAAAACAAGCAATCTATAAACGGGGTTTTCTTCATTCCTATTTGTAGATGCTTGGCCTACTATTCTTCAAATGTTGCTCAATAATTGTTGATGATATCAAGAATTTCACAAAAGAATTACATTGGCAGTGGATTCTTATTGATGCCTATTTCTGCTCTACCCTTTACCTCTTAGCTTGTTATTAACAGCAACATTATATTTCCAGTTGGAACTTGATTTTTACAAAAGTTAAATATTCTGAACAATTACTCTCTAATTTTTGATTTATTCAATGTATTTTAAATGATTTGCACCCCTTTTCTTCTTGGGGAGGAGATTAAGGAAACAGATAAATCTGGTAGAAATATTTTAGCTACCAAACATTATTGAATAAAAAGCTCACTGATCTTAATCTCTATTTTACTTAGAATTCTCTTTTCACCAAGCTTTACGCAAAAAAAAAAGATTGACACTAGTATTAAAAATGAGACTATCATAACATAGCTTGTAACAGAGAAATTGATCAGTTGAACCTATAGAGATAATGATACATTAGCTTCTTAGATACAAAAAAGAAGGCATCTTACTGTGTCAGTTACGAAGAACAGAAGTAATTAAGGACCAAAAGAACTGCAGAGATGTAGTTATGAGGCTAGATGAAATTGTCTGATCAATAATCAGTCTTAACAAAAAATAATCCATGAAAGAAGGATTAAGAAAATTGGATTATATTAGAACATCTGGGTAAACCTAATCTTTAACTCTAACAAAGAGAAAGAGATCACACAAGTACACACTTTTACACAAATATATCAGTTGAAGTGGGAAGATGAGAATGGAAAGGGAAAAAAGGAAATGTCTAAATAAAGCTGCATGAAGTATCCATGAATGTCTTAAAAAACTGATTTATAAACAATCTATTTCAATTGCTATCCTATTAGAATCTCTCCCTCCAGTGAATTGCTACATCCTTAATCAATGAAATTCTGTTTTTAATTAGTCTGTAGAGTAGCTACAGGATTAGCTTCTTGCAGCTATCAATGATTTATTGAAAGGCACAGAGAGCTTAGCTTTAGTTGTCTTACATATACACACATACATATACACACAAAAAAGGGATTAAATTTATACATGTGACCCTTAGAGGATCTAGAGGTAGACATCATGAAGAGGTGAAGGATTCCTATAGATTTAAAGCCAAGTTCTGAGCTGTTACCATTGTGGACTTTTATAACCTTGAGCTCAAAGGCAAATCATAACCTTGATATTTATCACAAGCCAAATGAAAATAAAGCTTTGGAATAAAAAATCTCTTCAGAAATGCCTGCCAGTACATAATGAAAGCCTTATCTAGAACTAAATGATAGTTTGATTTAGTTGCACTAGCAAATAGCAGGAGAGGCAAAATAGTCGCAAAGCAAAGAGCAAATACTTGACCAGGGGGCAAAGCTAGCTGAAATGTTACACAGTAGACCTTAGAGAATATTTCTTAAAGAAATGACAGAATACTGTATACTTTTTATTTCAGCAAGAGGCCTTTGTAATCTAGGTTTTTAATTCAGTCATTATCCAAGAGGCACATTAGTATGGAAAATGACTGCAACAAGATGATAAAAGGCTTAACTGACCACCCTTCTAAACATTTCTTTCTACTCTAATTTACAAGAAGTGTTGAGGATAATATAACTTAAAGTTTGTCTTCTTGGAATGCTACAGAAAACTAAACTGTAGCTTTTTTTGTTTCTAACCCTAATATAACAGAGAGGAAGAAAACAAAATAGATACAATATTTTAATTACTAGAATCTATACTAATTAAAAATTACTCATGAGTAGAAAAAAATGAGCTGGAACAGCTTAAAAAAATACAATGGCATTAAGTCAAAACTTTTACCAAGGAAAACATGATAAGTACAAGCCCTTCTTAATGTAGTTGCAGAGAGATAAATATAATAGATGGAAATTCAACTGGTTTTCATAGAAAGATGTATTTTATAAATCCAAGAATGGGTATTGGCTAAAATATCATATCCAGTCCACTCTTTGAGGGAACTATCAATTTTAAGAGCCAAGGACCCAGAGGTATAGAACAGAGCAGGGTGAGGATTATAATAAAGGATAGTACATAAAAGCCCTCCTTTTCTCAAGGCTCCACACTGACATGACTGCCTTTGATATTATGAAGAAGCAAAATTGCATACCTTCTAGTAATTTAACATTTCCTAAAGCCTAGAAAGATTAGAATAACATTAAGAAGAAAGACAAAATTCACTCAAAGCTATCGTAATGTGCTTCACTGAAGCTAAAAATGTTCAACATAAATTCACTTTAGAAGCTGTTTTACCAAACTTTTCAAAGTATTATTAGGTAACTAAGCTTATTCTTTGAAAATTAGCAAGTATTGAGCTAATTATCACAATAATTGAATTTTTCCATCTTGTATTATTAGTTTAAATGGAAGTTCTAGGTTCTAAATGACACCTCTCACTTTCTGACCACATGTTCTGGTTAACAAAATTGTGGATGTTTTTCTCTAAGATTTAAGATCTCAGTAGGCAAATATGCCTTTCAAGAAGAAATCATTTCCTAAATATGACAATTGTCACAGAAAAATTACTGTCATGTGTCAAATTATGATCACTTGGTTTTTGTATTCAAAGATGTGAAGGGCATGTATGCGGTCAATTTTGCTTATAATGCTCTTTTTTTGTATTCACTTCTTTGAACTTTGATGTTACAAATATATATATAATATTACCTGTCTAGACTTTAACTCATTTGTGACTTTATTCATTGGGTACTCATGAGTTTCAAGGGAGTAGTCATTTATTATTTTTATCACATCCAGAAGTGGTCTTAATCTTCTTTACTGATCACTAAATGTTTGCCAAATAGTTGCTTTTTATCACTTTTGAATTGCACACACAATTTCTCACTTAGCTTGTGGAAATGCTTGCATTATTTCACTAGTTAATTTCCTCTGTATCACTTCTTCTTCAAGAAATGATGAAAAAAAAATCTGAGATGGGAAAAATTTACACTTACTTCAAAATAATCACTTTATGCCTAAAATGAGGTATAGGATATTTCAGTTTCAAGTGTCATTTTTTTAATCTCTTGGAAATTACAAAGAGGATATTAAGCTAATTTAACTAATTAACTACAGTGCTCCCTGACTCAAATGCTGTAGACAAATCTTATTATTCAATTCACATGTTATCATCTACAGCAAGAGGAACCATTTAGGAAGTTAACTGGCAATGTGAAGAATTCTACAAATGTCCCAAAGACATTTTAGCAAGGACATTTAATTATTTATTTGGAGTTAAATGACTTTAAAAAGTGAAATTTTTTACCAGTTGTAAACACGAATTCATAGATACTTTCTAGAATTTTAAAGCAATAATTAAGAACTTCCTATGTCCTATGAACTGTTATAAAATCTGGAGATACAGAATCAAACAATAAGCATTATAGCCATGTGTGTGTGGGGGGTAATACCATTACAGCTGTTATTCTATTTTTACAACAAAAATAAAATAGGAGGTTTGACATGGTGGCTAAGAGAGATCATGTGTCAGAAAAGAAGCCACTGTTGCTATTCCATAACCCCTTTGACTTCTGGAAAATTATTTTTATCTTAAATTTTAATTTACAATTTTCAATGCTAATATATAAAAATATTATCTATTTTTACACTGCTCATATAGTCTTTGACCTTTGTACTTTCCTTGGGATTTTGTATGTAGATGATAATATTGTTTACAAAGAAATAAATTCTAAACTTCTACCTTCTGATTTTTATGGTAAGGTTGACTGCTATTTGCTACAACTACCTTTAGAATTGTGACTGCCTGAATAATTATACACACACACACACACACAGATGCACAGGGATCAATATATACCCTTAATTGTCATAGTCTCTCTCCCAGTTATATTAGGTCTGTTCACAATAAAATGTGATTATCTTGGACCTTGACTTACATTTCAAATGGCTTTTTGTATGTGTTATTATATTATTATTCTCACTACATATATTATAAGCTATATAATACAATGGTAGTCACTTATCTTATGGAATTCCCTAGTTTCCTGGATTTTCTATCATCCTTCCTTATGGCAGAATGGTAATCCATTTTATAAAAATACTACATATTCTTTATGTTTTCATCCATTGATGGAAATATCAGCTTTTCCCAGGATTTAGCTATTATAAATTGTTCTGGTATTAACATGGCTATGCACATATCATTATGTTATTATACTTTTAACTCTTTCAGGAAGATACTTAGGAACACAGATGAGTCAAATGGAACCTCTAGTTTTAGTTTTTTGAGGAATCTCCATACTGATATCCACAGTGGGAACTCCCTCGAATAGTGGAGAAGGGTTCCTTTTTCCCCACAACTTCACCAGAATTTGTTTTTGGTTGATTTCTTGATGATAGCCATTGTTTCTAAAGTGAGACAGAATCTCAGTGTTGTTTTAATTTGCATTTCTCAAATGACAAGTGATGTTAAACATTTATCATATATTTATTTGGTGTTTGCATTTCTTTATCTAAAAATGTCTGTTCATTTCAGATGCCCATTTTTGTACTGAGTCTTTAAATTGGAATGGTCTGATAGTTTTGAGTTCTTTATATATTATAGATATTAATCCTTTTTCTAAAGAATAGCTAGTAAATTTTTTTCATTGTGTGGGTTTTCTTTCCACTCTCTTGAGGGTTTGTTTTGTTATGCAAAAGTATTATTTTAATATGATGTGATCTCAGTTGTTGACTCTTTGTAATATTTTCTGTGCAATTGGGGATTTGTTCATAAAGCCTGTGCCTGTACCCATGTCTTCTAAAGTTTTACCTATCTTTCAGCACATTAAATGTTTCTGTTTTACTATTCAGATCTTTGATCCATCTCCATTTTAGTTTAGTACGTGATGAGAAATATGGGACTAGGTTTAATCTTCAGTATGTTGGAAAGCCAGTTTTCTCAACACCATTTATAATAGAAGCTATCTTTCTTCTAGTTAAGGTATCTGGTACCTTTGTCAGGGATAAGGTAGCTGAGTGTACATGGAGTTGTTTCTGCATCTTCATCTCTGTTACAATGTGATTTTTCCAGTACTATGTTGTTTTTATCATGGTAGTTTTGTAGTATAACTTCAGGTTGAGGATTGTGATGGCCTCTGTCATGCCTTTGTTGCTCAGATTTGCTCTTGCTATTCTAGGTATCTTTTGGTTCCATATGACTTTTAGAATTATTTTCCCTATTTCTATGAGGTATGCTATTGGTATTTTAATCAGGACTGTACTGAACCTGTATAAAAGTTTTTGAAGTATGGCCATTTTCACTATATTGGTTGTGCCTATCCAAACAGAGTGTATGTATTTCCATTTCTTGATATCCTTCTCAATCTTGTTTTTCAGAGCACTGGAGTTTTCAATGTAAAGGTCTTTCATTCCTTTGTTAGGCTGATCCCTAAGTATTACATTTTTTTATGTTGTCATGAAAGGTGTTGTTTCCTTTATTTCCCTCTCAGTGACTTTTTTATGCATGTACAAGAATTCTATTGATTTTTGAATGTTGACTTTGGATCCTGCTATGGTACTAAATTTGGTTACTAATATTAGTCTTCTGGTGGAGTTGTTTGGAGGGTCTTCTATGTAGAGTATCACGTCATATGTAAATATTGATAATTTTGCTTCTTCCTTTTCATCCATATTCCCTTTATTTCTCTCTTCTGTCTAATCATTCTGGCGAATATTTCCAGAACTATATAGAATAAGAGAAGTGATACTGAATATCCTTGTCTTTTCCAGATTTTAGAATGAAAATTTTCAATTTTTGACTATTTAGTATACTGTTTGCTATTTATCATAGATGGCTTCTATCAGATTGAGTCTATTCCAATTTTCTGTAGAGTTTTCTGGGTATTGGATATTGTCAATGCTTTTTCTGCATCTATTGAGATGATCATGTGGTTTTTGTTCTGGTTGTTAGTGTGGTATATTACATTTATTGTAATTATTACATTTATTTGTTTATGTTAAACCATCCCTGTATTCCTGGGATGAATTCTACTTGGTCATGGTATATAACCTTCCTGATGATTTGCTCCATTCTGTTTGCCAGTATCTTGTTGAGAAGTTTTGCATTTATGTTTAACAGAGAGTGGCCTGTAGTTCACTATTTTGTTGGGTCCTTCTCTGATTTTGTTATCAGGGTGATGCTTGCTTCTAGGAATGACTTTAGAAATATTGCTTCCTTTTCAATTTCATTAAAGAGTTTGAGGAACAAGGGCACTAGATCTTCTATAAAGTTCTTGTAGAATTCAGTAGTAAATCCATCAGGACCTGGGCTTTTCTTTGATAATAGATTTTTTTAAATTATTTCTCATATCATTGATAGACATTAAATTATTTAGAGTTTTTATATCTTCTTGATTAAGCTTTGGTATTTCACTTTTATTTAGGAATCTATCCATTTCTTTTGAATTTTCCATCTTATTTGAGCACAGATTTTCAGAGTAGGTATTGATGATCTTTTGTATTTCTGCAGGATCTGTTGTGATTTTTCCCTTTTCATTTCTAATTGCATGGATATGGGTCTCTTCTTTTTCTGATAAGGTTGGCTAAATTGTATATTTTATTTAATCTTTGAAAGAACCAACTCTCCAATTCATTGATTCTTTGTATGATTTTATTAGTCTTGATTGCATTAATTTCTCCTCTGATCTTTTTTTTTTCTTAAATTCTTTTAATGGTACATTTTAGGTATACAATTCATTTACATTTATCATTGGGTGTTTGTACCTGTACATGATGTATCTTGGTTCTTATTTTTTCCCCATTACCTGTGTTCCCTTCACCCCTAAACCCACTCTGGTGTGAGAAACTGAGAGTGTAAATAAAGACTGAAAGGATTAATAACTAATAATTGATGCTTTGAAATAGGAAAAGGTCCAAAAGGGTAGGGGTGGTGGGAGGGGAAGGGGAAAGGAAAGAATGGGAAGGAAAAATTATGAGAAAAGAAAAAAAATGGAAACAAAGTATCTCCTCTGATCTTTGTAATTTCCTTCCTCACACAAGCTTTATGTTTAACTTTTTCTAAAAGTTTGAGGTTCATCATTAGGATGTTTATTTGTGCTTGGTTTGATTTTCTAATGTGAGAATTCACCACTATAAAATTCCCTCATAGGACTGTTTTCATTGCATCCTATAAGTTCTGGTATGTTTTATTGGCATTATTATTTAGTTGTAGAAACTGTGCAATTTCTTCTTTATTTTCATCTGTAACCCACTCATTGTTCAAGATGGTATCATTTAACTTTCAAGTATGTATAAATTTTTGTGGTTTCTTTTGACAATTATTTCCAATTTCATTGATAATGATAATATGCATGGGATAGTTTCAATTATTTTGCATTTACTTAAGCATGTTCTATGAGCTAGAATGTGATATATTTTGGAGAAAGTTTCATGTGTTGCTGTGACAAATTGTATTTCATTGTTGTTAGGTGGAACACTCCATAGATATCTACCAAGTCCATTTGTTCAAAGGTTTAGTTCAGCTCTGATATTTCTTTGTTGACTTTTTAATCTAGTGAATTTGTCTATTTGTGACAGTGTGATGTTGAAGTAACCCATTACAATTGTATTAGTGATTATTTGATTGTTCATATTCATTAGTGTTTATTTCATATAGTTGGGTACACCAGGATTTTATGGATATATGTTTATGGTTTTTATCTCATCTCCTTGGATCATTCCCTTACCAAGTATAGTGGTACCTGGGTTTGTGAACTTATTTGGTAAAGATGGCCACATTTGTGTTTGTGTGGGAAAGATAGCCACAGTTGTGTTTGTCACCCTATGTAGAGTTTACAAACAGAAACAAAATTTTAGCTAACACTTTTGTTGCTGAACCAAATTATTCTCCAACAAAAGCATTCATAAACTGAGGTAGGGACCTTCTTTGTCTCTTCTGGTCAGTCTTGACTTTAAATTCACATTGTCTAAAAGTAGAATAGCTACTCCTGCTTTTTTCTGGGTTCCTGATGCATGGAGTATTGTTTTATATCCTTTGATTTTCAGTCTTTGAATTTCTTTTTGTTTTAAGTGTGTTTCTTGTATGTGGCATATTGTTGGATCATGCAACTTGATCCATTCTGACAATCTGTTTCTTTTGATTGGTGAATTGAGGCTATTTACATTAATGGTTATAACTGAGAACCATTGATTTATCCTTTACATTGTATTATTATTTTCATGTTGTTTGTTTCCTTTCTTTCCCTTCTAATTAATTGCTTGCCTTGCCTGGTGGATTCCTTCTACTGGGATAATTGGAATCGTTGCCTTTGTTGTCTCTTTCTAAAATATCCTTCAGAACTTTTTAGTGGTGGTTTGGTGGTCGTGAATTTCTTCAGGTGTTCTTTATCATGGAAGTATCTTATTCCTCCATCAATTTTAAAATATAATTTTGCAGAATACAACACTCTGAGTTGGAGGCTGTTTTCTTTTGGGCTTGAAATGCTTCACTATAATCTCTTCTTGACTTAAGAGTTTGTGTTGAGAAGTCTGCTTTGATTCCTATGGGTTTTCCTTTATAGGTGATTTTTTTTCTTTTTTTAACAGCTTTTAATATTCTGCTATTGAGTTGAATTTCTGGAATCTCAACTATTATATGCCTTGGTGTTTTTTTTCTGATCATGGTTAATTGAGATTCTGTATTCTTCACTTATCTGTGTGCCAAGTTCTTTTCCCATGCATGAGATGTTTTCTGTTATTACTTCTGTCCACAGGTTTTTATGTCCTTTGTGTTATTTTCTGATTTTTTCATTGATTCCAGTTAACCTTATATTACTCTTCTTTGCATTGTCCAGCAGCTGTTGAATTGATTTTTCATGAGTCCTTGCTATTTTTAAGAAGTCTTTCATTTGATGATTGCCAATAACAGCCCTGTCTTCTAGATCTGATATTCTATCTTCACATTATTGATTCTGCTGCATAAGCTTTCAATAGAATTTGTAATCTCCTTGATATGTGTTTGAATCTTTTTTTATGGCAACCTTTCCTATGTTGAGCACACATGGTTTCTCTAAGCTTCCCTATTATTTTATCTGTATCTACTCTAGATTCATTAACCATTTCCTTCATTATGGTCATCATCTCTTTACTTACCTGTGTGATTATTTCTGTTTTGTTGGACTTCTTTTTTTTTTTGGTACTGGGGATCGAACTTGGGTCCTTGCGCTTGCACAGCAGGCAGCAAAATCACTAAGCTAAATCCCCAGCCTTTCTGTTTTGTTTTTGTCTAGGGACTTATTCACCTGCTTTGCTACTTCCATTACTAATATTTCATAAAATTCTGCTCGATGCCTTTTGAAAAAAATCTGTTTTTTAAATAGATGTGGAAAATATAAACACCCTCAAATAAAAGGAGGTATTCTCCAAAATTAATCGATAGATGTTAATCAGACTCAACCTTTGCTTAACCAACAATTTATGTTTTGACAAAGGTCTTATTCTATAATATCTCAATAAAAATGAAAATTGTAAAATATGGTGTGTTTAAAAATGTACAAAGCATTAACCATCAATATTAACTGTGAACATAGTTCTCATTCCTGGGTTAAAATATATTATTTTAGTCTTAACTCTTTCAGAAGTGGTTTATGTTTAGATTTCCCCAAATTTAAAAACTATATACTAATATCTTTTAAAATTAATTTATTGTATTGTAAATTTTTGTGAATCTTAACATTGGTGTTGATTCATGTAACAACCACCCAACTCAAAATAAAAAGTATCCCAAACCCCTCAAATTCAACTGTTGTAGTTATACTCTCCTTCACACCTATTCACTGGCAGCCACTTGATCTATTAGTTGTCAAGATGACCATTTAGTCTTTCTTAAAATGGCATATAATTGAAATCATATAATATGTCACCATTGAGATAGACTTCTTTTGCATAGTATAATGCTTTTAAAGTTTGAAAAGGTTAATTTTGATCATTAATTTGTTTGACTTGAGAGATGCTTAGATTAGTAAATCTTACTACTGGGTGTGTCTGTGTGGTTCATGTGGGGGAACCTTGGGGACTATATCTGATTCCTGACCTCTTCTCTCAGGCTTTTGCCCTGTACTCTGCTTCCTGACTGCCATTAGGTTAGTCACTTTCCTCCACAATATCCTTCTGATACGATATTTTTGTCTTGGTGCCATCCATAAACTGAAACCTCTGAAACTGAACCAAAATAAACTTTTTCTCCATTCATTTGTGTATTTATTTGGTCACAGCAATAAAAAGCTGACTAATACAATACAGTCAGTTCCTCAAGTATAAATATTCAATTTGTGAACATTTATAGATACAAATGGACCTCACATTATGAATATTTGGAGATGTTAACAAGTTGTAGAACATGATCACAAGTCTATCTTTTAAGGTAATTATAAAGTAAAAATAGTTTATTTATAGTTTATTTATACTTGTAAAAGTAAAAATAGTTTACTGTATTTTTGTGTTTGTGTTTGGTTTTTTATGCTTTGCATTTTATATTTGTGTCAAATGTGTATAAGACTCACTTTGTCAGATTGACTAATGAATTTGATTTATGAATGTTCTCCAGGAATAGAATTCATTCATAAGTTGAGTACTTACCATGTTCATCCATGCTATGATGTGTATTCAGAAACTGTTCTTCTCTAATACCATATTCCCTTTATGGAGTTTCTAGTCTTTATATTTAGTTGTTCAAAGACATTTGAAATGTTTTGAATCTTAGCAATGATCAATAAAGCTAATATAAATATTCGTACACAGGTTTTTGTGTGAACATAAGTGCCCCCCCACACACACACACATACCAGGGTCAATACCCAGGATTACTATGTTTAATGGTGAGTATATATTTAAATGTGTAAGAAGTTTTCAAATATTTTCCAGAGTGGATGTACTATTTTATGTGGCCAGAACCTATTATATTGAGTTCTAGTGGCTTTGAATTCTCAGTAGCACTCAGTATTGTCAACTTGTTATATTTTAACTATGCTAATAGGTGTGTAGTGCTACAGGACTGTGGTTTCTACTTCCATTTCTCTTGTGAATAATACTTTTGAACATCTTTTTATAAGTTGATTGTTCACATATCCTCTTTAATAGCATATAATAAAGTACTTCATGGCTGATTTCAACATCTTGATGTTTTGAAAACCTTTCTCATAATATCTTACAAGAGACATCATTTAAAATGGGAAGAACTTCACAGATGCCAGTTAGGAAGAGCTCCACAAATTCAATCTTCAACAAAATTGTTAAAAAATCACAAAAACAACTTAAAACTTCTGAAAATTGTCCTGAGGACATATAGTTAATAAAGATATTCAAGAAACTGTACTAAAATGTATTAATAATAGGAAGGCTGTATTATTTGAACTGATACTCTTTCCCTCAGCCATCCCAGCTCAGTATGCCAGAGGCTCCAATTCCTACTGATGCAGTCATGAACACAAAACTTTCTTCTCCCAGTACCCAGCAAGAAAGTGTATTGGGGATGGGCAGAAATCAGTATTTCTTATCCCACCACCAGGTACTAACAGCTGAGAAAAATTGAAGTCTGTTATATCTGAGAAGCGGAGACTCTCTCCTTCTGCCAAGACCCTACTCATAGGATAGAGGTGTACCTCCTCATGACATTACCAAGAACACTGGGCCAGAACATCTTATCCTTTGCTAATGAGATGGAGCTCATAAAGTAAGATGATTTCTCTGTAACGGAAAATGTAAGCTAAGAAGAATTGAGGCAAATCCTCAACTCTTCTACCACTTTTAAAGTGTCTGTGTTGCTCAGAGAGAAACAGGCCACTGTCCCAGTATCCAAGAAGTAATGTTCAAACACTTGGACTATGGAAGAAAAGTAGTCCTCTGAACAGACAGCCACTAATCTCTTCTTAAAGATAATGACTTTATTTGCCACAGTGTGGAGAAGCCCAAGCCGAAGGACACACTTAAAAGCAGTGGAGATGGTGACATGTGACAACTAAGAAAGAACTGGTAGATTCTTTGGAGACACAGGTGGAATTGTGCTGCCCAGTTTGCATAACAAAGTCTGAGATGAGATCAAAGCTCAAAAGTAGCCATCAGAACTATGTCTTCAAAACCCATTTTCATTGGTTAGTTTCTAAACCCATTTATGACTTCAGAGCATTGTTGTAAACAGTAGAATAGTAATCATGCAATCAGTGAAGCTTAGCCACTGGGTGTGACCAGGAAAAAGGATTATTTAAAGCACATTTTTCCAAAATCACTGCCATTCCAAGATAAGGTGAGCCATGAGAAGTAACATCAGAGGTTTGACATAGAGAGGGAAGATTATGGAGGAAGTGAGGGGAGGGCCAGAAACAGATCATTAGTAATCCAGCCAATCTCTGAAACATAACAAGCAGTTAACAGTAACAAGCCCCAGATATGTGTGGATAAGTAGCTCCGAAAGTTGCTGCTATATATTGTCTAAAGTGAGTGTCCCACAAAAATTTTATGAAACTTACAAAAAAGCAGGAAAGTGTAAACCATTCATTATAGAAAATGTAACTACCTGCAAGACCAATCAGATGAGAGATTAAAGTGGAGGGGACAACACTCTAAAGTAGTCCTTATAAGCATGTCTAGTAATTTATGTAATACATGATTAAAGAAGTTAAGAAGACTCAGTGACAATTTCAATACAGAATACCAGTAATGAAATAGAAATTGTTATATATAGATGCCTGACATTCTCTAATGCACATTAGAACTTTTTGGAAACTCTTCTCACAGCTTCTTTCTCTCCTCAGAGAAGCCCTCAAAGCAGGAGTAAAATGGTACATTGGTTTTATTGTTTCTGAATTATGGAAGGATTCCCAGATATTTTATAGGACTAAGACAACTTGGCATACAGTAAACTGTGATGATTTACACCATATTGATGAAGGGGTACTCTTACCTGTCAGAGGTCATCCTTGAATGAAGCCCACTGTCAATTAAGTGACCACCTCTGTCAATCAGTGAGGCATCACTAAGGATATACTTGTTCCTGAAAACATCATATTTCATAAGGACTCATTGATATTTTCTAAGACATTTTCAGCCTCCTGTGAACTGGCAGTTTCTCTTGAAACTCAAGAGCAAAGCTTACACAATTAATAACAGAAGAAAAGCAAAGTACATTTAAGAACCACTGCTCTGCATTCAAGGCACCATATTTCTATTCCCCCCTTTCAGCCTAATTCTCTTGGAATTATAGACTTCTTCTAAATATCAAAAGGGCCATTCACTGTGTTTGAAGAGAAATGTGCTCAGTGGGAGCATTGCACTAAGGCACAAATGTCAAAGCCTTTTTAGGCTTCAGCTTTCCTGTCATGAAAATAGAAATTAGAGTTTGGTTGTCTTCTGTAGCATTATAAGTGTAAAATTCTTTTACCATTATGGAAGAAAATATACACATCAGAGTATAAATAAAAGCAAAACAAATTAGCCATTTATGTGACCTACCTGGAGCATATTCACTTTCAGTAAATAAAAATCCTTTGAGGAAGTTACCATGAATGGTCTACAGCAGACGTACTAGGTTCTAGAAAAACTATTGTGTCCCTAGACATTCAGTGGGACAGAGTTTAATTCTATAATCCTGAAGAGGTCAGAAAATAACGTTAACTGATGTTACCCAAATGAGTTATTTTTCATTTGCACTTTCCAAACTCTGCTGAGCAATAAAAATTCCCACTACACATTTAGTTGTGTTGAGAATATTTTATGCTCAGACTATGGGTATAAATATTATTGAAAGGTATGTCTTTAATCCACTGTCCCAGAAGTAGAAGTACAATACAGACAAGTAGAAAGTTGGCACAGATCTAATAGTATTTGTGTTCCATGCCAGAAGGTGGATTTGTTGCTGCTATTATAAGGGGAGGAATGAAGTGACAAAGCTTTCTTTCAAAATGAATATACCACTGGCTCCAGGGTAGATTTGAAATCAGCAGTGCCATCAGTGGGCAGTATTACACAAAGTAAGCATATTGAATGAGACTACCTTTGTATCAAGAGGTAAGAAGCCATGTGAGAAAATAGTTTGCAACACTGGACCACAGCTGTATCTGAAATCAAAGATTCAAAGTGTGAGAGAATGATATCTATGTATGTGGGGAAGCAGTTCCTGTTATTTTCACTGAGGAGCAGAGCCAGGATATGCTGGGGGATTCATCTTCCCAGAAAAAGAGTCTGGATAGAAAAATGAGATGAAGGTTCTAAAGGATTTACCAGCCCATTTTCAAATTTTGTAAACAAGCATGAAAAGAGGCCACTTGTTATGACTAAGATTTACCAAAAACTGAAAATTCAGAAGAGTTAATCATAAAGCAGGACAGAATCCTCTTATTTATCTCTCCAAAATATTCTTTCTGTTTGTCCCAATGTGGCTGGGTTACAAAAAATAAGCTCACATCTATTTGGGGCATTTGCCTGATTATACCAAAAAACCTGTCAGATGGTGTTCTAAATAATAGAAATATGAAGGCTATTTCTGGACAAAAACAGAGGCAGATGCTGCCAGGCACACTCATAATAGTAGTAAGTAAAATTTAGGTCTAAATTTAGAACATCTAAAACTTAGAATGGAGTGATGGATCTTACTGATCTTTGCCAGCTTTTATTCTCTTATCCCATATACATCTTATATTTTTCACTTCTCTCTTCTCCACATTTTATTTTACTCCCTCAGACTTAAACTGTAATTTCTACATTGCATTCCATGTTACAAGGATTGCATACAGTTGACTAAAATGACTTCAGTACATAAGAGTTTAATTTCAAAATGTGAAGATAAACTGTGATGTGCTTACAAAGTGGTCCCATGCCTGTGATGCGAGAAACGTCCCAGACAGCTTTATTTTTCCTCCATGTCATTCTCAGAATGATTTCAAGAAGGCTGCTATAATAAATTCAATTCATGCACAAGCAAAAAAAGACAGAGGAAGATGCAGAAAAATAAAAGGCAAAAGAGGCAAAAGATCTTCCTGGAATAGAGCTGCACAGACACACAAGCAATAGCCAGAGGACCACCCCACTACCATTGGTAAGTGTGTGCTGATTCCAGTGAGAAGCTGGTATGGACCAGAGTGGCACTGCTGCAGGCAGATCCAGCCAGGGCCCAGTCTCAACCCTGGCTGCTTGGGCCCACAGGCCCCAGGCAAAGACCCACTTGGAAAAAAGTGGCACAGGCACACAAGCAACAGTCAGAGGGCCTATCCAATACCATTAGTAAGGGCTCCCAAATCCTAGCCAGAAGCAGACGCAGACAACAGTGACTGGTGTGCACAGCCCCCAGCCAAAGACCCTCCCAGAAAACAGCAATGTATGAGCGTAGGGCCTACCCAGAGGATGCCTAGATACAATCCCAAGTGTACACGGGCCCCAGAGAGAACTGTGCCCAGACAACAGGACAGAACAGGTATATAGAAGGCCACCACTCTGAACAGAATAATTGGTGCAGTGATGAGCAGCATAGATAAGGCTGCTCAGTGGCATGCTGAGAACTAAAGAACACTGGGTGAGCAAAAAGCTGCCTCAAAAAAGGCACAGCAGGCAGCATCTGTTGAAATGAGAAGACATGTAAACAAGTCTCAAAACCAGACTTCCAGATCACCTAAGGAAACCACAAAGGGCAATGAGATAGAACAATCTGATACTCAACCACCTGGATCCCCGAAACTGGCAACCAAAGAGGATCTGGAAAAATGAAATCAGAAATAATTTCTCAGATAACAGCAGAGATTGTATCCATAGTGCAAGACATGATTAATAAATCTAGAGAGGACACAGATAAAAAAGAGAGGAGCTGAGGAACATGATGGAATCCCAACATAGGAAACAAATGGAATCTATAAAACAGATACAAACAGACTTCCAGGAGATTAAAAACTCCATTGAAAGTCTATGCAGCAGAATGAGCCAATGTGAAGACAGAATTTCAGATACAGAAGATAAGATTGCAATTAGTGAGCAGGAAAAGAAAAATTTCTTTAAAATTGTAAGGGACCACAAGAAACCAAATCCAGCAGTTGCTAGATGATGCAAAGAAAAATAACATCAGACTGATTGGAGTCAATGAAGAAATAGGAGAGAGTGAAAATGACATTAAAAAACTATTCACAGAAGTGATGGCAGAAAACTTCCCAAGTAGGAGAAAAGAACTTGACATACAGATAAGGGTGGCATAAAGGACTCCAACTAGCTTGATCAAAAAAAAAATCTACAGAAAGGCATATAATTGTTAAGATTCTAGAAACCCAACAGAAGAACAAAATTCTACAAGCAGTGAGAGAAAAGAAACAAATCACATGCAAAGGAAAGCCCATCAGAATCACAACAGACTTCTCAATGCAAAACCTCAAGACAAGAAGAGCTTGGAATGATGTATTTCAAGCCCTACAGGAAAACTACCACCAACTCAGACTGATGTACATTGAAAACCTATCTTTCAAAATTGATGGGGAAATAAGATACTTTCATGACAAAGAGCACCTTAGGAACTTCATGAATACCACACCAGCACTCCAAAAAATTTTAGACAACATCCTAGGAAAAGACAATGAGGATCACAACCCCAGGAAGCCCAGCAGAATTAATCCACCAGGGATAACAAGAAAATAAAAGCTAAGGGGGAGAATCCAACAAAAAGAAAAAAGTTATGACAATGACAACAAAATACGTATCAGTTATAACCATCAATGTTAATGGTCTCGACTCACCAATCAAAAGAAATAGACTGGCAAAATGTGTCTAGAAGCAAGATCCAATATTCTGCATACAAGAAACACATTTAATTCAAAAAGAAATTCATAGACTGAAAGTTAAAGGGTAGAAAACAATACTCCCTGTGACAGGGACCTGAAAAAAAAGCAGGAGTAGCTATCCTCTTTGCAGACCAAGTGGATTTCAAACCCACACTGTTTAAGAGAGACAAAGAAGGACACTACATCCTTGTCAAGGGAACAATTCAAGGGGAAGAGGTGACCATCATAAATATCTATGCACCAAACACTAGTGTACCCAATTATATAAAATGAATAATAAGGGACATGAAAAATCATATATGCACTAATACAATAGTAGTGGGGGACCTTAATACTGCATTGTCACGAATAGATAGATCAACTAGACAAAAAACAACCAATAAAGTACTAGAATTCAATCAAACTCTTGAACAAATGAACTGAACAGATATTTACACAGTGTTCCAGCCCACAAAATCAGAATACACATTCTTTTCAGCTCCACATGGGTCATTCTCCAAAATAGACCACATACTTGCTCATAGGACATATTTAGGTAAGTGCAAAGGAATTGAAGTTATCCCCTGTATATTATCAGACCATAGTGTGATGAAATTGGAGATCCATAGCAAAAGAAACTAGAAAAATTTCATAAACACGTGGAAATTGAACAACACACTTCTGAATACCCAATGGGTCACAGGGGAAATTAAAGAAGAAATCAGACAGTTCCTTCAATTAAATGACAATGCAACATATTGAATCTTTGGGACACAATGAAAGCAGTCATACTAGGGAAATTCATAGCAGTGAATACTCATATTAGGCAAATAGACTGAGCCTAATTAAACAACCTGATGCTGAACCTCAAGCTTCTAGAAAAAGAAGAGCAGGACAAACCCAAAGCTCATACAAGGGAGGAAATTATAAAGATCAGAGGAGAAATCAATGCAATGGAGAGCAAGAGAATGATACAAAAAATCAATGAAACCAAGAGTTGGTTCTTCAAACGAATCAGGCAAACTTAGGCAACCTTTTCAGAAAAAGGAAAGAAAAGGCCCAAATACATGCAATTAAGATTGAAAAGGATGAAATTGCAATGGACCCTGCAGAAATCCAGAGGATCATCAATACCTACTTCAAGAACCTATACAACTATAAGATGGAAAACTCAGAAGAAGTGGACAGATTCCTACACACATGTCAATTATCAAAGTTGAATGAAGAAGACCTAAAAATTCTAAACAAAACAATATCAATCAAGGAGATTGAAAATGTAATTAAAAACTTACCAACTAAGAAAAGCCCAAGTCCCGATGGCTTCACAGCTGAATTCTACAAGATATTTAGAGAGGAACTACTGCCACTACTGTTCCTCAAGGAAATTGAAAGGGAAGCAATATTCTGGAATTCATTCCTGGATGCAAGCATCACCTTGGATCCCCAAAGCAGAAAAAGACCCAACCAAAAAAGAGAACTACAGCCAATCTCACTAATGAACACAGATGCAAAAATTCTTAATAAGATACTGACAAATAGAATGCAAAAGATTATCTGGAAGATCATACAGCCTGACCAAGTGGGATTCATCCCAGGGATGCAGGGATGGTTCAATATATGCAAATCAATCAATCTAATACACTAAATTAACAGAGTGAAGGATAAAGCCCATATGATCATCTCAATAGATGCAGAAAAAGCATTTGACAAAACCCAACATGCATTTTTGATAAAAACCCTACCAAAAATTGGAATAGACGGTTTCTACCTCAATCTGATAAAAGCCATCTATGAAAAACCAACAGCCAATATCATACTAAATGGTTAGAAATTGAAATCCTTCACACTAAAATCAGGAACAAGACAAGGATATCCACTACCATCACTCCTGTTCAATATACTTTTGGAAACATTAGCCACAGCAATTAGACAAGAAAAAAAAATAAAAGGAATAAAGATAGGAAATGAAGAAGTCAAATTTTCATTATTTTCAGATGATGTGATACTCTATACAGAAGACCCCAAGAATACCACCAAAAGTCTTCTAGATTTCATAACAAAATTCAGCAGAGTACTTGGATACAAGGCCAAGACAAAAAAATCAATAGCTTTCCTCTACAAGAACAAAACTGAGAAAGAAATAGGGCAAGTAATTCCTTTCACAATAGCAACCAAAAACTGAAATACCTTTGAATCAACCTAACAAAAGAAATGAAAGACCCCTGCACTGAAAATTGTAGCATGCTGAAAAGGGAGATTGAAGAGGATGTCAGAAAATGGAAAGACATCCCTTGTACCTGGGTAGGAAGGATCAACATAGTGAAAATGGCCATACTTCCAAAACTGCTACATAGATTCAATCCAATCCCAATTGAGATCCCAGCAACATTATTCATGGACATTGAGAAAACAATCCAAAATTCATTTGGAACAAGAAGAGACCCAGAATAGGTAAAGCAATTCTAGGTAATAGACACTTGGCAGGGGGTATTACAACCCCCAACTTGAAACTATACTACAAAGCTTCTGAAATAAAAACAGCATGGTACTGGCAAAGAAACAGACCTGAGGACCAGTGAAACAGATTAGAAGATGCAGAAACAACACCAGACACACTCAGACATCTCATCTTAGATAAATGAGCCAAACACCATCATGGAGAAAAGATAGCCTCTTTAACAAATGGTCCTGGAGAAACTGGATTTCAACTTGCCAAAGACTAAAACTAGACCTGTATCTCTCACCATGCCCTCAACTAAAATCAAAATAGATTAAAGATCTAAATATTAAATCAGTGGGGAAAAAATAAGAACCAAGATGCATCATGTAAAGGTACAAGTTCCCAATGAGAAATGTAATTGTGTTGTATACCTAAAATGTACCAATAAAAGAAATTAAGAAAAATAAAATAAAATAAAATAAAATAAATATTAAAACAGAAATGCTAAACCAGCTTGAACAGAGGTTAGGTAGAACTCTTGAAGCCATTGGTCTAGGAAAAGATTTTATGAACAAAACCTCAGTTGCCCGTGAACTAGCACAAACAATCAACAAGTGGGATCTCTTCTTACTAAAGAGCTTCTGCATGGCAAGAGAAACCACCACCATTGTGAAGACACAACCCACACTGTGGGAAAAAAATTTCACCAGCAGTCCCTCAGACAAAGGTCTACTATGTAGAATCTATAAAGAACTTAAAAAAATCAGACCTCCCAAATTTAAAGGCCCAATCCAAAAATGGGTATCTGAAATGAACAGACATTTCTCATACAATGAAGTACAAATGGCAATTATATATATGAAAAAATGTTCAACCTCACTGGTCATTGGAGAGATGCAAATGAAAACAATGCTGAGATTTCACCTCACCCCAGAAAGAATGGCTGCTATCAAGAAATCAACCAATAAAAAATGCTAGTAGGGCTGTGGGGAAAGAGGAACACTGCTCCACTGCTGGTGGGAGTGTAGACTGGTGCAACCACTGGGGAAACCACTTTGAGAAACCTCAAAGAACTAGGA
The DNA here is from genome assembly GCF_053883595.1 of Heterocephalus glaber. Classification (NCBI taxonomy): domain Eukaryota; kingdom Metazoa; phylum Chordata; class Mammalia; order Rodentia; family Bathyergidae; genus Heterocephalus; species Heterocephalus glaber. The sequence goes on from NW_028258138.1 coordinate 59,944,508, forward strand.
CTGAAAGTCCCATTTGGCCCAGCTATTCCCCTGCTGGGTATCTTCCCTAAAGAATTAAAAGAATCATACCACAGTGATGTATGTGCACCCATGTTCATAGCAGCACAGTTTGTAATAGCTAAAACTTGGAAACAGCCCAAATGTCCATCAACTGGAGACTGGATAAAGAAAATGTAGGTTTTTTTAAACAACTAAAATGGAGTACAACTCAGCCATAAAAAATGAGAAATTAGATACATTTATTGCTAAATTGATGCATATTGAGGCAATATTCTTAAGTGAAATAAATAGTATCCACATGTATAAATACCAAATAGTTTCTCTAGTGTGAGAAAGTGAAAGTGTAAATAAGGACTAAAAGGTATAATAGATAATGTGAAATAGGAAGAAACAGGGCAAAGGGGAAGGGAAATGGGAGGAGTAAGGGGAAGGAAAGAAGGGAATGGAATTAATATGAGAAAATGAAAATAAGGAAACAAAGTCTCTGTAAATAGGGAGGGATGGTGGGGTTGAAGAGAGGGCAGGGAAATGGGGAAAAATAAGAATCAAGGGAGTATGCAAAGGTTCAGATTTCCAATGATGAATGTCATTACATTGTGTATTTAAAATGTACTAATAAAAGGATATACGGTTTAAAAAATATTCTCATCAGAGATAAGAAGACCATAATGCTGATAAACTGGTAGAAATTCAGGTTCAGAATGTTCCAGCTGGCAACAAGAACTCCATCAGCAGCTGAACTCCAGGCCATGTATGTCATGCCCTCGCAAAAATTTGTATTTTGCTCATATCGTAATACTGTAGCTGACTGAGTTTAAGGGCACTGGACTAATTAACTGTGACAGAAGTACTGCTAGCAGCATTTAGCCATACCAGGAGATGCAGAACAAAAAATACAAAGGTGAACAATTTGAAAATGTTTGCTGGTAATCAAAAAAGAAGCACATGTAAAACTGGCACCTGTATAGTTCAAGCCCATTAAGTTTTGATCTAGGACAGATTTGGTGCTGAAAAGATTAGTTTTAAAAAGAAGCCAATTACTTCACATCAGGACAATAGGAAAGATACCTTGGGTGCATCTCAGAATCTGCAAGACCTCCCACCACGCTGAAGGCTCAAGGGTGCAAATCTGCAAAGCTTTCATTTGAGAAGGATATCCAGAGCAGTCTGTATGAGAAAGGCCACCTGGATTTGGTTCACAGTGTTCAGCTATCCAGGCACTTGGAGGCCTCTGCAGTCATGATCCATTGAAACCTAGCTACCGCTTAAGTTGGTGATACACTTTGACATCATCCACATGCTGTTAGTTTTATAGGCATGTAGAATGTAAAAGATGTCAGGCCATAGAGGCTTCCACCAAGATTTCAGAAGGAGATCTGGGATACCAGGCAGTGTGTTTCTGAGAGGCTAGTGTGAAGATGTGAGAGTGCACTGGAGACTTCAAGAAGTTGAAGAAGCCAGGAATGTGTAACACCCACTGAGGAATGCCACAGACAGTGAGAAATGCCCTCCCAATCCTGAAGCTATGAAAGTTGCAACCAGTGATGCTGTAGGGTTCAGACAGCCTAACCCTTTTGGAGTTCACACCTTTCTCTCAAGGGCTGGACAAGGAGCAACAGGATTTAATGTTTGCCCTGTGTGTTTCAATCTTGCCTTAGTCTCAATCCTTTCTATTCCCCAATTTCCCCCTTTTGGAATGCAAATGTTTACCTGCACTATTATATATCTATCAATACTGTTTCTTTCTTTTTTCTTTTTTACAGTGGCTCACAAATAAGAGTTTGCCTTGCATCTCAGAAGATACTTGGGACTTGGACTTTTCAACAGTACTGAAACTGTTAAGACTTTGATGATTCTTAGAAATAGACTAAATATATTTTACATGAGTCTTTCAGGGGCCAGGGGTGTAATTGTATGTTTAGATCAAGCATATCCTCCAAAACCTCATGTTCTTGTAGCTAGGGGTTGTAGAAGATGATTGAATCGTGACAGCCCTATGGGCATGATCTAGAAAGGTGTCCCTCCCCAGCTACTCCAATTGCTTTCAGCCTTATAGAAATCATGGTGTGAGGAACTTTCCTTCATGATGCCCCTATACTAGTGATGGTAAACATTTTAGACCTTTCAATGATAAAACAGCCCACTGTGGCACATATGGTACAGATTCAACACCATGGCCCTATACTATGCAGTTTCTGCATTAAAGTCACCTGAACATGGACTCCAAAAGTAAGCCAAAATAAACTTCTCCTTCTCTAAATTGTGAGTGTTGGGAATTGTGTCTCAGAAATGAAAGAGGCTAAGATAATGTTTGAATTATACTTCTACAACATGGTTATGCATGAATGTATCGATGCTATATGATATCTTTGACTCTTTTGTGAAGATACCCAAAAGAGGTGTAGCTGGGTTAAATGATTATGTTATTTTAATTTTTTAGTAATTTGCATAGTGGGTATATTAATTTACATTTCCACTAACAAGATAGAACAGTTCCTTTTCCCCCACCAGCATTAGTTATCTTTTGAGTCTTATCATAACCATTCTTTCTCGAGTAAGATGGAATCACAGTGTTGTTTTGACTTGCATTTCCCGAGTAGCCAAAAATGCTGAATATTTTTTTCCCATTTACTTACTGGCCATCAATATTTTTTTTAGTCATTTCAATTGCTCTTTTTTGATTGTGTTTTTGCCCAAGATCTTATTTATATCTTAATTTATTGTAAAGTCCTTTTCCAATAACGCATTTACAATCTCTGTTTCTAGCTCAACATTATAATCATAGTATTCAAGTTTCACTGTGGATCCACAGCACCTAGAAGGCTTCCTAAAACATGTTTTTGTTAAAATTCTGCATCCTGCTCCCATAGTTTCTGAAGCAAGTGGTCTGGGATAGATTGGGGAAATGGCTAAGAATTTGCATATCTAATAATTCAAAAATGACCTGATCCTGCTGATCCAAGGGTAACATAGTAAGAAATAAGTTTTAGGAATTTTCAGACATATTTTATAAAGTATGCTTAAATTTACAAAGACAAGATTTGATGTCATCCTTTTTTTTGTCTATTAAATGATCCTATGGAAGGATCCAAAGCACAGCACCTCATTTAATATATTTAAGAACCTAAACAATATATAGTTATACACTCAGTGAAAGTATTTCAAAAAGAGAGAGAGACAGACAGACAGACTGACAGAGAAGCCTTGCTGACTACCCACCCTCTCAGGTCCTGTACCTCAATCCTTTCCACAAATATGATCCTTATGAGAAATTTCAGAAAAAATTTCCGAGGCTTTAAATGCAATCATATTGTAATAACATTTACATGTATCTATATAAATAAAACTGTATACATAAATATTTATTGAAAATGTAATATGTAGGGCTACAGAATTTACATTATACTATATGTATTTTTCATAAACTTGTTTTGGTCTGCATAACAATATATTAGAATCTTTTTCATAAAAATTGATTTTTAAAAGTTAGAAATGCAGGAACCTAAATACAACAATTAGGAACAATGAATACCTATTGTCTGACACTGACAAGTGTAGGTGGCGTATGTTTTATAAATACAGAAACCATCCTCAGTTCATATAGAAAATGTCCCAAAAATAAGGTTTTACATCTATATATTTTTAGTAGGTCTGAAAATAACACACTTTATCAATCCCTCCAAAGTTCAAGATTATGTGTTACCCTGGAAATATATTTATGATAAGCAATTTAAAATAATATGTATTACATTTTTCTTTATAAAAAGGGAGGCATGTTCATTATAACAAATTAGAAATAAAAAGTGTAAAAAATCAATAAAATTATTGAGACACATTCAATATTAATGTTTTTAACTATAAAATATACATGTATATATATTTATGGAAGCAAGTATTAATATGTATTTTGAATCATGCTGTTTATATAATACATCCTACTTTGCATACTTACTATAAGCTTATGAGATTTTCATGTCTTTTAATAGATTTTGAAGTATGATTTTTAATATTTCTAAAATGTTCTATTGTAAAGGCCTTAACTTAGTTTTCCTCCTTGATTAACAGACATTAGTTTTATTTTTAAATTTCAAGCCATATATATATTATAAGTATTTATTATTTTTTTCATTGGCTATATTCTTAGCAGTGATAATACAATTTAAAGAATATGAACATACTTAGCTTGTAATGTGTATCACTCCCTTTCTTTCCTTCTTTCCTTCCCTCTCTCTTTCCTTCCTTTGATTTTTTTCTATCTCGTTTTTTCCTGTTACATTATGTGAATTCTTTATACATTTTGGTTATTAACCCTTTATCAGACATTTGGCTGGCAAATATCATGTCTCATTCAGTAGATTGCTTTTCACTTTGTTATTTCCTTTTATCTGCAAAACCTTTTTAGTTTGATGCATTATCGCTAGTTTATTTTTGCTTCATTACCTATGTTTTTATCGTCACATCCAAAATTATTGCCAAAACCAATGTCCCTGTGTTTTATCCTATGGGCTTGTGGTTTCAATTCTTACATTTCAGTCTTTAGCCCATTTTTAGGTAATTTTTGCATACAGTCTAAGACAAGTATCCAATTCCATTTTTTTCACCATGGACACACAGTTTTCATAACAACATTTATTGAAGAGACCATTCTGGGAGTCTTTTTTAATGCCAACATTATACAGTTTGGGTTTCTATTACTACATGATACAGTTTGAAATCAGGGAGTGTAATGTATGCAGCTTTGATATTCTTTTTGAACATTGCCTTTGCTATTTCCTGTCTTTTGCCTTTCCATAGGCCATTAAGAATTATTTTTTCTAAGTTTACAGGAAATATGATTAAAATTTTGAAAGGAATGATATTGAATTTGCAAATTACTTTGGGTAGTATGAACATTTTAATAGTATTAGTTTGTTTTCAGTTCATAACACAGGCCATCATTGTATTTATTCATGTCTTTTCTTGTGTTATAATTAATGACATTTAATGATATAGAAATCTTCATCTTCTTGCTTAAATTTACTCTTGAACATTTTATTTTTTGATAATATTATAAATGGTACTGTTTCCTTAATTTCTTGTTTTCATTGTTAGTGTATAGAGCATTATTGATTTTTTATTGTTGCTTTGAATTCTGCAATTTATTGAATTTATTAGCTACACCATATTTTGGCATAATTTTTAGGAGTTTATATGAATGAGATTATATCATGCCTTTTGTCTGCCCTAAAGGTTCTATTCAGGGCTTCTAGTACTATGCTGAATAGAAGAAATGGGGGTGAACATCTTTGTCTTATTCCTGATTTTACAAGAAATGCTTTCAACATTTTACTTATGAGTATATTTGTTACTGGCTTATCATATTGCCCTTAGTTATGTTGGTGGGCATTCTTTTTATATATAATTTTTGAAAGTTTTTTAAAAATTAGAGTTATATTTTATTTCACATTGATAGAAACCATGAAAAACATTTACATTGTCCCATACTATAGCACAACATTTTAATGTAATAATTTCTTGCTATAAATAAGATCTTACTGATTTGTATAACTGAAATAAGTCTACAGTTCTTCAAGGTAAAGCAGAATGACATAATAAATGATTGTTTAAAATTTTTAAATCCAGGTAAACTTATGGCTTCATTATAAACATCCTATGTAGTCCATTACCAGACTATTTTTATGATCAATTTGCACCATAAAGATGCATTCTTAACATTGTTTTGGTAAGTTGAAATACAGCAGAAAATTAACATTGTTCAGAAATATTAAGCATATATTTTTGCTACATTTTAAACTGTATGGTAACTATATCATATTTATAGGGTTCTGATTAACCTTTATTACCCCAAAATTTGTTTCCAAATAATTTTTTACTATTAATTTGGAAATTTTGACTATTGAAAATAAAATGATTTTTGTTTTTATGTTTGTACAAAAGACTAATTTAAAAAATAATTTGAAGAAAAAAATAATAATTTGAAGTGAAAATTTCAAATAAGACCATTGGCAGATAAAAATAAAGCAATTTTTTTCTAATGGACTGTTTTCTACAGTAGTTGGTTTCAAACATGTGTACAGAAAAGTAAACAATGTAGCAAGGAGACTCAATAAGAAATTAGTTTTTAAGATCATTCTTAAATATTTCTGTGCATACCAGAATATGTTCTATTTATTCATTTAACTGCTTGCAGAAAAATGTTTTATTATTATCTGAGTTGAAGATTCTAAATAAGTCTAAATTTGAATTAAAGTATAATTATTTGAAATACATAATTTAAGAAGGTTAAGTAATGTTTGCTTTCTTTTCAAGTATATATAGATTTCAAATACCATGAGTCTGCAATTCAGAATGTCAAATTACAGCATCTATTGACAGTAGATGTATATGGCAGGGAGGCAATATATTTGGTCTGCTATGAAGGATAATCATGAAAGGAAACATTTTTTTCTTGAGGAGAGAAAATATTAAATAGAAATAATATAAAGGAAAAAACAAACCTGGTCCCCAAATAAAGGGGCCATTAAATGAAGAGAGCAAGGTTACTCTTTACTGACAAAATCATTATCCCTATTATCAAGAATAATGTAATAACATCTAATTCTTATGTATTACAATCATCATGTATAATGAACCCATATAGAAAAATACAGACATTGCATGGTGACTAAGCAATTTTGGAATAAATCCATAGACTAAGTCACAGCATGCATAAATCATTTATACCTAAACTGTTCATTTTACTTGAACAAATTATCATTAGCATAGTGGTAATTTTCAAATGATGTAATAAAAAAATCTTGTTGAAGGGCCAGGGATTTAGCTCAGTGGTGCCGCCACCTGCCTCGCAATCATAAGGTCTTGAGTTCGATTTCCGCATCCCCCCCAAAAAATCTTGTTGCAGTATTTTATTATTTTGCTGAATTATATTTGAGAAAAAAAAAAACCTAACTGCCTCATCTATTTTAATACTGGTATATTGTGGATCACGTTATACAAATAAATGTATAGAAACTTAAAAGATCATGAATTTCCCCCAAGGAAACATTATTTATTATATATCATTGATGTGCATTTGCAAAACATGTTAACTCTGCAAATATTAGAAGTTTTAAGATAGGGAATAGGGAAAATTTTATACTCTACTACAATCCTGCTGGTGTACTTCTACACAAAGCCACTTAGTGACATCAATTAATTGGAGGTAGAAGTTTATCAATGCATTGCTTGACAATCATCATTTCCTATTGACATGAACTATGCATCACACCTTCAAAGGTTTTGAAGGTTATATTGACTGGATTTACCAACGATTTTAGTTTCTCAACAGTAAGGGAACCAAACACTAGGGAAACTAAAGGTTCCCGATCTCTAAGGCACTAGAGAATAGAATCATCTTTGTTAACTCCACTGATGGGACCCTGTGGAAATGAAGCCGAAAATGAAAGCCAGCAACTAAATACAGTAACACCCTCCAGTTTCTGCTGTGTGGTTAGAGCAATGTAGAAAGATAAAGCTCTTCCCTGAGAAAATCTTCCCAAAATAATTGTTAGAAGGAATGCCATTCTTCACCTCTTACTCTGTTAAACCTTTTACATTTTCTGCTGCCCGTTTAATTCCAGTTCATCCTCCTGAGAATCTGGTGAAAGCCGATGATATCTAACCAAGAAGGCATAGCCATGTTCATATTTAATGGCATTATGCTCCAGGCATTACTGTTGCATGTAGGCAGATATATTTGATATGCGATACCTCCAAAGGCTTCAGCCCATCCATGCCCGGTATCTCCCAATCCATGAAAGAAAATAATTGCGGCAGTAGGCTTCCGGGCGGCGGGCACTACGGCTGGCATCGGAACAGACACATTTGCCCCGCATCCACCGCCTCGGCGGACAGAGGGTTGAGAGGGTTTTTTGTTTGTTTTTTTGCTTTTGCTTTTGCTTTTGCTTTTTTAAGGATATTGAACTTATCAAATGCTTTTCTGGATCCATTGAGATGTTGTAGGTTTTTTGTCCTTTGTTCTGTTTATATGATATATCATATTTATTGATTTGCATATGTTGTGTGATCCTTGCATTTGGAGGTTAAATTTCACTTTGTCATCATTTGTAATCCTTCTTACATGCTATTGAATTCAGTGTAATAACATTTTGCTGAGAATTTTTGCATCTACATTTATCAAGTATAGTGACCTATAATTTTATTTTGTAGCGTTCTGCATGATGACAGTAATATGGGTCCTATAATAGGAGTTTGGAATTGCCCTCTCCTCTTCAATTATTTAAAAGCTTGAAGGATTGGAATTAATGCTTTAAGCGACTCATAGAATTCAATAATAAAACATTGGTTCAGGAAATTTCTTTGTTGGCAGGTTTTGAAGAGTGATTCAGTCATCATACTTGTTATCAATTTGCCAGATTTTACTACTTCTTTATAATTCCATTTTGATAGTTCTTCTCTTTCTAGGAATGTATCCATTTCTTTTACATTATATAATTTATTGGTGTATAATTTTTCATAGTCCTCACTTATGATCCTTTACATTTCTGCAATCCCGGTTATAATGTCTCTTCTTTATTCTCAAATATATTTGAGTTCTCTGTCTTTATAGGTATAGAGATGAATCTAGAGAAAAAGTATGTTGTTTAATTTTCAAATACTTGCAAACTTCTCCATATTCCTTCTACATTAAATTTTAGTTTAATACCATACAGTTGGAAAATGTCCTTGATATGACTTCATTTGTCTTGAATTTATAAAAATTTGTTGTGTGGCCCTACATTTATCTACTGTGGGAAGTGTTCTGTGTGTATGTGAGAACAACACGTACTCTGCTCCCATGAGATGAACTGTTCTGTATGCGTCTGTTAACTCCATTGGTATTACAGCATTATTCAAGTCAGCTGTTTTCTTACTGAATTTTTGTCTAGAAGATCAAACTGTTGTTAAAAATGGGACCCTGAAGTTTCTAACTATTGCTTCACTTTGTCTATTTCTCCCTTCCTAACTGCAAACATTTACGTTATATGTTTATGCACTCACATGTTAAGTTTCAGTGTATCTACAATTGTTCCACCCTCTTGATGAATTGGCCCCTTTATCCTTCTATCTTGAACTTCTTTGTCTCATGAGACATTTATAAGCATTTGTACAATTAAATTGATACTTTGCCCTCAAGGAAGTGGAATACAACTTGCATCTTCCTACTCTTTAAGTGTTGGCTGAATATACTGACTTTCTTTCAAAATTCAGTATATAAAAAGGCGAGTAAAAGAAGTAAACAATGGAGAAACCTGATGAGCACCACTTCAATCAAATGATCAAGGTCAATGTCATGTTGATAGAATGCACACTTCACACAAAGTGAAGTGATGAAAATTGCACTTTAACATTGTGGTCTTTTCCCTAACACCCACAATCTGGCTTCAATTGTTAGAAAAAATATCAAACAACTCCCAATAGAAGACCATCATAAAAATGCCTGATTATACAAATTCTTATAAATGTCTATAAATAGTGACTATTTCCTTAAACGATAAATATTTTTCAAACTACATAAAGTGGCATTTCCTTTTTGAGTTAAATTTAATCGTAATGAGTAAGAAGATTTATGAAACATCTTGAACTTTACAGGATAAAAAAAAGATAAAACATGAGGATCATAGAGGAGAACAAAGTGATGAATGGAGATGTATGCATTGCTTAGATTTATAGGCTTCTATAGGAACATGCTTTTATGTTTACTTAGCAAAATTCAAAGATAAATTATTTCTATACAGTTGAACAATTGACTAAAAGATAGCAAGATGAAAATTACTCAGGTCTCAAAATTTGAAAGAGTGCTTAATAACTCTTTAGAACACATTTCTTTGCCAAAATTTTGTTTTGCCAAATACATGACAAGGAATTTACTGTTTTATTTGCATATGATAATGTTACATTCAAAATAATGTTATTTTATAAAATTATGGAATGTTACTAAATTATAACATACAAAAACAAAACAAAAACCTTACAGGTTCACTGTTCATTAAAAATTTTTTCAAGGGCCGGGGATTTAGCTCAGTGGTTTCAGCACCTGCCTTGCAAGCACAAAAATTTTTTTCAAAGTGAATTATGTTTTCATCATTCAAGTCACAAAACTTTACATTACCTGTAACACAGAATTCCATAAGTGTCCCTCCTCAGCTCTGAAACAAGAATACTAGCTTCTATAACTATACACAGGGTACTCTTCTTGTTTTGGCAGTTCATGGAAATTGAAGCATCTAATATATACTCCACCTGACTTCTTTTGCTTAGTATTATATACTATTTTGTTACATGCATTTATAGTTTTAAAATTATAATTGCTGCATACTATTCTCTTTGAGAGTATACCAAAATTTATTTTTATTCAATTGTTGGATATTTTGGATATTAGTATTAGGAGACTATTAATATGGTGTTATGAACACCCATATATTCTAGTGAACAGATACATGACTTTGAGTTGCAAATATATCTAATAACTGAATTGTTGGGATTTTTTCATCTTTAAAACACATTTGAATTTTTCCAAAATATGTGTGCAGACAGAGTTGTGATTGTTCTGCACATTCATCAGTGCATTGGGAGTGATTCTTAGTTGATACTTAGGTGTATGCCACAGTTTTAATCTGTATTTTTCTGATAAATAAAAAAATCAATATTTTTTCATATTTCTAGGCTACTTTGTTGCTTTTTTTGTGAATATATCTTTCGCTTGATTTTCTAAAAAATTATTCTTTATTTATTTTAAGTACAGAGATTGAACTCACATCTTCAGCACTTTTTCTTTTTTGTTCTTTATTTTGAGACAGAGTTTCATTAAGTTGCTACATTTCACAAACTGGGTTCAAACTTGTGATCCTCCTGCCTCAGCCTTCCACAGCACTAGGATTACTAATGTGTGCCAGCATGCCTACCTATCCTTGTCTGATTAATTTGCAGAAGTTTTCTTCATTTTTGATGTTAGTCCTCTGTTGGAAATGTGTTACTTATCTTCTCCCAGTATGTAGGCTACATTTACAACTTTCACTTGGCTTTTAATTGTGAGTCTTACATCTTACAATAAATGCTCATGTGCACACACACATATCCATGCATGCATATATACTTTATTTTTAATGTTCCTTTATTCTCTGCTTAAGAAATCTTTCCCCACTTTTAAGACCTGAAGATGTTAAATTTTGTTTCACATATACAGTCCTGTAGTTGATTTTTGAAGTGTTTGTGGAATAGAAATCAGGGTTCATTTTCCCCTTAATGACTCACTGTCATTTTCATTTTTGGAAATGTCTGTTCTTCATGATTGAACTGAAGTCATTTTGTGTATGTAAATATGTGTCATAGATCTATTTGTATATCTTTAGGTCAGCTCTACATTGTCTTAAGTCATTCAGCTTTATTCTAATTAAAACAGTGTAATACTGATACTTGATAGTTTAGGTCCTACAGCATTGTGCTTCTTCAAAATTGCCTTTGTTACTATTGGCCCTTTGTCCTTTCATTTAAATTGGTTTATCTTGCAAGGGCACGGTCCTGAGTTCAATCTCCCTACCAAAAAAAATTGGTTTATCAACTTCCACACACATGCACAAAGATTAAAATTAAAATGAATGTGAAGATCAAGTTGGAGATTGCCATATGTACAATATTTATATTCCAAGAAATTAACATAACATATACTTCCAGTTTTTTAAAGATATGGCATATTGCTCATTTATTTGGAGATTTAAACTTTCCTTCCTATCTACCAATATGTTTTTCCATCTCTTTATTTATATGTAATCATATATACAGAGTGTTTTAAATTTTATAAATATATAAATATACTGTATTAGTTAATTCTCCACTGCTGAGACAAAGTGCCTTAAATATATAATTTAAAAGACAAGAGGTTTATTTTTTGTTCATCACTTTCAGAGATTTCCATCCTTGGTCATCTGGCTCCAAGGCAGAAACATTATAGTTTAGGGACATAGCTGGGGGACAGATCTTCAAACCCTGGCAGCCTGGAAGCAGAGAGAGAGGAAGAGACCATGAGGAGATAAAATTCCCTGAGGCACTGCTCCAGTGACCAACCTCCTCCAACCAGGATCCAGCTCCTCACAGCAGATCTAACTATGAAATCATCAATGGATTAATTTACTGATGAGTTTAGTGTTTCCATGAGTTAGTCACATTTTAAAACCCCTACTTCTGGACACATGAGACCTTTAAGGAACATTTTAGATCTAAACCATAATATATACATACATTTTTTTTTTTTTTACTCAGAAGTTTGGCACACCTTCTACTGAGGTTTAGATCTGGGCTATCTCCCAAAAGCTTCATGTTTTTAGAAGGTAACTGAATCATGGGGGGATTGTACTCATCAGTGAATCATCCACTGATGAGTTCATAGGAGACTTGCTCTTTGGAGATGGCCTCTGATAGGAAGAGGTGGGTCACTGCAAGTGTGACCTGGAAGGCAATAACTCCCTCTCTGGATCCTCCCTTGTCTTTCTCTCTGCTTTCTGGATACTGTGACATGAAGAGAATTCTTCTACCCCATCTCTTCCTCTAAGCCATTTCTGCCTTGGAGTCAGCTGACCAGGAAATGAAAATGAACCAAAATAAGCCTTTCTTCCTTTAAATTGTGGGGTATTCTTCCCTGCAATGAGAAAGTAACTGAAATATCATCTATTACATTTATTGCTAAGCACTTTATGTTTGCTGATGTAATTATAAATACTGACTTTTTTGTAAATTTTCATTTTCTATATGTTACTGTTGACATACACACATATATTAATACTTTGAATTGAACTATATAAAATATATGATGTTGATTTTTGGATCTATAAAAATATCAGCTTATTATTACTAAACATAATTCACTTTGAATTTAGTGATTTGGTTATATTCACAGAATAATTTTAATAGTTTGTGTGATGTTTGACCTCAACTATCACTTTGATTGAATGAAGGGACTTCTAGGAAATTAGTAAAATACACTTCTGGGTGAGTCTGGTATTTCTTTGAGGCTTTTAAGAGATAACTGGCATATGTGCCAGTGAACTGAAGGGAGAACCCCACTCTGAATGTGAGCAGTGCTGTCCAATAGAGTGGGGTGCACCCTATTGAAAGAGAGGAATCCAGCCAGTGCTTGCAAGCTTGATTCTGCTGCAGCAGATATGTCTTTTGCTGCTGTCATCACCCATGGCCATCAGCCTCCAACTTCCTCACCTTTGGACAGGGCTTACAGCAGTGACTCTTCAGGAAGCTTCCAGGTTTTCAGCCTTGGACTGAGGGCATACCATTGGTTTCTTTTATTATGAGGCTTCCAGTTTCTTGGAATGAGCAGCTACTGGATTTTCTGGCTCTCCAGAATGCATACAGCCACAGTGGGCCTAATCAACCTTTGTTCCTGTAAGCCAGTATAATAATTCATATAATGTATATTATTGGTTTTATTCTTCCAGAGAACATTGACCAATACAGTATGTGTTTTGATAATGTTTGATTTTCTATTCATATTCACATGTATAAATAATGACAATTTTATTTTTCTATTTTTTTTGATTTTTACTTTAGGTGCTTTATTGAATTGGCAAAGCTCTTAAAGCTAATTTTGGGAGTGTTTGCCACACTGTTATAATCAATAAATTTTGACTGTATGAATAAAGAGAACTAGAGTGAACTAATAATTTAAAACAAAAGAAGTCTATTTGGAGTTTCTGATTTCCTAAACCTTCAATAATACTATGGACTTTCATAGAATGTGGTTGTGTGAAATGACTATACAATCACCACAACAACTGTGTGTTCCCTCTATGTGACTTTCTGTAATTGTATCTTATCTTTTCTATATTTGCTCAATAATGTTATTTATTTTAGCTACTTACCTAAGCTTTAATTGTATTTAAAACCAAAACATGTATCTATGCTGTATTCCCTACATGTCTAACTTGGCTGAAAAATTCAAATATAAATATAAATAATTGATTGAACCTCTAAGGAACCCTGACCAAAATAGTTTGTCTTTTGATAACTTTTAATTTTCTATTCATATGATAATTAATTCAATACTTAAAATTTTACTTTATATATGTATATTTAAATCTATATCTAGGCTTCCCTGCTGCCATTCCACACTCCTCGGGCAGAGAAGGTGAGCCAGTCCCAACACCCAGAAGGAGGTTCCCCCACTGCCATTCCATGCTCCTAGGGCAGAGAAGGTGAGCCAGTCCCAACACCCAGAAGGAGGCTCCCCCGCCACCATTCCACATTCTTAGGGCAGAAAAATATGAGCTGCGCGGGTGCTAGAAGCACCCCCCCCACCATGGAACTGAGAAGACATGTAAACAAGCCTCAAAAACAGACTTCCAGATCACCGACAGCAACCCCAAAGGGAAATGAGATGGAACAATCTGATACTCAACCACCTGGACTCTGAACTGGCAACAAAAGAGGCTCTGGGAAAAATGAAATCAGAAATAATTTCTTAGATAACAGCAGAGATTGTGCCCATAGTGCAAGACATGATTAATAAATCTAGAGAAGACACAGATAAAACAAACAGAGAAGCTCAGGAACATGATGGAATCCCAACATAGGAAACAAATGGAATCCATAAAACAGATACAAACAGATTTCCAGGAGATTAAAACCTCCATCAAAAGTCTGTGCAGCAGAATGAAATGTGAGGATAGAATTTCAGATATAGAAGATAAGATTGCAATTAGTGAGGAGAAAAAGAAAAATTGCTTTAAAATTGTAAGGGAACATGAGAATCAATCCAGCAGCTGCTAGATGATGAATAGAAGAATAACATAAGACTGATTGGAGTCAATGAAGAAAGAGGAGAGAGTGCAGATGACATAAAAAAAACTGTTCACAGAAATGATGGCAGAAAATTTCCCAAGGAGGGGAAAATATCTTGATATACAGTTAAATGAGGCATACAAGACTCCAACTACCCTTGACCAAAAAAAATCTACACATAGGCATATAATAGTTAGGATTCCAGAAACCCAACAGAAAAACAAAATTCTATAAGCAGTGAGAGAAAAGAAACAAATCACATAGAAAGGAAAGCCCATCAGAATCACAGGAGACTTCTCAATGCAAACCCTCAAGGCAAGAAGAGCTTGGAGTGATGTATTCCAAGCTCTAAAGGAAAACATCCTCCAACCCAGATTGATGTACCTTGCAAAACTATCTTTCAAAATTGATGGAGAAATAAGATACTTTCATGATAAAGAACACATCAGGAACTTCATGAATATCAAACCAGCACTCCAAAAAAATTTTAAACAATATCCTAGGTAAAGAAAATGAGGATCACAACCCCAGGAAGTCCAGCAGAATGAATAAATTGGGTGTGACAAATTAAACGCAAAGGGGGAGAATCCAACAAAAAGAAGAAGCCATGACAAGGCTTTTAGAACTTTTAACTTCATCTCCCTAATGAGTCTATAATTCAATCTTGTTATTGTACTGATTAGTATTTTTCTGATTCTAGAGTTATACACCTTTCCTTGTGCTGTACTAGCTATTTATCATCTACTTATGTCTACTTTTTAATTGGGTTGTCTATTAATGAGCTGTAAGAGTTCTTTATATATTCTGGTCATAAGTTATATGCATTGTAAATATGGTCTGTTTAAGGACTACTTTTCATTTTAATGATGTCATTTAAAGTTCTAAATTTTGATAGAATCTCATTTATCATTTTTTTTTCTTTTATACATCATGTTACTTGTACCCTAGGTAGTTCTTGCCTACCCTAAATTCATAAAGATTTTCCCTTATAATTTCTTCTTAAAGTTTTGTACTTTTAGTCTTTCATATTTAGGTTCGTAGATCCCTTCAAGGTATTTTTATGTATGGAAATAAAGGATTGATGTTATTTATTATATACAGATACCAGGTGTTCTAGTGCCCTTTGCTGAAAACACTGTCTTTTCCTTGGCTCTTGAATTGAGTTTATATTCTGTAAAATGTTAATGTTAAATCATCTTTCAAAACTCAGTGGACTATATATGTGTGGTTCTGGTTCTAGATTCTCTGATTTATTCCAATGATCTATATGTCTTTCCTTACACCAACACTGCCTTGATTTCTGTAGCTTTAGAGGAAGTCGTAAAATTCGGTACTAAACGTCTTCCAACACTGCTTTTTTTTGTTTTCTTTGTTTTTTTACTTTTCTAGGTCCTTTGTACTCCTACATAACTTTTAAATTTCAATATCCAATTCTTCATTTATAGCAAGCATACACAGACCTGAATGTTTATATATACCTTGAGTTTTCTAATCCTGCTAAATTCAAATACAAGTTCTAGGGGCTCCTAGAGATTTCTTACTATTTTCTCTGTAGATGATCATTTCACCTACATATAAAGATTTTGCTTCTACCTTGCCAATCCTATCCTAATTGTGTCATTTTATTGCCAGACTATATTGGTTTGGGCCTAGGTTTCAAAGTTTAATGGACAGATGAAGAGTAAGCATATCTGCCCTTGTTCCCCACCTTAAGGAGAAAGCATTGTATCTTTTCCATTCATATAAGGCATTCTCGCTGGAAGTTTGGGTACATGTCTTTAATCTGTTGAGAAGGTTCTGTTCTTCTTCTAGTCTCCTGATAGCTTTTACCATGAACAGCTGTAGAATTTAGTCCACTATTTTTCTGCAACTAGTGACTGGATCATATGGCTTTTTCCTTTCTTCTGTTAAAATGATGACTTTTGGGAGTGGATCTTCCAGTGCTGAACCAACACTGCCATCCCTATAATAAAACAACTTTCTACATCCTGCCAGATCTGACTTCTAATAGTTTGCTTTGTTAAACAAATTTCTATCTATGTTCACACTTTTTTCTTCTATTATTTTTATCCAGTTTTAGGATTAGCACAATGTTGATTCCCTAAAATGAGGGGAGAAGTGTTTCTTTTTTTTTCTGCTTTAAATGTTTGATACAATTTATCACTTAAAATGCATATGAACCTGTTGTTGTCATATAGGTAGGTTTCCAAGCTAGGAATATACTTTCTTTAATAGGTGCTATTCAAATTTTATATTTCCTCCAGATTTAGTTTCATTAATTTGTCTTCCAAGGTACTTCTTAGAAGTTTTCAAATTTATTTCAAAACAGATTTTTGAAATATGTTTTCTATATCCTTTTAAATTCTGTAAAATCTGTGGTAATGTCTCCTATGTCTTGATATTTTAATTTTAAAAATGTATAATTGATACTGCATAATAGGAAGTAAAAGTCTAAAGGAGCAGGGGAAGTGGTAGGGGTAAGGGAAAGGAAGAAGGGAAAAGAATAAATATGATAAAAACAAAAAAATGGAAACAAAATCTTTGCAAATAGGGGAGGGTAGAGGGGTTGAAGGGAGGGCAGGAGAAGGGGAAAAAAATAAGAACCAAGATACTTATGTAATGGTACAAGATCCCAGTGATGTATATAAATGTATTTTATACCTAAAATATACTAATAAACTTAATGGGGGGAACAAATAAATAAATAAATCTATCTATACATATACATATATACAGAGTCTACCAAAAAATATGTACACATTTCAGGAAAAGAAAAACTTGCATAAATATTTTAATACTAGATTTATTGAGACATCATGTGATTAATACAAGTTACTTTTGGCCTTTACAATTATAACAGATGCTCAAACTGGTGGCCATTAATGTCCAGATATTTATTAGTATCATGAGCTGTGGCTTGAGTAACCTTGGTCACTGAGATTGCTGCACATGCATTTTCAATTTCTTCTTTATGTTCTGGCCATATAGTAGGTTTTCTAGGCTACCCCATACATCTGTTGAAAAATCATCATACTATTTTTATTTTCCTGAAGTGTGTATACACACATGCACACACACATATAATATAGATATAGATGATATAGATACATGTTCATGAATTTCATTCTTTCCAAAATTCTGGTCACAAACTAAATCGGACAACCAAGTCAAGCTCAATAGTTAGATTCAATTTTGACCTTGTGAGGCAGACTGCTTGATATAGTAAGAGAACAAGATATTTTGAGCAACTGCTCTGTACTAAGCATTATGTGACTACTGGAGAGTAAGGAGACTTGAGGAGCTCACAATCCAATGATTTAAGGCCTTTTAATGGCTCAATGGGGAAAGAAACCAGAATTCTCACTTGGCCATAAAAGGAGAATCCCATGAGTTAAAATTTCATTTGCAAAGAATTTTATCCAGATGGTTTCAGACTAACTTTCTGCCCCAGTGCACTGGAAAGAAAACAGCATATGGCATAACACATATGGATTTTTCAAGAGTTTCCTTGTTTATCTCTCCACCCTGGAGCTTCCCCAATAATCCCTTCTGTACAGTGTTCTTAGATTAGCATTTCCCAAGCATGAAATGTATGTCTTCTATGGTCAGTCTTCCTTTCTCCCACATCATGCCTACAACATGCTCACTCTTTCTTCTTGATAAAATGTGAATTCTTCAGTCTAATGCTTACCATTATATCAACCCAGTAATGCCTCAGGTGCATAACCTCAATCTAACAACATATATCTCTTAACAGGGAGATGTTCCTGATCATTCTGAAGCCTCTGATCCTCATTCCCCAATCCTGATTTAGAATAAATTTCTGTCATCTCTTGTACTTATTTTAGATGATTTGTTTGTCTACTTTCTTTGTAGACCTTTTTAAGGATTTAACAAAAAACATTCCTTTCCCCTAAAAGAAAACCTGATATGTGTTAATCCAAGTTATCCTTCCAAACTCAACAGCCTCGCTGTAATTCCACGTCTAGGATGACTTTTTCAGCTGCAGTTCATCACTTTCTTTTCTAAAATTCTACATCAATTAATTTCTGCTTGATTATAGTCAAGTATTGCAAAGTCCTAAAAGGTACTTTTTTACATATTTTATTTTTCTGTTCACATTAAGTACAAAATGATTTACTAACACATAAGTGAATAAAGATCTTTATAACAGTGGCCAAATCCCCAGGTAATTTGAGACTAATAAAACAATCTTAAAAAGTGAGTTGCTTTAAAATACTCATTGTCAGATGTGGTAATTCTGACTCAGTATTTTTGGAAAAGGTCATAAGTTGCACTTTTATTCTTGTTATGTTCTACAGAGAATTCTTATCTGTAGCCATGGTTTATAACTTGTTTTATATGCTTCCAATAAAAAGACCACCTTTCAATAATATCCTTAATTTATGTTAATAAAAAGTTATATGCAAAGTGTTACATATCTTTGAAACAATGCTTTGCTAGCAACATGTATTACATTATTTTTATGTATATATGATTGGATGGTCATCATAATGAAAAAGTAAGCATAAAAGCCTGATGATCTAAGAAGATTATAATCATTCAATCTGTTTTTACAGTTATGGTAGTTTGGGGGAGTAATGAAGAAAAGCTTAGTATCCTACATTGAAAATGCTACAAGAATTTAATAAATGCTAT
This sequence comes from Heterocephalus glaber, assembly GCF_053883595.1. Taxonomy (NCBI): domain Eukaryota; kingdom Metazoa; phylum Chordata; class Mammalia; order Rodentia; family Bathyergidae; genus Heterocephalus; species Heterocephalus glaber. The sequence continues at coordinate 59,963,993 of NW_028258138.1, forward strand.
TGATTAATTGGCATAAAGTCAATTTTAGGCTGTCTGAATATTGCTATTTCCAAGTAGTTTTTTTAAATTACCACGGAATAAAAGGAAGATTACTCTTGAATCAGCAAATATTTTTCTGTCTCACAGGTTTTTATTTTGGAAAATAAAGATATAAAACTAATAATATATTTTGTGAGATTTTGCAGAACAATTTGTTCTTCAACTAAAATCATGCCCTAAAATATGACAACTAGATAATCATAAATAGTCATACAAAGTGGTTAATCTGTATAAAGTCGAAAGTAGTTCCATCCCTGAATGTGCCAAGTAGCTTTAATTTTCTTCAATAAAGGTTAAAAAAACCCACAATATTTACTAGAGTAGTGTTTATAACACTACAGTAATATTAACATGTCTTATATAAACATATTATGACTGAAGAGACTGAAGGTGCCAGGATGTTAAATGTTAAGATAGTGATATTTGTTATGTTTCGTGCTTTTAGCTTGAAAGAAAGCTCCATGACAGCTCATGGAATGCTTTTCATGTTATTAATGAGTATTTTAACCCAAGACAATTTTATCTTTCTTCTAGATTTGTCCAAATATTCATAGCCTTAAACATGCTCATAGGCATGTTTAAATACATTATTTAAAAATAATTATTTGAATTATCATAAGAAATATTTTAGAACAGGTCTTTATACAAACAACAATTTTTCTACCCTATAGCTCCTCAACTTCTGTATCTTCTTTCCCGTTCCTTGATGTGTTTCTGAATCACAAGATGTAATTTATAAAGCTATGTAAATTAATTTTGGTAATATTTGGCAAATAGTTTTTTCACCTATCACTAATGGTGATATTGAAATTTAGTAGATTATTTAGTAGATTATTTAGCAGATATTAAGATATGAAATTTAGTAGAATTCAGCAGCTTATGTCAATGCTAAAAGACATTGATAGCAATAATAGTCCTGTCAAGAAAAAAATGAAAAAGTAGTCTAAGACTAGAGACTTTAGATTCCTTGCTGTAGTGACTAGACAATCATGATATCTGTTTAATATCTTTTACATTTTTATAAATGAATCTTGCCATTTTTTCCCACAAAGGAGCTTTCATCTTATTAAGTTTGTTGGCTTCATCAGTATATGTCATAGAACTGACATTAAATGATTTTTTAAAGTATTATTGAACAAGAGATGCTTCTTCATTCATTTGCTTAAATCGAATCTGAGGCTCTTTGGTGTAAGTATAACATTTCCTTACATAAAAAGCAGAAGGGATGATCTTTAAGCTTCAGCTGGTGTTGGATTGGCCTCTGTGCAGATTTGATCTCAGAGTTTCCACTATTTTTTTTTATTGAACCCATAGAGGAGAACTTTAATTAATTTGTACTTCTTGAGATTTGTGCCTTTATTCATGCTTGTTTCACCTGAAACTCACTTCCCTCTTGCTTACCATGTAAGACTTAACTAAAAATCTCACATTATCCTATACAATTCCTTTGATCACATACATGCAGTGAAATCTTAGTCTTAATAAGTCCCACAACTCTTACTTTCAAAATAACATAATCAGAAATTACAGAGTCTGGTAGTAAGGTTATTTTTACCTTTCTACTCACCCTGTTATTACTATTACCATTTCCACTCTTTAAGTACAAGCTCAATAATTCATATATTTTGCATTCTGCGCAATGTCAAGCACAACAGTTCTGTGAAAATTAATTAATACATGTTAGAAGATCCACATTTTTTGCTAAATTAAATCAAACTCAAATTGTAACTTCTGGATTAAAACTGGCAGTTAGTTACATGGGTTTGTGCTTGATGAACATTTCTAAATTTCTAAATGTAAGCAAATCCTATATTCTGATCCCATTTCTGTCAAAACCCCAAGTGGTTCATTACCCACAATCTGTAGTATAATAATAGTGTGTTCTATAATAAATAGAAAGCCAGTTATGGAAATTAGAATTAGCAAAGAATTGTGGTACTGCAAATATGTGCTAAAAGCACACTAAAGATTCAACAATGATTTAGAGTTTTCTATCTAAACAAAAGTAATTTTCATTATCATATCCAAATAGTCTTGACATGATATTAACATTGGAAGTATGTGATATTGAAACCATGGCCTGTGTTAATTAGTTAAGTCATATAAAATTCTTGTGATTCAAGCATCAATCAGAAAGTCAGCTATCAGATTTTGTAAAGTAGACACCATTAAGTTTTGATTGAAACCTCTCTATTTAGTGAAGATGAAACAGCAAGTTATCAGAATTAAAATTTAAACTTACACTCATACTACTAATTTCTTGTAGGGGAAGTCTCTTAGACCAGTAGTTGTTCCCATACACAAAAATAAATATATATTAAAACTATAAAGTGAAGATTTACTGTTGAAAATGTAAAATTTTCCTCTCTGAATAGGATCTGAAAAAATGATAGAACAAAACCTTTTTTGCACAGTAAATTCATGGATCAGTTCATCAAGTTACTGATATACTTAAACCTGGGGAGTGTGTATGGTTTTAAATTATCTTGATTATCATGAGGCTAGATTATCTTGATAGGGAGAAAATATCCTTTGCAGGGTGATAACAATAATAATGAATCTATACTAAAGGACAGGAGTGATGACTGAAAAATAGGAGTGTTTTCAGCATTTCCAGTCACAGCCTTTGTAAGTCTTTAGCGCTTACTACTTAAAGATCTAAATAACTAGCTCTTCACCATGGACTAAACTTAGATACACTGAATTTATGTACAAACTTTGGGCTTCTTAAATATCCCAGGCCAATACAAACATGAAGCATTTCAAACTAAGCATATTGTGAGTGGAAGAATGCCCAAAATTCATATATACATATATGATATGTGTCAAAGATCATTAAACCTCAATAAAATTTTTCTCCAATTTCCATATTCTGGAGAACAGCATTTCAGTATCTAAAATGAAGACTCATTTTGTTTGCTTGTTTGTTTGTTTTGTTTTGGGTGTTTGTTTGTTTGTTGGTACCAGGGATTGAACTCAGGCCCTTGCGTTTTCGAGGCAGGCAGCAGAACCACTGAGCTAAATCCCTGGCCCTAGAATGAAGACTCATTTAATACTGCAATATCAGTGAAAACCAAAGCATGGTAATTGTATTAGAAACTTGTGCCTAACTAGTTGTAACATTAACAAAGATGGAAAACATTCTTCAAAATATAAGTCCTAGACCACTATCCTAAAAAAGTTTACATAAACTAACTTGTCATGCTTTCAGCATTCACTGTCATCTAAGGTTGATGGTCCATATTTGTATCAGCAGTGGGATTAGTTTACTCAAAGAAATACAATAAAGTCAACCTAGTTGTAGAAATGGCAAATATTCGAATATGTATAAAAATATATATAATTATACATCTAAAATAATATATAAAAACATGCACAACATGATTTTAAAAGATGAATATTATATGTTATAATAAGACTACTTTAAACTAAAATAATGTTACAACATGAATAATGTGCAATGAGTTGTTTTCAACATTTTTGATCACTTTGTTTTCAAAGTAATTCACAGAAAAGTTACATACTTTATTCTAGGATTCACAAAATATTCAAGATGCTGTCAGAGTATTCAGTAAGTCTTAAACAAGGCATGTTTCTATAGAATTTACCTGTTTCACTCAATATAAGTTTTTGCGTGATGAGGACTTGCTTTGTCCATAGGCATGTTTATTTGAGATGACAAGTCTAAATTAAACCACCACATACTCTTCATTTGCTTCCAATTTGGAATAGGTCTAATCTTCACTTAGAAAACCATGACATATCTAGACTGGCATATAATATCTCACTACAGACACAGTGGCCTCTAACAGGATAAGAACATCACAGTGCTGCTGCAGTTGGTCAACAGTGAAGCATATAATGGAATAGCAAAGAAACGAATCCACAGTTGCAAAAAGAGCAATCAAATAATTTAGAACTAGTTATTTACTAAAAATGTTGAAAATTTGGATTCATGTCCTTTGGATATATATTCATATATATATTCATATATATATATATATATGAATATATATATCGGCTTGTCATTTTAATAGCACAGAATATTAACAGTGAAAGTGCTGCTCTCAAAATGTATTGCAGAGTGCAAGGTTTGATAGCTCAGATTCTGCAGTAAAGCAGACATAAATTTGAGTCCTAGTGGTGGCTTATGGACTGCAGGAATCCGAGCATATTACTGAAACTTGATAAATCTTCCTTGATAAATTTAGGATAGTAAGATACCAACTTCATAGAGGAATTTTAAGGCTTGAGATAAATAATGCAAAAGCACAATATCTGGAAAGGAGTAAGTGTTGAATAAGTGCTATGCATATTTAATATGGTCCAAGAAAAGAAATTCATAGTGGACAGAGTGATAGATTCAACACAATGATACTTACATTGCACACGTAATCTTCTCAGTCTGTTAATATTATTCATGATTCTGCCTGTTAGAATAGACACAGGTAAATATTATGTTATTTTTATTATCTATCTACATAGATATTTACAATTCATAAAAAAATATGATGACTTAAGAATATTTTTCTTAAGAAAGCCATATTAACTCCAATGTGAAGACTGATCTCACGGATTAACTCATGTTGTGCTCCATTTGTACTGAGTAGCTTAAAATTGGCAATTTAGCTATTTTTTTTGTTTTTTTGTTTTTGGTACCGGGGATCAAACTCAGGACGCTGGGCTTGCGAGGCAGGCCCTGGAGCCACTGAGCTAAATCCCCGGCCTCGGCAATTAAGCTTTTTAAATGAGCAAAAAAGATAAATATTTATTTCATAATGCAAATGTAATATCCAAAATTTTATTGAATAATATTTGGGGATTTAGATGCAGTTGAGCATTCTTTTAAATTGCTTTAAATGTCCATTGTTGCACACCCCAATTTTTTTTTCTGAACTTCTATAAAACTATGACAATAATACTGCTAAATAATGTCATATGTTAATGAAGCTCAATTAGTGAAAACTAAGGAATCAAGTTTGAATAAAGCTATGTTATATTTACAGTATATTTGGATGTTAGGATCAAAAGTATTACAAGACTCAAAAATTAAGCAATTTGGTAAAAATGTGAATTATATTAACTTGTATTATGAGATAATTTTTAATGATGTTCCATAAAAAGACACTAATTTCAACTTATTAATTTCTAGGTAGATGTTTTTGGTAGGTTACAGTAAGAATGGCTATAATTTCTTCTGTGAATAGTTGCTTATTTAGATATATATCAGAGTAGGTTATAGTTAAAATGTTAAGGTTTAAAGTTAATGTTAGAGGATATGTTTCAAAAAATGATTTCAATTTCATGATGCACCTCACTTAATGGTAGTCTAACATAAGCTAGACTTTTACCTCCATCTTGATTACCTCACGTGTTCAGAATTTAATATTAATGACAATTCTTTATTCAGAGTATATATTCATATACCACTTTTATTCATTTAATTAGCTATTTAGTGGATAATCTTATGTAATACTTGTCTGTAAACCCTTCATCTGAAACTTTGAAGATAATTTACATCTAATCATATCTTCCACAATCTCCTCCCTTTGCCTCCTTCACCCTAACCATAGTATAAATCTTTTGTCCATAATTCCCTTAATGTTCCTTTTATGTAACATTATATTTATATCTGTTGCTAAAAATGCAATTTAAAGTTTTTGTTGTGCTTAAATTTTTTTAAATGATATCATGCCATAATAGTTCTTTTAAACTTTTTATTCACTTTAATACTACGGTTTTATCTGGCATGGTTGTTTTTTAATGTAGTTAATTGATTTTGACTACTGAAAAATATTTCATTACATGAATATACCTTCATTTATTTGTTCACTCCTGTGTTTTGATTGTGTCCTCCAAAGTTCATGTATTGAAAACTTAATTCCCAGCGGACACCCTGGGAGTCCTGAGGCACCCTGAGGCAGGAGCATCACAAGTTCAAGCCCAACTTAGTGACTTAATGAGGCTCTGTTTTAAAATAAAAACTGTAAAAGAACTGGAGAAATAGCTAAATGCAAAGACCCATGGTTCAATCCCCAATACCACAAGATAGATGATGATGATGATGATGAAGATAGATAGATAGATAAGCAGAAATCCTGGAATAAAGGGCCTGACATTTTCATGAGAATGCTTTAGTTATCCTGAGAATGAGCTTATTTTACAAGGTAGGTCAGCCCTGTTTGCTCTCTTGGTTCCTGCATGCTTTCTTCCCATTACACCATGGAATGATGTAGTATGAAGTCTCTCTACCTCAAACTTCACAGTCCTCAGAATTTTCAGAAATAAATATATTTTATTTATATATTACCCAGTCTCAGGTATTCTCTTATAGCAACACAAAGAACACTGAGACTTCTACTCTTTCCAGGACAACAGTGGATTGTTCTGAAGATTTTGTTATTAAGCAGTATTACCAAAACACTTCTAAATATAATTCTTCTTGACTATTACTGTACTTTAGGAATAAGGAAAATAGTAGTTTTATAGAGACTCAGTGTTTTCTTCAGCAATCAGTTTAATTTGTAAATGAAGCAATAAATATCAGAGACTCATATTTCTTTTAAATATATAATCAGTAATTAAGATGCTCACACCAGTTTGTGCTTGAAGAGTTTGGCCTCCATTTAGCTCTTAGCTTCATCTTATATCATTTTTTTTTTTTGCTGATCATTGTAACCTAGAAATAATGGTTTTCTTTCAGTACTTGGACATGCTACCAATTTATTTAATTTTTAAATTTTTCCACTAACTTCAGTAACTTCCAATTTCATAATCCTTTGATATTGTATTAATGATAAATTAAAGAAAGAAAAATTGCATCAGGGATAACTTTTGTCAAGGATGATTGAGACATTGGTAATGATTTCAGAGAGATTTCAAAAATATACTTCAAAGCTACAGTAAAAAAGCAACATGGCACAGGCATAAAAATAGACACGTAGTCCAGTGGAGAGCTCAAAAATAAATCTACAACATTACAGCCAATTGATTCTCTACAAAACTGCCAACAACATAGAATGGGAAAAAGTCTCTTTAATTAATGTTGCTGGGTAAACTAGATATTCATATATAGAATGAATTTAGAATTATTTTATCTCTCACAATATCAAAAATCAATTGAAAATGGATGAAAGACTTGCATGTACCACATTATACTATGAGCCTATGAGAAAAAAAGTATTAGGGGAAAATGCTCAAAGACACTGGTCTGAAAAACGATTTTTCTGGATATCTGTGACTCCTAAAGTGAAACATTGAAATTATTTGATTTTCCTAATTCCAAGTTTTCTCATTTGAAAATGAAAATGATGAATATCTCACAGTGTCATTCTAAAGATTGTTCTTAAGTATTTGAAGTATTTTGCAAAGTTATATTAAAAGTTCCTTTTTGTATTATTGTATCACCTTCCAGAATGTGATGATTCAATACAGGTTAAGTGTCCTTTGTCTGAATCACTTGGTGGAGGGGTTGAAGGAAGGGCAGGGGAACAGGGAAAAAATAAGAACCAAGATATATCTTGTAAAGGTACAAGATCCCAATGATGAATGTTAGCATATTGTATACCTAAAATGTACCAATAAACTTAATGAATAAAAAATAAAATTTAAAAAACCCAAATATGGAAAAAAAGTCCTGGATTTCAGATATTTTCTTTTAAATTTTGGAATATCTACATAAATAATATGGTTCCATCTTGGAGATGGAACCCAAGTCTAAAGATGAAACTGATTTGTTTAATATTTTATATAAAATATTAGACTGAAGGGAACTTTGTAGAGTACTTTTAATAATTTTGTGTAAGAAACTGAATCATGAGTGCAAATGTCATTTGCAGTATTGTGTTGGTCCTTAAACATTTCAGATTTTGGAGCACTTTAAATTTCAAGTATTTAGATCAAGGATTCTCAGTCTATATTTGAATATATATTTTTAAAACTTTATAATATTAATGTAATTTCAGTGAAGAGGTCTAAGAAAACCTTTTGGGAACTTGAAAAAGTACCTGTTCATAGGCAAGATTAGCCAGGCAGATTCTGAAAATGAATGATGATAAACACAAATCATATATTTTACATTAGCTCTTTTTTTTGCACTTTATTAAATTCTTTTATTGGTACAACACAATTACATTTCTCATTGGGAATTGTACCTTTACATAATGCAACTTGGTTCTTATTTTTTCCCCATTCCTAGCCCTTCCTTCACCCCCTCCACCCTTCCCTATTTACAAAGACTTTATTTCCATTTTTTCCATTTCTCATCATTTTTCCTTTCCCTTCTTTCCTTTCCCCTGCCCCTCCCACTACCCCTAACCCTTTGGACCTTTTCTTCCTATTTTGCATTATTGATTATTCATTCTAATCATTGGTACAGTTTAGGTATACAATATAATGACATTCATCATTGGAAATTTGCACCTTTACATAGTCTCTCTTGGTTCTTATTTTTCACCCTTGCCCAGCCCTCCCTTCAACCCCTCCAGTCCTCCCTATTTACAAAGATTTTGTTCCTATTTTTCCATTTTCTCATATTAATTCCATACCCTTCTTTCCTTTCCCCTAGCCCTCCCACTTCCTTCCCCTTTGTCCCTTTTCTTCCTATTTCACAGGACCTATTATACATTTAGTCCTTATTTACACTTTCATTTTCTCACACCAGAGAAACTATTCGGTATTTATACATGTGTGTCCTATTTATTTCACTTAAGAGTATCACCTCAATGTGCATCCACTTAGCTATAAATGTCTCTAATTTCTCATTTTTTATGGCTGAGGAGTACTCCATTTTATTTAAAAAATCCCGTTTTCTTTATCCAGTCTCCAATTGATGGGCATTTGGGCTGTTTCCAACTTTTAGCTATCACAAACTGTGCTGCTAAGAACATGGGGGCAAATATATCACTGTGGTATGATTCTTTTAATTCTTTGGGGAAGATCCCCAGCAGTGGAATTGCTGGGTCAAATGGGACTTCCAGTCCTAGTTCTTTGAGGTATCTCCATACTGATTTCCACAGTGCTTGCACCAGTCTACACTCCCACCAGCAGTGGAGCAGGGTTTCTCTTTACCCACAGCCCTACCAGCATTTGTTACTGGTTGATTTCATGATAGCAGCCATGTTTCTGGAGTGAAGTGGAATCTCATTGTTGTTTTCATTTCCATCTCTCAAATGACCAGTGATATTGAACATTTTTTCATGTATTTATTTGCTATTTCTACTTCTTTGTCTGAGAAATGTCTGTCCATTTCAGATGCCCATTTTTGGATTGGGTCTTTAAATTTGGGAGGCCTGATCTTTTTAAGTTCTTTATAGATTCAAGATAGTAGATATTTGTCTGAGAAAGAGCAGGTGAAGATTTTTTTCCCACATTGTGGGTTGTCTCTTCACACTGCTGGTGGTTTCTCTTGCTGTGCAGAAGCCTTTTAATAAGAAGAGATCCCACTTCTAAATATTAAAATAGAAACTCTGAACCAGTTGGAACAGAAGTTAGGTAGAACCCTTGAAGACATCAGTGTAGGAAAAGATTTTATGAACAAAACCTCAGTTGCCCATGAACTAGTACATTAGCTCTTTTTGTAGTTTAATTTGGTTATCTTATAAACCTTTATTTTTCCAATAAGAAAATAATTTCTAAATAAAATAATTTCATGAGGAAAGATTATATATTAGCTGAACTATAAAATAATACAATTTTTCTACAAAAATTAAAAAGAAAGTTTAAAAGAATAATGATTTAACAAGCAGGAAATATCTTCCACCAATATTTTACATAATACATTAACAACATACAAGAGTGCTTTACAGCAATATCACCAATATTGAATGTAATAATATTTTTTAAACACACATTTAGAAGATGATATTTTAAAGATGCATTGTTGATAGGTCAATTTAGGAAAGATTAATTATCAATTAAATTCTTCTCTGCAGAGATAGCTAAAGAAGATTGAAAGAATTGGACACAAAAATCCTTTATACAGTACTTTTCCAGAATTGAATAGCACCATTACAAGAATTCAATTTTCTAACAGGGTCTCGAATTTAACTATATCTTGTAACCCAAGGTAATACTGATACTACCACTTTCAGTGAACTCCACATACTTAAAGAAGCATAGAAGCTCCTTAGAGAGAGCTTGACTATGAACAATGTTTATAGAAAAATAAATGAAGATGACTCAGAAATGGCACAAGTACTTCGAAAAGGGAAAATAAAATATGACTCATTTACCAGTTACAGAAAAACAATTAATATTTTCATATTTCTGCACACTAAGGGCTTTCTAAGCAAACTTGTCAGAAATTAGGTTTAAAGGATGTTTGAATGGTAAACATGCCTTGGAGGTTGGAGATCTCCAGAGTGGCTTACAAACCTATCTCCATTGGTGCTATTTATTTACAATCCAAAGCATTATAAACATAGAAGGATATTTTCCTCTTCCCCTGGAGATTTGTTTATGTCAGAAAAACAATGTCCTTTCTTTAGTCTGGAGAGAAAGAGGGCTCCTGGGTACCAGTTTCTGCATGAATTACAAAATTCATAATCATAGAATCTATCCTGAAGACTCTGTCCTTGGGTACAGGTTGCCTCTTCTTTCATCACAGTCCTTGAGGAAGAAAGGAGAACATAGAAAATGTGAGGTAATTCCTGTAAGTAACACCTGAACTGACCTGTTGTCCAGAAGCTTTATATTTGCTTTCAAATAAAGTTAATGTTTAAAGCCTTTTGTGCTTGTGTCATTGGTGGATATTAAATGGCACACCAATCTAAAGTGGAGAGTTCGATCCTCCTTGTTAGCTACTATAATGGATGCTCTGTCTTTTCCTCCATTTTTACAGTTAGAATGAACAAACAGTACTGGTTATCCTTAAAGGTCTCTGAGCTTGTGGGACTCAGTGTCTGTAGAGACTACAAAGCTCATAGAGAGGGGAATAGTCAGCACATGCAGAGAAAAGTGAACTGAACAGGAAAACGAAACAGAAACAGGACTTCTGGGGCTTTGACCCCTGACACTGACCTCTAATAAGCTGGTTTGTGCATGCACAGAGGAAACATCCCCAAACAGTTTCAGATTCATTCAGAAATAGGAGGAGAGACATAGGGCAAATTTATTTTAGTGAAAGTTTTCCATGATGTGAAATTTATTCTTTTTAAAGGACTGTCCTTTATTACAATATTTGTTACTCACTTTCTGGAGTTGAAACCTTCTTTTAAACAATAATGCAAATACATTTTCTTTTTTTGGATCATAATATGATTGCTGAGATGTTCCTACTATTGTTTTGAACTTTTCTTGGTAATCAAAGCAGTAAATCTTAGAAATACTGCTTTAAATCATCTGGATTCCTTTTCTCCTTCCCTCCTCCCTTTTTTCCTTTCCTCCCTTCCTCTGTATCCCCCTCCCTCCCTCCTTCCCTTCCTTCTTTCCTTCCTTTTTAATTTTTTTTCTAGTACTGGTGATTGAACCCAGGGCCTTGTGCATGCTAGGTGAATGTTCTACTACTCAGCTACATCCTCAGCTGTTTTTATTCTAATTTGAATTATGGTGTCAATAAGTTGTCCAGGTCGGGCTCCAACTTGCAATTTTTCTGCCTCAGCCTCCCAGAGTGCTAGGATTACAGGCATGTGTCACTGTGGTCAGCTCAAAGACTTACATTTCTTATTGGACTTTATATCTATAGTTCTAACAGCATTCTTAGATAGAAATGGATGCTTTGAGTTAGAGTGTAGTAGGCTAAATATCAGATTTGGATAATTCATAGAAATGTGACAATACCATCTATTAAGTCATTGATAAATTTTAAAGTTGAAAATATGTACTAATATTTACATAAACACCTAACTATATTCTAAGAGATGAATGACACAAATATTTTAAGTAAATATAGTATCACAGCAAGTCAGATTCTTTTCCATGAGTTTCCTCTTAAAATGTATTTATAATATTATCTGAAAATGAAAATTACATTTAATTGACAGTTAAGAAAGTTTTAGGAGAGTTCTTAAGAAAGCTGAGAGGGGTCATGCAGAAGATGCCAAATCACCCCACTGCAGACAGGCAGCCACCTGGTTCCACATTACAAAGATGCAGAGGACACCAGACCACCAGACCAAGGTTCTGAGTCCCGCTGCTCCCGGCCCAGAGGCAGAGAATTCTATAAATGCTTCCTTAGAAGTGCTCTGAGAGAATCAAGATCTCCTCCATCTCTCGGAAGATGCTGAATCACCCCGCTGCAGACAGGCAGGTCTGTACGCGCCCTACCGAGGTCCTGAGTCACACAGAACATGCGGAATCGGCCTGTTGCAGACAGGCAGGTCTGAGCACACCCTACTGAGGTCCCCAGGCCCACGGAAGATGCTGAATCACCCCACTGCAGAAAGGCATCCACCTGGTTCCACACTACAAAGACACAGAGGACACCAGACCACCAGACCAAGGTACTGAGTCCTGCTGCTCCCAGGCCAGAGGTAGGGGCTTCTGAGCTGCCGTCCCACTGCTACTGGTCCAGAGGAAGGGGCTTCCTGGTCACCAACCCTCCTGCTGCTCCCAGACCAGAGGAAAGGAGTTTTGGGCCATCTTCTGTCCCAATGCTCCTGGCCCAGAAGAAGGGGCTTCCGGGCCACCATAACTCCCAACAATTCCGGACCACAGGTAGGGGCTTCTGAGTCACCATCCCACTGCTCCTGGTCCAGAGGAAGGGGCTTCTCGGCCACCATCCCTCCCGCTGGTCCCAACCCACAGGAAAGGGCTTTTGGGTCACCTACCTTACAACTGCTCCTAGTCCTTGTCCCAACTCTCCCAGCTCAGAGGAGGTAATCCATGCAGGCGCTAACAGCCCCGCACACCAGTAGAAAAGAGAAAACATGTAAATAAGTCTCAAAACCAGACTTCCAGATCACCTACAGCAACCCCAAAGGAAATAAGATGGAACACTCTGATACTCAACCACCTGGACCCACTGAACTGGCAACAAAAGGGGATCTGGAAAAAATGAAATCAGGAATAATTTCTCAGATACAGGAGAAATTGTGCCCCTAGTGCAAGACATGATTAATAAATCTAAAGAGGAGCTCAGGAACATGATGGAATCCCAACATAAGAAACAAATGGAATCCATAAAACAGATGCAAATAGATAACCAGGACATGAAAAACTCCATTGAAAGTCTACATAGCAGAATGAGCAAATGTGAGGATAGAATTTCAGATATAGAAGATAAGATTGCAATTAGTGACCAGGAAAAGAAAAATTGCTTCAAAATTCTAAGGGAACATGAGAAATCAATCCAGCAGCTGCTAGATGATGCAAAAAAGAATAACATAAGACTGATTGGGCTCCATGAAGAAACACGAGAGATGGCAAAAAAACAAATCTCTTCACAGAAGTGATGGCAGAAAACTTCCCAAGCAGGGGAAAAGAGCTTGACATACAGATAAGTGAGGACTATAGGACTCCAAATAGCCTTGATCAAAAAAAATCTACACATAGGCATATAATTGTTAAGATTTCAGAAACACAACAGAAGAACAAAGTTCTACAAGCAGTTAGAGAAAAGAAACAAATGACATACAAAGGAAAGCCCATCAGAATCACAGCAGACTTCTCAACACAAACCATCAAGGCAAGAAGAGCTTGGAGTGACATATTCCAAGCCCTAAAAGAAAACAGACTCCAACCCAGAGTGATGTACCCTGCAAAACTATCTTTCAAAATTGATGGAGAAATAAGATACTTTCATGACAAAGAGCACCTTAGGAACTTCGTGAATACCAAACCAGCACTCCAAAGCATTTTACACAATATCCTAGGAACAGACAGAGAGGATCACAATCCCAGGAAGCAAAGCAGAGTGAACCCACCTGGCACAACAAGAAATTAAATGTAAAGGGGGAGAACTCAACCAAAAGAAAAAGTAATGGCAATGACAAGTCAATGCGTTTCAGTTATAACCGTCAATGTTAATGGTCTCAATTCACCAATGAAAAGAAATAGACTGGCAGAATGGGTCAAGAAGCAAAATCCAACAATATGCTGCATACAAGAAACACACTTAATTCAAAAGGAAATTCAGAGACTGAAAGTTAAAGGGTGGAAAACAATACTCCATGTGACAGGAACCCAAAAAAAAGCAAGAGTAGCTATCTTCTTTGCAGATCAAGTAGATTTGAAACCAACACTGATTAAGAGAGATGAAGAAGGACACTACATCCTTATAAAGGGAACAATCCAACAGGAAGACGTGATAATCATAAAAATCTATGCACCAAACACTAGTGCACCCAAATATATAAAACAAATACTAATGGATATGAAAAGTCATACATGCACTAATACAATTGTAGTGGGGGACCTCAACACCCCACTGTCACAAATAGATAGATCAACTAGACTAAAAATAAGTAATGAAATACCAGAACTCAATGGAACTCTTGAACAAATGAACTTAACAGATGTTTACAGAGTCTTCCACCCCACAAAATCAGAATACACATTCTTCTCAGCTGCACATGGGTCATTCTCCAAAACAGACCACATACTCACACACAGAACATGTTTAAGTAAGTGCAAAGTAATTGAAGTTATCCCCTGTATATTATCAGACCATAGTGAGATGAAATTGGAGATCCATAGCAAAAGAAACTGGAAAAATTTCATAAACATGTGGAAATTGAACAACACACTTCTAAATAACCAACGGGTCACAAAGGAAATTAAAGAAGAAATCAGACAGTTCCTTCAATTAAATGACAATGACAATACAACAAATTGGAAGCTATGGGAAACAATGAAAGCAGTCTTAGGAGGGAAATTCATAGCAGTGAATATGCATATTAGGAAAACAGAATGAGCCCAATTAAACAACCTGATGCTGAACCTCAAGCTTCTAGAAAAAGAAGAGCAGGACAAACCCAAAGCTCATACAAGGGAGGAAATTATAAAGATCAGAAGAGAAACCAATGCAATGGAGACTAAGAGAATGATACAAAAAATCAATGAAGCCAAGAGTTGGTTCTTTGAAGGAATCAACAAAATTGACAAACCTTTGGCCAACCTTGTTAGAAAAAGGAAAGAAAAGGCCCAAATCCATGCAATTAGGAATGAAAAGGGTGAAATTACAACAGACCCAGCAGAAATCCAGAGGATCATCAATACCTACTTCCAGAACCTATACGACAATAAGATGGACAACACAGAAGAAATGGACAGATTCCTAGATACATATGAATTACCAAAGTTGAACGAAGAAGACCTAAAAATTCTGAACAACCCAATATCAACCAATGAAATTGAAAATGTAATTAAAAACTTATCAACTAAGGAAAGGCTGGGCCCTGAGAGCTTCACTTCTCAATTCTACAAGACATTTAGAGAGGAACTGCTGCCACTACTGTTGAAACTCTTCAATGAAATTGAAAGGGAAGCAATACTCCCAAATTCATTCCTGGAAGCAAGCATCACCTTGATCCCCAAAGCAGAGAAAGACCCAAGTGAAAAGGAGAACTATAGTTCAATCTCACTAATGAACATAGATGCAAAAATCCTTAATAAGATAATGGCAAACAGAATGAAGAAGATCATATACCCTGGTCAAGGGGGATTAATCCCAGGGATGCAGGGATGGTTCAATATATGAAAATCAATCAATGTAATACACTATATCAATAGAGCCAAGGACAAAATGATTATCTACATAGATGCAGAAAAAGCATTTGACAAAATGCAACATGCATTTATGACAAAAACCCTACAAAATATTGGAATAGACGGTCTCTATCTCAAAGTGATAGAAGCCATCTATGAAAAACCAATAGCCAATATCATACTAAATGGTAAAAAACGGAAATCCTTCAAACTAAAATCAGGAACAAGACAAGGATGTCCACTGTCACCACTCTTGCTCAACATAGTTCTGGAAACATTAGCCATGACAATTAGACAAGAGAAAGAAATAAAAGGAATAAAGATAGGTAATGAAAAAGTCAAATTGTCATTATTTGCAGATGACATGATACTCTATATAGAAGACCCCAAGAACTCCACCAAAAGTCTTCTAGACTTAATAACCAAATTCAGTCAAGTAGCTGGTTACAAGGTCAACACTCAAAAATCAATAGCTTTCCTCTACACCAATGACAGACTCACTAAGAGAGAAATAGGTCAAATAATTACTTTCACAATAGCATGCAAAAAACTGAAATACCTAGGAATAATCCTAATAAAAGAAATCAAAGACCTCTTCTCTGAAAACTATGGCACTCTGAAAAGAGAGATTGAAGATGATATCACAAAATGGACAGACATCCCCTGCTCCTGGGTAGGAAAGATTAATATAGTGAAAATGGCCATACTTCCAAAACTGCTATATAGATTCAATGCAAATCCAATTGAGATCCCAGCAGCATATTTCATGGACCTTGAGAAAACAATCCAAAAATTCATTTGGAATAAGAAGAGACCCAGAATAGCAAAAGCAATTCTAGGTAACAGAGACATGGCAGGGGGTATCACAATCCCCAACCTGAAATTATACTACAAAGCTACTGTGATAAAAACAGCATGGTACTGGCAAAGAAACAGGCTTGAGGACCAGTGGAACAGATTAGAAGATGCAGAAACAATGCCAGACACACTCAGCCATCTCATCTTCAATAAAGGAGCCAAACAGCCTCACTGGAGGAATGATAGCCTCTGTAATAAATGGTGCTAGAAAAATTGGACTTCAACTTGGCAAAGATTAAAACTAGACCTGTATCTCTCACCATGCACTAAACTAAATTCAAAATGGATTAAAGATCTAAATATTAAAATAGAAACTCGGAACCATTTGGAACAGAGCTTAGGTAGAACCCTTGAAGACATCGGTGTAGGAAAAGATTTTATGAACGAAACCTCAGTTGTCCATGAACTAGCACAAATAATCAACAAGTGGGATCTCCTCTTATTAAAAGGCTTCTGTACAGCAAGAGAAACCACCAGCAATGTGAAGAGACAACCCACAATGTGGGAAAAAATCATCACCTGCTCTTCCTCAGACAGAGGTCTACTATCTCGAATCTACAAAGAATTTAAAAAGATCAGACCTCCCAAATTTAAAGACCCAATCCAAAAATGGGCATCTGAAATGAACAGACATTTCTCAGACAAAGAAGTAGAAATAGCAAATAAATACACGAAAAAATGTTCAACATCACTGGTCATTTGAGAGATGGAAATGAAAACAACATTGAGATTCCACTTCACTCCAGAAACATGGCTGTTATCATGAAATCAACCAATAACAAATGCTGGTAGGGCTGTGGGTAAAGAGAAACCCTGCTCCACTGCTGGTGGGAGTGTAGACTGGTGCAAGCACTGTGGAAATCAGTATGGAGATACCGCAAAGAATTAGGACTGGAAGTTCCATTTGATCCAGCTATTCCACTGCTGGGGATCTTCCCCAAAGAATTAAAAGAATCATACCACAGCGATATATGTGTGCCCATGTTCATAGCAGCACAGTTTGTAATAGCTAAAAGTTGGAAACAGCCCAAATGCCCATCAACTGGAGACTGGATAAAGAAAACGTGTTTTTTTTTTTTTTATAAAATGGAGTACTCCTCAGCCATAAAAAATGAGAAATTAAGAGACATTTATAGCTAAGTGGATGCACATTGAGGTGATACTCTTAAGTGAAATAAATAGGACACACATGAATAAATACCGAATAGTTTCTCTGGTGTGAGAAACTGAAAGTGTAAATAAGGACTAAATGTATAATAGGTCATGTGAAATAGGAAGAAAAGGGACAAAGGGGAAGGAAGTGGGAGGGCTAGGGGAAAGGATAGAAGGGAATGGGATTAATATGAAAAAATGGACAAATAGGAACAAAATCATTGTAAATAGGGAGGACTGGAGGGGTTGAAGGGAGGGCTGGGCAAGGGTGAAAAATAAGAACCAAGAGAGACTATGTAAAGGTGCAAATTTCCAATGATGAATGTCATTATATTGTATACCTAAAATGTACCAATGATTAGAATGAATAATTGATAATGTAAAATAGGAAGAAAAGGTCCAAAGGGTTAGGGGTAGTGGGAGGGGCAGGGGAAAGGAAAGAAGGGAAAGGAAAAATGATGAGAAATGGAAAAAATGGAAATAAAGTCTTTGTAAATAGGGAAGGGAGCAGGGGCTGATGGGAGGGCTAGGAATGGGGAAAAAATAAGAACCAAGTTGCATTATGTAAAGGTACAATTCCCAATGAGAAATGTAATTGTGTTGTATACGTACAATGTACCAATAAAAGAATTTAATAAAAAAAAAAAAGAAGAAAGAAGAAAGCTGAGAGGCAGGAACCAGAAGATGCAGAAGTTTGTTTACTGTCTTTTAAGACAATTATACTTCATCTCTATAGCAATGGAAGTGATGAGAGAGCTCAAATTGTGTGTGTGTGTGTGTGTGTGTGTGTCTATCTGTCTGTCTGTCTGTCCATATTACAAAATCATGGACATAAATTTTTATAAATAATCCCCTCTGAGGGCTAAGGATTTAGCTCAGTGGTTCTGCTGCCTGGCCAGCAGGCGCAAGGACCTGAGTTCGATCCCCAGTACCAACAAACAAACAAACAAAATAAATAAATAAATAAATAATCCCCTCTCACTGCTGAGTAGAAAATGCATTGCTTAAAGAAAGTAAGAGTAAGAAAATCATGGCAATAGGTGGGACATGGCTGCAAAAATACAGTGCAGTAAGAGTTATGATGAAGAAAGATTAGTGAGCAATTCAAGTTGTGTTGACTAATTTTTTCCATAATTTTTACAAATAGATAACCACTCAGCTTAGTAGGTGTAGATATTTAGAAATTGTTCCAACAAATGTCAAATTGTACAGTCAGGAACTAGTTATAAGAACTCCTCATATTTGAGAAAAGGTAAACTTGAAAGATAAATATATACACACATGTATTTGTAACCTATGCATTTTCATTACTCAGACACATTTTGTAAAGAATAATATTCATAAATAGTGTAAGTTATATTAAATATGTATAATATCCAAGTATCTTCACATTTTGAAAGTATATAAAACCATAGAAAAAAATCAGGGGGTAAAACATTCAACAAATTCATTAATCTCTATTTAATCTTTAATTTCTGCCTGTTTTCTCTCCATTATATTTAATTCACTCACGTCAAACTCAAGTAATAATGTTTTTATATTTCTATATTACAATTTTGTTTTGATTTGATTTGATTTAAGATCTTAATTAATATTGGTTTAAAATCATATTGAGTCTGTGCAAAAACCCAGTGTCTTACTGTTTCCTTCTGTTTCAGGCTTTCCACTTTTATTCCTTGAACTGGTTCCAGTGATCTTATGCTTAGAGTTGCATTTATAACCTTCTCTAGGGAAATTTTTATAGCTGTGTTCTGAACAAGACAGCACATTAAGAAAATAGTTGCTCAGATATGTGTGAAAAAAATTTCAGGTATGCCAATATATTTGAGGTGAATGTGTGAAAGCTTTATTTCTTTGATAGAATGTGAGTTGGGTCAACTATATTTAGAAATTCACTTTGTTGTACCTATTTCATTCAGGTGAAACTTGAATCAAAGTGTTATATGTCTAATAGATATTTGGGTGAAATATATTAATTCCTTACAGAACTAAGATAGGATTCATCCCTCTAAAGGTAGGGGCAATGTAGACAGTGTGCATTTAATTTTCATCCATAAGTGTGGCAGAATGGGGGCGGGGACTATAAACATAACATCGTACACAATTGAAATAATATATTGATTGATACAATCAAACTAAAAGGACAAAGATGAATTACAGGGGTACATAGAATGAGAATTCTCAACACTACCAGGATTTTTCCTCACTTCTTTAAACCTCCTTTTGCTTAGATAATTTTTCCCTTCGTGGGCATTAATCTAGGAATGACAGAAATTCTGTCTCCTGGATATAATTGGAAACAATCCAGGGATGAGCTTTGACCAAATAAGTCTACATCATTATGTACATATATCAATAAATCCAAGGAGATAAAATAGCATGATTCACAGAAACCACTGAAGTGCAGAGTTTTTTGTTGTTTTTTTGTTTTTATTTGGGCCGGGGATGGAACTCAGGTCCTTGTACTTACAAGGCAGGCGGTGTAACCACTGAGCTAAATCCCTGGTCCCAAAGTGTAGTGGTTTATATGAGGAGAGGACTAGGTCAACCAAATAAAAGAGACGTTAATCAAAGGAGAGAGAAATTATTAGCATAATAAATGAGTAGATGTCATATGTGCTAACAAGGTTGTTGTGAGAATTATATGTATACATACCAACATATAAAACTGAACTTGACACATCCTAAGTCTTTAATACATGTAGATTGTCTTTTTCTTTCATTTCCTCCTTTAGAACTGTCATAATGTCTGGAATGACTTTAAAACACCTTAATTCTACTGTATCTCCTATCTCTGAGGTCAGACTGGATTTATTTCATCTTTTCAAAAATTATTTTGAAATTAAAATTTGTTCAATAAAAATAGTGGTCTCCAATGAAGAAGGAAGCGGGATTTTTTGATAAATAAGTGTGCATTTTTAGTGTCATGTAAATTAGTGTTTTAATCTCACTTTTACCACTTGCTAGCTGTATGACTTCAGGCAATCAAAATTTCTATACCTCAGTTTCCCTATCTATAAAATAGAGATAAGGTCATTTTTAGAATGCAATACTGTTTATAAATTACATAAGGAGGGTGAAAATAAATGAATAAATGATGGTGATTATTAATAGGGTTCTAGAGCTCCTTTACTTCTCATAATATTCTTACTTGCTAACTTTTTCTGTGCAGGAGAAGCTGATTTTCTGAAAATGATAAGGAGACATTCTCTGAGCATGTACTTCTAAGTGTTTTGGATTTTTAAATATTTCAAGATACTCTTTTTGTTTCAAAAGAAGAAAAAAAGACAGTATAAATCAATGGGAGTAATACAGTAAAAAGTTCTTAAGATCTCAAACCTAATTTCAATTTTTCCATTTAGATTTTTTCTGACATTAGGGAAATCCTTACATTTTTTATTATATATGGTCCAATCTTCTCATCTACAAATCTGAAATCAGACACTGTATCATGGCTATAGCTTGCCTGCATTGAAATAAATTATGCAAGATACTATAATAGCTATATTATAATATTGAGCTATAATTATCCTATATCAGGTTGTTTAAAATAACATATGGTATATTGAATGCTTTCATTAATCATATGTATCAAAGTAGGAATTAAATATTTCAGTGAATCTAAAAATTCTGAGGCATATTAATTTTTAAAATAAATTACTTTCACACTGAGGAAATCTGTCTGCTATATCAAGTTATCTCTTAAATATAACCTCTTAAAAATATAGTCAGAAGAGTCTTCTGTTACCTTACATTGACTTTGGCATATTCAGGAGAAAACAAAGATCAGCACTACCTGATTTTGTGGTCCTTACTTATTTGGGGAAAAAGATACTGCAGAGAAGAGTATGAATCAGGGGCAATGGCAGCTGTGGAACTACACTGCTCCCCTCCTGCTTCATGAGAGAATTTGTTGAGAGGAATTTTCTGTGTAACTGACAACACACATTACAGCAGACACACTGTGGTGGTGTTCCTCAGGCTCCTCCACCTGGTGTCTACAGGGTGGCAGTGCTCTGGCCATCCTACAATGATTGCCAATGTGTGACTCACCTAATAGTTACATTTTCCGCTGTGGCTTTCAATCAGGTAGGCCAATTTTTGTCAAAGCTTTGCCTCAATCTAGGATCTTCTTATCCATTTTTCTTTCTTCCTTTTCACAGGTCCCGAATCCACATTAAGCTCTCAAGGCCTCTCTCATTCCTGCTCCTTTCCCTTTATTACTTATAAGTTTTTCACTTAATAAAACTCTAATGTAACTGATTTCATTTTAATGTCTTAATCCCCAAAGAAATGTACTGATAAAATATCTAAAATGAGCATTAAAGTCAATAATTCTATGACTAACATCGTTATATGAGGTTACTAAAAATCATAAGATCATGCAGTTATTCTCTAAAAATCTCAATTAAACTACATGTTTATTCTGAAGAGTTCTGTATAAATTATTATTATTTCTAGTTTTGATAGAAAAATGAAGTAAGAAATTCAGTAGTCATCATTTTGATTACCTCTCTTGTCCACAATCCTGTTTTGGGATAGAATTGCATCTCTAGCCCAAACATTCTTTACCCACCCATAGCTGATTGAACCAAGAGATATCCAGTCTCTAGAAAGACAGACCTTGTCCTGGACAGAGTTATTCACATTTCCTTTAGAAAGAATAACTGTTCTTTAGAAAGAATAACTGTCATGAGCTTAAAAATTTAGTGCATCCTCAAACTGGAAAAATGCATTGATTTGTGTAGGATAATTGAGTTCTACACAAAAGGATCCAATCAAGAAGGGGAATGATAAAAACCATGAGTTGGGGTTAAATCATATCCCTATACATCAAGAAATTACATTATTCTTTCCTGTTCAACACATCCTTTTAAAGCACTGTTAAGATTATGGAAGACAGTCCCAGTCATTTAGATGCTTACCGTGTAGTCACATAAATAACATTAACATATAATGATATGAGTCAAATGAATTAGGAGATATGACACAGAGATAGAGTTAGGGAGAAGGTTAAAGAAAGAAAAATGGGATCACATTGGTGTTTATCAAGGTGAGAGATGACTATTAACTGAAAACAATAATTTTAGAGATATTCTTGTAAAGGAGGCAACATGAGTGAAATGGTAAGGAATACGTGTTAGTCAAATAAAGAGTAACTCATTTTGTTTAAAATATAGGCCCAACAAGATAAATAGAGGGGTAGCCATAATCTGGACTGTGGAGAGCTATGATATCAATGTTGAAGAAATCAGAATTGAAAAAAACAAATGGTAAATTAAAAGTGATAGAAAAAAGAGAGAAGATCCAAGTTAAAAAAAAAAAAATGTCCTAGCTTGGAAGGATAGAAAATGGCAGTCAATGGACAGAAAGTGGAAAGTTGAATGAAAGAATGAGCTTTGGAGGAAAATGCAGCAGCACATATATGAAGTAATGAAACTCAGGATAAGCATAGTAAGCTTGATAAAGCTTAGACTTTCTGGGCTGGGGATTAGCTCAGTGGTTCCACTGCCTGCCTGGCAAGAACAAGGACCGGAGTTCAATCCCCGGTACCAAAAACACACACACACACAAAAGCTTAGACTTTCTCAAAAATTAAAGTTAGGATTTGCTTTTCAATATCCAATAAACTTTTCAATTCTGTCTCATCCTTTTGCTACCTCTTTCACTCATATTATCTATGCTTTCTGCCTTTTATTTTTACCTGATATAAATCCATTCACTACAGTGCAGGTTGGTTTGTATAAATGTCTACTTTTCCAAAGCTTGTGTTTTAACCTTATTAATACTCAGCATAGGAATGTGAAATATCAGTGATCATGCTAAGAGAGCTGTGCTCTGACACATGAAGAAAAAGCCTTCCCTTCTCCACTAATATTAAGCCATAAGACCTCCTGCCAACTCTGCTTATTCACAAGGTTATCCTAAAATTATGGACCGTGAGATAAATGTACACCTCTGTGTATGTTAAGAATGTATATTCATGAGTCATTATCCAAAAAAGAAGGTCACTAACAAACATTTTCACAAATGTTTCTTTTTAATTTTTTTGATTAGTACATGTTTTCAGTCCATAATGTCACATTCTTCATGTACGATTTATACCTTTATGCAACACATCTTGTATTTCTTACATACTTACTAACAGCTAGATATTTTAAGTGATGGGATACCCTGGTTATAAAAAACAGATATTTCAAACTTCTTGAATTTTATATTTAATAAAACAACCTTCAAAATATACATTAATATGTAATTAATATATTCATAAATAAACTCTCACCCAAATTTGCTAAATACATGTATAGCAAGGAAAAAGAACATAGAAACCTGGAGAGAAGAAAAATTGTAATTTGATCAGGAAGATACCATTAAGAATGTAACATTTGGGAAGACTTAAATGGGTGGTGCAAATGGACCATATGACAATCTAGAAAAGGGTTCATTCAAGCAGAAAGCATGGCAATGTTGTCTCTGCTGTGACAGCTGTGAAGAAAAATGAGGTGAAATGGAATACAGGGAAATGTTGCTACAGGGAAGATCGTCGTGGATACTCATCATTTTCCTACTCCTTCATCATGCTCTGTGTTTCCCTCACCTCACAGCAGCACCACAGCTAGTCTGGGTTGCCTGTTTGTCTACTGGTGTGACATAATCCTGAATGTCATTTCCCAGGAATGAAACCCTTAATCATTTTGCACCTTGAGCCACAGTTTCAGCACCTGTCTATTTACTATAGTCATTGAGCACAGAAACACCAGGACATTTCCCAGTGGATCCTCTGTTTCAAGAACTTTCCCCCCTACTTTCACTGTACAGGGGCAACGCTGGCTCCTAATGATGGCTAGAAGCAGCTATCCACCCCTTCTGCTAGTAGAGGTAGTGCAGCACTGTGAAGAGGCCAAAAACACCAGGGGTAGTTATAGCTTCAAGTTCAGTGCAGCCTTTACTTTGTGGGAACTTAAAAGAAGAAATGGAAAAAAAAGAGAAAGCTGACCTAAAAGTAGAAGAGTGATTATCAGGGCCTGAAAAAGAGTGCTGGGGCAAAGATAGATGGGGTGAAGGAAGAAGACAGTGACAGATATGACCAATTCCCAATTCCCTATGCATGCATGTACAGAAGTGTAATAACAAATCCCATCAATTTGGGCAATATATATATATATATATATATATATATATATATATATATATATGTATATAATAAAGCAGTAAAGAAAGACATAAAATGAGCAAATTACTCTAATGGGAGTCTATCTGAAAAATATTTCCAAGGATTTTTTTGTGAAGAATTGAATTATTGGTTATTTATTTCCTCTCCATTGCCAAATATCTATGTATACTTAAAGTATTGAAGTCATAAAAGTGATCATTTTTAAAGAAAAATAGCTTATGTAGAAGCTATCTAAATGGAATGGATGGAGTAAGAAAATTCTTGTACTTCACTTGTTTTCATTCATGATTTCAAGTGTTAACACATTTCACTTTGATTTTGAGGGATTTTTTTTTTTTCATGAGCACTGGCCTTTTTATTTTTGTTCAATTTTCAGTATGTCAGGCTTTCAAACTGTGTGTAACTACTGCTCATTTGATGGATGATCACTTTCCCCAATTTATTCATCACTGTCATTTTACTATCATTTGAACCTTTCACATGCTCACAGGGATTGCAGGGATTACTTTAATTAATCAATTAGGAATTGGACAATCTTGTTATAATGTAATCCCCAAATGCATTTTAAATTATGTACTGATGGGAGTAAATAGCAGAGTTTAAAGTAATGTTTACAGTAACACCTCAAAATAAGTATGAGAAGTGAAATCATTGGTGTACAACTAGGAAGGCAAGCTGCCTCTTTAAATTTGCACCTACTTGATAAACCATACTGTTTTCACATATTAAAAAATATGATTCATTTAAAGAGGAACACATCATTTTTAAAAAATCAATAAATTATAGAATGGTGAAAAATATTTTGTAGTGTCATTCAAATGCTAATTAATGCTTTTCTAGATATTGCATAATTGCTTTCCTCAAATATTTGAATGAAATATTGCAAAACCTTCTTTGGAAAGAAAACAAATTAGAAGCGTGTCAAAGTTCACTGCAGCCATTCTCCAGGGCTCTTGTGCAAAGTGACTTTCTGGATTCTTACAGTGTTCCATTTGTAACAGTCAAATGGATTATACTAAGAGATCTTTCCATATCAAAGATGAGTTCCCATGTATTTCTGCCTTGTTGACTACTGCAGTACCTAGATAAACATATGGGATTAGATTAGACAATATCCCCTGACTCTCTCTGGTTATGTCCTACTTCTTTTCCTTTATGTGGTCTGGCCAGGGTATTTATGTGTATAATACATGGATCAATTGAGGACTTAAAGGAAAAGCAAGTGATTTTATGAAATGGAGCAGCTTCCAGTTTTATTTTTTCTACACTGACCACTAGCATTATGCATGAAAGAGAGAGATGAGCATCTTTTCTGCATTCCTTGGTATAGGAAAACCAGCCATTTGTTTTTATTTATTTATTTATTGCTTTCTGCTTTGAGCTAGGACTTTCTGAAAATAGTATAGGTTTTTGGAGGGAGTAAATGAAGTCTAGCCTATGCAATAATACAGTTCAAGTAAATGTACATTAAGAGACACAAAGGAGCTAGTCAGCTTCTATTTCGTTTTCAAGAAGGGCAATCTCCAGGGAGATCACTAGATGGTTTCTGTTTTGGACTTTTTTTTTCACTTTTTTCAAAATATAAATGACTAATGGAAACTGTATATATTCAAGGTATGAAATTTGATGCTTTGGTCCATGTTTAGATTATGAAATCCTAAAGAGGCAGAACTGCAGCATCCCAGTCATTCCCGCCACTGCTAAAGCCAGCCATTTCCAAAGTTGATCAGAGGAAAGCCTCTCTGCAAACTCACATATCCCACCCTAGATTTATAAACTAAAATTATGCAAAAGTTTATTAAGAAAAAAGAAATTCTAAGTTCCAGTGATTTAAAAAATGATAAGAACGGGCCAGGGATTTAGCTCAGTGGTTTTGCCACCTGCTGTGCAAGCACAAGGACCTGAGTTCGATCCCTGGTACCAAAAAAAAAAAAAAAAATGATAAGAACTCAATAGTTTCACATGGAAATCATCTAAATGAGAAACAGATTCTCCTGGAGTATAGGAAGTCTTTATTTTTAATTAAATGTAAATTGTCATTTAGAAACCACTAGTGTAATGAATAGGTGATATTTTCTGAAGATTTTAAAAGGTTTTCATAAATTTTCATGATTACTGCATGGATGCAAAAATGCTTTTTATTTTTTTTTTGGCACAGATTAAGGGAACATTACTTTATGACATTGGTATATTAGGTGGCAGTAACAGAGAAGAGGAACCAATAGATGCCAGACACTTAGATTATTTTTGACACCATTTCACAGGGGTAGAGTTTCTTACAGATGTGTACCCTTTAGAATCACCTGACAGAGCAAGTTTTTGCATCTTGGAAATATAAAAGACTATAGTGCCAGTGTCCTATTAACAAGAATTTTAGTTTGTGTTGGTGTCTTGTTAATGATATATTTTTAAAGCTATACCATATGGTTGAGAATCATTATATTGGAATTCAAACACAAAGTTTCTCTAGCATTTCCTAAATCTGACTTGACCTCCTTTTTTTGGTGCCCAGAAAATAAATATGCAGTGATTTGTACTCATCATTTTATTCCTGAAGCTGACTGTGTATATATAGAACTTTTATATTTAATATATATGGAATTTCTACAATGAAATAAGTAAAAAAAATGACAACATATCAACATTTTAATGTATGTTTTAGGAAGCCAAGAATATATTAGTTTTTAACTGGATCCACAAAATGCACTATTCCTATTTTTCATTTTTCCTCAAGCAGAGGGGACTATATTTCACATTAATACAACAAATTAAATTTTTTACCATTTTTTCATTTTTTCTTAATATCAAATAGTATTAAAATATTTGGTTGGCAGCTGGAATCTGTTGATAAATGTGTAATTCCATTAGGAATATTACACAGATTTCACAATCACTTGTATTTTTAAATAAGACAAGCACTTGTAAAAGTTTTACTTCTTAATAATTATTAAACATACATAACTCCAAACTGTCCAAAATTTATCCCAGAGACCAGTAGGTAGGAGTCTGTGTTAGTCTCTGTCCATGACTAGGTGGCCCCGTCTCTTCGGTCCTATGGGAAAATAGCTCATCATGCAGAGGACATGTAGCACAGCACTCTTTACTTCACGATTGCCAGGAAGCAAAAAAAGAGAACAAGGCCTGCGGTCCTACTATCCCCTTCTAGGGCATGCCCTCCATGATGTAATTTCCTTCCCCTGGCCCATACCTCCTAAGGAGCCACCCTCTCCCAAGTGTGGCATGGGCTAGGGGACCAAGCTTTTAACACATGGGCCTTTGGCAGACTTTTACCCAAACTATAGCAGGATCGATCTACCATTGTTCCACCTATAATTGTGAGATAGTAAATCAGAATGGTTAAGAAGTATACTCTTATGCTGGGTATGTGTGGCCAACTACCAGTTGTGTCTCAGATTTTCTTTTCTTTGGTTTTTTCTAGTCTGTCTCTGCTTCACATTCCTTCCTATAAAATTAAAATAATTATAATCATCTCATACACAAAATTGATAGTCTGTAGTCATAGTGATACTTAATGACTTAACTATTATTTGAAGAATATTTTTATATTGATTTATTTCATATTCAGGTTAAAACTCAGTGAAAAATACCTTAAGCCTTAATTGGAAAGGCAATGTCCAGTTCATTTATCTGTTCTCTATCTCAAACTTAAGTGTAATCCATTGACACATGCATATACATTTATGTATGTATATCTATAGATTATAAAATTATATGTAAATGTAATTCCAGAGTATTTGAGTGTCAAATATATGTAATTGTGTGATATGTGTATTACTATAACTTATAAAATATCTTCAGTGTGGTAAAAAATGATATATCATTGGGGACTCTTTACATACTTTGACAAAATTATCTTAATATAAAAATAAAAATATTACATACTATTTGCCATTTTAAGTGCTTCCCACTTTGATTTATTGTGATCATAAAAATAGAATTAAGTCAAGAGAAGATTTGCTCTTGGACAATTTATATCAATGTGTTCAGAGTAGTTATCTCAAGTGGAATAATATATT
Organism: Heterocephalus glaber; assembly: GCF_053883595.1. Classification (NCBI taxonomy): domain Eukaryota; kingdom Metazoa; phylum Chordata; class Mammalia; order Rodentia; family Bathyergidae; genus Heterocephalus; species Heterocephalus glaber. Next base: position 59,992,898 of record NW_028258138.1, read on the forward strand.
TAAAACTTTTTGTGTCTTGTATTTTTCTTCTGATTATTCAAAAATAACTAAATCCCTTAATAAGATTACTGTAACTAGTAACATATTACTTTCATTTTGACATTGTAACTTCCATTATGATGCTACTTAAATCTACTGTAGAAAATGATTAAGCTACATATTTTTGAAATGTAGATAATATTTATATATAAATTAAACCTTAAACTTGTATAAAATATTGCATTAATCCAAACAAGCATGGTAAAAAAACAATTGAGGGAACAAGAAAATATTACACCTAGTAGTCATCAAGAATATAATTTTATGATTTATTATAAAATACACAAATAAGCTTCTTTGAGGCTAGAATTGAGTATTTACTAACTCTATCCAAATATCTCTTTCTAAATATAAGCTTATGTAATTTTTTTATTTTGCTGAGCATGCTCACCTGTGTGTTTACTTCTAGCTGGTAAGGCTAGGGCAGGAGGATGGCTTATGTTCCAAAGTTTGGAACAGTATGGGCAACATAGTGACATTCTATCTCAGAGGGAGAGAGAGAGAGAGAGAGAGAGAGAGAGAGAGAGAGAGAGAGAAAGAGATATTCTCTTTGATATCCATATATATTTTTGAAATACTGTAAATAAGTCAAAACTACTATTTTGTGTGAGTAAAATTAATGTTCAAAACTTGAAAGGACAGTTTTTTCTGAGTCTGAAAAATGCTCACCAAAAGATTTACAAACCATCTTATGCCTGGGTGAGGAGAACAAACATCTAAGAGCAGTCACTAGGCATTTTTTAAGACTTTGGTTTGATCATATGAACTGGATATTCATTCAAAATTAATTACTCCTTTTCAGTTTTTAAACAATGCCTGTATATTTTATGTCTCCCTTGCTTTCAGGGTTTAAAACTAATAAAAACTACAATAGACTGTTTTGGATAAGGTTCAAACTTTTTGGCAGACTCCTAAGGAACAAGCGCCAGTACTTAATCAAGTGGTATATTTTAGTCTTATTGTCTTTTTTTTCAAGCTTTGAGCCAATGCTGTTTAACAAAAGTGCTTATTCATCTTTAGTGTAAGCTTTTATTGCTTTTTAAGTAATAACATGTATAAAGAAAATAAAACCTATCTTAGCAGTAATCTCAATGTCCTTTTCTTAGTGTTTCTATTTCTAAAATTTATTTTTGTTCATGTCAATATTTTAAATTATGTCATAGAAAGCAAACAAATGATTTTCTTTTCTATCTTCATTATGGATGCTTTCCAAAGCTAGTCTTTGTAAAGTTTCTTAATATAAACATTTTCTTACAAGAATTTTTGTCTGAATATATATTCAAGCCATATATGTGTGTGTGTGTGTCTATGCATAAAATCTGCTAATTTCTTTTATCCACATCTTTAAGCCTATTATCTTAAAATGACAATTGCATTTCAACAGAAGAAAGAGATATAACATAGATAGAGTGACATGAAGCAGAAAAACCTCACAGATGCTTGTTAACACTGAAACCTTTGAGTGTCAAAAAATGTCAGTTTTGCATGGCAACCCCAAGACCTAAATTGCACTGTGCTGAATCATGTGACTGTCCCCCATCATACCCTGGTGGGACCTGTTGCCATAGCACTGAACAACACAACAAGCTATCTGAAAATATCAAATAATCTATGTTTCTCCAATACAAATCACCTACATGTACCACCAAACAAATTGTGTACCTACTTCCTATTGATTGGGAAGTATTGCAAATTATGTAACATAAATATGATTATTTTAATGGGGATTTTTTCCTGTTTATTAAATTCATGTTGTACACTAAAGAATATTTGATTTGACCTTACCACTGTTCCCAGTTCAGAGAAGGAGGCTTTCAGGCCACCACAGCACAGTTCCCAGGCCAGAGGAGGAGGCTTCCCAGCTGCCAAACCACCACAGCCACAGCAGAGGAGGTGAGCTGAATGGGCACAAGCAGCACAACCCACTTTGTAAAAATGAGAAGACACATAAACAAGCCTTAAACCAGACTTCCAGATCACTACAGCAACCACAAAGGGAAAAGAGAAGGAACAATCTGATGCTCAACAACCTGGAATCCCTGAACTGGCAACAAAAGAGGATCTGGAAAAAATGAAATCAGAAATAATTTCTCAGATAACAGCAGAGATTGTGCCCATAGTGCAAGACATGATTAATAAATGTAGAGAGGACACATATAAAAGAACAGAGGAGATGAGGAACATGATAGAATCCCAACACAGGAGACAAATGGAATCCACAAAACAGATGCAAACAGACTTCCAGGAGATTAAAAACTCCACTGAAAGTCTACACAGCAGAAAGAGCCAATGTGAGGACAGAATTTCACATATAGAAGATAAGATTGCAAATAGTAGCCAGGAAAAGAAAAATTGCTTTAAAATTGTAAGGGACCATGAGAAATCAATCCAGCAGCTGCTAGATGATGCAAAGAAGAATAACATAAGACTCATCAGGGTCAGTGAAGAAACAGGAGAGAATGCAGATGACATAAAAGAACTGTTCAAAGAAGTAATGACAGAAAACTTCCCAAGCAAGGGAGAAGAATTTGACACACAGCTAATTGAGGCATATAGGACTCCAACTAGCCTTGATCAAAAAAAAAAATCTGCATAATTGTTAAGATTTCAGAAACCCAACAGAAGAACAAAATTCCACAAGCAGTTAGAGAGAAGAAACAAACCACGTACAAAGGAAAGAACATCAGAATCACAGCAGACTTCTCAACACAAACCCTAAAGGCAAGAAGAGCTTGGAGTGATTTATTCCAAGCCTTAAAGGAAAACACCCTCCAAACCCAGACTGATGTACCCTGAAAAACTGATGGAGAAATAAGACACTTCATGACAAAGAGCACCTTAGGAACTTCATGAATACCAAACTAGCGCTCCAAAATTTTTACATAATATCCTACAAAAAGTGAGTGAGGATCACAACCCCAGGAAGCACAGCAGAATGAATCCATAAGGAACAACAAGAAATTAAATGCAAAGGGAAAGAATCCAACAAAAAGAAAAAGTCATGACAATGATAAGTCAATATGTATCAGTGATAACAATCAATGATAAGGGTCTCAATTCACCAATCAAAAGTAATGGACTGGGAGAATAGGTCAAAAAGCAAGATGCAAAAAATAAGAACCAAGATGCATCATGTAAAGGCACAAGTTCCCAATGAGAAATGTAAATGTATTGTATACATAAAATGGACCAGAAAAGAATTTAAAAAAAGAAAACTAAGATGCAACAGTATTCTGCATACAATAAATACACTTAATTCAAAAAGAAACTCATAGATTTAAAGTTAAAGGGTGGAAAATAATACTCCATGAGACAGGAACCTGAAGTAAAGGAGGAATAGATATCCTCTTTGCAGATCTAGAGGAATTCAAACCAACAGTGATTAAGAAAGACAAAGAAGGACACTACATCCTTGTAAAGGGAACAATTCAAGAGAAAGAAATAACAATCACAAATATATATGCACGAAACACTAGTATGGCCAACTATATAAAACAAATACTAACCGGCATGAAAAATCAAATAGGCACTAATACAATAGTAGGGGGGGACCTAAATATCCCACTGTCACAAATAGATAGATCAACTACACTAAAAATAAGCAACAAAATACTAGAGCTCAATCAGACTCTTGAACAAATGAATTTAACAGATGTTTACAGAGTGTTCCACCCCCAAAAAATAAGAATACAGATTCTTTTCAGCTGTACATGGGTCATTCTCCAAAATAGACCACATACTCACTCACAGAACATACTTAAATAAGTGCAAAGGAATTGAAGTTATCCCCTGTATATTATCAGACCATAGTGCAATGAAATTGGAGATCGATAGCAAAAGAAACCACAAAAATTTCATAAACAAAAGGAAATTGAACAACACACTTTTGAAAAACCAATGGGTCACAGGGGAAATTGAAGAAGAAATCAAACAGTTCCTACAATTAAATGACAATGAGAATACAACATATTGGAATTTATGGGACACATTGAAAGCAGTCTTACAAGGGAAATTCATAGCAGTTAATACTCATATTAGGAAAACAGAGCAAGCCCAGTTAAACAACCTGATGCTGAACCTCAAGCTTCTAGAAAAAGAAGACCAAGAGAAACCCAAACCTCAGACAAGGGAGGAAATTATAAAATCAGAGCAGAAATCAATGCAATGGAGACTAAGAGAACAACACAAAAAATCAATGAAGTCAAGAGTTGGTTCTTTAAAAGAACAAACAAAATTGACAAACCCTGAGCCAAGCTTATCAGAAAAAATAAAGAAAAGGCCCAATTTCATGCAATTAGGAATGAAAAGGATGAAATTACAATGGACCCAGCAGAAATCCCGAGGGTCATCAATACCTACTTCGAGAACCCATATGCCAATAAGATGGAAAACACAGAAGAAATGGACAGATTCCTAGATACATGTGAATTACCAAAGTTGGACAAAGACACAAAAATTCTAAACAACCTAATATCAATCAATGAAATTGAAAATGTAATTAAAAATTTACTATGAAAAGCCCAGGTCCTGATGGCTTCACTGACAAATTCTGCAAGCCATTTAGAGAGGAACTATTGCCACTACTGTTTTAACTCTTCAAAGAAATTGAAAGGGAGCAATATTCCCGAAATCCTTCCTGGAAAGAAGCACCACATTGTTCCCCAAAGCAGAGAAAGACCCAAGCGAAAAAGAGAACTATAGGCCAATCTCATTAATGAACATGGATGCAAAAATCCTGAATAAGGGGCCAGGGATCAGCTCAGTGGTTCCACCGCTTGGCCGGCAAGTGCAAGGTCCTGAGTTCAATCTCTGGTACCAAAAAAAAAGAAAAAGAAAAAAAAAATCCTGAATAAGATACTGGGAAATAGAATGCAGAAGATTATCTGGAAGATCATACAGACTGACCAAGTGGGATTCATCCCAGGGATGCAGGGATGGTTCAACATATGCAAATCAATCAATGTAATACACTATATCAATAGAGTCAAGGACAAAAACCATATGATCATCTCAATAGATGTAGAAAAACTATTTGACAAAATCTTACACACATTTATGATAAAAATCCTACAAAAAATTGGAATAGACGGTCTCTATCTCAATCTGATAAAAGCCATGTATGAAAAACCAATAGCCAAGATCATACTAAATGATCAAAAACTGAAGTCCTTCACACTAAAATCAGGAACAAGACAAGGATGTCCACTATCAACACTTCTGTGCAATATAATCTTAGAAACATTAGCCACAGCAATTAGACAAGAGAAAGAAAAAAGGAATAAAGACAGGAAATGAAGTCAAATTGTCATTATTTGCAGATGACATGATACACTGTATAGAAGACCCCAAGAACTCCACCAGAAGTCTTCTAGGCTTAATAACCAAATTCAATAATTATCTGGATACAAGGTCAACACACAAAAATCAATAGCTTTCCCACACGAATAATAGACTCACTGAGAGAAAACTAGGGCAAACAATTCCTTTCACAATAGCATCCAAAAAACTGAAATACCGAGGAATGAACCTAACAAAAGAAATAAAAGACCTCTTCTCTGAAAACTGTAGCACTTTGAAAAGAGAGATTGAAGATGGTATCAGAAAATAGAAAGACATCCCTTGTCCCTGGGTAGGAAGGATCAACAGAGTGAAAATGGCCATACTTCCAAAACTGCTATATAGATTCAATGGTATCCCAATTGAAATCCCAGCAGCATACTTCATGGACATTGAGAAAGCAATCGAAAAATTCATTTGGAACAAGCAGAGACCAAGAACAGCAAAAGCAATTCTAGGTAACAAAGACATGGCAGGAGATATTGCAACCCCCAACTTGAAACTATGTCACAATCTACTCTGATAAAAACAGCATGGTACTGGCAAAAAAAAAAAAGACCTGAGGGCCAGTGGAACAGGTTAGAAGATGCAGAAACAATTCCAGACACACTCAGCCACCTCATCTTCCACAAAGGAGCCAAATACCCTCACTGGAGGAAAGATAGCCTCTTTAATAAATGGTGCTGGAAAAATTGGGATTCAATTTGCCAAAGATTCAACTAGTTCTGTATCTCTCACCATGCACTAAACTAAAATTGAAATGCATTAAAGATCTAAGTATTAAATCAGAAACACTGAACTGGCTGGACCAGAGGTTAGGTAGACTTCTTGAAGACATTGGTGTGGGAAATGATCTTATGAACAAAACCTCAGTTGCCCTTGAACTAGCACAGACAATCAACAAGTGGGATCTCTTCTTACTAAAAAGCTTCTGCACTACAAGAGAAACCACCAACAGAGTAAAGCAGTAACCCACTATATGGGAAAATTTTTTTGCCTTCTGTTCCCCAGACAAAGTTCTGCTATCTGGAATCTATAAAGAACTTAAAAAAATCAGACCTCCCAAATTTAAAGGCCCAATCCTAAAATGCGCATCTGAAATGAACAGACATTTCTCAGACAAAGAAGTAGAAACAGCAAATAAATACATGAAAACATATTCAACACCACTGGTCATTGGAGAGATGCAAATGAAAACAATGCTGAGGCTCCACCTCACACCAGAAAGAATGGCTGCTATCATGAAATCAACCAATAACAAATGCTGGCCGAGTTGTGGGGAAAGAGGTACCCAGTACCACTGCTGGTGGGAGTGTAAAGTGGTGCAATTACTGTGAAAATCAGCATGGAGATACCTCAAAGAACTAGGACTGGAAGTTCCATTTGACCCAGCTATTCCCCTGCTGGGGATCTTCCCCAAAGAATTAAAAGAATCATACCACAGTGATATATGTGTGCCCATGTTCATAGCAGCACAGTTTGTAATAGCTAAAACTTGGAAAAAGCCCAAATACCTATCAACAGGAGACTGTAAAAAGAAAATGTGGTTTTTATAAAGTGAAGTACTACTCAGCCAGAAAAATTGAGAAATTAGAGATATTTATAGCTAAATGGATGCACATTGAGGCAGTACTCTTAAATGAAATAAATAGGACACACATGTGTAAATATCAAATAGTTTCTCCAGTGTGAGAAACTAAAAGTGTAAATAAGGACTAAAAGATATAATAGATAATGTGATATAGGAAGAAAAAGGGCAAAGGGGAAGGGGAAGTGGGAGAGGTAGGGGAAAGGAAAGAAGGGAATTGAATTAATATGAGAAAATGAAGAAAAGCAAACAAAGTCTTTGTAAATAGAGAAGGATGGAGGTGTTGAAGGGAGGGCAGGGGAAGGGGAAAAAATATGAACCAAGATGGATTATGTAAAGGTGCAAATTTCCAATGATGAATGTCATTATATTGTATATCTAAAATGTACCAATAAAATTATTTTTTTAAAAAAAAAGAATATTTGATTTATTAAATTGGGCAAATATTGAGCTTAGTGAGAATAGTTATAAGCCACAAATGAAAAATCACTTTCTAAGACACCTTATTAAACCCATGTATTTCTCTGGGGTGTTAAAATTGTATTTCTTTTGTTTGTTTGTTTGTTTGTTTGTTTTGCTTTTAGTTCCTCAAGAATTTTGACAATGAAATACTCATTTCTACTGAGGTCATGAACAAGTACGTTATAATTCTTGTCTAACATTTAGAATTGCTAATATTTTTTACCTTTGTATACACTGAAGTAGCAGACTACATAACTGAAAAGGTAATAGATATTGGCTGTAAATGTAATTTCAATCCAGTTGTTCCCTTCATGTGCAGATTTAATTACTCATAGTCAACTGCAGTTCAAAAATACTGTGCTTTGGCTCTTTCAGGAGAGAGATGACATTCACATAAGTTTTATTACACTATATTTTAACCGTTGTATATTACTAGTTGTTAATCCCTTATTGTGCTTTATTTATCAGTTAAAGTTTATCATCATTAAGAATGTGAAGGGTGAAAAACATAATATGTGTAAAGTTAGGTACTCTTCATGGATTCAGGCATCCACTAACAGTCTCAGAACATATTTCCAGTGGAATAGGGGAAAACACTGCTACTGCACTATGAAAGTAAAACAGGACTGAAGTCAAAGGACAGCTCTTGAACTAATATAAAATGTCTTCCTTCTACCCTGAAAATTATGCAACTGACATAATCATAGAGATTTCAAAACTGCTTGCTTAGGCAAATTATTTGTGCCCAAAGTGGGTTAAATTCACTACTTCCTCATAACTTATGTTAAAACATACATTTAAAATTCTTCCAAATCTTTGAAACATAAAAGTTGAAAAATCTTTCTTTTGTAGTGTAATAAATTCTTTAAATCCTGAATATGCTAAATTGACAATTAAATCAAACACTCAAGATTCAAATAATCCTTTACTTAAATGCTATTAATAATTAAACCTACTTATATCTTCTATAGAAAATTGAAATCAATGTAACTTCAATTTTGTCTGTTAGGCAAAATAAATGTAACATATTCTTTGCCCATTCAGTTTCTTAAAAATCAGTTTCATGATCTTAAGTGTTTATACATTGATGGAGATTTTTTAAAAAAAAATTTATATTTCTATCATGACAGAATAAATTACATATTATTTTCAAGTTTATTAAATATAAAATGAATTTCATGTCTTTCATCATACCTATTTATTTCCAAACTGCTAATGTAAAATGTATGAAAAGAATATTTGCTATGATAATGGACTGTTACAATCTCTGGTCTCTAAGTGCTGGATAATCTTATACTCATAAAGACCAAGCAGAAAACATTTTAATCTTCATTTTTATAAGCAGAAATTTATATTTAGAGAACTTGCACAAGGGCATATAAAATAAAATTGTGAATTCAGTCTTTGAGTCACTTCTCCTTACAGCTGTCTAGAAACTACTTAATTTAATCATTTTTGAAATTTGTCTTTGTGATACTTGGTATTAAACCCAGGGCCTTAACTCTGAACTGCATCCTAGTACCTATTTTAATTTAAAAAAATTTTTTTTTATGTTGAGACAGGATCTCACTAACTGGCTAAATTGCCCAAAGTGGGTTTGAATATGCTATCCTCAGCCTCAGTTTCCCAGAGTGCTGGGAGTACAGGCATCCATCACCATACTCATATAAATAAAATTTTATTGCCATATTTCCTTCTAGTGAATTACCTTCTGCTCTTATTCCATTTAAATTGTTTCTTTTCCAAAAAGAGATTGTATAAAGTCCATTTTTACTTCACTATTTTCAAATGTTTATGAAATATTCCAGTATACAAGGAAATGTGAGGAATTACATAACATAAATAAAAACATATACTACAATACAAGATAATACAAATGATAGTATAATTGCTTATAAACATAAAGCTTAAATGATAAAACATTACAAATCGACATAAACTTCCCCGGAATGGCCTTCTTAATTATGTTACATTTCCTATACACATTATAGTGATACAATAGAAGGATAAAGTGTGTTTAATATCATGTTTGTTTTTATAGTATTTTTTCACTGCTGAAATCTTTCATTTAAAAATGTGTCACAGTGAATAGAAGCACCCATACTGGATCTTATAACACACATACATACATGTATATACAAAGTGGATATGTCACTACATGAAGGCCTGTTGGCCTGACCAAAGGAGGGAACAATTACTAGAAAGTTAATGTAGCTGATATTTACACTGCATTTGACAATAACTTGTTTGTTTGAACTGAGGTTTCAGTTGCTTAGCAATGACTCATAATACCAATGGCTGTTAATAACAGTGAATAAATAGAGAATTATAAATTTCATTGTTTTTCTTTGGGTCAAAATTTTCAAAGATGGTAATTTTCACAAAGATTGTATTGTTTAACCTAAAAATGATTATCCTTAACTACAGAAATTTGATGGAGTCTTAATAGATTTTCTAACAGTTTTTTTCTGTAACAAGATATATATTCAGAAGGAATAAGTATCTGTAACATTTACAAAAAGACTATTCTCTGTAAGGCTCAAAAATGTTTTATGCTATAATAAATCATTCTTATTTTAAGATCTCTTGTTTAGATGCTACTTTAGATTCTGATTATTCCAAATAGAAGGGCAGCAGTTCATTTCTTGTAAAGGACAAAAGCCATTTCAAAAATTTCTTTGAAGAGTTTTCAGTAGATATGTTCATTTAAACACAGCTGCACTTTGTGAAGAGGAACAGAGTTGCATGATCACAAAGAAATACTCATAAATCTGAAATAAATGATATCATGGACAGGATAAAAATGAATGCCAAGTGTAAGCATCCCAACAGGTTTTGATAGTATTCCTGCATTGTCTTGACGTGTTTTTCTATGAAGTAGAGACCAAGGTAAAACTACAAGTCAATGTAATAGTTAATTGGGAGTAACATTTGTGAAACATGATGGGAGGGAAAACAAGAATAGATTGATTACTCCAATATTACTTTACTCTTCAAAATCACCCTGGGTATACTTACTTGACATTTTTATGTCCTCTTTGATTAGATAGTTGATTGTTGAGGGTTTTGCATGTATTTTAATTTTTGTTTCCTGTTATTAACTGTTTTTCCTATAATTTATATATGATTCCTTCATTATATACATGTTTTTCAAGGATTTTCTCCTGGTCTTTTGCTTGTTTTTTCACTCTCTTAATAGTTTTTTGTGTATTGAAGAAGTTTTTAAATTTTACTAAGGTCCAATTTATCAAATTTTTATTCTTGGATAATAATTTTAATGTGGAATCTAAAAACTCAGTGAAAAATCCAAGGAAATCTATATTTTCCTATATTGCCTATAGAAGTTATTTTTCAATTTTACATTTTGCATATCTAGTTTCAATTAATTTTTTTCTGGAAAGAATGAAGTAGAACACCAGTTTCAGGCTTTTCTGCATGTATATCAGTTTGCTGCAAACAAATTGTTAAAAACTATCCTTTGCTCATTTAATCATCTTGCTCACTTATCAAAGATCAACTGATTCTATGTGTGTGTATCTAATTTGGGGGCCATTTATTTTGTTCCATTAATATATGTGTCTTTTGCCATTATTATGCTATCTTGAAAATTGTAATTTTAGAGTTAGTTTTTAAATATGGTAATATTAATTTTTTACCTTAGTTTTTTTTTAGCATTATGCAGGTTAGCCTATGTCTTTCAATTTTTCATACAAAATTTTGAATTATTGTGTAATTATCCTCACAGTTGATAGATCCACAGTTGATAGGTTATTGGTTCATGTTGTGTTCGATCAGTAGATTGTTGGGAATCATTGATACCTTAAACAATTATATCTATTTCTGTTTTTTTCTTCAACTCTTTTTTTAAAATCCCTTTTCCATTTCTTCTTTTCCTCTTTCCTCCATCTCTTGTGTGTGTGTGTGTGTGTGTGTGTGTGTGTGTGTGTGTGTACCTGGGATCAAACTCAGTTCCTTGAGCTTGCGAAGCAGGTAACGAAACCACTGAGCTGAATTTCTGGCCCTCCTCCATCTCTTATTCCTCTTTACATTTGAAAAAAGATCTCCCTACTTCTTTATATCTATCTTTCACTTTGCCCCTTATTTATACTTCGAATTCCTCATATAAGAGAAACTATGAGATGTTTAAACATGTACAAAGAAAAACTTAATAAATAAAAATAAAATCTTCCAGTATACTGACATGGAATGTCTTTCCATCTATTTAGATTTTCTTTAGTTTCTTTCATCAGAGTTTTGTGGTTTTCTGCATGTCTTGTGGATATCTTTTTAGATTTCTAGCTACAAAATTCATTTTTGCATACTATTGCAATTGCTATGCTATTTAAAATTTCAGATTCCAATTGTTTCTTGCTGATGTATAGGAAAACATGACATTATTACATTAAATTTTTTAATTTTAAATTTCCTTATTATAATTTTAATATCTTATGTGATATCTTCTTTTTTTTAATATCTCCAGTGATATCTTCTTTTACATTTCAGATGTTGATATCTTATATCTTTGTTTTCTTTTCTTTTTTTTTCTTTTTGTACCAGGGATCAAACTCAGGACTCTGTGCTTGCAAGGCAAGCAGCTGCACCACTGAGCTAAATCCCGGGCCCTTTACATTAACTTTGTATCCTGTGAGTTTGATAAACTCATTAGCTCCAGGTAGGTTGTTTTTTAAAATTATTTCGGGGGGCATTTTTTGCACCACAATCATGTTGTGTGCAAATGAGTGTAGTATTATCTTTCTTCCCAGTCAGTATAGCTTTATTTTACTTTATTATCTTACTGGATTACTAGAATTTACAGTAGAGTACTGATCAAGCATGGTGAAAGAGGACATCCTTGCTTTATTTTTTATGAAACATAAAAATGTATGGTATTATCTGCAGGCTTTTGTTGTTGTTGTTGTTGTTGTTATTGTTGTTGTTCCTGGGATCGAATCAAAGACCTTATGCATGCTGGGCAAGCACCTACCACTGAACTACACTTCCAGTCTCTATCTGTAGACTTCTTGTAAATGTTTATCAACTGAAGAAAATTCTTTTCTATTATTAGTTTGCTGAAATTTTTCCTATGTGTGATATCAGATAGTCAAATACCTTTTCTACCTCGATTTTATGACATATGGTTTTGGTCCTTTAATAAGTTGATATAGAGGGCCATAGTGATTAATTTTCAAATGTTAAATTAGTTTTCTTTGCCTGCAATAAATCTAACATTGCCATGGCACAAATCTTTCAAAATTTATTCTGAGACATTTTTGATCCATTGGCAACATAGAAGCGTGTTTCATTCCTGTATTTTGAGATTTTCCAATTATTTTCCCATTACTCCTTAGTTGAATTCCATTGCTATCTAAGAGAATTACATAGAACTTCAGCCCTTTTAAATTGCTAATGCGTGTTTTATAACTCAGAATGTAATTTATAGTAGTAAATTTCCATGTGAAATCATGAAGAATGGGTTCTGCTGTTGTTTGGCTACATTATAAATGTCAATTAGATGAAGTTGATTGATAGTACCCTTGAGGTCAACTTCATCTTTATTCACTTTCGGTCTGCTTGTTCTATCAATTACTCAAAGAGAAGCATTGCAATCTTCAAATGTAATAGTGCATTTTTCTACTTTCTTTAATTCTATCAACTTTTTCCCCATGTATCTCAATGCTTTTGTGTTAGGTATATACATGACAAGATTTGTTATATCTTATTTAGAATCAACTTCTTTGCCATTATATGATTTTTCTGCTTTATGCTTGAAAAATTTCCCCCTTCAGAAGTCTAAAGTGAAATGAATTAATTGAGTGCAATTAACATAGTTAATTCATTTTTCCTTTTGATTAGTATTACCATAGTATGTCTTTCCTAATACCTTTACTTTTAACCAATTAGAATCTATTTATATAGCATGTAGCATGTATTACAATTTATTAGATATGTTTAAATTTTGAAGCAAGAAGTAGAGGAGAGAAATGGAGTAAGTAAGCTAACACACTTGGAGTCTGACTTTAAAAAAAAAGAATTCTGAGAGAGGTTGCTTCTCTCTGCTCTGGCATGTAAAGATACAATAAGAAGTTGACAGTCTGTATCATGGACTCTCACCAGACACAGAATCTGCTGGTGCTTAGACTGAATGTCAAGTATCCAGAACTATGAGAAAAAAATTTTTGTTGTTGATATATTAACCAATGTAAGGTTTTTTTTTTATAATAGCCCAAATTGACTAAGATACTTAAAAAAATCTGAAACTATTTGCAAACTAATCAGTACGTTTTTATCTTATGGGATTGCTTAGAGTACTAAGAGAAAGTAGGCAATATTTTGAATTGAATGAAAGGAAAACGTGATACAAAATCATAGATCCCCAGTTGTGTTCTACCTTCTTCATCTAAAACTTGAACAATGTTGTACACTTCATCCAGTTTTCAAATTTTTATTTTGGGTTGATTATGCTTGTTTTTTGAATGGCCCAGACTTTCTACATAGATCTATTTGACCTATCTGTTTGATGTCTTTCTGGATGCATCTTGATAAATTTAATGATGATCCTATTTGTTAACCTCATATATGTTATCTTGAAGTTTATTTCAGGCATAAGGGCTGAATAGCACTGTGTGGCTCATATGTATGAGGGATGAAGCTCTTCCTAGCTTTTCCCTGTCCAGTTAAGTAAGATCACTGAAGTTGTCAAGATTATATCGTGAGAAGATTTAAGGTAAAAGTAGAATTATTTTTCCTGATTGGGAAGCTAATGAGGCTTTACTATTTTTCAAGACCATAGTGGAATTTTTGAAATGTAGATGTAGCTGACCTACAGAGCAGTGTTTGGAAAGTATGTATCTGTAGTTATATCTACCTATATCTTTATGTCAATCTACATGTAAGTATATTTGTACAAGGAGAAAGTGCTGGGAGAATAGACATGTTCTCAGAATATAAAATATATTATGGATTATCTACATTACCTAATTTAATATTTATAATGTTTGAGCACAGTATAATTATGGTTATGATTTTACTTACAACTATAATTGACCCATTTTGGAGATGATGAGACTATTGGCCAGAACATACAACAATGAATAGGTAAAAAAGGATATACATTTGTAATTGTGTATCTCCTACTTCTATAGAATTTGTTGAATTTAGAAGGGAGACCAAAAAATCAAGCACTTCAATCATAGTTAGATTTACAATAAAAATTTACAATAGAAATTATAAGTCTGGGAAAGAAATAGGTCCTGGTTCTCTGAAGTTTTGGAATGCCAGAATAAAAATTTGACTTTACTGAAACTCAATTTAAATCCATTGGAACAATATAAAAATGACAGTGACTCAAAGCATCTCTTTAGTGAGATTAATCTGACAACAGAGTGCATGATAAATAGGGACTCTGACAACATTAGACAGGTGTTGCAGTTAGTGAAATATTGTGAGCATCATTGGAATGTAGCTTTTAATATGCTAGCTATTGGTATGTGGGATTCATTGGGGTAGAATATTATTTTGGAAAAGGATTATGAATTTATATAAAGCAAACTATCTATAATTATAGAAATTAAAATGCCATGGGGCCGGGGATTTAGCACAGTGGTTTCGCCGCCTGCTGCACAAGCACAAGGACCTGAGTTCGATCCCTGATATCAAAAAACAAAAAACAAAACAACAACAAAATGTTAGGGACCACAAGTTATCATTTTCTAGGACATATGATCATAACCAGATAGTATAAGAAGATATATGGCCTCAGGTAGTTTACAGGTTAATTAACATCTTTATGGAGGATTTGTTTTTCCTTATCCCTTTAGAAATATCCGGTATTGGTCAAAGTTAAAAAGATGTCACACAGATAAATATTGGCTTGCTACAATAAATACAACTGGATATTCCTTTCCTACCATATATTGTACTTATGCCTTTATAAGTCCTTAGTAATTGGTCTTTAGTATCCACTTGAAAGAATATTATCAAGTATGTTCTAATTATCCTGATACCACCTATCATACAGGAAATTACCTTATGCAGTGACAGCCTCTGAGAACAAAATCATACCAAGTACCTTTGAGGTCACAACACAGTAAGGCAGTTTACAATTTATTAGATATAGTAAAATTTTGAAACAAGATCTAGAGGAGAGAGATGGAGTAAGCAGGCAAACACACTTCAAATAGGGTCTGACTTAAAATAAAAAGAACTCCTAAATGAATTCTAAGTTACATAATATCAAAATGTTCTCTTACTCTTTCAACACATCCTTCCTTTCTCATGATATAAGTATGCAAGAAGATCATAGACAAAGGTACCATGACAATGATGCACATTGTTCTCTCAGACAGATTAAGAAACAAGTAGTTTTCTAATTAGTCTGCTAAACAGCCAAGGGTTTTATCTGCCTGTCTTGTGCCAGAGCATATCTCAGGTAAAAATGGGACTATAATTTCTTGTTGAGCCTAATGGATTCATTCTGCTGGGCTTCCTGGGGTTGTGATCTTCATTTTCTTTTCCTAGGGTATTCTCTAAAATTTTTTGGAGTGCCAGTTTGTTATACATGAAGTTTCTAAGGTGCTCTTTGTCATGAAAGTATCTTATTTCTCCATCAATTTTGAAAGATAATTTTGCAGGGTACACCAATCTGGGTTGGAGGCTATTTTCTTTTAGGGGTTGAAATACTTCACTACAAGCTCTTCTTGCCTTGAGGGTTTGCACTGAGAAGTCTGCTGTGATTCTGATGGGCTTTCCTTTGTATGTGATTTGTTTCTTTTCTCTAACTGCTTGTAGAATTCTATTCTTCTGTTTGGTTTCTGGAATCTTAACTATTATATGCCTATGTGTAGATTTTTTTTTTGATCACAGGTACTTGGAGTCCTATATGCCTCACTTATCTGTGTGTCAAGTTCTTTTGCCCCACTTGGGAAG
Source organism: Heterocephalus glaber (assembly GCF_053883595.1). Lineage (NCBI taxonomy): Eukaryota > Metazoa > Chordata > Mammalia > Rodentia > Bathyergidae > Heterocephalus > Heterocephalus glaber. The sequence continues at coordinate 60,009,249 of NW_028258138.1, forward strand.
TTTTCTGTCATCACTTCTTTATCCAGTTTTAGTATTATCACAATGTTGATTTCCTAAAATGAGGGGAGAAGCATTCCTTCTTTTTTCTGCTTTAAAATGTTTGATATAATTTATCAGTTAAAATGTATATGACCCTGTTGTTGTCATATAGGTAGGTTTTCAAGCTAGGAATATACTTTCTTTAATAGGTGCTATTCAAATTTTACATTTCCTCCAGAGTTAGTTTCATTAATTTGTCTTCCAAAGTACTTCTTAGAAGTTATCAAATTTATTTCCAAAAAGATTTTTGTAATATGCTTTCTATATCCTTTTAAATTCTGTAAAATCTGTGGTAATGTCTTCTAGATCTTGATATTGTAATTTTTAAAATGTGTAATTGATATTGTGTAACAGGAAGAAAAGGTCTAAAGGAGTAGGGAAAGTGGGAGGGGTAGGGGAAAGGAAAGAAGGGAAAAGAAAAAATATGAGAAAAGGAAAGAAATGGAAACAAAGTCTTTGCAAATAGGGAAAGGTGGAGGTGGTGAAGGGAGGGCAGGGGAAGGGGAAAAAAAAAGAACCAAGATACTCATGTAAAGGTACAAGATCCCAATGATGAATGCAACTGTATTTTATACCTAAAATGTACCAATAAACTCAATGGGAAAAAATAGGTCTGTACTGCATGTCTTCACTGGGTGACTCATGTAGAAATGAGGTGTCATTTAGCCTATAGGATATATCATCAATACATGATCTTTCTATACAGTTTTATCTATATGTAACACTTTTATTTATTTCACCTTACAATGCAATCATTCTATCTTTAGCATGTCATATAAGCTATAATTTACTATTTATATTTTGCTTAACTTATAGATTCTTGATGTATTTTGCAAGTTACTTGTTTATTCTGCATCTGCACTTAACACATCCCATGAGTTTTGACAATATCTTGGATAATCATTACATGAGTTACATTACACTATGTGTTTTCTTCTTCTTCGTAGCAAAGTTAAATATTTTTTCAAATCATAAACTCCTTACAAAACTATATACTACTGCTAAAGTGGCACCAATTTTAAGAATAACAGTTTTCTCACGAAATGCATTAAATTGCTAAAATATGTAAGCATCTGGGCCATTTGTTTATAACTAATACCACTAAGCTTTGAACTATTAACCATGTTAAGTATCATATTGAACAAAGAGCTATATTATTTTGATTAGCAGAAAAAGAAAAATTGATTTCAGATGTCATCAACTCATTCAAAATATTATGTATAGTTAATGTTTTCTATATTTTACATTTGAAATTTATGGCTGGGCAATCAAAATAATGGATCCACTGACTGATACAAAACAAAGTTAACAAGTCTGAAGGATAACCACTGAGAAACTGATTTTATATATATATATATATATATATATATATATATATATATATATCTCCACAACATAGGAATTGGACTTACTCTGATATGTGCAGTCATATGCTCCACACTGAGTCTACAGATCCCATCAGCCTCATTTTTATATAATACTTTCATAATGCCATATTCTCTTGATATCCTCAAAGCAAAAAATGGTTGACAACATAGAACTATATACAGTACCAAGCATAACTACATTTCAAGAATGAATGTAAAACAGAATTTTTAAAACAAGAAAAAAACTCAGAAGCATCACTTCAAAATGAAAAGAACAACTTAAAGATGGAGTACAAAATGAAAAATCATACTAGAAGATGGATGTAAGCTATGAGAAAATATAGCAAACAACCACCACTCATATGTGTTTGAACGTGGGTTAATCCAAACAATAACTTTTATAATAAATGTATGCACTTGAAAATGGAAGATACAAAATATGGGACAATCATCATGTACATAGGAAAATTTAAAAATATTTTAAAACAAAAAATGATAATGTGCATATATAAAATTTGTTAATTGGATCTGTGATTAATTTAAAATTATATTCTTAATTCTTCATATAAAACAGAAGAAAATTCTAAAATCCATAGCATAAGGTAGCATTTTAAGAAGCTAGTAAAAGAAAAATAAAGAAAAACAAATATAAGTACAAAAAGTGAAATAATAAAGATTAAAAGACAGACCATTGAAAGTGAAATCAGCTCTCTCTCGTCACTGTTTGAGGCAGCCCTGCAGCTCCTACCCCAATAAAGATCTGGCTCGGAAGCTCCTGTTTTGGCTTGTTTTCTTTCATTCCAGTGCCGAAACTCGGGAAGGCAATGGTCGGGATTTCATGACAATCTCCCAATGGTCAGGGTTGACTGGGCTCCCGACCATCCTTCACTCACCTTTGCTGTTGCTGACACCCCGAATCCACACGGGTCCCTAATCTCTGGGTGAGTACTCAGACCAGCCTCTTTCTCTAGGGTTCTCTGTCTCTCTCAGAAAATCCTAGCACTAGGTCAGACAGACTCCTTGGCCCTGGCCAGGACCGTCGCCCCTGGGGGACACCCCATCGCCCTGGCTCCTCTTGTTCTCTCTCCAGAGATAGTCAGAGGGGACGAGGATGCTCCTCCCTTTTGCCCATCTCCTCGGGAGCAATCTGATACTCACCCTCCACATCTGGCCCTCCCTAGACATGGGAGTTAACACAGCTGGGATGTTTGCTAGCTAATCTCAAAACTCTTGGGCTCACAGGCCACATCAAGCCCCAACGCCTTATTTTTTTTTTACTGAAATCAGGCCCCAATATAAATTAAACAACGACGACCACTGGCCAGAAAATGGAACATTCAACCCGAACCTTTTACAGGATCTTTACAACTTCTATCAATGCAAGGGCAAATGGTCTGAAGTCCCCTCCGTGCAGGCTTTCTCCTACCTTCATACCCGTCCCTCCCTCTGTCAATCTAACACCCTTTGACCCCACATCTGCCTCTTCCTTGGCTTGGCTCCCTCCTCTAGCTCTCCCTCCCCACAGAGACCTCATTCGCCACACCCAAAGCCCCCCGCCCCTTCTCCACCACACACTGTCTCCCTGTTCCTCTAGACCCTCCCAAACAGGAGAGTGAGTTAACACCCGGTCCCCTCAGATGCAGCAGTCACGCTCTACCTCTGTGTTTCCTCTTACCTTCTATTGCCAGGTTACACAAAAGGCTGCTAAGATAGGTGAGACTTTTAAGGTGCCTACACCCACTGCTCTGCCTGCTCTCTTTGACTCAGCTTCCCCTGAGGAGAGAGGGAAGCAAGACTCTAAAAAAGAAAGTAAAATCCTCTCTGGACCCTGCCTATTTACATATCAAAAACTTGTTTGGCAGGCTACATTACCAAAAAATTTCATCAGGGCCTATTGTTTTCTTCATAAATATTAGAAAATAAAATACAAGGTTTTAAAACAATTCACTGGGCCGAGGATTTAGATAGTGGCTCCGCTGCCTGTCTCACAAGTGCAAGGATCCAAGTTCTATCCCTGGTACAAAAAAAAAACAAAACACAATTCAAAGAAAATGTGATGCTTAAGATCAGAGCTCTCAGACCAAATTCTGGGTTCCACCCCAGTACCTGCTACAGACTGCTTGCTCCATATTCAAATCAGCTATGTTGTCCTGCTGGTAAAGGAAAAAAAAAAAAAATCAAAATTCAGATTACAAATTTCAGCTACTTGACAAATGTACCTTTCATCTCCAATTTAAATTGATGTTTAATTGGTGTTTGTTTTCCAGATGTTTAATTGATGTATTTAAAACATTTCTTTTACATTGCAAATTCTTAAATTGTAATTAAAGGATTTACTTCACCTTCTCTCTACTTTCTGCTTATAGACCTCTGACAATAACTATAACACAAGATTATGCTACTGTTATAAAGTGCTTTTATTCCTTCTGATTCTATTTGAAAGTGATCTCTGGTAATTGACCTACAAAAGTTTTGACCAGTCTTAATTAAAAGAGATATTATAATTCAATTGGGCAAATATATTTGACTGCACTCTAGTTTCATAAATTGTCTTATATGTTTGTCAGTGTCTGTCCAATTGTTTGTTTGTGTTTGTCCAATTGTATTTTTGATAGGTGTTATTAAAGGCATGCCTTCCTTTTCTCCCAGGTTGCTAGCTGATCAAAATGACATCAAAGATTAATTTTGATTGTAATACATATTGCTGTCTACATTCTCTAACTCAAAAAGTATATATATATTTGTCATTGGCTACAAATTAATTGTTACAATCTGGTTTTACAGGTTATATAAAAAGGAAATTTGTCAAGATAATTAAATGAAAATGTTTAGGTTTGGGAGATGGCTCGATGATGGGACTCTCCTTGATGTATAAAGAAGCAGCTGCTCAGAAAAGTTATTTCTGGTCTTTGTTCACTAATGGGAGCCCCAATAATTTTCATAGCCTTATGGGAAGACACACCCCCAATTAACATTGCTTAGATATATTATTATAATATGTTTATATTGGTTATTTTCAAAACACAAATTTTCAGTGGGAAAAACAAGGTGTTATTAAAAGATCTTTTGGGTACCAAGCTACATTAGTGGTAACCTTTTGATCCAGGTATTCACCCTTCACTTCTGCTCCAGCTACTCATGATAAAAGGTACATTTTTCTTTAGATGGCACCCTATCAAAAGGGAATAACTTAAGAGTTTCCTGTTTTTTATGTAGAAGGGTAGTGAGTGAATTTAACAATGGCTATCTTATACTAAGATACATATCTAAGTTTGTTACAAAGATAATGTCATCATGATTGTCATGCTAAAGTATTATTATGTGTGGCTCCTGATTGAAAGTTTTTCTGTTAATATTCTACAGGAAATCAACTACTAGAACAACCAAGATTGATAAAAATAATCCTCTAACTATATTTTAGTTACCAAAATGCTTGCTATCCAGGTAAAATTGTAATAGTTAAGCTCACTGCTCCTACTGCACTATTAACATTACTGATCTTCTCTACTGAGTGTTCAACAACTAAAGTTTGGAGACCAAAACTAGAAAGGTAACCAGGCTAAGAGGACTGCCAATATTTTGGCCCTAGCCCCTCAAGGTCAACAAAGAATCCAGGATATGAGGGAACTTTTTCTACAGGATCCTACATCTTTGGTAAGTCACCCAACCTCCTGAGCAGGGACATTGATGTACACCAGAGGACAAATGTACCATGTGCCAAAGGAGGGTCGCAAAAAGGGAAAAATCTCCCATGCTTTCACTGAAAGTGACATGGTCAAGTAAGTCCTTGACCCATCCTGATGGCTGACACTGACAGAGGAGCTGAGAGGCTCTATGCATGGTTCCAAATTAATGCCTGAAGAGACCTAATTGACCTTGATAGATAGCAAGAGGTTAATTTTATTTAATATAGGTCTCACTGAAACTTGGTCTTAAACACCCAGTAGAAAAGCATAACTACAGATACATATCTATACAGCTAGACTTAATACAGGGGAATTGATTTATCATCCCTAAAAAGACAGTTCAAACATATCAGAGACTCCAACATCTCTTTAACACCACCTTGTAAAATCTGCCAGGAAACCAAAATGAATGTTGGATTTCAGCCATATGTCCCGATACCTGTAACCCTCCCTACCCGCCCCCATTAAAACCTGATTCCCCAAAAAATGTCACCACAATGCTAGGTCCTTTTGCATCCCAACTAGAGTCCACCAAACATGACAATTAGACATGTACAAATTCGTCCAAGCTTAAACAAACATATTCACCCCTTGTACTTGCATTGTCAACATTCCTGAGTCTTCTATAACCTGTCTCTCTAAGGGGATATTCTTCATCTGTGATTCCCAAACTTTCCATTGTATAAACAGAATCCCTTCCTCCCTATGTTACATGGGGTTCCTTAGTCCTCCCCTCACCATCTATACTGAAACCCAAATGTTACAATAGGTTTCTCCCCATCATCTTAACAAGTGTGTCCTTCCTGTACTCCCTTTCCTAATGGGAGCCGGAGTTCTGGTGGGAATTAGCACTGGGGTGGCAGGAATCTCAACATGAACACACTTCTATTACTCCCTATCCCAAGAGCTAAATGTAGACATGGAAAAGGTAGCTGACTCTCTCTGGTCACCCTACAGTCCCAAATCAATTTGCTGGCAGCTGTGGTACTCCAAAATAGATGAGCTCTGGATATAATAGCAGAAAGAGGGGGAACATGCCTCCTATTAGGAGAAGAGTGTTGTTACTTTGTAAATCAATCTGGCATTGTTGGAGACAAAGTAAAGGAGCTCAGGGAACACATAGAAAAGTGCAGACAAGATCTAGAAACCCAACATCTTTTGTCGGGATATTTTAACCAATGGTTTCCTTGGCTCCCACCTTTCTTAGGATCCCTCACCATCCTCTGTATAATCCTACTTTTTGGACTCTGTTTTGCTTTTTTCAAAATTTCTTAAAGGAACACATGTGAGCCTTTACCAACCAGATGTCCAGTGAACTCATCATGGCTGGCTACCAGCCCCTCACTACCGGTGCTGGATCCTAAATATGAGACCACACCTTGGCCATCTAAAGGCCCCACCCAACAATGTTCCTTTGACAGCAGGAAGCAGCTACAGAAAAAGAGACCTTAGCCCCTATTCCATAATAACAAGAGTCTGGAATGATACAGTTCTCTACCAGACAAAATGGCCCCAATGGTCCTATATTCTAAAATGGTTCCTGCTTATGGAAATGAGCCACTTTGGAAAAGTGAAACCTACCCTCTCTGGAGCAGCAAAACCTAGCTTGTTGCTCCACTCTGCTACCTATATGATCATACCATTCCAATCACCTGGCACTCTTGCTCAACTCTCACTATACTCTCCCTGCTACACCACCCTATTTAAACCTCACCCCCAGTTAGTCTCACCCTCTCTCACCATTGTTCGAGGCAGCTCAGCAGCTCCTTCCCCAGTAAAGTCCTGCCTTGGGGAAGAAAAAAAAGAAAGTGAAATCAGACAAAAAATAGAAAATTACAAAAGTCAAAAGTTGATACTGAAAATTAAAACAAAGATAACCACTAGATAACCAGTAGGCAGATGGGCAGCACAAGTTATCAAAACCAGAAATAATAGATTATCAAAAAAATCTTAACATATTTTGAGAAAATTTTATAGAAAAAATTGAAAAAACAAATTCTTTTAAAAATTACAAGTAATCAAAGACTTATACAGTATAAAACCAGAAAATCTGACTATCATTATATCTCTTATAAAAAAAATGTTCATACACACACATAACCAAATAGATGTCCTTGTGAATTGTGTCAAATACTTAAGGAAGAAACATGATTACATTTCATTAAATCTTTCAAAATGTAGAGGAATTTTATGAGGCCTGAATGACTCTAATCCAAACTTATAAATATAATGAAGGAGTTGTTGGTGATATTCAAGTTTATAACAAATTTTGGAATAGCAGACATATTGGCCAAACTAAAATGGTCATTATGTATTTAAGTTAAAATTTTAAGTTAACTCTCAATCACAGACAAAAAAGAAATGAAAAACTACCAAAGGAGGTAAAAACAGAAAAGTGGAGTGAGAATAAAATGTTAGAAAAGTTTAACAAAAGCCATTCTAGAAGAAAGAATATAATATAGAGACGACAGATAGATGAATGAAATATAGATAGATAATATCAGCATGGATCCCAGTTATTCATTTGCTTTCTTCATCTGCCAACATGATCAGAGATATGACTTGGCTTGGACATTTGCCACATTCTGGAATATATGGACAGTGGGGCTCCTGGAGCAAGTGAGACACCAAACAAACCCAGGCTGCAAAACTAATGAGGGTTAAAAGTGGCTCAGGCTGCAGAGAAGAGCACAAACACTAAAATCTGCTAAAGCGTATATAGCCCTGAACCAAGTAACACAGAATTTATGGATCTCAGCAAGTAGAAAGCGGAGTGCTTGACTCAACATTCATTCAGCAAAAAGGGGTTTATAGCTAAAATAGGCCCAAGATGTCACTCAGCAGCTTTTATGGTTTAGATCTATAATGGATCCCAAAGCCTTATGTGTTCAGAATGTTATTTGATAATAGGGGTGGTATACCTGTCTTGCTGTCAGGATGTGGGACATAGTTATAGGAGAATAGTCACCTTTCCTTCTTTATTCACTTGGTTTTGAACATTTTGTCAAAAAAAAAAAAAAAAAAAAAAAAAAAAAGGAAAATAATTAACATGATAGCACTCCTAAATACCCAGTGGATTCCAATACCACATGTCCTGGAAGTAAATTACTTACTAAAACAACTAAATGTAGAGAAAATTTTTGGACTCATTTCTTTTTTTTTTTCTTTTATGGGGAACTTTTGCTCATTTGCTCTGTTTTTCTCTTTTGCTCTTTAATTATTTTTTATATTTACTTTTCTTTATTTCTTTGTTTTTTTCTTTACCTTTACCTAATTCTATTTACTTTCCTTTTTTAAATTTAATTTCATTTTTCCCACTTTTCTTTACTATCATTCTCAGCTTCCCTTTATTTTCAAAACTTCACTTCATAAGTTTTTCTTTCCTCACCCTGATTTAGTGGCCTCTCTCACTTTGTATGAAAATAACACCAAAATGAATCAAAGACTTAGTTACTTAAAGAGAAATATTGAATCTGATGGAAGATAAAACAGGTAAAATTCTGAAAACACAAGCATAGGTGAAGACTTTCTAAATAAAACCTAAGTGCATAAGAAGCTGTATTAATAATCAACAAATGGGACTAAATCAAATTTAAAAGCTTCTACATAGCAAGAAAATAAAGCACAATAAAGAGAAAACTCACAGAATGGGAAAAAGGTTTTTGGCAGCTACTCCTCAAGCAGAGGGCAAAAATTTAGAGGATATAAACAATTAAAAAAAATTAGATCCTCCACAAAATAACACACCCAATCAAAAATAGTCAATTGAAATGAATAGACCTTCCTTAAAGAACAAGTACTACATATGGCCAATAAATAAATACACAGAAAAATGTTCAATACCTGTGGCTACTGGAGAAATGCAAATCAAAACAACACTGAAATTCCATGTTATTCCAGAAAGAATGTCTATCATCAAGAATCCAAAGAACAACAAATACTGTTGTAGTTTGGGTAATAAAGAAACCCTTCTACATTATTAGTTAGAACATAAACAAGTAGAGGCACTATGGAAATTAGTGTGTAAATTCCCCACCAACTAAAAATAGAAATTCCCAGCAATACGACTTCTTGTTAACTTACCCTAAGAATTAAAGGCACCTTTACAGTGATATATGCATACTCATGCTTATTACAGTGTCTAATAGCTCAATTATGGAAGTGGCCTATAAGACCACAAACAGATGAGCTGATAAAGAAAATATGGCATATATGCACAATGGATTACTATTTGGGAATAAAGAAAAATTTGAGATATTTGTAGAAAAATGGATGCACCTTAGATCATAATACTAAATTTAAAAAATCAGATAATGAAAATTAAATATCACATGGTTTCACTTATATAAGAAACCCAAAATATAAATAATGTAAAAAGCAAAATAAAAGATAAGTGATTGAAAACAGCAGTGAAGTCTTATGGAGATGAGAAAGAGATCTGGAATGGTAGAGAGGGGAGGATTGAAAGAAGAAGAAAAAGTAAAATGTCAAAGGTGAAACATGTATACACAACAATTTTCCAAGATGGACATAATAATTACGCATTGCAAGCACACACTAATATTTTTAATTAACAAAAATCACCAAAAATACTTGTTTAAAAAGTAGTCATAATGAAAAATTTGAAATCTAATGTTTACTGAAAACCAAATACTAGATCTAAACATGTCATGTAAATCTAAAGTTGTCTAAAACCATTCTTGTAGCATGAAATTTTATATCAAAAAGAAGAGAAAGAAGCTAAGTGTATAACATATGAAGTCAGTCAAGTTAAAAAATGAAACAGTAGATGGTGAAGTAATAAAGTTAAGCTTATTAATATGAAAAGGATATTTTATAAAGATCAATAAAAGTTTGTCCTTGTGAAACTGATGTTAATAAAGTTCTGTTAAAATTTATCAAGCATTTAGAGAGTAAACACTAGTAAAAGGGAAAGATGGAATGAGCCTATAGATGCATGAAAGTGTCACAGATGAGAGATTATGGATAATATTATGAAAATCACTTTGAAAGTCTGAGCAAGAGTCAGTATTCAAGAAAAATACAATGTCCTAAAACTGAGTCATGACAAAATATCTTTGACTTTCTTCACTTTACAGAGTCTATCTGCAGTTGTAAATTTCACAATGAAAAGATCAGGCTTACATTAAATTATTGAAAAATTCAATTATAAATGAAAAATGTAAAAGGTGTTTTTACATTATGCATAACTTCTGAGAAAATATTATTTTTAAACTCAAAGTAAGTAATTATAGAAACATCACAATAAGGAAATTTTGGCTCATTTTAGGAATACAGTTTTTATATTAAAATAATTTTAAATATTTTAATATAATTAACCTCACAATGCCTTTAATGGAAAAAAAGGCATTTCATCTAAATAGTTACAGAAAAATTACAGTATAAATTATCTTCACAGAAAAAATAAATCTTAGGTTTTAAATCATTATGTGAGAAGAAAACAAGAGATTTAGATTTGAACAGCCTTACACATATAAGCTAATATTTCAATCAGAATATTACACTCTAAATTCTGCCTTCTCACTAGGAATGGTAAAATGCATAATACTGAAATCTCAAAACAGACCAAAAAAGAACAGGAGTCAGGAAAGAGATGTTCCCAAAACCCTAAATAGGGAGAAAAAGAAAAGATATGGAGAGAAATGAAGCCGCTTATGCTTGAAAAATAACAAAAATAAAACCACCCATGCAAGAACCAGAAGACCAAATGTGGAAAGAAATTAAAGCCTTGACATCAAGAGACTGTGGGGAATCTGGAGGGAAAGTAAAGTGTACCGTTAAAATACTATTAATAAGTGGCTTGGTCCTGGAACTATTGGGTGGCAGAGCAGACAATGGATCATACTGATAATACTGCAGTGGAGCAATCAGTAGTGGCTGCCATCGTATTTCTGAAGATATGAGTCAAAAACCATCCACATCAGTCTCACTTGGAGCACCATGAATCACCTTGTTACAGTTTCACTGTGTCTTCTGAAGTTCCTGTGTTGAAAACAATCTTCCAAATCCTATATGGATGAAATTTAAGTGAGGCAGTGGGAGGGTAATTATGATAGAGAAGGATGTGAAGGTGAGCTCTCATAATTGTATTAGTGGTTTTACGAGAAAGAAGGGACCTGGGCCTGCCTGCTGGCTCCATCTTACCATGTGATGCTTTCTGCCATGTTATTGCACAGCAAGAAGGAACAACCTCACCACATCTAGCCTCTTGATCTTTGACTTCTTTATTTCTAGGACTATAGAAAATAACTCTCTATCCTTTATAAATTACTGCTTGTAATATTATATTATAATAACCAAAAATGGACTAAAAGGCATATACCAATGCTCTTCTACTCCATCTCAATGCAACTGAGTCAGAATGCTAGGCGTAAATTATCTCAAGGGATGTGGTTGCTTAACAAACACCTCATTTCAATTATCCTTGGTCAAGATATTCCCAATAAAGATATCTATTGTTTTTATCCATCTGAAAAATGTCACTAACATGGATAATGATTCTGAGGAACTAGAGAAGGCACAAATGTAAATTCTTCTGTGTCTTATCCATTGATTGTGCTAAAATTCCTATTTCCTATTTATTAAATTTATTAACATTTTTTGTTTCTAAACCTAAAATATATACTTATGATCTGATCTAATAATTCATGTTTTATAAAAATAAATCAAATATAATATAGTTCAATATATATTTCATCAAGAAAAGAGAATATTATAACAATAGCTCAATAATTATTTTAAATGCTTTTTTCTTTATACATTAAGAATTAAGAAGCCAAGTGTTGTGGTACATGCTTGTAATTACAGCACTCTGGGAGCCTGAGACAAGAGGATGGCAAGTTAGATGCCATCTTGAGCAACTTAGCAAAATCTCATTTCAAAATAAAGCAAAAAAGAAAAGAAAAAAACATGTCTGTGGATGTAGCTCAGTGTGAAAGTCCTAGGTTCAAACTCTAATCCCCCCCAAATTAAGAAAGCCTGGAATTAAATGATATTATTTGCATAATATTTTACTTCTAAAAATACATCAATATTAGTAGAAATGGACATAGACAAAAGAGAGAGGATTGGTTTTACTGAGAAAATACTTGTCAATGTAATTTTAAATTTATAATTACAGAAACTCTATAAATATATATTTAAGGAAAGTAGGATAAATGAAAAATTGCTACCAACAATACTTAAAACCATACCATATTTGGTAAATACTTACATGATAATATAATTTGCACAAATCTAATTTGCTTTTATATTTATTAAAAATGTAGGTAAGAATGAATAATGTCCCTGCTCAATTCTGGGCTGGTCAGACCATGCTCACAGGATGGTGTGCAGTTTCCAAAGCTAGCCTCTGGAATGAGCATGCTTGACAAAGTGTAACAGGAGTATGACTGAGATGAGGGTGAGCAATTGTAGGCACCAGTAAGGCTTAATCTTACCCCACAGTGGGGTGAGGTTTTTAAAGCAGAATAAAGTTAGAAACATCACAATTATTTTCAAAACACTTAAAAGAGGATTTTATGGAGAAGTTTGTCCTGTGTAGTCTCCAGGTGAAGACCTAGAAATAATGCAAAGAAGTTGTAAGAACACAGATTACAGAATAATTAGAAATATTCATATATACACTAGATAGCTTTGACACTTTTAGAACACGATGCTGAAAAACTCTTGAGAGATAGGTGTATGGCTGCTCGTGACTGATTGAATGGAAGAGTATGCTGAAAGTGATGCTTTCAGGCCTGGGCCCTGAGAAGCTGGAAGCAGCTGGGTGTGCATGTTTGTAATCCCAACACGCTGTGTATCTGAGGCAGGAGGATCACAAGTTGTAGCCTAACCTTAGCAATTTATCAAGACCCTTTTTCAAAAAAAAATTTAGACAAGGGCTGGGGATTTAGCTCAGTGAAAAGGCCCTGGGTTTAGAAGAAAGAGAAGGAGGAGAAGGAGGAGAAGGAGAAGGGCTAGTAGGGAGGGGAGGAGTGGGGAGGGGAGGTAGAGCAGGTGAGGCTGGAGGTATCTATTTTTTATCTCTTCTCCTACTTGCTCTTGGAATTCAGCCACCACACTGTAAAGAGTAGGAACTGCCTGTAAGGAGGCTGACACATTAAAAAATGACAGCTGGCAACAACTTGCAAGTCTTGTAATTTAGCCATCTTAGAAGGAGATCCTGTAGCTCCAGTCTACCTGCACAAGTTGATGCTTTGTGGCAAGCCACCCACATTGAAACTGATGGTCAATATGTATGTTGTTGTGTACATCACTACCTTGTTGTATACAACACTCTATCTCTGGAGTATCAAGAGATAACCAGAACTGATTTGAGTGACCAGAAGTACATTGCTCCCATAACTAATGTATACAACAGGTAGTATAGACTTTGGGACTAGGAGTGGGTTCCAAAGAGAGTACTAATATCAGCCTTCAAAAGCCCCAAAGAGAGTATTAGCACAGGCAGAGGATGCCTACAGCCTCCTGTCAGGGAGAACATTAGGAAATTCTGAAAAAGATTACTGGAATTTTCTGGCTATTGGCCTTTATTATGCTCTGCTAGAAAATGTGGGCAAATTCAATCAGCAGTAATGCAGAAAACAGAAAAGTACCCAACAAACCCATTCCTAGCTAAGGAAATTTCCAGGCAGAACATTGGGAGTGCCACCTCTCTTTTTTCCACTTCCCATAATGAAACATAAGATGAGTTGTAGAACAAATTTTAAGTTTAAAAAAATAATTTGCTGCATCAAATATAAAACTATTTACTCTTTTTAGAATCTCCACAAAGCATATTTTCTCAAATTAAGAAAGGACATTGAAACAATTACTAAAGCCAGGATCTTTTCAAACATTACTGAAAATTTAAGTCAGTACTTCATGGAACTATTGAGAGAGGAAAACAAAGAGGTCTGGCAGATTTTCAGACGGGATTTCACAGATCTTAAACAATGATGCTTTCAGTAAATCTTAAAGGTATCATTCCAGTATAGTCTCACTGGCACTCCAAAGTAGAAAAGGGATTATTGTTGAATACATATATGCTTATGGGTATTGTCTGTTGGAGTAAACCTTAATAAAATACACAGAAGATTCAATCTTTTAAGACAATGTTCTGATTTTTTGCCAGGTTGGACTAAAAGACATGTGGATAATATAAAATGAGAAGAAATCTTTGATCTCAAAACATTTGGAGAGTTATATATTTTTAATTAATTACCACTAATATAGCAATTAAAACATTTACAATGCCACAGTGTGTGTGGTTTAGGAGTCTAATATATTTTATCTGGTATTCAACTCAAAATGTTACAAAGGTGAAATCACGCTATCCATACAGGTGCATCTTCATCTTAAGGGTTTTCTAGGAAAAGATTTTGTGCTAGGACTCCTTAGATTGTTGTCAAAGTGTATGTTCTTGTTCTATGAAAAGCAACTTCTTCTTGGTAACTCTTGCCTTGGTACTGCACTTAGCCCTAGATGTCACTCTGTGTTTGCCCAATAGTCTCCTCTATAGGCAGTTCATGTCATGAATGTTTTCTCCTTCAAATAGAGAAAAGAAAACTCATTTATTTTCATCTCTCTGACAAGTTTTAAAAGCTCACAAGATTTTCCCAGATGCACAACAGAGTCTTCCTTTTGATTAACTTATAATCAGTTCATTAATGACCTCAATTACATCTGAAAAATCTCTTCTCTTATGTAATGTAGTATAATTATGAGAATGATATCCCATCAAATTCACAGCTTCCCTCTCATTCAAGAAGACATTATTTAAGATGTGCATATGTAGCTACTGAAAAGTCAGAGATTCATCTTACAGTTTTGTTTACTATACGAAGAAAGCAGAGTACTAAGGGCATTTATCGGTAAATTCAGAAGTTGTTCTAGATGGACACACATTGCCCAAGGAGTTTTCTCATATACCCTTTCTTGACTCACCCAAGAGTGACTTCGACAAAGTATTTAAAAACTAGCAGACAAGCTAACCAGTTCTACACATTACTTCTCTTCCAAGCCTGAAGTCATGTAGTGGTCTAATTAGCAACTTTTTCATATATTGGGTTAATATAGGAGTTTCTCCTTATTACAGTTTTACTTTTTGTCGTTTCAGTTACCTGTGGTCAACCTATCTCCACCTACTACAGTTAGACATAGGACAAATAACTAGTGGGATCCCAAAGAATACTCACTTCTGAATGTGGTTTCAGAGAAGATCAAAGGACAAAGACTTTATTAATGTCCATTTCATATTGACCAACCTATGAGAATATAGAATAAATGAAAATACCACTGAACAATGTATTAAAAGAAATATAATATGGCTTCTACTGGGAGCACCATGACTAACCAAACCATCAGAGTCCTTTAAGAGAGTAAATATACATACAGTGATGTATGTACATTTCCACAATGCATTAACCAAAATTTTATAAGCAATGCTATTATAAAATACTGTGCCACCATGAGATTGGTAGTGTGGTGAGCTAAATAATGGTCAACTTGGAACACCCAGCTGAACTGAGTCAGTGTGGCTCTGGGTATGGAAGGTCCACCTGAGAATTATTGCCAATGGCATAAAGGGAAAATTGGAGGGAAAGATTGTATGCTGTTAATTTTCTTGGAGAAGCTTGCCTAGGCTGGTTTTCCTGATATGAATTTGGCTGTCCTCATCCTCAGAGGAGCTCAGGTCCTTGCTGTCACTTGAAATGGCTGATTTTCTCATCAGGGAAGCTCTGAACTTTACCTTGAGCATTGCTTCCTGGTTCTAGTGCACATCTCAGTCTGATGGCACAAATTCTTCACCTCACAGGCACAGACTTTCTAGCTTTCACCACTGGCCTTTGGCCCTTCCCAGTGCAGACTTGCATGAGACATTGCCTTGGGCTCTAGGCTTTTAGCTGGACTTTGTGGGACATTCCTGTGGGAGTCAGGCCCTCAGATGGATTTTTCTGGTCTCTAACATGTGGATAGATCTATTTCCCGCCTTTGTATTTGACTTTTGGAGTGAATATTATAAAATAATCCTATAAATTATGTGTCCTGTATTAAATCTATACCCTTGCAAACCCTGATTTCAACATTATAAATTCATTGATTTAATTTGAACTATTGTAGAGACAAGAAACAATGAGAAGAGTCAATAAATGAAACCAGCGGCTTGGCTTTTTCATCTCAAGAAATGGTAGAATTTCATGAGTTCAAAGATCTTTCTTCAAACTAAAAAAGAAAAAAATATTTTCATGAAATTGACAGGGTACATCTGTGCATAGTGAAATTCTGGCTGTGGTCTCTACCTGAATACTCCTAAGGTAGTTATCATTCAGTACATCCCAGAGCATTTAGTGAAAAGAAGAAATAATATCCTATAAAGTCTTTGCATTTATAGTGTCATAAAAATCTCTACAACATTACAAGGGGAAAGTAATACAGGAAACCATTAGAAGATTTGATGAGAATGCGAAATTTCCCAAAATTCAGGGAAGTCAAACTTCATTGTATAGGTGTTTTCATACAAGGATAATCATTAAATTTAAGGACTCCATTAGAGAAACACAAAATATCAGGGTGGATATGCTTAAAGACTAAGCAATCATAATAGATAGATAGAGGATAAGTCAACAAATTTAATTAGGTTATAAATAGAATTTCCCAGAACAAAAGCCACTACTTAAACATAAGTAGATGTTTAGCCCAGATATAATGAACCCATATTTAAATGATAAAAAAGTATACTATACATTACTTTACAGAGCTAAAAACTGCCTTTGTATTTCCCAATATCTATTATATATTTTGGTTTTTCAAATGGGAAGGAGAACAAGGGAGGGAGGAAGAGGAAAGTAAAGAAAAATAAAATAGAAGAAAAAATGGAAACAAAACTTTTTTAAGTAAAGAAAGGAAGAGGGGTTGAATGGAGGTGAGGGGATTAGGGGAAAAAAAGAAGCAAGATATATCATGTACAGGTAGAAATTCCTTATAATGAATGAGATCATTATGTATATCTAAAATGTACCAGTAAAATTAATTTTAAAAGAGAATAGGGCCTGGGATTTAGCTCAGTGGTTTCGCCACCTGCTGCGCAAGCGCAAGGACCTGAGTTTGATCCCCGGTACCCAAAACAAAAACAAACAAACAAAAACAACAACAACAAAAAAAGAGAATAAAGAAAAGATTTTATTGACAACAAAACAAAATATAGTTCCAGGGGAAAACTGACACAACCATTACCCAAGTATAAATTAAGATCTGATACTAATTCTTATGGCAGAGTCATGCTCCCATCATTTTTCCCTTTTCTTTCTATTTGAGCTATTCATGTTTCTTTACAGAAATAACATAGCAAAGAAGTATTATACAGAAGTATTATAATACTTACATTATATTATAAAGTATATTATAAATCCTATACATTATAAATTATTACAAAGTGTAGTTATAAAGTATGTTATAAATTATATTATATTATAAAGTATAATACAGCAGTATTATAATACTTCTGTATTTAACAGACTTTGTATGTAATAAATATAATGCAACTCACATGGAAAAAAAGCTAAAATTAAAAATATAAGACAGTGCAAGAACTTTCTGATCAAACTGTGTAATAAAGCAATATTTTAATCATTCAGTGAGTATTCTATGAAATTTCTGAGTTCTTTTTTCATACTTGATAAAATAGTTAGACAGCCAGTTATTTTTAAAAATTATTTTATGATGCTTTGGGTGGTAAAAATTACTGGTAAAGAAGAATCTTTTCCTGTCTAACTGACCTATCTAAGAAACACTGTAAACTAAGCATCACCATCTAGTTATTCCTAGTTTTAACTGACAAACTGAATTATAGCTGGGTTGACAGTTCTCGTCTTTATTCCTCTTTTTTTAAATTCTCTATTGGTACATTTTAGGTATACAATACATTAACATTTATCATTGGGTGCTTGTACCTGTACGTGATGTATCTTAGTTCTTACTTTTTTCCCATTATCTCTGCGCCCTTCACCCACTCCACCCTTCCCAATTTACATAGATTTTGTTTCCATTTTTTTTTTCTTTTCTCATAATTTTATTTTTCTAAAATTCTTTCATTGGTACATTTTAGGTATGAAACACATTTACATTTCTCATTGGGAATTTGTACCTTTGCATGATGCATCTTGGTTCTTATTTTTTCCCCATTCCTAGCCCTCCCTTCACCCCCTCCACCCTTCCCTATTTACAAAGACTTTATTTCCATTTTTTCCATTTCTCATCATTTTTCCTTTCCCTTCTTTCCTTTCCCCTGCCCCTCCAACTACCCCTACCCCTTTGGACATTTTCTTCCTATTTTGCATTATCGATTATTCATTCTAATCATTAGTACATTTTAGGTATGCAATAGAATGACATTCATCATTACAAATTTGCACCTTTACATAACCTCTCTTGGTTCTTATTTTTCACCTTTGCCCAGCCCTCCCTTCAACACTTCCATTCCTCCCTATTTACAAACATTTGGTTCCTATTTTTCCATTTCCTCATATTAATCCAATTCCCTTCTATCCTTTCCCCTAGCCCTCCCACTTCTTTCCCCTTTGCCCCTTTTCTTCCTATTTCACATTACCAATTATACATTTTAGTCCTTATTTACACTTTTAGTTTCTCACACCAAAGAAACTATTCGTTATTTATTCATGTGTGTCCTATTTATTTCACTTAAGAGTATCACCTCAATGTGCATCCACTTAGCTATAAATGTCTCTAATTTCTCATTTTTTAAGGTTGAGTAGTACTCCATTTTATTAAAAAACCCCACATTTTCTTTATCCAGTCTCCAGGTGATGAACATTTGGGCTGTCTCCAAGTTTTAGCTATCACAAACTGTGCTGCTATGTTCATGGGTGCACATATATCACTGTAGTATGATTCTTTAATTCTTTGTGGAAGATTCCCAGCAGTGGAATAACTGGGTCAAATGGTATTTCCAGTTCTAGTACTTTGAGGTATCTCCATACTGATTTCCACAGTGCTTGCACCAGTCTACACTCCCACAAGCAGTGCAGCAAGGTTCCTCTTTCCCCACAGCCCTGTCAGCATTTGTTATTGGTTGATTTCACGATAATAGCCATTCTTTCAGGAGTGAGGTGGAATCTCAGCACTGTTTTCACTTTCATCTCTCAAATGACCAGTGAGGTTGAACATTGTTTCATGTATTTATTTGCTGTTTCTACTTCCTTGTCTGAGAAATGTCTGTTCATTTCAGATGCCCATTTTCGGATTGGGTCTTTAAATTTGGGAGGTGTGATCTTTTTAAGTTCTTTATAGATTGGAGATAGTAGACCTCTGTCTGAGGAAAAGCAGGTGAAGATTTTTTCCCACACTGTGGGTTGTCTCTTCACACTGCTGGTGGTTTCTCTTGCTGTGCAGAAGCTTTTTAAAAAGAAGAGATCTCACTTGTTGATTGTTTGTGCTAGTTCACGGGGAACTGAGGTTTTGGTCATAAAATCTTTTCCAACACCAGTGTCTTCAAGAGTTCTACCTAACCTCTCTTCCAACTGGTTCAGCATTTCTATTTTAATATTTAGATCTTCAATCCATTTCAATTTTAGTTTAGTGCATGGCACAAGATATAGGTCTAATGTTAATCTTTGACAAGTTGAAACCCAATTTTTCCAGCAACATTTATTAAAGAGGCTATCTTTCCTCCAGTGAGGGTGTTTGGCTCCTTTATCGAAGATGAGATGCCTGAGTGTGTCTGGTGTTGTTTCTGCATCTTCTAATCTGTTCCACTGGTCCTCAGGTCTGTTTCTCTGCCAGTACCATGCTGTTTTTATCACCGTAGTTTGTAGTATAGTTTTAAGTTGGGGATTGTGATACCCCCTGCAATATCTCTGTTACCTAGAACTGCTTTTGTTATTCTGGGTCTCTTCTTGTGCCAAATGAATTTTTGGATTGTTTTTTCAAGGTCCGTGAAGAATGCTTCTGGGATCTCAATTGGATTTGCATTGAATCTACATAGCAGTTTTGGAAGTATGGCCATTTTCACTATATTAATCCTTCCTACCCAGGAGCAGGGGATGTCTGTCCATTTTCTGATATCATCTTCAATCTCTCTTTTCAGAGTGCTATACTTTTCAGAGAAGAGGTCTTTGATTTCCTTCATTATGTTGATTCCTAGGTATTTCATTTTTTGGATGTGATTGTGAAAGGAATTATTTACCCTAGTTCTCTTGCAGTGAGTCTGTCATTCATGTAGAGGAAAGCTATTGATTTTTGTGTGTTGACCTTGTAACCAGCTACTTGACTAATTTGGTTATTAAGTCTAGAAGACTTTTGGTGGAATTCTTGGGGTCTTCTATATACAGTATCATGTCATCTGCAAATAATGACAATTTGACTTTGTTATTTCCTATCTTTATTCTTTTATTTCTTTCTCTTGTCTAATTGCCATGGGTAGTGTTTCCAAAACTATATTGAACGAGAGGTGATAGTGGACATCTTGTCTTGCTCCTGATTTTGTGTGAAGGATTTCAGTTTTTGACCATTTAGTATGATATTGGCTGTTGGCTTTTCATAGATGGCTTTTATCAGTTTGAAGTAGAGACCATCTATTCCAATTTTGGGGGAGGGTTATCATAAATGCATGTGGGATTTTGTCAAATGCCTTTTCTGCATCTATGGAGATGATCATATGGTTTTTTGTCCTTGGCTCTATTGATATAGTGTATTATATTGATTGATTTGCATATATTGAACTCTCCTTGCATTCCTGGGATGAATCCCACTTGGTCAGGGTGTATGGTCCTCTTGATTGTCTTGTGCATTCTATTTACCAGTATCTTATTAAGGTTTTTTGCATCTATGTTCATTAGCGAGACTGGCCTATAGTTCTCTTTTTCACTTGTGCCTTTCTCTGCTTAGGGGATTAAGGTGATGTTTCCAGGAATGAATTTGGGAGTATTGCTTCCCTTTCCATTTCATTGAAGAGTTTAAGCAGTAGTGACAGTAGTTCCTCTGTAAGTGTCTTGTAGAATTCAGCAGTGAAGCCATCAGGACCTGGCCTTTTCTTAGTTGGTAAATTTTTAATTACATTTTAAATTTCATTGATTGATATTGGGTTGTTTAGAATTTTTAGGTCTTCTTCGTTCAACTTTGGTAATTCATATGTATCTAGGAATCTGTCCATTTCTTCTGTGTTGTCCATCTTATTGGTATATAGGTTCTGGAAGTAGGTATTGATGATCATCTGGATTTCTGCTGGGTCTATTGTAATACACAATTTTCATTCCAAATTGCATGTATTTGGGCCTTTTCTTTCCTTTTTCTGGTAATGTTGGCTAAGGGTTTGTCACTTTTCTTGAGTCTTTCAAAGAACCAACTCGTGGCTTCATTGATTTTTTTGTATCCTTCTCTTAGTCTCCATTGCGTTGATTTCTCCTCTGATCCTTATAATTTCCTCCCTTGTATGAGCTTTGGGTTTGTCCTGCTCTTCTTTTTCTAGAAGCTTGAGGTTCAACATCAGGTTGTTTAATTGGGCTCTTTCTTTTTTTCTAATATGCATATTCACTGCTATGAATTTCCCTAGTAGGACTGCTTTCATTGTGTCCCATAGATTCCGATATGTTGTATTGTCCTTGTCATTTAATTGAAGGAACTGTCTAATTTCTTCTTTAATTTCCTCTGTGACCCACTGGTTATTCAGAAGTGTATTGTTCAATTTCCACGTGTTTATGAAATTTTTCCAGTTTCTTTTGCTATGGATCTCCAATTTCATCACACTATGGTCTGATAATATACAGGGGATAACTTCAATTCCTTTGGACTTACTTAAACATGTTCTATGCATGAGAATGTGGTCTATTTTGCAGAATGACCCATGTGCAGCTAAGAAGAATGTGTATTCTGATTTTGTGCGGTGGAAGACTCTGTAAACATCTGTTAAGTTCAATTGTTCAAGAGTTCGATTGAGTTCTAGTATTTCATTACTTATTGTTTGTTTAGTTGATTTATCTATTTGTGACAGTGGGGTGTTGACGTCCCCCACTACAATTGTATTAGTGCATATATGACTTTTCAAGTCCATTAGCATTTGTTTTATATAGTTGGGCACACTAGTGTTCGGTGGATAGATATTTATGATTGTCATGACTTCCTGTTGGATTGTTCCTTTTACAAGTATGCAGTGTCCTTCTTTGTCTCTCTTAATCAGTGTTGGTTTGAAATCTACTTGATCTGCAAAGAGGATAGCTATTCCTGATTTTTTTCGGGTTCTTGTTGCATGAATTATTGTTTTCTACCCTTTAACTTTCAGTCTATGAGTTTCCTTTTGAATTAAGTCTGTTTCTTGTATGCAGTATATTGTTGGATTTTTCTTCTTGACCCATTCTGCCCGTCTATTTCTTTTGATTGGTGAATTGAGACCATTAACATTGATGGTTATAACTGAAATATATTGACTTATCATTGCCATGACTTTTTCTTTTTGTTGTGTTCTTCCCCTTTACATTTAATTTCTTGTCATGCCAGATGGGTTCACTCTGTTTTGTTTCCTGGGGTTGTGATCCTCAATGTCTGCTCCTAGGATATTGTGTAAAATTCTTTGGAGTGCTGGTTGGGTATTCATAAAGTTTCTAAGGTGCTCTTTGTCATGAAAGTAATTTCTCCATCCATTTTGAAAGATAGTTTTGCAGGGTACATCACTCTGGGTTGTAGGCTGTTTTCTTTTAGGGCTTGGAATATGTTAGTCCAAGCTCTTCTTGCCTTGATGGTTTGTTTTGAGAAGTCTGCTGTGATTCTGATGGGCTTTCCTTTGTATGCGATTTGTTTCTTTTCTCTAACTGCTTGTAAAAGTTTGTTCTTCTGTTGAGTTTCTGGAATCTTAACAATTATATGCCTATGTGTAGATTTTTTTTGATCAAGGCTATTTGGAGTCCTATATGCCTCACTTATCTGTATGCCAAGCTCTTTTCCCCTGCTTGGGAAGTTTTCTGCCATTACTTCTCTGAAGAATTTTTTTTATGTCATCTGCACTCTCTCCTGTTTCTTCATTGACTCCAATCAGTCTTATGTTATTCTTCTTTTCATCATCTAGCTGCTGCTGGATTGATTTCTTGTGTTCCCTTACAATTTTAAAGCAATTTTTCTTTTCCTGCTCACTAATTACAATCTTATCTTCTATATCTGAAATTCTATCCTCACATTGGCTCATTCTGCTATGTAGACTTTCAATGGAGTTTTTCATCTTCTGGAAATCTATTTGCATCTGTTTTATGGATTCCATTTGTTTCCTATGTTGGGATTCCATCATGTTCCTGATCTCCTCTCTAGATTTCTTAATCATGTCTTGCACTAGGAGCACAATCTCTCTTGTTATCTGAGAAATTATTTCTCATTTCATTTTTTCCAGATCCCCTTTTGTTGCCAGTTCAGTGGGTCCAGGTGGTGAATATCAGAGTGTTCCATCTCATTTCCCTTTTGGGTTGTGTAGGTGCTCTGAAAGTCTGGTTTTGAGACTTATTTAAGTGCCTTCTCATTTCAACGGGGGGGGGGGGGTGGTTGCTGCTGGCGCCCGTGTGGCTCACCTCCTCTGATCTGGGAGAGTTGGGACAGGGTCCAGGAGTGTCCGGAGGAATAGTGGCCTGGAAGCCCCTTCCTCTGGGCTGGGAGTGGCGGGATGGACAGTGGCTCAAAAGCCCTTTCCTGTGGGCCAGGATTGGTGGGAGGGATGGTGGCCAGGAAGCCCCTACCTCTGGGCCAGGAGCGCTGGGACAGATGGCGGCCTGGGAGCCCCTTCTTCTGGTCCAGGAGCGGCAGGACAGACCGGGGCCCAAATGCCCTTTCCTGTGGGCCAGGAGTGGGGTGATGGATAGCAGCCCAAAAGCCCTTTCTTCTGGGCCAGGAGTGGTGGGAGGGATGGTGTCTGAGAATCCCCTTCCTCTGGACAGGAGCAGTGAGCTGGATTTCTTTTCTCATAATTTTTGCTTCCCCTTCTTCCTTTTCTCCTTCCCCTCTCACCCCCCCCACACACACACTTTTGGACCTTTTCCTATTTCAAATTATCAATTATTCATTTTAATCATTTTAATCCTTATTTACACTTTCAGTTTCTCACACTAGAGGAACTATTCGGTATTTACACATGTGTGTCCTATTTATTTCACCTAAGAGTATGGCCTCAATATGCATCCATTTAGCAATAAATGTCTCTAGGTTCTCATTCTTTATTGCTGAGTAGTACTCCATTTTATTAAAAAAAAAAAAAACACATCTTCTATATCCAGTTAACAATTGATGGCCACTTGGGCTGTTTCCAAGTCTTAGCTGTCACAAACTGTGCTGCTACAAACATGTGTACACATATATCGCTGTTGTATGATTCTTTTAATTCTTTTAGGAAGATACCCACCAGGGGAATAGCTGGGTCAAATGGGATCTCTAGCCCTAGTTCTTGAGGTATCTCCATATTGATTTCCACAGTGGTTGAACCAATCTGCACTCCTACCAACAATGGAGAAGGGTTCCTTTCTCTCCACAACTTCACCAGCATTTGCTATTGGTTGATTTCTTGATAGCATCCATTCTTTCTGGGGTGAGGTGCAGTCTCAGCATTGTATTCATCTGCATCTCTCAAATGACCAGTGATGCTGCACATTTTTTCATATATTTATTTGCTGCTTTTACTTCTTTGTCTGAGAAATTTCTGTTCATTTAAAATCCTCACTTTTGAATTGGGTCTTTGAATTTGCGGGGGGTCTAATGTTTTGCAGTTCTTTATATATTCCACATAGTAGACCTCTGCCTGAGGTATAGCTGCTAAAAATTTTTTCCCACATTGTAGGTTGCCTCTTAGCTGTTGGTAGTTTCTATTGCAACACAGAAGCTTTAATAAGATGAGATCCCAGTTGTTGATTCTTTATACTAGTTCCCATGCTACTGAGGTTTTGTTCATAAAGTCTTTTCCTATGCCAATGTCTTCAAGAGTTCTACCTAACTTAACTTCCAGCAAGTTTAGTGTTTCTGTTTTAATATTTAGATCTTTAATCCAGTTCAACCTTACTGTAGTGCATGGTGATAAGTACGGGTCTAGTTTTAATCCCTGGAAAATATAAAGCCAGTTTTTCCTATCTTTCCTCCAATGAGGGCAGTGGGCTCCTTTGTCAAAGATGAGGTGGCTGAGTATGTCTGGAGTGGTTTCTGCATCTTCTAATCTATTCCATTAATCCTCAGGTTTGTTTCTTTGCCAGTACCATGCTGTTTTTATCACAGTAGATTTGTAGCATAGTTTCAAGTTGGTGATTGTGATAACCCCAGCCATGTCTATGTTGCCTAGAATTGCTTTTGCTATTCTAGGTTGCTTCTTGTCCCAAATGAATTTTTGGATTGTTTTCTCTAGTTCTGTGAAGTATGTTGCTGGAATTTCAATTGGCAATGCATTAAATCTAAATAGCAGTTTTGAAAGTATGGCCATTTTCACTATATTGGTTCTTCCTACTCAGGAACAAGGAATGTCTTTCCATTTTCTTATATCCTCCTCAATCTCCTTTTTCAAAGTGCGGGAGTTTTCAGTGTAGTCTTTTGCTTCCTTTGTTAGGATGATTCCTAGATATTTCTTTTTCTTGGATGCTACTGTAAAAGGAATTGTTTCCTGAATTTCTCTCTCAATGAGTCTGCTATTTGTGTACAAGAAGGCTATTGTTTTTTGAATGCTGACCTTATATCCAGTTACTCTACTGAATCTGTCAATTAGGTCTAGAGGAGTTTTGGCCGAGTTTTTTGGGATCTTCTATGTAAAGTATCATATCATCAGCAAATAATGACAGTTTCACTTCTTCCCCTTCTATCTTTATTCCTTTTATTTCTTTCTCTTTTCTAATTGCTATGGCTAATGTTTCCAGAACAATATTGAATAGGAGTGGTGATAGTGGGCATCCTTGCCTTGTTCCTGATTTTAGCCTAAAAGTTTTCAGTTTTTGACCATTTAGTGTGATGTTGGCTGTTGATTTTTCACAAAAAGCCTTAATCAGGTTGAGATAAAGACCTTCTATTCCAATTTTCTGTAACGTTTTTATCATGTATACTTAGATTTTGTCAAATGCCTTTTCTGCCTCTATTGAGATGTTCATATGGTTTTTGTCCTTGACTCTGTTAATATAATGTATTACATTTATTGATTTATGAATGTTGAACCATCCTTGCATCCCTGGGATAAATCCAACTTGGTCAGAGTGTATGATCTTCTTGATGACCTCCTATATTCTGTTTGCCAATATCTTGTTGAGGATTTTTGCATCTATGTTCATTAGGTAGATTGGTCTGTAGTTCTTTTTACTGTTGGGTTTTGGAATCAAAGTAACTCTTGCTTCCAGGGATGAATTTGGAAACCTTGCTTCCCTTTCAATTTCCTTGATGAGTTCAAAGAGTAATGGTGATAGTTCTTCTCTAAATGTTTTGTAGAATTCAGCAGTGAATCCATCCGGATCTGCACTTTTCTTTGTTACTAAATTTTTTATTACATTTTCAATTTCACTCATTGTCATTGGGGTGTTTAGAATTTATCTTCTTCATTTAACTTTGGCAATTCATGTGTATCTAGGAATTTGTCCATTTCTTCTGTGTTTTCCATTTTATTAGAGTTCAGGTTCTCAAAGTAGGTATTGATGATCCTCTGGATTTCTGCTGGGTCTGTTGTGACTTCACTTTTCCATTCTTAATTGCATGGATTTGCACCTTTTCTTCCCTTTTATTGATAAGATTGGCTAAAGGTTTATTGATTTTATTTATTCTTTTGAAAAACCAACTCTGATTCATTAATTTTTTGTATCATTCTCTTAGTCTCTATTGCATTGATTTATGCTCTGTTCTTTATAATTTCCTTTCTTGTATGAGCTTTGGATTTTTTTATGCTCTTTTTTTTTCTGAGAGCTTGAGGTTCTACATTAGGTTATTTAACTGAGTTCTCTCTCTTTTCCAAATATGGGCATTCACTGCTATGACTTTCCTGCATAGAACTGCTTTTATTGTGTCCCATAGAATCCTGTATGTTGTACTGGCATTATTTACTTGTAGAAACTGTCTAATTTCTTCTTTCATTTTCCCTGTGACCCATTAGTTGTTCAGGAGGGTGTTATTCAATTTCTATGTGTTTGTGGGAGTTTTGCAGTTTTTATGTTATTGACCTCCAATTTTATTGCACTATGGTCTGATAATATAAAGGGGGTAATTTCAGTTCTTTTACATTGACTTAGACATGTCCTATGAGCTAGCATGTGTTCTATTTTGGAGAATGACCCATGTGCAGCTGAGAAGAATGTGTATTCTGATTTTGTGGGGTGGAACACTCTGTAAATATCTATTAAGTACATTTCTTTAATAGTTTGGTTCAGTTCTAGAATTTCATTTTTAATTTTTTGTCTAGATGATCTATGTGTGATAGTGGGGTATTGAGGTCCCCCACTACAATTGTATTAGTGCTTATTTGGTTTTTCATGTCCATTAATATTTATTTTGTATATTTGGGGACATTCGTATTTCATGCATATATATTTAGGATTGTCATCTCTTCCTCTTCGATTGTTCTTTTTACAAGGATGTAGTGACCATCTTTGTCTCTCTTAATTAGTTTTGATTTGAAATCTACTTTGTCTGCAAATAAGATTTCTACCCCTGCTTTTTTCTGGGATCCTGTCACATGGAGAATTGTTTTCCATCCTTTTACTTTCAGTCTATGAATTTCTTTTTGAGATAGTTGTGTTTCTTGTATACAGCATATTGCTGGATTTTGCTTCTTAATCCATTCTGTCAGTCTACTTCTTTTGATTGGTGAATTGAGGCCATTAACTTTGATAGTTATAATTGAGAGATATTGACCCATCCTTTGCATGATGTTTTATTGTTGTTGGTTCTTTTATTTCTTATTTTTCCCCCTTTCCCTTTAGTGTCATACCTTGCCTGGAGGCTTCCCTCTGTTGGGCCTCGTGGAGTTGTGACCTTCATTGTCTTTTTCTAGGATATTGCTTAGAATTTTTTAGAGTGCTGGTTTGGTGTTCATGAATTTTCTCCAGTGTTCTTTGTCATGGAAGTATCTAATTTCCCCATCGATTTTGAAAGATAATTTTGCAGGATACAACAGTCTAGGTTGGAAGTTATTTGCTTTTAGGGCATGAAATACTTCACTCCAGGCTCTCCTTGATTTGAGGGTTTGTGTTGAGAAGTGTGCTGTGATTCTGATGAGCTTTCCTTTGTAGGTGATTTGTTTCTTTTCTCTGACTGCCTGTAGGATTTTGTTCTTCTGTTGGGTTTCTGGGATCTTGACTATTATATGTCTAGGTGTAGATTTTTTTTTTCTCTTGGCTGGTTGCATTTCTATGTGCCTCATGCTTCACATATATGTATGTCCAATTCTCCACCTCTGTCTGGGAAATTTTCTACTATTACTTCTGTGAAAACTTTTTTATGTCAATTGTACTTTCTCCTGTTTTTTCATGGACTCCTATCAGTCTTATGTTGTTTTTCTTTTTTTTTTTTTTCTTTTTTTAAATTTTTTTATTAAATTCTTTTATTGGTACATTGTAGGTATACAACACAATTACATTTCTCATTGGGAATTGTACCTTTGCATAATGCATCTTGGTTCTTATTTTTTCCGCATTCCTGGCCCTCCCTTCATGCTCTCCACCCTTCCCTATTTACAAAGACTTTATTTCCATTTTTTCCATTTCTCATCATTTTTCCTTTCCCTTCTTTCCTTTCCCATGCCCCTCCCACTATCCCTACCCCTTTGGACCTTTTCTTCCTATTTTACATTTTCGATTATTTATTCTAATCATTGGTATATTTTAGGTATACAATATAATTACATCATCTAGAACCTGCTGGATTGATTTCTCATGGTCCTTTACTATTTTTAAGAAATCTCTGGTTTCATGGTCCTTCACCACAATCCTGTCTTCTATATCTGATATTCTATCTTCAGATTCCCTTAATCTGCTCTGCATGCTTTCAATAGAGTTTTTAATCTCCTGAATATCTGTTTGAATCTGTTTCATGGATTCCATTTCTTTCTTATGTTGGGTGATCATGGTTTCCATTTCTTTCTTATGCTGAGCATTCATGGCTTCTACCATGGTTCTGAGCTCATCTATTTTTTTTTTTTTATCTGTTTCTGTTCTAGAGCCTCTAATCATGTCATTCACTCTGCTTAACATCTCTGTAGTTATCTGGGAGATTATTTCTGCTTTTAATTTTTCTAGAGACTCATTCATCTGTTTCACTACTTCCTGTCCTATCAGTTCAGGGTGTCCAGGTGGTTGATTATCAGACTTTTCCACATCATTTCTCCCAGAATTTGCTTTCTGTGGGGTGGAAGACTGAGTTTTTGCCTTCCTTAAATGTCTTCTCATTTTTGTTTTTGGTACTGCCCTTGGTTTAATTCCTGGGTTGATACTTTGAAGTTGCTTGTTGTAAGAATCTTTGTTGATATATTTAGAACCCTTATGGAATGACTGCTTCTCAGCGGTGTCTTCCAGATATAGCTGGTCTTTACGTTCTGAGTCTCTAATGGCTCCGAGGCTGTCTCATTTTCACTATACCAGGAATGAAAACTGATTAGATCAATCACAACACCTTAGCCCAAGTGATACAATTAGCAACACAATAGCATCAGGTACCTCTTAGAAAATGACAATTTGTGGTAGTTATTAATCTATCACCTTTAACTGTGTGAATTAAATCAAAATCAAGGACCAACCCAACATATATTTATAGTGAATAATCTCTTCAATATAGCAACTTTACCCTTTGGAATGGGAAGTTAGAAGGAGTTGGGGAGGGAAGGATAGGTCGGTAGAAGGATAGGGGCAGGTTAGCAGTGAGGCCAGAGGACACAGATGAGAGAAGGAAAGAGAAGAAAAGAAAAATAAAGAAGAAATATGAATTAGGGCCAGAATAGGAACACAAAGGGAGATGAAGAACAATGTGGGACAGCAAGGGAGCGAGGGAGAGAGAGAGAGAGAGAAAGAAAAGAGAAAAGAAAGAAAAAAGATAAAAATAAAAATTTTAAAAGAGTAGAAAAAGAAGGAAAAAAATTAAAAATAAGAGCAAAAAAAATAGTGGTAATTTTGAAAATAACAAATAAAAGATAAAAATAAAGGGACTCCTTCAGGGTATGTCTCTGCTGTCACAATAGATAACATGGGCAGCAGTGTGCAGATATAAGTTGATGAGTCTCAGCAAGCCAGTAGCAGACCTGTGAGATTCAGGCAGATTTCTAGCTACAGTTCCCAAGTTGAGCTCCCTGTCCCCCTGCAGGGTTGAACTATGCTAGATTTTATTGCAGGTTCTAGCTGCCTTTACCCTGAAGATACTCCAGGTTCTGATGGGAGGTAATGATCCCTCTAACTTACCAAGTACAGTGGTTTGGTGTGCCTTTACTGTAGAGATTCTCTTCACTTTTCCAGTGGACTTCAGTTATCATCAGGGAGCCTGAGAGAGGCCCTCTCTCTCTTGTTCACATCTGCATCTCAAGACAATGGCCTTTATGTCCTCCTGTGCCTCTGTAGTGTGGAACCAGGTAGCTGCACAGCCTGGAGGCAGTAGCGGGGGGTGGGAGGGCCCTGTTGTTGTAGGTGCCTGTGTGGCTCCATGGGTGGCTAATGGGCATGGGGGTCCTTACCAGCTCTTGGTCACAAGCAGGTGTAGCCAGACAGACAGAGCTGGGCTCAGTCAGTCCTGGGTGCTCTCGTCTTTATTCTTGATGTGGAAACCACTTACATTTTTCTTGTTGACTTGTGTTTTTGCTCTCAACTTCTTTTGTAGTATGGCAGTTCAACTTGATTGCCACCTTCACTTCCTGAAGAACTGTCTAATATTAGAAGAAGCTTAGATCTGGATGTTTCTGGGTGGATGATGGAGGTGTGACCTCAGAGACTATATCTAGTTCTTGGGCCCCTTCCTCTCTGGTGCTTTCCCTAGACTCTGCTTCCTGGTTGCCATGAAGTTAACAGCTTTCTTCCACCATGCCCTTCTGCCATCATGTCTCTTCCTTGGATCCAAGCCACCACAGACTGAAACCTCTAAAAACCCTGAGCTAAATTAAAGCTTCCTCCTTTAAATTATAGGTGTCAGGTACAACAACAGAAAAGCTATTACATCAAGAACTTATAGAATCTACATAATACCTTTTTATCAAGCATTTTTTTGTTGTTCTAATCTCCATTAAATTTTGTTACTATTCTTTAGACTTCTTTCCTCTGGTATACCTGTCATCAAAAAAGCATGTTTTGTGTAATCTATTTCAGTATTCCCCATCATTTCCTTTCAGACTGCACCCTTACTTAGGCTGTTCCCTGACATCTTCCTGTCTCCAGCCTGAGACACATTTATTGTATTTTTTCTTTCTTGAACTAGAGGTACTCACTCAAAATGTCTTCACTTCATTCTTTTCCTTTTTAGTATATAAATCTCGATAAAATTATGCTTTTTCTTTTTACTCTTTGTTACTTCTAAGAACGTATTACACACCTGTCAGTTTCAATTTAAAAAGCAGGCCCTTTTCTTGGTTAACCAAAAATCCATCCTGTCAAAAATTTCACTAAGTACAATTACTTTCAGATTTTTTTTAAAAGATAGTTACTTTATAATTACTACTGCTATAACACCTAAAGATTTGTTTTAGAAAGAGGCAAATGTATTTTTTTCTGATGGTTTTAATGCTCTTATAAAGAAGTACTTATATAAAAGCAGCATGATGATGTTACTGTCATCACAGATTTATTAAGAGAAAAGAAAATTTGGTATTGTAGAAAGAAAATAGACTTTGATCCACACTGAACTTGATTCAACTTTAGTGTCCCCACTTTCTAGCCGTAGTATTTCTGGATTTTTCTAGGTGCCAATATCTTTATTTGTAAATTGTAGATAACAAATACTCACTCTGAGACTGTCATAAAAACTGATTGGGATAATGTATCTAAAGCACATTGAGTTTCTAAGCCAATTGACATTGTAACTAAGTCTGTCATCATTTGACAAACCTGGACCAGCATGATATGGAAAGTTATGCAGAGAATTAAACAGTGGTTCATTTCCATAGAAAATGTTGAAATGTGTGAAAGATGGGTAGGAAATGAAAAAAAGATCCTGGAATTCTCACTTCAAAACTACTGTATTACAAAAGACTTTTTGACTGCATAGCTTTGAGTATAAAGACGATAGAAAATTATTGATGTAAAGGTCAGATTTATAGGATCTCTAAAAAAGAGAAAATAGTGAAGATGATGAAGAATACATCTGATGAATTGTTAGAAGAAAATAGATATAAAATAACAATAACAAATTGACAAAAAATATAACACATGATGTAGAATGGAGGGATAAGAAGGAAATTTTGCTTTAAACAAGAACATATTATTCAGAATAAAACATTATTTAAAATTAAATGTAGTAGCAGGCATGGTGCCACATGCTGTAATCCCAGCACTTGCCAGGAGGATCAATACAAGTTTTTTTTTTTATATAAAACGGAGTACTACTCAGCCATAAAGAATGAGAAACTAGAGATATTGAAAATATCCCCACGTTTTCGTTATCCAGTCTCCAGCTGATGGGCAACTGGGCTGTTTCCAAGTTTTAGCTAATACAAACTGTGCTGCTATAAACAGGTGCTCATATATTGCTGTGGTATGATTCTTTTAATACTTTTGGGAAAATACCCAGCAGGGGTATTTAGCTCAGTCAAATGGGACTTCTAATCCTAATTGCTTGAGGTATCTACATATTGATTTCCACAGTGATTTCCACAGTCTACACTCTCACCAACAATGAAGAAGGGTTCCTTTCTCCCCACAACTCCACCAGCCATTTTCTATTGGTTGATTTCTTGATAGCAGCCATTCTTTCTGGGGTGAGGTGGAATCTCAATGTTGTTTTCATCTGCATCTTTTGAATGACCAGTGATGTTGAATATTTTTTCATATGTTCATTTGCTCTTTCTACTTCTTTGAGAAATGTCTGTTCATTTCAGATGCCCATTTTTGAATTGGGTCTTTATATTTGGGGGACCTGATCTTTTTTATTTCTTTATATATTCTAGATAGTAGACCTTTGTTTGAGGAACAGCTTAACTTATCTTCCAGCAAGTTTAGTGTTTCTGTTTTAATATTTAGATCTTTAATCCACTTCAATTTTAGTTTAGTGCATGGTGAGAGATATAGGTATAGTTTGAATCTTTGGCAAATTGAAATCCAGTTTTTCCAATACTATTTATTAAATAGGTCATCTTTCCTCCAGGGAGGATGGTTGGCTCTTTTGTCAAAAACGAGGTAGCTGGGTATGTCTGGAGTTGTTTCTGCATCTTCTAATCTTTTCTACTGATCCTCGGGTCTGTTTGTTTGCCAGTATCATGCTGTTTTCATCACAGTGGCTTTGTAGTATAGCTTCAAGTTGGGGATGGTGATAACCCTGCCATGACTCTGTTGCCTAGAATTGCCTTTGCTATTCTAGGTCTCTTTTGGTTCCAAATGAATTTTTGGATTGTTTACTCTAGTTCTATGAAATATACTGTTGTGATTTCAATTGGGATTGCATTGAATCTGTATAGCAGTTTTGGAAGTATAACTATTTTCACTATACTGGTTCTTCCTACCCAGGAGCAAGGGATGTCTTTCCATTTTCTTATATCCCCTTTGATCTCTTTTTTCAGAGTGCTGTAGTTTTCAGTGTAGAGGTCTTTTGCTTCCTTTGTTAGATTAATTCCTAGATATTTCATTTTTTTGGATGCTATTGTAAGAGGAATTGTTTCCCTAATTTCTCTCTCAGTGAGTCTGTTATTTGTGTACATGAAGGCTATTGATTTTTGAGTGTTGACCTTTTATCCAGCTACTCTACTGAATCTGTCCATTTAGTCTAGAAGTCCTTTGGCGGAGTTTTTTTGGTCTTCTATGTAGAGTATCATATCATCAGCAAATAATGACAGTTTACTTTCTTACTTTCCTAACTTTACCGCTTTTATTTCTTTCTCTTGTCTAATTGTTGTGGCTAATGTTTCCAAAACTATATTGAACAGGAGTGGTGACAGTGGCATCCTTGTCTTGTTCCTGACTTTAGCATGAAGGTTTTCAGTTTCTGGCCTTTTAATATAACGTTGGTTGTTGGTTTTTCATATATAGTCTATATCAAGTTGAGATAAAGACCATCAATTCCAATTTTCTTTTGGCCACACATCCTCCTTTTATCCTCTCCTCACCACTGTCATGGGTAACTACTATTTTATTTTCTCTCTGTAGATTTTATTATTTTTTAATATTCAACATGTAAGTGAGATAATGTAAGATTAAAGAAATTAACAGCTGCAATTTCTGGCAGAAGAGCTGCAAATGACAATTTCTAACAATTTCAACTTTTAAGAATTTTTCTTATAGAGATCTTGCTCTTGGAAACAGCATTTTGTCCAAAAAGCAAATGAGAGCTCTTCCTTTACTCTAAGAATTCATTTTCATTAGGGAAACAGCATAAGGTAAAATTGTTTTAGTTGATATATATTTATATGTGCTACAAAGTTTAAAAAGAAGCTACTACTTCATATGAGCTTTAACTCCCCTTTAATTTTATTTTAAAATTAGCATTAACTTCATTTATATAAGAACCATCGAATTTTTCCAGGAAGAAAAATTTGATTCAATTTGTGTTTTCCTGTGAAACATGTGGGCAGGCCTCAGTACAATCAGATAACCTTTCTTTTGTCAACTTAGCAGTTAACAAATTTATTACATTCTTATGTGTCCTGCATTTTAAGGATTAATACCTGACTTGTCTAATGAAAGTATTGGTTACCATCTGATTAAATACAAAGGTTTAAAGGATGCATGTAGCCAGAACAGCATTTATTTATATAGTAAGGAGACTCTGTTATGGAACTGTATAATTTAGAGGAAATAAAAATTACATTTTTTAAATAAAATAAAATAAAAACTTACCATTTTCTCCCTATGCTGACTCCAATGACTTCTTCAACAATATATTTATTCACATTGCCTCATCTGCTATGATGGCAAACTTCCTTCTAAATCTTGGAGCAAATTTTGTAATCAATGGCAGATTTTGATGGACTGGTTTTCTAAATTCCTTTGTTTTCTTTCTCTCCCTTCTTCTCTCTTGCATCCCACAGTTTAAAATACATATGCATTATATTCAGATGACATTGTTTTGTTCCTGTTCTATAAAAATCATTAGTTGCAATTCCACTCATAACTATCCCAGTAGTCATGATGTCATGCTTAATATTCATTTAAAGATTTTTTGTTTTTGAGATTTGAAGTATCTTAGTAAGTGTAGACTGCTTTAACAGAAGTACCACAAAGTGCCAGGGATTTAGCTCAGTGTTTCTGCTGCCTGCTTCGCAATCTCAGGGTCCCAAGTTCAATCCCTGGTACCAAAAAAAAAAAAAAAAAAAAAAAAAAAAAAAGGAAGTACCACAAACTTAGCAGCTTATACAAAACAAATATTTCTTTTGCACAGTTCTGGTGGTTGGGAATGCTAAGATCAAGCCAAGAGCAGAGTTGGTGTCTGTTAAGGTCTTTTCCAAATAAATGGAGGCTTTAAACTGCATCCTTTCTTGGTATAAGAGGCAAACAAGCTCCCTTAAGTCTCTTTTATGAGGATATGAATCACATTCATGAAGTCTCCATCCTCATGACTGATTCATTAAATGACCTACTCTGTAATCCTGTCATATTGGGTATTAGGAGTCCATATATGATTTGGGGTTGGGAGATATAAGCATTCAGACAATAACAATAAGTTACTCAGATAAATCTGGAAAGTCAAATTCAGTAGCTCTTAAAAACTGCAAAATATTTTGTAGATAAAATCTCTTAACTCAAAATAATTTGTTTCTATTGTACAAATGGATCTTTAATATTTATTGTATGTTACTCTAAATGTTTTATGTAATTTAATTCTTCATAATATCACTATGGAAAAGTTTTCAGTTACATTCCCATTTTATAAATGAGTAATTTGAAATAACAACATAAGTACTTGTTTCAGTCAATAAACAGATATGTAAGAATTCAAAATCAAGAATCTGGCTCCAGAACTCACATACTAAACTTTTGCCTATAAAGATAAAGACATATATATAGATAAATAATCTCAAAATAGTATATAATTTCAAGCATTTTAGAAAAAGCATATTTCATAAGCACATACTAAGCTATACAAATGGATACTGTGATTAAAATTTACTTGATTTGATTAAAATGTGGCAGTGATGCAAGCTAATATATAAAAAGAATAAAAACTCACCATGAGACATTCTTTAGCCTTCCTGGACACCGTGAGTTGTGCTCTTTTCTGTTCCCACAAGGGAGTCCTGGGCCCCAGATCCATGCAGGAGAGGCACCCGAGGCCAAGGAGGCCCTTGCTGTGAGCTCAGGAAGATGGCACAGTGGTGAGCAGCAGAGAGAGGACCTCTCTAAAGGCTTGTTGAAAATTGAAGCACACTGGGAGAATGAAAATGAAGTGGACTACAGCAGTTGGTGAGTGGTTGGGTCCACTTCCTACTGAACCAGAGTTCCTAAGGGGGAAGGGGGGCTCAAACCTGCAGTAGAACTGTGTAGAGTTCTAACCTGCAGGAGGTCAGGGAGCTCAATTCTGGCCTGGCAGCCAGAAGCCACCCTGAATCTCTGTAGACTATGGCTAGCTTGCTGAGATTAATCAACTTAGTTCTGTACCCTGCTGCCCATGTTGTATGCCAGCAATAGCAGAGACATACCTCAAAGTGTACTTTTTTTCTTTTTTTTTCTTTTACTTTTCTTTTCTTCCTCTGCATTTCTCTCCTTTATTGTTCTGTTTTTGTCCTATTCTGGGATTTTTATTGCTTTTATTATTATAGGAGTGTGAATACAGTTTCTACTTTTCTTGTTCTTTTCTCATTTTCTTCCTTCCTTCTCTCTTTTCCTCTTATCTTTCCCAAAGTTTGTGTGATCTTCCTGTGTCCTCTAGCCCTATTTCTAATGTCTCCTTCTACTTCTATCTCTCTACCTGC
The DNA here is from genome assembly GCF_053883595.1 of Heterocephalus glaber. Taxonomy (NCBI): domain Eukaryota; kingdom Metazoa; phylum Chordata; class Mammalia; order Rodentia; family Bathyergidae; genus Heterocephalus; species Heterocephalus glaber. The sequence continues at coordinate 60,046,367 of NW_028258138.1, forward strand.
CCCAACTCCTTCTAAGTCTTCTTCCTGGAGGGTAAAGCCACTATAATAAAGGGCTTATATATGGTAAAAATATTTCTGGATGGTCCTTGATTTTGATATATAATGACACCTCTAGTCCATGTGGTTAAAGGTGTCAGAATAATAGCTACCACAATATGTCATTTTCTAAGCTCTGTTTGATGTTACTGTTGTTGATGCTGATTGTATTATTTTGCCCAAGGTGAAGTGATTGCTCTAGTCAGCTGTCTTTTATGGTTTACCAAGACTGAAATTGTGTAAGGATCATTACAGACTCAAAATCCAAAGGTCAGCTATACCTGGAAGACAATCCAAAAGGTAGCCATTCTCTACAGGCTCTAAATGCTAGTAATAAAGATACTTGCAGTAAGCTATTTATAAGCACTAATCCAGAAATTAAACCAAAAACTTCAACAATAACAGAAAATAGAAATAAGAAGACACCTTCACAAGATACAAATGCACACTTCAAGATCACCGAAGGGAAATCCAGAGGGTAAGATAGAACAATCTGAAACTCAACCACCTGGATTCCCTGAACTGGCACCAAAAGAACAACTGGAAAAAATGATATCAGAAATAATTTCTCAGATAACAACAGAGATAGTGACCATAGTGAAAGACATGATTAATAACTCTAGAACAGACACAGATAAAAAATAGAGGAGCTCAGGAAAATGATAGAATCCATGAACACTCAGTATAGGAAAGAAATAGAATTCATAAAACAAATTCAAACAGATATCCAGGAGATTAAAGCCTGCATTGAAACTATATACAGCACAATGAGCCAAGGTGAGGACAGAATTTCAGATATAGAAGACAGGATTGTGATTAGTGACCAGAAAAACAAAGATTTCTTTAAAACACCAAGGGATCACAAGAAATCAATGCAGCAGCTGCTAGATGATGCGAAGAAGAATCAAGGAAGAAACAGAAGAAAGTACAAATGACATAAAAAACTGTTCACAGAAGTAATGGTAGAAAAGTTGTCAAGTAGGGGAAAAGAACTTGACAAGTGAGGCATATAGGACTCCAACTAGCTGTGATAAAAAATATCTACACCTAGGCATATAATAGTCAAGATTCCAGAAAGCCAACAGAAGAACAAAATCCTACAAGCACTTAGAGAAAAGAAACAAATCACATACAAAGGAAAACACATAAGAATCACAGCAGACTTCTCAACACAAACCCTCAAGGCAAGAAGAGCTTGGAGTAACATATTCCAAGCCCTAAAGGAAAACAGCCTCCAAATCAGATTGATGTACCATGCAAAACTGTCTTTCAAAATTGATGGAGAAATAAGATACTTTCATGAAAAGAATACTTTAGGAACTTCATGAATACCAAACCAGCATTCAAAAAAATTTTAGACAATATCCTAGGAACAGACAGAGAGGGTCACAACCCCAGGAAGCCCAGCAGAATGAATCCATCAGGCATGACAAGAAATCAAATGCAAAGAGGGAGAATCCAACAACAGGAAAAGAACATGACAAGGATAAGTCAATGCATATCAGTTATAACCATCAATGTTAATGGTCTCAATTCACCAGTCAAAAGAAATAGACTGGCAGAATGGCTCAAGTAGCAAGATCTAACAATATGCTGCATACCAGAAACACACTTAATTCAAAAGAAATTCATAGACTGAAAGTTAAAGGGTGAAAATAATACACCATGCAACAGGAACTTTAAAAAAATATGCAGGAACAGCTATCCTATTTGCAGACAAAGTGGATTTCAAACCAAGACTAATTAAGAGAGGCAAAGAAATTCCCTATATCCTTGTAAAGAGAACAATCCAAAAGGAAGAGATAACAATTGCCAAATGCTAGTGCACCCAACTACATAAAACTAATATTAACAGACATGAAAAATCAAATAGGGACTAATACAGTAGTAGTGGGCAACCTTAATACCCTACTGTCACAAATAGATAGATCAACTAGACAAAATCCAACAAAAATACTATAATTCTACCAAGCTCTTGAACAAATGGATGTAACAGATGTCTACAGAATGTTTCACCACACAAAATAAGAATACACATATTTCTCAGCTATACATGGGTCGTTCTCCAAACTAGACCACATGCTAGCTCATAGAACATGCCTAAAACTAAATGCAAAGGAATTGAAGTTATCCCCTGTATACTGCCAGATCATAGTGCAATGAATTGGAGATCAATAGCAAAAGAAACCATAAGAACTTCATAAAAACATGGAAATTGAATAACACCCTCTTGAACAATCAATGGGTCACAGAGGAAATTAAAGAAGAAATTAAACAGTTTCTACAATTAAATGATGGTACCAATGCAATACATCAGAATCTATGGGACAAAATGAAAGCAGTCTTACAAGGAACATTTATAGCAATGAATACCCATATTAGTAAAACAGAGTGAGTTCAAATAAACAACGTAATGCTGAACCTCAACCTTCTAGAAAAAGAAGAGCAGGACAAACCCAACGTTTACACAAGGGAGGAAACTATAAAGATCAGAGCAGAAATCAATGCAATGGAGACAAAGAGAACAATACAAAAATCAATGAAGCAGGAAGTTGTTTCTTCAAAAGAATAAGTAAAGTTGACAAAACCTGAGCCAAACTTATGAGTAAAAGGAGACAAAAGTCCCAAATCGATCCAATTAGGAATAAAAAGAGGGAAATTACAGCAGATGCAGCAGAAATTCAGAGGATCATCAGCACCTATTTTGTGAACCTATACTTCAATAAGATGGAAATCACAGAAGAAATACACAAATTTCTAGACACATGAATTACCAAAGTTGAACAAAGAAGATCTAAAATTTCTAAACAACCCAATATGAATCAATGACATTGAAAACATAATTAAAAACTTATGAACAAAAAGCCTAGGTTCTGAGGGTTTCACTGCTGAATTCTACAAGACATTTAGAGAGAAGCTCTAACCACTAATGTTTAAACTCTTCAATGAAATTGAGAGGGAAGCAAAACTCCCAAACTCTTACCTGGAACCAAGCATCACCCTGATTCCAAACACAGAGAAAGTTCCATCCAAAAAACAGAACTATAGGCCAATCCCACTAATGAACATAGATGCAAAAATACTATAAAAGGTATTGCCAAACAGAATGTAGAAGATCATCAAGAATATCATACACTCTGACCAAGGAGGATTCATCCCAGGGATGCAGGGATGGTTCAACATGCACAAATCAATAAATGTAATACACAATATTAATAGAGCCAAGGACAAAAACCATACGATTATCTCAATAGATGAAGAAAAAGCATTCAATAAAATTCAACAACCATTCATGATAAAAAAAAAAAACCTTACAAAGAAGTATAATAGATGGTCTTTATCTAGATAAAAGCCATCTATGAAAAACCAACAGAGATGGGCATTTAGTTCAGTGACACTGAGCTTGCCTCATAAGTGCAAGGTCCTGAGTCCAATTCCCAGCAAAAAAAAAAAAAAAAAAAAAAAAAAGATCAACAGCCAACATCATACTAAATGGTCAAAAACTGAAATCCTATACACTAAAATCAGGAACAAGACAAGGATGTCCACTATTACCACTCCTGTTCAATATAGTTCTAGAAACATTAGCTACAGCAATTAGACAAGATAAAGAAATAAAGGGAATAGAGACAGGAAATGAAGAAGTTAAATGTTCATTATTTGCAGATGACATGATACTGCATATAGAAGACACCAAGAACTCCATCAAGTCTTCCAAACCAAATAACCAAAATCAGTAGAGTAGCTGGATACAAGGTCAAAACTCAAAAATCAATAGCCTTCCTGTACACAAACAGCAGACTCAGAGAGAGGAACTTGAGAAACAACACCTTTCATAATAACACCACCACAAAAAAATGAAATACCTAGGAAATAATCTAACAAGGAAGTAAAAGACCTCTACTCTGAGAACTGCAGTACTCTGAAAAAAAGAGATAGAAAAGCATATCAGAAAATGGAAAGACATCCCTTCTTCCTGGGTGGGGAGAACCAATATAGTGAAAATAATCATACTTCCAAAACTGTTATATAGATTCAATGCAATCCCAATTGAAATTTCAACAGCATATTTTACAGAACCAGAAAAAACCATTCAAAAATTTATTTGGAACCAAAAGAGACTTAGAATAGCAAAAAGAATTCTAGACAATAAAGACAAGGTGGGAGGTATCACATTACCCAACTTGAAACTATAGTACAAAGCTACTGTGATAAAAACAACATGGCACTAGCAAAGAAACTTACCTGAGGATCAGTAGAATAGATTAGAAGATGCAGAAACAACTCCAGACATATTCAGCCACTTCATCTTTGACAAAAGAGCCAAACACCTTCACTGGAGGAAAGATAGCCTCTTTAATAAATGGTGCTGGAAAAACTGGGTTTCAAATTGCCAAAAATTAAAACTAGTCTCATATCTCTCATCATGCACAAAACTAAAATTGAAGTGGATCAAAGATCTAAATATTAAAACTGAAACACTAAACCTGCTAGAAGATATGTTATGTAGAATGCTTGAAGGCACTGGTATAGGAAAGGACTTTATGAACAAAACCTCAGTCACAAAGAAATTTGCATAAAGAATCAACAACTGGGATCTCATCTTATTTATAAAGCTTTTGCAGAGCAAGAGAAACCACCAACAGCGTGAAGAGACAAACCACAATGTTGGAAAAAAATTTTACCAGCTGCTCCTCAGACAAAAGCCTACTATCTAGAATATATAAAGAACTTAAAAAAATCAAACCTCCCAAATTTAAAGATCCAATGCAAAACTGGGCATCTGAAATGAACAGACATTCCTCAGACAAAGAAGTAGAAAGAGCAAATAAACATATGAAAAAATGTTCAACATCACTGGTCATTGGAGAGATGCAATGAAAACAGCACTGTGATTCCACTTCACTCCAGAAAGAATGACTGCTAACAAGAAATCAACCAATAACAAATGCTGGCAGTGTTGTGGGGGAAAAGGAACATGTCTCCACTGTTGTTGAGAGTGTAAACTGGAGCTACCATTGTGTAAATGAATATGGAGATACCTCAACAAACTAGGATTAGAGGTTTCATTTGACCCAGCTAAATACCACTGCTGGGTATTTTCCCAAAAGAATTAAATGAATCATACCACAGCAATATATGTGCACCTATGTTTATAGCAGCACAGTTTGTAATAGCTAAAACTTGGAAACAGCCCAATTGCCCATCAACTGGAGATTATATTTTTAAATATATATATTTTTTAATAAAATGGAGTACTACTCTGCCATAAAGAATGAGAAACTAGAGATATTCATATCTAAATGGATGCACATTGAGGTCATACTCTTAAGTGAATTAAATAGGAGACATATATGTAAATACTGAATAGTTCCTCTGGTGTGAAAAAACTGAAAGTGTAAATGAGAACCAAAATGTATAATAGATAATGTGAAATAGGAAAAAAAGGTCCAAAAGGGAAGGAGAAGTGGAGGGGGGTAGGAGAAAGGAAAGAAGGGAAATTTAAAAAAAAATATGAGAATAGAAGGATAAAATGAAACATTTTTTTTTAAATAGGGACAGGTGGAAGGGTAGAAGGGAGGGAAGGGGATTGGGGAGAAAACAAGCACCAAGATATGCCATGTACAGGTGAAAATTCCCAATGATGAATGTGATCATAATGTATACCTAAAATGTACCAAAATAAACTTAATGAATAGGAAAAAATGTATAAAAACTCAAAGGAAGCAGTATTGTACTTAAAGCAATAAATTCCTGTTACATGGCCCCAGTTCTTCAATCTGACCTATGATTATCCAAAAAATAATTCACAAATTACAGCAATGGAACCAAATTGTATCTGAACCTGTAGAGGACAAGGAAAAGGATGAACATTTGGAAACATCTTGTCTTAATCAGGAAGTTTTCTTTAGAGAGATTTTCTTATGTGTTAATGTGAGCCTTTCTCAGTGGTACAGCATATGTTTATCATGCTCAGTGGCAACACAGAAGAAAGAAAGAAAGAAAGAAAGAAAGAAAGAAAGAAAGAAAGAAAGAAAGAAAGAAAGAAAGAAAGAAAGAAAGAGAGAGAGAGAGAAAAAAAGAGAAAGGAAAGAAAGAGAAAGAAAGAATGAAAGAAAGAATGACCGAACAAATGAACGAAAGAAAGAAAGAGAAAAGCAAGCAAAGAAAAGCAAAGGAAAGAAAAGGAAAAGGAATTGATATATCATGGGATGTTTTTCTCAACAATCAGCTCTTTTTACTGATCAGAAGTGACCAGCATTGAATCCACTAATAATGTGGATTCATTGTTTGTGTTCAATTTACTGTTTATGTTCCAATCATCCCCCCCCCAAAAAAAAACAATAGTATTGCTTCCTTCTCTTTTCTCCATGTTGACAGCACTTTTACTTAGATGAACCTTCTCATTTTCTTTCAATGTCTCCAGGACAAAAGTTGGCCTTAGAACCACTATTGTGGCTGTCTTACCCAATAAGGATCTAATTTTGATTTTGCTCTAGGTATAGTGTTTCATATAAATTTCTCTAACTTACCATCTGACATCTAGTCAAGGAACTCTGAATTTATTTGACAGTCAAAAATATCTTGGATGGCTTTGATGTCAGTAGTAGTCAAGTTTTTCCACAGAAATAGAACCAGAAGAATGAGGAAGGGAGATCTTGAGGAATTGGTCATCATGATTATAGAGACTAATAATCCTACAGTTTGCCATTTACAAACTGGCAATCCAGGAAAGCTAGTACATAGTTCAAACTAGAGGGAAGGCTTGCAAACAAGGCAAGCTTATGGGATCAGTATATGACCAAGGGCAAAAGAAATCCAATTTCCCAGCTCAACACTCAGACAGGAAGAACAAGGGATGAATTATTTTCTCTACCTTTTTTTCAGACCCTCAGAATATTTGATGTTCCCCACCCTAACTGAAGAAGATAACTTGTTTTGGTGAGAGTACTGATTTCAAACACTCATTTCATCTAGCAATCCCCACAGAGACAGCCAAAAATGATGTTTATCCAAATAGATGGCACCCTGTGATCCAGCCATGTTGACACATAAAATTAAACATCCCAACATTCAAATGGTATATTTTATCTCTTTAAGTAGAAGATTTTATCACATAAGTTTGATAACCCTACTACTGATATGCATGATTAAATTTTGAAGGTGTTTATGTTTTGACAAAAAGGCTAAAACATAACAGATAAATTTAGGAGATGTCTCCATATATGACCAACATCCAGGGTGTTTATCATATGACTAAACAAGGAGATCTATCATTGCCCAAGACAGTATTTCTTGTCTATTTCTCTTTAATTACAATTAATTACAGAACAGTTTTCTTATCACAATGATACATTTTTTTCTAATGGTGTATATTAATTTTGACTATTTATTAAAGTTTTGACACAAACAATCAAAAAAAGACTTTTTTAAAGAAGATAGTGTCCAAGTTGAATGAATGTTAGAAGAGGTTGAAAAAATAAATAGAAAAAAAATGCTAAAGTTGTGCTATATTGAGAACCTTTCTCATGCTCATTAATAGAGGAAGGAAAAGGAACTATGGATCCCACAGACAGCAGTAGGAGCACAAGCTGAAGATAATAACCAGTAATATGTCTGTATTTTTAAATATCCATAGTTAAAGGGATGTAGGAACAACTGTCTATATTAAATATTTGTAAAACTTGTCAAAAACAGTTATCACTGCCACTATTATTAGGTAGAAAATGATGCAAAAATGCTAATAACACATAAAATGGGAACTAGGGAGCTAAGCTTGGCTTGATCACTAGCCGATGAAAATATTTTTAGCTGACACACTTGCTTTGTGGTGCCTAACTTTTCCCTCTATAAATAACTGAAAACAAGAAGATATTTTGAATCAATACTTTACATTTATATACTCAAAACACTTTAAGGTATATCAATGATGAATGAGCATATAACTGTAGTATTGTTTCTCAGTAATATCTTTCTTAGTAAAATAATTATCATAGAGAAGAAATTATTTGAAGTTCTCACTCATTCTTCTCAATAAATTATTTCTTCTGTATACTGAATGACTTTTATTTCAGAACAATTTCCCAGATTTATTAATAAAAAATCAGTTCACTCTATTTCACTATATCAAAAGACTTTTGCATCTAGTGCATTTTTTTAAAATATAAAAAGACAGAATTGAAATACTTCCAAATTCAGTGAAACTCTAAAAATTGTGCTGAATAAAACAAGAATAACCTTTAAATAATGCATTATTGATGATATAACAAATATTAGTAATATTAAAACATTTGAAATCTATGCTTCTATGAAACATTAATTACAGAATAATGTCAATGAAACTGAGTACTTTACTATAAAGTATTCTTTCAGTATGACATTTTTAACCTTGATGCCATTCACATTCCTCCTGTGGAGGTAAAAAATACCCAAAGCTTTAAAAATTCTGCTTTTGTTCTAAATCATTTTAGATAATCCTAAAATATTTAAGCCAAGGTGAGCCTTTAAAAATTTTTTCCTAGTTCATTTAAATTTAATAAAATTCAATGAATACATGTATACTTACTCAGTGGCACTGTGCCTGCCTGGCAAGGGCAAGGTCCTCAGTTCGATCCCTGAGATAGATATAGATAGATAGATAGATAGATAGATAGATATGCATGTCTGTCTATTTGAATATATATGTAATTAAACATACACACACACACACACACACACACACATACTGTGGGAAGCTAACAAGAAAGTTACTTATATTTTCTTCTTTAGCCTTTGTATGGAGTCTATATTTATTTTTTCTGTATTTTACAACATAATATGAGAGAAACATCTAAAAATCTCAGCAAAAATGTTACAGTTTTGAAGTCACTCTATCAAAAATAAACTTCTTATGCACCTCAATATATTCTTTTGTTCAGTGTGAAGTAAGAGTAAATCAAGTGAATATAAAGTCTTTTTTTTTAAAGGCAAATATATGTATGTGAAAAAGAAAAACAGGAAAGGAAACATGTATAAAGCACTGTTATTATAAGAATTGGGGAACTTCTTGAAAAACATCTGGATCAGTACTTAGAAAAGGATTTTTATGCAAAATTTAAATATAGGCATGTTACAATGACTTTTTTTAAATGCAATAGATCAAATACCTCCTGGATATAAGCAAATAAAATATTATAAATAAGGAAACATGTAGGTCTAATGTTTGTATCATTTATCTATGACAACTGAGCTAATTCTGTTTTAGAATGCAAACTAGAATTTCTAGCTATGTGGTAGTAGTTCTTTACATCTTTTTTATACGTGCTTCAACTGACATGACTTACTGCCATCACTGTCATGATAAAGATTGTAAATGATTTCAAAATCTTTGGCCACACAAGTTCTTGAGTGAATTTTGGAAAGCTTTATAATTTCCAGACATTCTAAGGCTTTAACATTTATATTTTAATCATATCTTGTAAGTGTATCTTTTTTCTGTAACTTCACAGATTGAGGATAAGCAATGGATAGAGACCTTCTCAAATTCCGTCCTGGTCATCCTCTTTTCTCTGTGATCTTCATGGAAAGCCCTCATATAATGGCTCTCAAACTAATTTTAGTAAGTCAAACTTTTAAAAATGGAAAGAGGATTATTAAATAAAATGCAAAACTAACAAAAGATTGAGACATACTGTCCCAATTTTGTGCCTGCTCTCAGTTAAAAAGGTTCGTACAGAAAAGCTTGAGGTTCTAATACTCCTGTGATGAATTACAAATTTCAGGTTGAACCTTAGACTACACCTATGAATTTACTGACCACCTGGTATCACACTAATCATATTGCCAGAAACAATTGAAAAAGTTAGGAAAAATGTAAAATTCCTTTCTGAAGACATTAAATTGCCATTCAAAGAGAGAAGACTTAAGGATTCCAGAACTCCGTAGGTTGAGTGATGTTCATATATCTATCCAAACTTTGGTACTCCCAAATGCGACCTTATTTGCAAACAGGTCCGTGGCATATATAATTAAATAGCAACGAGTTCATTCTACAATAGAGTGGGTCATTAACCAGATGTAACTGCAATCTTAAGAAGGGAAATTTGGAGACATGTATGTACACAAGGCAAGTGTCAAGTGAACACAAAGCAGATATTGGGGTGGTACTTTCAATAGCTGTAAACACCCAAGATCGCCAAAATATTGCAATAGAGAGGTCCTCCAAACTATCAGAAAGAATCAACTTTGCCAAAATTTTGATCTTAAGACTATCAGATCCCAGAAATATAAGACAATAGATTTTTGTTGTTTAAATTAGCTAGTGGCATTTATTGGTATTTTGTGCAGCCTTATAAAATTAATAAAAGTAGGCAAGCATGTTACGGTTCTATTTTACCTCAGAGCAGGTCCTGTTAATGATGTGAAGCCAAAAAGTCTAACAATTGAACATTAGCTAAGAGACTGAAAAACTGAGCTAAGTTTGAGCAGAATCATGTGACTGGGGATATATATATATATATATATGTGTGTGTGTGTGTGTGTATATATATATACGGCTATTTCAAAAGAAAAAATTATATATGTATATTTTTTTTCTTTTGAAATAGCAAGATTTGAAGAGTCAAAGTTTAGGAGAGAAAGGAAAACACTGACATTACCTAGCCCTTTCCCTTTCAAGTCATTGGTGCCTTGTAAGTGGAAGGAGATAACAAAACAGAGCAGGAGGGTTGCTAAGAAGCCATACAGGGCATTTAAGTGTCTTACAGGGTTGATGAAACAAAGAAAAACCCCAAAAGAAAAGGAGGCCAGAGTTTTGACACTCTATGAAAAACACACCAACTTTCATTTAGGAATATATGATAGAATTAATAAGATGAACAAGAAATAAAATTTCTGAAGTTTCAAAATAAGCTGAATTACAGAAAATTACTATGATTTTTCATGTTTTAACTCTTTGTCAGGAAAAAAGGATGTGTGTTCTCTGGTAAAACATAATGTTGAATAGAATTTTTATAATTACTTATAGAGGTCACCCAGCCTTTGATTAAAATTTTTATTTTTATTATTTTATTTTTTTTTTGGTACCAGGGATCGAACTCAGGTCCTTGCACTTGCGAGGCAGGCAACGGAACCACTGAGCTAAATCCCTGGCCCCTGCCTTTGATTAAAATTTAACTAACAAGCAAACAAAAATACCCAGAAAACACGAAAGGTGCAAAAACCAAAAGGTGAAAAAGTAGAACAAGTTTTACAACTAATGTAGATATCATGGTTAACAAATATAGACTCTATGAAACTTTTAGTAATACAATGACAAAAGAGAAAAAAAATTCTTCAAAAATGAAGGCAAAATTAAAACACTTATGGAAAATATTGAGAAATATTGAGAAAATATTGAGAAATATTAAATATATTTAAAAATTTTAAATGATAAAAATCTTAACTATTGCTTGTTACCTTTGGTGCGTTGGGTGCGCCTAGTTGTTTCTCCTCTGCGATGCTTGTTTGCCACGGCAGCCTCGGAACCAGCCAATTATGGGCTGAAACGTCTATGAACTGCAGCTGGTCGGCTTCAAAACAAAGCAGACGCCCTAAGACACATTAACCAGGAATCTAAAAACAACTCAAACAGATAAAATTGCTAAACGCGAGAATTTACTCAAAGTCGCGCGAGAATTTACCTGACGGTGTCTGCGTCACGTCAGCGTCAACTACGTTCAGCGGAGAAGGGAGCAAGGTGGCGATTCTGGGCAGGCGAAACCATCAGTGTTTGGGAATGATTCTGATGATGATGAGACCTCCGTGAGTCAGAATCTTCAGAGGGAAGCTGCAAAGAAGCAGGCCACGAAACAGACCAAACTAGTGATGCAGAAGGCCCTTGCAGAAGACTCCACTGTATACGAATATGATAGTATTCATGATGAGATGCAAAAAAAAAAAAAAAAAAGGAAGAAAGTAATTCCAAATTACTTTTGGGAAAAGATCGAAAGCCTAAGTATATCCACAACTTACTAAAAGCAGTTGAGATCAGAAAAAAAGGAACAGGAAAAAAGAATGGAAAAAAATACAGAGAGAATGAGAAATGGAGAAAGGAGAATTTGATGAAAAAGAGGCATTTGTGACATCTCCTTATAAAAAAAAAACACAAAACTTCAAGAAAGAGCTGAAGAAGAAGAAAGAGAAAAAAGGGCTGCTGCGCTAGAAGCACGTTTGGATGTAACCAAGCAGAAAGATCTCAGTGAATTTTATAGGCACCTATTAAATCAAGCAGTTGGTGAAGAAGTACCAAAATGCAGCTTTCATGAAGCCAGTTCTGGAATAAAGGAAGAGAAATCAAGAGGTTACTCAGATGAAGTAAATTCAGAGAACAGAATGTTACAGGAGAGATGTGTTTTCCAAACTTGTGTGGTGGAGAAGGAAAACCGAGATGCAGACAGTGACTTTGATACTAAGAGCAGTGAAGATGATGAAATGGAAGAAAATAAAGTGAATTGCAGAAGGGAAAAGGTCACAGAGACCTCCAGGAGTTATTCCAAACATCTCAAGAATCATAGCCACTCAAGATCATCTAGTGAAGAAAGAGGGCATAGTGCCAAACAACACACCAAAAGTTCCAAGTCCAGAGAGCATAAGAAAAGGGAAGATCAGCACCAAGAGAGGCAATCCAGAGACCAGGAAAACTAGTATATTGATTATGACCACAGAAAAGCAAAGGATTCTCATAAACCCAGAGAGGCCAGTCATAGAGATTCCCACTGGAAGAGGCATGAACACAAAGAGAAACCAAGGGGAGACCAGAGAGAAAGAAATGACAGAGAATGGAAAAGAGAGAAATATTCTTCAAGCGAACAAGAAAGAGATAGACAACGAAATAATCATGACCGATAAAGTGAGAGAGGTGGGGAGAAGGAAGAGAAGAGCAAAGAAAAGGAAGAGCACATGAAAGAAAAGGAGGAAAGATATGAAAATAATGATAAATACAGAGATAGGGGAAAACAAGAAGTAAGTGTTCAGTCTTCAGAAAGTAATCACAGAAAAGAAGGCATATCAAATTCTAGGGCAAAAGAAGAGTTTCTTGATCATGAAAGAACCAGCAAAATGAGGAATATGGAAAAGAACAAAGAAAGAGACCAAGAGAAGCCCTCTGTTTCTGCAACATCACTGGAAGCAAAACACAGATTCACAGAGGAAAGACAAGATCAGGGCAAAGAACAAGAGAGACTACCAGAAGCAGTGAGTAAGTTCATGAAGAGGAATAATAAAGAAACTGTAATGTCAGCTAGAGACAGGTCCTTGGCCAGGCAAATGGCACAGGCTAATGCGCAAAGACCTATATTGAGAAAGAAGATGATTAATGGCTGCCCCAACCGGAAAATCTATGGAAACCCAGAACGTTGTGACTCCTAGGACTTATTTTGTGAATGCACTGTGAAATGTGTTGACAGTAGTTGAGGGAGAGTATTTTAAAATGTATTTTCAAAATTTATTTTTTACTTAAATTTAAGACAACTGTCAGTCCTTTAATCTGACTGTTTAACTGGAGATATGTATATATGTATGTATGTGTATATATAATATTTCTTTATCAGTACCATATTCTTGGTTGTATTCAAGAACCATAAGTGTGTCTGAATCCCGGAAGGTACTTAATAAGGAAAATTGGCGCCACTGAAACCACTAAAAAGCAAGCAGCTTTGCTGATAATGTTCCTTTTGTTACAGTGGCTGTTTTGTTTTATAAATGTTGTATTTCAGGTAAATACATGTAAAAATTTGAAAAATTAAAGTATAAAATGTAGATTATGAAAAAAACCTTAAATATTAAAACACTAACAACAGAGTAAGAAAAGAGTACACTATGTTCTAGTGAGATTTATACTAGAAATTCAAGGATATTTTAAATTAGAAAAGTTCATTAATAGTCCACCATGTTAATATCAATAGACCTAAGGAAATTGAGGCCATACTCTTAAGTGAAATAAATATTACACACATGTGTAAATACCAAATAGTTTCTCTGGTGTGAGAAACAAAGTGTAAATAAGGATCAAAATGTATAATAGATAATGTGAAATAGGAAGAAATGATCCAAAGGGGAAGTGCAAGTGAGAGGCACAGGGAAAGGAAAGAAGGGAAAAGAATAAATATGAGAAAAGGAAAAAATGGAAACAAAATTTTTGTAAATAAGGTGTGGAGAGGTTGTTGGGAGGGCAGAAAAATGGGGAAAAAATAAAAACCAAGATATATCATTTAAAGGTACAAATTCCCAATGATGAATGTCAACATATTGTATATTTAAAATGTACCAAAAACTTAATCAATAAAAAGAATTACACCATACACTAGAAAAAAAATTAATTACTATGTTTATAGCTATTACTTTTTTTATATTTGATATAATTTATTTTATCTCATTTTTCTTTAAGTTAATATATTTATCATTCCATTTGCCCCTCCTTTTACTTCAGTGTATATATAGTTCTCTCTCTCTCTCTCTCTCTCTCTCTCTCTCTCTCTCTCTCTCTCTCTCTCTCTCTCTCATCCTATTAATGGTAGTCATGCCTGCCTCACAAGCTCAAGGTCCTGAGTTTGATCCCTGGTACCAAAAAAAAAAAAAAATTCACCAAGATTACATATTCATTACTGATATAGTGGATTCTGTATGAATTACTAACTTTTAACACTTCATGAGTCTAAATGAAAGGATTTTCAAAAACTTTGTCTACATTTACCATTTGTATAATTATTCTCATATATTTTAGCTCTGCACATACTTTGAAATAATTTAGACAATATTTTATTTGATACAGTTAACAGCCATTTATGTTCAGTCACATGTTTACACATTCTGATATTCTCCAATCTTTCCCGCATTCCTGTGGTTTCATCTGGGGAAACTTTCTTCTGTAGATTCATCTTGAATTATTTCCTTCTGTTGAAAGAAAGATATTTTAGTATTTGTTATGATTTGATCTACACTATTCCCCCAAAGCCTCGTGTTCAGAGGTGGGGCTCTTGGAAGGTGATTGTACCTGGAAGTGCTGAACTCATTAGAAGATGGATCCACTGATGAGTTCATGGCTGAATGTGCAGTTAGGAGGTGGGGCCTGGTCACTGGGCTGGTGACATAGATGGGTCTGTCTCCCTCCCAAATCCTCTCCTCACCCTCTGCTTCCTGGCTGCCATAACATAAGCAATTTCCTCTGCCATACTCATTCACCATGCAGTTTTTGCCTTGGAATTTTCTAACCAGAGAGTGAAACTTCTGAAAATGTTAGCCAAAATGAATCTTTCCTCCTTTAAGTTGTGTCAGGTATTATGTCTCAAGGATGAATAAGGTTACTAAAACTGTATTTCTTTTAATGAATCTCACCTGTAAATCAATTTTTTGACTTTGTTTTAATTTTTATTAGGAAATATTTTTTAACTTACAGAAAATTTGCAAGAATTAGAATAAAAAAAACCTTACCCTTTATCCAGATTTAATTAATATCATTTATTATTTCTCCCCTTGGTCACTTTATCATTTAGTCTTTCCCACAATTACCCCCACACACACACACACAGACAGACACACAAACACACATACCCACACACTCATATACATTTTTATTTCCTGAATCATTTAAGGTTAACTTATATATGTCATGATGTTTTATTTCCAAACAGTTCAAGGTTTATTATCTAAGAACAGTCATATTAAAAAAATCAAAGCACAGTTCCCAACTGTAACATAGTAAATGATGACACTATATTCTATGCTAATCTACCATTTATTTTCAATTTTGCCACTGCACCCAATGATAACAGCTATGTCATTTTTTTTCCTTTTTACTTCTGGTACCAGTTTAGTTCAGTGTCTCTTAATCTGGCACATTTCCACAGCCTTTCTTTGAATTTTATGATTCAGCAGTTTTGATAGATACAGTGACACTGTTTTTCTGACGTTTAAATTTACTCACTCTCTTGGATCAATCATGCTATTTCTTGTAGGCCAAATGTGTAACAGTTCTAGAATTGCAGGGCCGATGGGGTAGGTAAGGAATGAATCTGTTTTTATCCCACCTACCATTCCACAGAAACATTAACTCATAATCCTCACAGCAGTTCTAGGAAAGAGGTATTTTTATCTCCAATTATCTCAGACAGTAAATGACAGACACAGGAATTCAATAATTTGTGACTAAGAAGGTTATAGTGCCACCACTGAGATCTGTCCTCCTGGAGTAAGAAACCAGTCCTTGCAAGAAACAGGAAATGAAACTAAGAACTCTCATTTCATTCACATTGTGCCACAACCAATTGTCAAAATGTGTGTTACAAGTATAATAGGATTAATTCCTTCTTTGTTGGAATTATACATACTGTTTTTCAAGACACCAAAAATAACATCCTTCCATATTTATATGAGAAGAAATATCCAATTTTTTTTTAAGTCAGGATATATTCAGAAAATTAAGGTAACATTAACTACTTCTAAGAAGCACATATTATCTTCTTATTCTAACAAAGTTAATTTTATATCTAGTGCTCTAAAATTTTTTTCTAATAGTATAAATTAAGAGTCAAACCAGCTTTATTGAGATATCATATTTTTTTTCTTTCCTTATTATTTGAATTTTTCCTCATTTTCTTTGCATTTTATCTTTGTAAAGAGTTCAAAAAACAAAAGCAAGGTACTTTGTTAAAGATGAAGGTAATATATGTTGCCCAAGTTCTTCTAGATCTATTTGCAAAAAAAGAATATAGATTTATCAAATACAAAGATATTTTCAATTTTACCTACAGAAATTTTTCATTGATGATAAATATATGCCTTACTATACAAGTATAGTACCAATTATTTAAATTATTTATTTTCTTTTTCAAGCATTTTTCCAGTTATATATCTAAGGATATATATCAGAAATATCAAGCATTCAATATCTACCTGTCAAAGGAATGAATAATTAAATGAATGTAAGTTAATAATAATATTTATCCAGATTTTGAATAATTCATGGATTTATTCTATCTAAAACAACACATTACCAGGGAAAGCAAAGAAAACCCAGAAAGGTAGGAAGCAAGAAAGCAAGAAAGAAAGAGAAAGAGAAAAGGAGAAAAAGAGAAGAGAAAGAGAATGAATAAAGGGAAGAAGAAAAAGGACAGGAAAAAAACAAAGAGGCAGACTTCAATTTCCAAATGATGCAATTTAATTCTACTTTAGGCCTAAATGAAGAAAACTACTGCTTACCTCTTCGAGAAAGCACTCATAAATTGTAACTATCAGGTCTTATTTGTTAGTCTGGACATTCTGAATAGGATAATGGTTAACTTTATTCACCACTATGCTTTCCTGCTTTCTCTTGTGCCTATTTTTCTGATTTCAAGCATATCAGTGCAGGGAACAGGAAAAGGGGACGTTACCAGAACTCCTGCATCAGGTCTTGGTCTCCTGTGAGCCATGACAGCACAAGGCAAATTAAAGAATAAAGATAGGAAATGAGACTTAGAGAAGAACCTGGGTTCTGGGCCTGATCAATACTGCTGTGGGCAGCAAAGACAAAGGCAGCTGGAGCTTGCCACTATTTATTGGGTGCATAGGGAGTAACAGGTGACTTAGAAGGTAGTGGTAATCCTAGGACAATGAGGATTTTACAGAGTTGGAGAAAGTATCAGATGTCTCAGAGGGTGGCAGTAATCCTAAATTGACAAGGTTCTTATGCTGATGAGGATCTTAGGTAGATGAGGAGCTTATGTTGATGAGAATGGTAAGATGAGCAAAGACATTCTTACAACAGTAGTGGGATGAATAAGCTGATAAGGAATTTGTCTCTGCCCAGGTGAAACTTTCTCTTACTACTCAGTTCTCAAGGAAACCGAATGCCTTCAGCTGATATAATCTTGCCCTTGAGTGTCACACCATCACAGGACCATTGAGGTCTCAGCTGTGACTGGAGTTATGTATGGCCAAAATGGAGTTATGTTTCTGCATGTCATAGCCAGCCTGTATGCAAGAAGACTAGGCCTAATCATAATTTAATTGTGAAATGATTTTTCCCCAAAATTATGTAGAATGACTCCTGACATGTCAGTCATGTGGACAGTTTCAAGTCATTTGGAGCTGGCCAAGTTCTATCCAATGCCCTAAAATTGAACTCATTATTTTTCAAAGATCAAAGCAAATTATAAATTCCCAGCTATGACTGACCTCATGATTTCCCCAACTGGAAATCACATCTTCTTCAGCTGGATCCTCCCAGGGCTTGGTTACTCTATTTTGTTGCCAAGTCATTACTCTTTCCTCCAATTCTCTTTGTGGCTCAATATTAAATAGGACCACTACTTCAGAATAAATAAACACTTTCCTTAATATCCACTTACTATCTGTCAAGGTGGAGACAGAAAACTTTTTACCTGTGAAAAGCATTATGATGCTTTTAATTTAATCATAAATCTGCCTTTATATAAAATGTATGTCATCTTTGAATCAGACTTACAAGGAACAAGGATATATATTTGTTTTTCAGTGAAAAATAAATCAACTTGTCAATTTGGTGTGGGAACCTCAAGAGTTTGGCTGTATAGGAAATTTAAAAATTAAAGGAAGAAATAAACAAGAAACTGATCAGAAAAATTTTGGAAAGTGGTAGTCATGAAGGTAGGGTAATAGTAAATGTCAATGGTCATGAAGGTAGGGCAATGGTAAAAAGTAGGTCAGTCAAAGAGAATGACTACATTCATGTAATAGTAAATGTATGATTAGTAAGAAAGATTGGAGGGTTGCTATTTCAAAAATATATCAAAGTTGAATATTTTGTATCATAATACTATTTTGTAGAGTGAATATAATGATATGCCTAATCATAGAAGCCATTCAGAAAAGCAGACATTGAAACATAAAAATAAAATATAGAATAAAATATACAAATCTTAAGAAAAATAAAAAGAGAGAAAGATAAATAAGACTTTAATCTGTTTAGTCTTAGTTCTTTTTTCTGTCAAAATTCTTTTATGGGTCAGGACAAGGTAGAGTAAAGAAGCATGGAAACAAGATCATAAATTTTCTTTAAAAAGTCAGCATAATTGACAGGTTGGCCCAAATTCCATGACATGCTACACAATTAGCAGGACTTTTTCCTTCAGTGAGCAAAGGTCTTGCTCTTCAGTTTGAAGGCTTAGAAAATGCAGCATTTACAACACGAGACAAATGCTGATTCACCCTTCTCTTGGAAATTCAGGATTTAGCTGTACTTCTTTTCAATATAAATTAGATTAAAGAGACTCATTTGTTCCTAATAAAGTGTTTTGAGGTCCTGTGAAGAAACAATCACCTTGGGATTTCAAAGTCTTTAGGTCAAATCCCAGAAGAAGGAAGTGTTCTTCCTCTTTGACAGTGCAAATTGTTCTTAGATGAGACCAAACTTCTCAGCTTCCAATGTTACATGAATATACTGAGATTAATATATTTCTTTTTTATCCAGTATCAAGTACAATATCAGTAAATGTTTCTGGAGTTAACCTGATTATAAAAAGCAACAGGTAATCATAGGTAAAAATCAAAATTACAAAGATATAAATGGAGACACAACTTCTTGAGTTATATAATAAAGATATGGTTTGGAAACCTCTTTGTTTCACACCCATACACACACACACACACACACACACACTTGTTATCAGGAAAGCTGTTTTGTATTACTAAGGTGCCAATGTGGGAGGACTATTTTATAAAGGCAAGTTCTGTAGCTCTTTCATTCAAACTTTCCTTCTCCATCATCTCCAGGCTACCCTAAGTTCATTTCTCCCTGACCACACAGTCCAGAAAGCTCTGGAAATGGCTGGCATGCTCAATGAGGACTGAGATCTTTTTTTTTTTTTTTTGGTACCAGGGATCGAACTTGGGACCTGGTGCTTGCGAGGCAGGCACTGGAACCACTGAGCTAAATCCCTGGCCCTGGGATCTTGATCATATATCTCCCTACTCTCTTCTCTACGCTAGCACTCGCCTTTTAATGAAGGGAATTTATGACCCATCCCTTCATTTTCTCTTCTTCTTCACCCTGGACCACCAGCTGACACCAAGTATCAGAAGTCACTGGCATTTTCAGGACTCCCGCTGATTTTCCTGTAGACGTACAGGATACAGATTTCTCTGATTCATTAAAAATGTGAAGACAAAGTGTATCTGCCCTCTCAAAGCATGCTCCACAGCTGACAGATAATCAAGAAGGCCAGACCCATTAGCAGAGCATTCTCCCATTCCATTAAAACATCCAGTCATCACAGCACTTTAAAAAGGGAGTTTCCACAGATCTGAGGTGACAGAGCTCACTTTTAGAGGAAGCTGAGAGAAATAACAAAATCGAGGCCCAGGATGAGCTCTGTCAGGTTGCTTCAGTCACCAGAGTCACTTTTAAATTAAAGAAAGAATTATTGTACAGAAATTGTTACAGAGAGTATTTAGAACATGCCAGCATGTGCTTCTTACTGTCTTTCAGGGAAAACATCTATTTACACCTAACATAAACCATCTGTCAAAACCGGACTTTCTGTAGAAGGTAGATAAATATTGGAGCCAGACAAAACACCAAATATTTCTCTAACATACCCATATGTGAATTATTTTGGAATTACTCTTCTGCAATTCTGAAAATATTTTATGTTGGAGTAGAACATGCAGTAAAACTGGGTGAGAGAATCACTTTCCTTGTGCAAAGAGCACAACATGATGGCTTATGAGACAGGAAAAAGAAACTACATTATGAATAAGAGCCATTTAGGAAGAAAACTGCCTTTGGTATTTCATTTATATTTTCTTCAACCATGATTAGAAGGTCATTATTGCTGTTGGGCACATAGTCAGGTTCCTTGGTAGTTGGTGAATGCTCTGAAACACTTCCTCTTCCTGTATTCCCTTACTTAAAGTAGGGCCTGCTCTCCTCAATGAAAGGAGTAAGCAACATGACCTTCAGTAGACAGCCCTGATTGGTATAGCTCCAGTTAAAAACCAACATGGAAAAACTAAATTCACTTAAGTTTCTGCCTCTTTCTGGTGTAATCTGTAACCAATGCCTGGTCAGGACTGGTATAAAATCCCTGGCCTCTGGGCTGAAGAGCCAATCCAGCTGAGGAACTCCTTGTGATGTTGCTTGACAACTTTATTAGCACTGAAGTACAAATAAATTGCTTTCTTTGCCCAATTCTGATTACATCTCCTTCTCCCTTCCAAAGGTTGTAAAACCAAGAGCATTCTTTAACAAAAATCCTATGTGGAGTTTTAAAAAGTCAAAGTCATAGAAACTGAGTGTAGAAATGTTCTTACCAGAAGTCAAAGGGCAAGGAAAAGAAAGATATTGGCCAAAGTATACAAACTTATAGTTAACAGACGAATAAACTGTGGTGAAAGTTTTTTGGGTTTTTTTTTTTTCATAAATAGACACCAATGATTTCTTTAGAAAGATGACTGATTTCTGGGACCTTAATATCTAGAATGGTGGTTATAGTTAATTATAATACATTATATACCTGAAATTTACTAAAAAATAGACTTTATTATTACCACATTGAGAAAAGAAAAGAAAGATGCCTATTTGAAGTGATACATTTGTCAATGTTTGATTGTGACATTGTGCTAATCATTTTCCTATGTTGTACAGTTTAAATACATAAATATTTTCTTCATCTGTCTATCTCAATAAAGCTGGTTAGAATGGAAAAGAATATCACATATTATTACTTCTCTGAGTCTGGTTCTCAAAAAATCCAAACTGTGCCAAGTACTTTCAGTCCAGGCAGGAACAAGAGATGTCAGCTGAAATATGAACATAAAATGCCATAGCTAGCTTGTGGTACAGAATTTCCTGCTGAAATGGCCTCCTTGCTCCCTTGATGCTTTATTTTGTTTTAAACATTTTTCTAAAATCAAATATAAGGTAAATATATATGCAATTATACATATTAAGTAGTAAGTGTATACACATACACAAATACAGAAAATGTTCTTTATCTGAATTTCAAAAGGGTTCCTCTACCTGCGATCTACTGCTATAGAACAAATAAACTTCTAGGTAAGTTCTTGTGAATTACCTCATATTTTCTAATATTCCTGTAACTTTCACATCTTATGAATATAAAACTTAAGTAAACAGAAAAGAATAAGGCAAAATTTATTATTTTTATTTTAGTAACATCCCAATAGAGATATATCATCATTCCATAAATTTTTGTTTTCTAAAAGATTCAGGGGAAAAAACAGATGTCTGTAATGCAAAGATTAAGACTATAGTGTTTGAATTGAATTACAGCTGCTCAGCTTGATATGTGCTCAGAGAACAGCTAAGACCAGAGATGTCTTAGACCAGAATTCCCCCAAATTTCCTTACTTGGAAAACTACTACAGTGTGGCCACCTCTATTTTGTGTGTTATCATTTATTTCAGGGAAAATAAATCACTAGTAGGACCACATAACAAGCAGCAAGATAGTCCTAGTCCAATCTACACCAAGAGAGCATAAATAGCTCGAGTACAAAAGGCTCATGGATCACAACACAACATATCATAGCATAATACTTCTGATCCCTTTTGTTATAAAGTCTTACACAGATGATATTATGTGAAGTTACATCTACTGCAACAAGGAGAGCAATGCTTTTTAAAACAAGCTAAAAATTGAGCAACTGATTATACCAGAAAATATGTATGAAGCTAATTATAGTTGAGATAAGGTAAATTAAGGAATTGGTAATCTACTCTTCCGGAACTCTTTCAAAAAGTCACAGAGATAATTTTTACCATATACTAATTGAAGATTACCTTTTTATTCCATGTTTTTTGTCTCCTTTTCTCAACTCACATTTATACATCTTTGCATCAACAATTTGAAATTTGTTCACTTCCTATGATTGAGATCTGATTCTTGAAAATGAATCTGATTGCAAGCTGAGCCCTAGAGATGCATTCTGGCATCACCATTTAACATGAAGTTTGAAAGATGTGACAAAGGAAGATATTCATTTTGGGGGTGGCACCTACACAAGATGCAAATGAAAGAGATCCATGCGAAACATAACAGGGTGAATCTAATTTAGTGCTCAAATTAGTTTTGCAGATAGCTAGACACTTGTCTCTCATTTTCAATCACTCCTCTGTTTGTAGAGCACTTTGATGGCTGTCTTGATAGCAAAATTATAGGCAATTAAATTTAGAGGGCTAATCTTTCCTATGATTTCAACTTCAGAAACATAAAAATGGGAGATAGTTTAAATACATCTTATAAGATGAAACAGTATTGTTTCAATAGATCAAAAGCTTTGTCTCAGAGAATCAAGGGGTCTAACTTCTAGGATGAATCATATTTTTCATGACAATCAGAAATTTTACACTTGGGGATTCATGATGGAAAAAAATTTTCAACCTGCTTGCTATACATTTGCTATAAGGTGTAAAGATAGAGAGGTTATTTGACAGCAGCTGTTAATTCACCTGTAGAGAAAACTTGTTTAATTTTATCTGTTGAATTGTTCACAGGATCTAGACTAATGTTTACTTGCTCAAAATTTTAAAAATACCACCTCATGTCCAGAAATTGTTCTAAAATGACTGCAGGAAGTCTTCAGAGTCTGAATGTTAAATTGACCTTCCTGTTTAATCACCCCTTACCATATATATGATGCCTCTCCAAGAATGTTAAATGCACTAACTGAAGCAACATAAACAAAATGAAACAAAATTTTAGTTAAGAAAAATTTAGTTGTCTTACCCACCTGCCTTGTAGCAGCAGTCCTAAATGAGGTATTTATTTGCATTTCATTTTTGATACATGTTGATGGGATACCATCATGGTAGCCCTGAGATGTGTGCCTCTATCAATTTCATCTATCCTAAAGAATGTGGCTTATAATACATACTTAGGCTAAAATATTTTGAATGGAGTCTCTTTCATCCTAAAAATCAATTGCATCTCTTTGCATGATTGCCAATAATGTATGATAATGCATTTGAAATGTCTAAAAGCAAAACATTTTTAAAAACACATTTTAAAATTGAAATGTATCAATATCAGCAAAAAAAATCAATGTCTGAGTGTCCACAATATACAATGCCTTGAAATTGCATGTTATCCTAATAGAATCAGAGAGGAGGATAGGTTTTTAAATAAAAAAGAACTTATTTAAATATGCTTCTTTTTTTTTTTTTTTTTTTTTTTTTTTTTGGTACCAGGGATTGAACTCGGGCCCTTGAGCTTGTGCAGCAGGTGGCAAAACCACTGAGCTAAATCCCCAGCCCCTTAAATATGCTTCTTAATGGAGCCCTTAAACCAAAGATATCTTATAAATCCCTAGTAAAATTTACTGATAGATATGCCAGCTATAGTAGAGTCCTTACTCATTTCACTTGGAGATATAAAAGAATCTTAATAGTATGTTTTCTTGGTTATATTAGTTTTAGTTGAATTTTTAAGTGATTTTATGTGCTTTTTGACATTTAGGAGCTATTAGAGTTTTCTCTTAAAGAATATAATACACTCATCAGGACGGTAAAGGCTGTTTTGTGCTTGAGAGATCACAATTTAGCCTTTTGGGTAAATATAAGAAAACTCTTTAGTGTTTTACAAATATCATTATATTTGTAACTATTAGATCATCCTGGGAAAGGTATATTTCTATGATTTTATGTTTAGATCATGTATGAAAAGGACAAATTATTGATTAGATAAAAACATGCAGTATTAAGCTTGTGACTTAAGGATAAACAGAGGAATGGGAATAAAATCATTAACTGTTTGTGTTTAAGTACTCAATAAACATTCACGTTCAAACAACTATGATAGAGATTGAGTTAATAAAAATCACATGGAAATAAAATAAGGATAAAAATATGAATTAAAATGTAATATAATCATTGCAATATTTCATGTTTCTCAAGCTATGGAATGAATATTGCTATTTAATTTATCACTATTAAAATATAACAGATGTGGGAAGAATGGACTATTTTACCAGTCAGAAGATGTTAGCATGTCTTCTTTTTTAATATCCTAAAGTTTTATAATATTGACTTATTTATTGATTACATGTAACAAGACTTGACAGTTCTTATACATGATTAACGCATAGAAAAACTTTAAAATAGTAAGATAAATGTATGAGAGGAAATTTTTTTCTTTTTGAATAACTGTATGAAACTAGATGTCATTTTATAGTTTTTGCCATGATTACTTCTACTTTGAGAAATAGTTGAACTTAGCTGGTGACCAGGATTCTCACTGTAAAATGTTATTACCAGTTCACATTATCTTTTATAGATTATGTTCCAATATGTACACCCAATCATCCAGACTACAATTGAGTACTCATCAATTCCACTCTGACCCTAAGTACTCAGAGTTAGCACATGCTCTTAGATTACAGACTCAGTTCAAAAAGGCTGCCCCTATTTCAGATGTCAGTTGTGATTTCTAGATTATCGCCACTGTTTCTGTTTTACCAGTGATAAACTGAGGGTTTGAACAAATCCCTCCTAAGGTTCAAAACTTGCTACAAAGAAAAACTAAGAAAGAAAAATATGTAGATAGCTATCAGTGTCCTCCACATCTTAAAATTGTCGTCCTACTAAAAAATTTTATCACCCTTTCTTCTACAGATCTACCGTAAAACAAGGCAATTTCTTTATGTAGTGGGGATGCTGTCGAGTAGCTTGCCTCTAAAAGTGCCTCAATATCTAAATGTTACCAGGTTCGGGGTTGCTCACTTCTCCTGGAGGCAGATTCCAGCTTCTCTTCATCTTGAATAAAGAATTGAATGAAAGGAGAGAAAAAGCAGTGGCAAAGTCTATTCAAGAAAACAAAATTGAAGGGTGTGAGAGAAATTGGCTCTGCAGTGTGAGCTTGGGCTGAGCAAAGAGAAAATGAGGGTGAGAGCAAAGATACACTGACTCTGGGAAATCCAGCATGGGCTGCTGTGGAAAGCTAGGAAAGCAAGCTCCTCATGGCACACCTCTCCTTATATGCTATCTAAACCTGGAGAGAACCCATGAGAAATTCTACATGCAGGTCCTAACAAGGTGGGGCTGGGATCCGACACTTCAGGCTGAAGTCAGGCCTAGGCCAACCTACTGAAAACCCACTCAAGTTCTCCCCAAAAGTCCTTGTGCAGGGATTTG
Source organism: Heterocephalus glaber (assembly GCF_053883595.1). Lineage (NCBI taxonomy): Eukaryota > Metazoa > Chordata > Mammalia > Rodentia > Bathyergidae > Heterocephalus > Heterocephalus glaber. Next base: position 60,072,527 of record NW_028258138.1, read on the forward strand.
GAAAGAGTTCCATGGTGTGTAATGGTCATGCCCACTTCCCCAGCCTGCTCTCAATATGAATCCCTTGTTTTTGGTACCAGGGATCGAACTCAGGTCCTTGGGCTTGCACAGCAGGAGGCAAAACCACTAAGCTACATCCCCCCCATTTCTTAATCCCTTCTCTCCCAAAGTGTAAGACAAAGCCTTCTCCGAAATTCTCTTATCTGACAAAAGGAGCATCTCCAGAAGTAATATAATCAATTTAAATTTAAGAAGAACCTAGAGGCTACTTTTATAAAAAAAACTGTTAAGCCCAGTGAGTGACTAAGAACAGGATAAAAGTTTGCTTCTTTGCCTACATTTTGTATCTTTTTTTCCTTTATTACCTTAAAACTTTGAGTCAGATTCTGCTCAACTATGTATATAAGTATGTTAATCATTTGAGGAATGTGCTATTAATTTTCATTGTCAGTTTCACTGAATTAAAAGACTCCTAGATAGTCTTTTATAAAACTATCCATAAATTCATGGATGAGTTCATGGCTGAATGGGCTATTACGAAGTTGGGCCTAATTAGAAGAAGTAGGTCATGGGAGTGTGACTTTGGGACTATGTCTGGTTCTTTGCCCCTTTTTTCTCAAGCACTTTCCAATCCACTCTTCTTCCCAGCTTCCAAGAGCAAAGAAGCTTTGTTCCACCATGCCCTCCCACCATAAAGTTCTTGTCTTCAAGCTAGCTAACCATAGACTAAAACCTCAAGCTCTGAGCCAAAATAAACTTCTCCTTCTTTAAATTATGGTGCCACATATTTTGTAAAGACAATAGGAATGCTGATCAGTAAAAGGAATGTTTGTCTAAAATAGATAATCCTCCCTTTGCAAGGCTATAAAGGCCAAGAATAACTAAGGTGTTTCAAGATTTAGAGAGGGATCCTATTCATCAGCTTTTCGTTGCTAGGACAAAGTATCCAACATTCATAAATTAAAGGAGAAAAAGTTCAGTTTTGGTTCTTGAGTTCAAAAGTTTTAGTCTATAGTCAGGTATCCCCAATGCAGAAATACCATGGCAGAATGGCATGGGAGAAGAAGGTTTCTCATCTCATGGCATCAGAGAAACAGAGAGTAGGGGAAAAGTGCCAGAGAGGAAGGGATTAGGGAACAGATAGGTCCTCCAGGTCACACTTTGATGACCTACCCAGACACACCCATAGTGTGTTTTACTAATCCCCAGGAAGTTCTCAAGCAATAAACCAAGTTGACAATCAAGATTAATCATCTCCTTCGATATCTTGTCATCTTGACACCCAAACACATCTCCTTAAACCATACTTAATCTCCAAATAAACCCAAACATTGGGACATAATTCTACCTACCATGATATAACTATCCCATATGCAACCAAAAATGCACTAAAGCCTTCCCCAAAGTCTCAACCTGCTAGCATTACTCAAGAGTTCACCCCTAAAATGTCCTCTGAGTCTCAAGGCAAACTCATCTCTTAGTCTCTATAAAATTCACAAAACAAGTTACATGCTCCTCAAACACAATGACACAAAATAAATATTTACTCTCTAAAAGAGAGCAATAAGGGAATAGAAAAATAATTTGACCAAAGCAAAACCACAATTCTACAAGGGAAACATCAAGTCTTGTAGCTCCATGTCTGGCATTTGGGCACATGGCATAAATATACAAGTTCAAGAAAGCTTAGGGGACCCCACATAGCTTTGCTGGTTGCAGTCCACAGGGCTTCTCGCTTAGGCTGGCTTCGTTTGCTGTCAGAGACTTTCCCTGGCAGATACTCCACACTCTTGGTACCTCCAAATCTCTGGGGCCTCCAACACAGCTTTGGTTTCATTCTCACAGCTTCACACACTACCTTTCCAGAGGCTTCTAGCATGGACTCTGATTCTGTCACACATTTTTATCTGGCCCCACAAACCTTTCTTTGAAATCTGGGTATAAGCCTCCATGATCCCATAATTCTTGCATTCTGCATGTCTATAAAACCAGGCTTACATAAATGAGACTAAGGTATGCTGTCAGTGCTAGCAATAACAAGGCCTACTTGGACCAAGTCTACAGTGGCCTCTAAGTGCCTGGATGGCTAAGTATGATGAAATGAATTCTAGGAAACTAATACTTTAGGGAATCCTTCTGTAGCAGCCAGCCAAAGGACTGTCTCCTCAAATGAAGGAGATATATTGTTGATGTTGTTTGTTTTGTTTTGTTTTGTTTGCACTGGGGATCAAACTCAGGACCTGGCACTCACAAGGCAGGCAGCAGCACCACTGAACTAAATCCTCAGCCCAAGGGTTTATAGTTTTGCATCCTTGAGCCTCAGATAGGTAGGGTCTTGCTGATTTCTGAGATACATTTAAGGTATGATTCTTGTCTTGATTTAAAGTACTTTTTTGTTTATTTGTTTTTGTTTTTGATTTTTAATGGTACAAATCTTTTGAGCAACCATAATTTCTTTTGCTCCAACTTTACTCATGGTTCTTTTCAGGCCGAAATTTAAATGTTTAAAATTTTTCTGCTCTCCTCTTTGCTCCAGATGCTCACTACACATTGAAACTAAAGCAGCTAGCAGTATCCAAAGCACACCCTGAACATTGATTTGTCATGAAATTTTCTCCACCAGATTAATTGTTCTGTCACTTTAAAATTCAGCCTAAAGTTAATTTAAACTTTAATTCCTTAAAGTTTTAGGGAACTGATAAAATACAGATATTTTTCTTTGCCAGAGAGTTACATAAATGGCCCGTAGTGAATTCCAAATTGAATCCTAATTTCCAGCTGGAAACCTCATTGCCAGGCTCCTTTCCACATTGATATCAGCATTCTTGTCTTCTGAGTGCCAGGCAGAGCCATCCATCAAGCTTGGCTTACAGCACTCAAGGCTGTCTTTAGCCTTCCTCTCCAAACTTTACCAAATCCATTCTCCAAGAAAGTTTCCAAGGTTTCTAAACTACCAGGTCAGATAATAGACACAACAATGAACCCAATTCTCTGCTATCAGTTTTCTGTATTGGTCAGCATTTCATTGTTGGGTCAACATAATCTCATGTTCAGATGTGAGACTTTTGGAAGGTGATCAGATCATGCTATACTCAACAGTAGATTCTGTGCTGGAATCAGTGCATTCTGCTGCTGGATTTCCACTTGGAGGTGGGAACTGATCAGAAGAGGCAGGTCAAAGGGACATGACATGGAAGAGTGTATTCTTGTCCCTGCCTCTTCCTCCTTCTCTCTACATCATGGCTACCAATACATGAACATATTTCTTCCTCTAGGCTTTTGTACTATGCCATTTTTGTCTTGAAGCCAGCTAACTACAGACTGACCCCACTAAAACTGTGAACCAAAATAAATCTTTCCTCCTTTAAGTTGCAAGTGTCAGGGATTTTGTACCAGCATTGGAAAAGCTGAACAACATACTCTTTAAGCAGGAACATTTACCCCATAATGGAAAATGAGACTATACATTTAAGCAAAAATAATCCTGTCAGAATGGGAACTAGCTTACTCCTTCAAATGATATTTTCTGTGGAACCACTTTGCAGAACCAGACTTGAGATAATGATAAACTGCACCAGTTTGATCAGGACAACTTAATTATGCATACCTCTTGACTCCTGCTCCAATTCTTCCTCTATTTAAACCTGAATCTCATGTTAGTACCACTGAGGTCAGGGCTGATGACAGTTGATTCCCCTTGTTTTCCTGATACAGCTTTATTGAACAGATTTCTTCTCTGCCTTTGTCCATTATTTTTTCCATTACTACAGTGGTTCGTGGGACCTAATCTGTTTGTACTCTCCAAAGGCAGGCGCTCTCTTTCTTAGGGTTCTGATAACAAATCTTCCTTCCCCCTAAATTTCATAGCCAGAGAAAATTAACTTACTGGAAGAAATATTATTGTTTATACCATACACAAATCACAGGTAAACTTTGTCCCTAGGCCTTGTTAATTTTCCAAAAATAACTTCTTTCTCTAAAATTTCCTGGAGCTTTGACTTCCATGTCCCCTATAAAATAATATTCTTAAATTTCAACCATATGGGACTTCTTTGAGGTACATACTTTGTGTGACTCCTGCACTTGCACAGAAAAAAAATAAATCATTATTTTGTATGTTTGTTCTACTTCAATCTGTCTTTTTTTAGTTTCTTTCAGTAGCCTTAATGATCAAATCTTTAGTGGTTGGAAAGAAAGTTCATTTCACTCCTACATAGATAACCAATTATTTCAATTGTTTATTCTAATTTTATAGCAAACTATTAGCTGAAGAGAATATCTCTCTCATCATTATTGAATGTTATTTGTAATAAAGTGTGTTCTTAGGACTGAAGACTACTGGTCAGCCTTCAAAATGGGTGTAATATCTTCTGCTCTGATTCTTTTATACCATGCTGAGTACTCTTGTCTTCTATTCAAGAAGCACAAGCCAGGCCAGAGACTGTGCCTATTCCCATCAAGACTCAGTTTTAGTTTCCTGTAGCTGCAAATTCAAATCAGACTGAATTTCTAGCTATGTTCAAGGCCTTTTCCCCAGGAACTTTACCATATAGTGATCTATAATCTGTATCTTTTGTACATAAACAGAGTAGTTCTTATTGCCCTTTTATACTTATGACTTAAGAAAAAATCATCTAGATTCAACCCAAGGTCTACCTATGTCATGAATCCAGGTGGCCACTTCAAGGTAGTGCCCTAAAAGATCCATTTAGTGGTTTCAATCACCCTCTGTACCTGATGCACTCCTCAGAATTCCATAGTAGCATCCATACAACTGTGTCCCATATGAGCACCCTTTTAATATGTTAGGTTTCCATTGCCACTTGCTAGACCATTGAGTTTATGCCTTGAGTCAGTAAAAGCTCAAACATGGAGGTCTCTAGGTGTTATTCAATTCTTCCATTACTGCCAGAATTCAGCCCACTAACTTGATTTATTTTTACCAACTTTGATCAGAGTGGTTATCTTCCAAATAAAATATCATCCTCACTTTAGAACTGCGATCCGCAAACTGAACAGCTTTATGTTGCTCAGTCAAGACCTATAAAGCATCATCCAAGCAATGAAAGAGGCTGGCAGCTCATTATGTAGTTCCAACTTCAGTTCTAGGGTAGAAAAATGTCCTTCATTGTGAGCATCTCCTTGCATTCTCTTAGTTATATAAACCATTTCCATTTTATTATGGAAATCTTTTGAGCAATACCACACAATTAAAATGTTTCTCTGACATCATGGGCATGTTAGGATTCAAGATCATTTTATGTCCTTTAGTAATAGGGATAGCATCAATTAAAAAAGTGATTTTCCTATCTAAATGACATGATTATTATGGAAAAATTTGGAATAGGTGTTGTCAAATGATATGATTTTTCAAGAACTTAAAATCCACAATTGAACATAAAATCTCCAAACTTCTGAGTAGTGAAAAATATTTCAATTTATTTCCCAAAATACTATTCAGGACAATTAAAGCACCTCTGTGGGCCAGCTACAATCTTAAGCCAAGATTAGAATCTCTGACTTATAAGTGATTGGAGATCATATCCCGCAGGGTAATTGTTTGCTATGGGTAGTGTTTATGTATGTGTAGGTTGGGGGACAGTCAATTTCCTCCTAGATTAGGCAACAAAGAGCTTTTTTGTCTGTAAGTAACTGGTTCTCCAGGGTAACTGGTCAGAAATCCTCCCACCCCTGCACCCCCTACCACCCAAAATTCACCCCTCACACTGCTGTTCCATTGCCTTCATGCTGTTTCTCAAACAAACCAAATATCTTCATTCACAGGGACATTTTAACCGCTGTAAAATTCCACTTATATTATCCAGATTTTCAGATCATTAATTTATTCTCATTTTAGATACTGCAGACTACATACATTTACTTCAATAAATAATAACTTTGTGAATCCCGTAGTAGCCCCACTTGACCATTCTCATTCATATCATCTTATTTTATTTTGTCAAATTTATTATTATTTGAAATTATTTTTTTGATATGTTTCATCTTGCATTGTCTCCTGCTAATTACTCACATTGTTAACTCACATTAAATATAATTCAATGACAGAACCAAGAAAAGGAATCTCATGTTTTTAAATACTCACTGATTTATTCCCAGTGTCTAATGCATTGCTTGATAGACAGTTGATCAATGAGTATTTCTTAAATAAATGCAAAAGTTACCATTCCCAAAGATCAACATAAACTATAAATGAAAATGAACATATTATAGGAAACCAATTTTTTACAATTTACTATATGGCCTGGATAAGTCTCTTAAAGTAGGCACATTTTATAACGATGAATGCTCCCATATTGGCTTTGTGTAAAATATGAAAGAGAATTAAATAACAGCAAATTATGCTATCAAGTAGAAAAAATAAATGCAAACATTCTAATCTCAGAGTATGCAAATTTATAGAATATGAATAACAATGAAATGATTGCATTAATGTCCATCAGAGTTAATAAGGTTAAGTAAAGCCATTATTTGTCAAAAAGAAGATAATGAAATTCTCAGATTTTTCAAAGAACTTAAGTGATTATCCTCACTGTGCCTCTTTTCAGATTTCTATGAAATTTACATGTGAGTAGTGTAGCCAGTTTAATAATCACCATTAGATTAACACAGGCATTTGTTTGCTTTTCCTTTTATTTCATACTTGTTTTTTGACAATAAATGCCATAAAATTTTGAAATAAGATATATTAGCTAAGTGTCAAAAACTATTTTGTTCCTTACACATTGGAAATGACATATTTTTCAAAAATAGTTTCTAGAAAGTAATGATAATAAAGATATTGTTAGCCAAATGTCCATACTCAGTATAACTTTGAGAATTCTATTAATAGTGTTTTCATTATAGTTTAATGATGAGGCTTTAATGCATCTTTTTCATACTACAGTGGAGCCCCTCTACAATGGTGAAAAGTGCTATAAATTTTGAGATTTGGTTACTTTCTAATCTAGCCCAATTTATCAGACCCAGCATGAAGATAGAAAGTTCACAGAAAGGGGTGCAGGAGTATGAAAGAATCAGAAAGATAAAAGTTCATGCATCACATCTCTTATTGCCAGCAAGATTCTTTGTCTTCTTTTCTCCTTTTGGAACTTGACCAATTTATAATAGTTTATTTATGTCTCAGCTCTGTTTTTATATCCCATGTTTCAGTCTGTCTTTAGGTCTTTCTTGCCTCTCTTAAAATTATTGTTTGTTTGTTATCTAAAATAAAGGTCTTTCTTGCCTCTCCTATAATTGTTGTTTGACTTTGTTTTAAACATCTGTATCAGATATGACACATGAACTTTTCCAAAATACTTAGTGCACAAAAGTATTAGATTTCATTCTTTTATTTGTGTTATTTCTAAAATACATAAATTCCAGATGTGAGTCCTTATCTGGTATAAAGAAGTATAGGTTGACATTTTTGGTGGGGTTCTTTTCTTTCAGTGTAGGAAAATGCAAACATAACTCTGGTCAGTAGTCTGCCATATTCTTGGGTATGATGCTTAATTTCCAATTCCAGGTTCAACTGTTGTCCATGTGAGCATGGTGAGTTCTGTTGATTGTCTCCACACTCTGCATGCCAAGCTCAACAACAGGGACAATTGCCTTCATTCCCAAAGTATAGTTCAAATTCTCACCTGCCTCTCTAAATCCCTGTTTTTTCTGCAGTGTTCTGTGCACCATCTCCTTACTATTTATCATCTAAGAAATTTGAAAACAAAGCCATACAAATGTGAATAGTGGTATCAAAAAGGATATTCTGTGGGGGAAAAGAACCTTCACTTTTTTAGACATTATGCTTAAAAATATTCTGTTTATAAAATAAGTACAGGAAACATTAGATTAACAAATGTAAAGATCTTTCTCTGTGGTATAACTTACATCTTTCCTTATGCTAGTATTGTTTTTAAAATTTCCAAGTTGAGAAAATAGTAAACATTTCCTGAAATTTAATGACAATCAATTTCTTAACCAAATTCAATAGTATTCCATGGAATACCTAAGACTCTAAAATACGGTGATTTCATAACTTTGAAATATAAGGATAAATTAATTTTTTGAGGAAATATACCGGTCATAAATTTGCTCCTCAAAGTTTTTGTCTAGGGACTAAAACTGAAGCCCTGATATAATTTCTGTATTCATTAAGTTCGAGAAACTATTCTATAACACCCAGGCTATTACTTGCCAGAGAGAATTCAAACTGTGAAAAATTACAGTGTTTCCTTAATATGTATCAATCATATAAGATCACTCTGAAGAAAGAGATATTTCTCTGCATTACCTCTTGTTTAGTTAGGGTTCACTAAAGGAACAGATTTAATATAATATACATATAGGCTTATCCAAAGATTTTACTGGGAAGGTTTACTGGACTGGAAGCAGAAGAGAAACAATGGTCACTGCCAAATCAGATGGAAGGATGTCAAAGAGCAGTCTGTTCACTGGAGATGAGAGGATCTAGTCAAAGGTTGAAAGCCTGGAGTTCACTGCAGAGACCAGTGTAAATCTGTGTTGAAAGCCTGAAGGAAAGGAGACAAATGACCAAAGGCAACATGGAAAACTAGGATGTCTCCAAGGAAATAAAAGGACAGACTCCCTTCTTCATTGTTTTTTCATTCTGGTCAGGCTACAAGCCTTTTGGTTTATTACACCCATATCTGGGATGGGTCTTCCCTCCTCAGCTTCAGCCTACACATCAATCACCCAAGGACACACCCAGAGTTTTACTAATCTATGAGGCCATTTTAACTCAAATGAAATTTTCATACCAAAATGAACAGTCACACCTCTCAAGCTCCCATCTTCAGTATAACTCACCCCAAATACATACACACATTCATTTGAGGCTAGAAAAACAAAGACTGGATAAAAATTCAAATTTTTTTCTTTTGGACATAAGAGAAAAAAAATCCATAATAGTATAGCAGAAAATAGGCTGAATAAAACATTAAATAAATGAGATGATTTCCAGAAAGCAACCGAGCAGACTGAGTCTACATATTTTTGTAGACTAGAAAAACAATTTTTTTTTCTTTTATAAGGCACCAGTAATCGGTTGATAAATATGCTTCTTTTTAAACATCCAAGATTCTACCAGTAGTGGAAAATTGTCAAATGACCAAAAAGTAAGAATGATATCTGGAGGGTTGACTTAAGTGGAAAAATACAAAAGCCATTATTTCTACTTTTAATTATTTATTTATGCAGTATAGAACATAAGTCTGTGGAGTTTTACAATTGCCCATATCAGCATTCAGACAATGGGTGGGTAGTTCATTAGCCATCTAGTCCATTGACAGAACTTCATAATAGGCTCTTTAAGAAAAGGTGACTAATGGACTATAGACAGATAAGTACTTGTGACAAAATTTGCAATGTATCCAATAGATGCAATATTCTAATGGAGTATAATATACTTTCTTTTTTAAAAATATTATAATTTTTTAAAAATTTTATTGGTACATATTTGTAGCACATAATGATTACATTTATTGTGGGGAGTTCATATGACTGAATTGTTACTTCGTCCCCTACCCCTCCCATCCCTCTCTGCTCCTTCCAATTCTTGGTCCCTGACCCAGTTGCAAAAGCTCTATTTCTATTTTTTTTCTTTTTTCTTTTCTTAAAATAAGTTTTGTTTTGGACTGGGGATTTAGGTCAGTGGCACTGAGCCTACCTTGATCTGAGTTCAATCCCCAGTACCACAAATAAATACATAAATAAATAAATAAATTTTGTTTTGTTTTATCCCATTCCCATACCATCTTTAAAAATTCTTTTAAAAATAATGCTAAAATTTCCCAGGTAGACATTTCCCAAGCTGAACAGTTTTGCAGCAAGGAATCTTATATGACCAAATTTTATAGTGGCAAATGGTAAAAGGCACCATTTCTGCTTAAGACAATTACTGTTGGTGTTAAAATAAAACTAAATTTGGGCCAGGGATTTAGCTCAGTAGCACTGCTCCTGCCTCACAAGGTCCTGAGTTTGATCTCCAGTAGTAAAAGAAAGCTAAATGGAGAAGAGTAGGAACATCTTCAATAATATTTGACTCATTCCTAAACAAAGACAGATTTTAGTCAGATTTTTTGAAAACCTTTAATCCTTTGACTTCATAACTGAATTCTACTAGCAACATCTTTTCCCCAGAATGGAAATTATAGTTATGATGGGAACCCAAAGGCTCTGTTTGTTTGGCAGAAGGTCCAGCTGGAGTTCATTACTGAATTTGAGATGTCTTTGTCACTCTCTTCTCAGTACTCTTCCTGCTCCTGGACATAGCACTAAATGCTGTGAACCATCCAATTTTGCAGTTTTCTGAGGAAAGAAATGATAGTATCACTCACAAAAGCAAGGAAAAGATGAGGAAGAGTTACCTGTATCGGTCTTGCCATTTGATCTTTACCTATCTGGAGGTTTTCCTTTAGAGAAGGTAGTAAATAAGTCTGTTCTTCACTAGTTGAGTTCTCAATGAGCCATTGATTTCACTCTTATCTAAGTGTATTTGCAGAATGGATCTGTATTTGCAGAGGGGGAAAGGGGGTATTTGAAATGGGAAATCTAAATCCCATGACTTGAGAAGATTACCATGTATAATGGTCTATATTTTTTATAAAGAAGTATGTTGGGTCAGGAACAAAGACTGCAATGGGATTATAATCTGATAGCAACTCAAAAAATACTCAATCTCACTTTATTTATTATTTCCTACCCTCTTTATATTTCTGATCAGAAAAATAAAATGAAAATTATGTCATTCACACTGTTTGGAAGACTAAGGTCAAGACAAACATGTATTTTCTGAGACCTTTGAAATAAAATACATGAGCTGATTGCTCTCTCTTGAGAAAAATTCTTCTTAAAATTTGAAAATCTAATAAGTTATGCTTTTTGACTTTTTAAAATATTGCACTAAAAAGATGAAGGTTTCTACCATCCCTCTCTAACAGGTGGACTGCTTCCCAGAGTTTTTTTCCCCTGATGGAAGAGCAGGGCAGGCAATTGTACCAGTGTGCTCTCCAGATGCCAGAATACTCTCTCTGACCTGGAGACATCCAGTCATGCAGTCTCTAGTATGGAATTTTCTGGGTCAGCACACAGTACCCCTTCAAACTTGCTGAAATATCAGCTCTTTGTTGGGTTCTCCAATGCTTCTTTGCTTCCCTTGACACATTGTTGGGAAATAGCTGGGAAACCTCAGCTTTGTCCAAATGTGTAACACTGAGTATTGAATTAGCAAGGTCTGTTAATGTTTATTTTTTAATTCCAGCATATCTCACAGAACTTGATTCTGTATCCTAAGGTACAGGTATCTCACATCTTCTTATTTTTAGGTTGAGCATACAGGATTTGTGTCACTGTATACTATGAACCAGAAGACAGTTGTACACCCTGGATCAAGTAGTGGCGCCATGGTATAGATAGAATTTGTCTCCACTGATGCTTACCACATATTCTGGGAGCTGCATCCTTCTTTCTTTCATGGGGTATGAGAATGTCCACCTGCATTATAAAACTTCTGCATAGCAAAAGCAAAACTTCATTTCGTTACTCAATTAGTTGGCATTGTCTTTGCTTGTTTGCCCTGCCCTGAGAATATGTGCAGTGTGCTAGAACTTCCTTCTTTTATAAAAACCATGAAAGGAATCAGTAAATTGCTCTCCCATGAAACAAATTAGAGTAAATATACATAAAATCAGGCATTTAATTGTACCATTATCTTCTATGAACATTTTTTTCAGAAGCAAATACAGTTTTTGCTAAAGTCTCCTAAGACAGCCCAGTGATCACCATGTTCCCAAGGTAATATTCTTTTATCAGTTGCTGCAATTTCCAGAAATAGTACTGGCAAAAGTAGAGAAGATGAATCAGTGGATAAGAATGTACCCTATCTTAAGAGAGGCTTCTGTGAGGTCTTTCTCAAATATCACCAAAACAAAAAGTTATCTTGCTTTACACAAAAGCAGATTTTTGTTTTTCATCTGCTTTATCAGGGAAGCAGAGGGCTTTGTGTGTGACTTTAAGTATGTTCTTGCTAAACAATAAAACTCTCTCTTTCTCTATCATAGTGGCAAACATTTTGACACCATTCTCCAAATTATGGAAAATGAGCAAAAGGGAAAACCAGAGACACAATGTGACACTGTCAAACACCCCTAGACATTTCAAAATTTTAGCTCTGCTTGAAGGAATGTGTATTTATCTAATTTCACACTTGGACAGTGAATCATTAAGCCACAATGAAAATGGACATTTTGATTCTCAGGATTCTCCCTCCCTCTTGAAGTAGCCAATCAGACAGCTTAAGTTTTATCACTTAAACAAAGAGTGTTTGAAAATTATTTCTTGTACATCTCATTTATCCATAAGTACTCTCTAATTAGGCCATGTGAAATGGCAAACTATTTACATATTTCCCTAATAGAACTCCTTTTCATTCCCCTATTTGACCTTGCTATTTTTTAAATTTCCTACTTCTGTTTTTTTCTTATAGAATTAGGAAAAGAAATCTAATGTTTTTAGAAAGCACTATATCCATTTTGACCTTTCACATTTCTTAGTGTTTAAAATTCTAAGGTACACAAGTTTGCTTCATTTCATTTGCATTATGAGGACCTACATAGCCACACAATGACATCACTACTATAATACTTTTTTGTGACTGCTTATTTTGTTTCTTATATTATTATATTTAGCTTCATAAAAATTATTGATTATAATTATTTTAGTTGACTATTGTAAAAGAACTAAAAATTATTTTAAAAAACCCAATCAAACTCAAGGTTACCAACACATACTGTCTTTAAAGTCAGAAAAATTTGAAGGAGCTCTAGAATTCTGAAATTTAAAAATTGTCCAAAGTCCAAAAACAGTTAATTCACCTAAGCCCTCAAGAGTGATCATCCAGAAATTTTCTGGAGAAAGACACAATCACAATGAATGGCAGGAACAAAAGAATAAAATATAAACTGAAATTAATGCAAATCAAAATAATTTATTACATATTCTAAAAGGATTCAAATACTCCCCATACCCAGTGATATATACATCCCCGTAGCGGGTGGATGTAAAGACAGCAGGCTTGAGGCAATGGTCATTTGTAACTGGAGCTCAGTGGATTTCAATGGTTGTAATTCAAGCTGAATAAATTTCATTGTATTATTAAATAAGTCCTTATTTAGCCTAGTTATGACAGTAGTGTATATATGTGAAATAAAATGTATATTCATAAAGCCTCCAAAGATATGTGATTCATAATGGAATTATATGTTCTATTACTGTGTCATTTATAGGACTTTCTAATTCAATTTTTGTTACCAATGAAAAAATGCATATGGCATTTATACATGAATTTTTCTGACATACACTTTGATACTAATAAAAAGATAAGAGGGGCGGGGATTTAGCTCAGTGGTTCTGCCACCAAAGTTCAATCTCTGGTACCGAAAACAATTAAAAATTAAAAAAATATAAAAATAAGATAAACACTACTATTGAAATCCTTTTAGTGTTCTATATCCTTAAATCTACTCATGCTGTATCTTCTCAGTAACAGAATATCACTCCATTTATATAACTCCACCCATTAGAGTTCAGTTTCTTTTCCCTACACTTTCATTTCAAGTGCTCTTATTAAGGCCTAGAAACATGCATGTGTACACACACACACATACACACACACACACACACACAGACTTTTTATTGTTAATTATATTGAATGTTTTTGGTCATTAGCTTCTTGATTTTTTTTTTGGTAATAGTGGGAAATCAAAACATCAGGACCTTCATAGTGAGGTAAATCTCCAAGCCTCTTACATGTTTTATTTTGAAACAAGGTCTTGCTAAGTTGTTCATTTTCCCAGGCACAATCTGAACTTGTGATTTTCCTGTATCAGCTTCCCAGAGTGCTATGATTACAGACATGCAACATCCTGCCTGATTTTACTTAATGTTTGATTTAACCATTTCTACTGTGAGACCAAAAGTGAACTTAAGTAATGCCATCTTGGCCTGTGAGTAAACTCCCCTCATGCCCCTCCCCTTACAGAGTGCTGGAGTTCTCCTAAAGATGCACTTTTGTAACCTCCCTTCTAATGGCTTGCTCTGCTTCTGTAGATATGCTTTATCACTCCCTGGGAACAGATGGTGCCGGGTGCCTTCCTGTAACCGCTGAACCCTGTAGCCATAGAATGTCATAACTTGACAAGATAGCTGGGTTGAAAAAGCTGGGTTGTGAAAAATATTTTGCAGCTGGTTGAAGGGCATGTTGACCTCTCCCTGAACTTTGTTTGAGTTACCTATAAAAGCTGTGGTTCAATGTTGAGTTCCTAAAATGAGGGGAGAAGTGTTCCTTCTTTTTTCTGCTTTAATTGTTTGATGTAATTTATCAGTTAAAATGTATATGAGCCTACTGTTGTCATATAGGTAGGTTTTCAAGCTAGGGATATACTTTCTTTAATAGGTGCTATTCAAATTTTATATTTCCTCCAGAGTTAGTTTCATTAATTTGTCTTCCAAGGTACTTCTTAGAAGTTGTCAAATTTATTTCAAAACAGATTTTGAAATATATATCTATATCTTTTTAAATTCTGTAAAATCTGTGGTAATGTCTCCTAGATCTTGGTATTGTAATTTTAAAAATGTATAATTGATATTGTGTAACAGGAAGTAAAGGTCTAAAGGAGCAGGGGAAGTGGAAGAGGTAGGGAAAGAAAAAATATGAGAAAAGGAAAAAAATAGAAACAAAGTCTTTGCAAATAGGGAAGGGTGGAGTGGGTGGAGGGAGGCAAGGGAAAGGGGGAAAAAAAAGAACCAAGATACTTATGTAATGGTACAAGATCCCAATGATGAATGTAACTGTATTTTGTACCAAAAATGTACCAGTAAACTTGATGGGAAAAAAATACAATAAAATAAAAGCTGTGCTGTCCCCTGCTTCTGGACTTCACTTCTCCTAGAGGGTGGAGTCCATGTGCATGAATAAACTCCTTTCAGTTTTTAACTCTTTGTCCCAGAGTTTGGTGATTTCTTGGCTCACTTGGCATAACATTTTTGGAGGCCCCAGTGAAATCACCATCACTTGGTGACTTTGGTCCAGTGGACGGCCCTTGTGTCAGGCCACTGGCCTAAAATAAGCCTGGGGAGGCCACCCTGACCATTTGATCAGGGCCCTGGGAGCTCAGGCCCCTAGCGGAGGATTCAGGTCATTCCAGCCATCCTGAAGGGAGTTTATCTGGAAAGCCTCTGGAGGTCAGGTAAGAATCTCATGATTCTCAGTGGATCCTACAGAGGGTGAAAGGGAAGTCAGACTCGGAACTAATTCCCACACCCGGGACTTTGCCACGATGGCAGGAAGTCCCCTGGTCAGTTTATCCTTTTGGTAAAGAAGGCTGTAGTCTGTCTAAATATCTGTGTATCTGTTGTTTGTTGTCTGTCAGCTTGCTCTGTGTGCCTTTTGCTTTCAGTTTTGTTCTACAGCGAGCCATGGGAGCTGGGCAGTCTACCCCCTCCACCCCCTTGAATGTGTTTTACAACATTTCTCTCAAATTTATACCCACAGATAGCAGATGAATTCATCATCAAGTTCTCAAAAGGAAAACTCTGGACCCTGTATCAATTAGAGTGGCTATTGTTCAGGGTGGGATGGCCGAGTGTGGGAAGTTTTAGCATTCAGACTACCCAACAGGTTTGGAATTGGGTTACAGGAAAGGGAGGGCCCTGTCACCCTGATTAGTTCCCTTATATTGATGTTTGGATGGACCTAGTAGAAGAGCCCCCCTCTTTTCTTGTCTGTTCAGAAGTTGCCCAGTCATCTCAGTCTAGTGAAAATAAGGTCCATCGTCACTTCCTCCAATGGCAGAGTTCCTGAGAGATGGCAAATGTGTTTGTTAGTAAGCCTCTTTTAAAATGTAACCTTTTCCAGGCTCCATGGGATGGGGATGACTTCTGAACTTGTCCGCCCCCATATTGGGCCCAGGATGAAGAACCTGAAGAAGACTCTGACTCCCCTTCTGATTCTGCTCCCACTAATCCCTCTGCCCCAACCACACCATCTGACCCCCTGTCTCCCCCTCATACCCGATTGGGACAAACTTATGAGTCACAAGGGACAACTAGTCAGGTAACATCCACAGTCCTTCCTTTAAAACAGGTTGAGCCAGGTGGTGGATTCGTGTATGTTCCCTTTACTACTAGTGACCTTTATAATTGGAAAAATCAAGTTCCCCCTTTTTCAGAGAAACCCCAGGCCTTGATTCACCTCCTAGAATCTGTTTTCCATACTCATCAGCCTACCTGAGATGACTTCCAGCAGCTGCTCCACAACTGCTTCACTACAGAGGAGCGGGACTAGATTTTCCAAGAGACCATTAAGGCAGCCCTGGGACCAAACCCAGACCTTGGTCCAAACACTCTGGATTATCTGCAGTGAGCAGAGGCCTAGTTGCAGACCCACCGACCAGACTGGGACCCCAACACTGATGCAGGTAGGAGAGACCTGGCCAGTTACTGCCAGCACCTTTTACAGGGACCCCACCAAGCAGCTAGGAAGCTGACTAATATGACCAAAGTGAGTGAGGTAAAACAGGATAAGATGGAGTCCCCCGAGGCTTTCCTGGAGCTCCTTTTAGAGGCATATTGGATCTATACATGTATTAATCCTGATCCTCCAGAAAATCCAGCCACAATAAATCTGGCTTTTGTATCTCAGTTTCCCCCAGATATTAGAAAGAAACTTCAGAGATTGGAAAGATTTGAGGGAAAGAACAGGTCTGAGCTCCTGAGTCTAGCACAAAAGGTTTTTGACAACCAAGACTCCCTGGAACAGGCAGTTTCCAAGTGGCTGGGAAAAGTTACTATTGCTGCTCCCAAAAACTATGAGACAAGTAAACAGACCAGGATACCTAAGCCAGAGAGACCCCCAAGGCCTAAGCTTGGAAGGGACCAATGTGCCTATTGCAAACAGACTGGACATTGGAAAAATGAGTGCCCCCTCAAAAAGAAAAGAGGGTTAGAACCAGAAAAAGACACAGGAGGTTCTGACCTTTGAAGACATGGAATAGGAAAGTCAGAGCTGATTCAAATTAAGCCCCCACAAGCCCATGGTAAAATTAAAAATCAGGGGCACACCAACCAACTTCCTGGTAGATACTGGGGTGACCCATTCAGTACTGACTAAACCTTTGGGAAAATTGACAACATGAGAGACTTTGGTACAGGGGGTACCAGCAAGGGCTCTCAGGGTTATAAATGAACAACTACACGAATGGTAGACTTGGGTAACAGACAAGTGACTCACTCCTTTCTGGTGATTCCAGAGTGTCCATACCCCTTGCTTGGTAGGGACCTGCTAAGAAAATTGGGTGCAACAATTACCTTTACAGAGGAAAAGGCAGACCTAAAACTAGGCATCCCACAGGGGACTGTCAAAGTTATGGTGACTTGCCCATTGACTTCTGAATACCTGATGCTCTCGGAGCCAGAGGACAAGTCAGCTGGGCTGATTGGTGGTCTACAAATGGAGTTTCCAGTTGTGTGGGCTGAAATTAATCCCCTGGGTTAGCAAGCCATCAAGTTCCTATAGTGATCAGTCTAAAGTCCAATGCCCAGCCTGTTTCTGTCTGACAGTATCCTATCAAAAAGAAGGCAAGAAGAAAAATTCAAACACACATCAACCGACTCCTAGATGCTGGAATCTTAAAGCCATGCCAATCCCCTTGGAACACCCCACTCCTGCCTGTCCAAAAGCCTGGTACTTCTTACTACAAGCCTGTCCAAGACTTCCAAGAGCCCCAGATCAAGTTCACAGAAGCCACTACCTTAAACCCTGCGACCCTGCTGCCAGCCTCAGACCCAATGACTCCACTACATGATTGCGTGGAGACCCTCCAGGACATAATGGTAACCAGACCTGATTTGTGGGATGTGCCCCTAAGGGACCCTGAGGAGAAATTCTTCATGGATGGAAGCAGCTTCATCAAACAAGAAGTCAGGTAAGTGGGGGTGGCGGTGGAAGGTGGCCAGGGAGTGATGAGGTGGGCTGCTGCCCTGGGACTTGGAACTTCAGCCCAATGAGCAGAGCTGATAGCTCTTGCTCAGGCCTTAAACCTGGGTAAAAAAAAAAGGCTGTTAGTATCTACACAGACAGTCGGTATGCCTTTGCAACTGTACATGTTCATGGAGAGATATATAAACAACGAGGCCTGCTCACATCAGGAGGAAAAGACATCAAAAATAAACATGAGATCCTAGCTTTACTAGAAGCCATATGGAAGCCTAGATCAGTAGCTATAATGCACTGCAAGGGACATCAGAGGGCCGACACACCAGAGGAAATAGGAAATCAAAAGGCTGATCTAGCTGCTAAACTGGCTGCCAGAAAACCAGTGGGGACAGCCCCCACTCTGCTCCTTAAAGGTTTTCCTGAGCTGCCAACTAAGCCACATTACTCATCAGAGGAAGAGAAACAAAATGCCCAGGTGGGAGCTATACAAGATAAAAATGGATGGTGAAGTCATCCAGATGGCTGAGTTTGCTTGCCTCAGGCTCTTGGCTGACAGCTAATTCAACAAATACATCAGTTTGCTCACCTAGGAGAAAAGAAACTCAGACAATTGATAAGTTCCTGGTTCTTAACTCCTAAGATGGCTGCCATGGTCCAGGATGTTTGCACTTGGTGCCAGACATGCACCCAGGTAAATGCCAAAAACAACACCCAGAGGCAAGGGAACCCGACATTGAGATGAGCAACCTGGGGAATTTTGGGAATTGGATTTTACTGAAGTCAAGCCAAGCTGCAGATATAGGTACCTGTTGGTTTGGGTAGATACTTATTCTGGGTGGGTAAAAGCCTTCCCTACTAAAGGAGAGACAGCTACAATAGTTAACAAAAGTTGTTACAGGAGCTCATCCCCCGATTTGGCCTCCCCCATACACTGGGGTCTGACAATGGCCCAGCCTTCAGGGCCAAGTTATCCCAATTCGTGCCAAGGCCCTCAACATTGATTGGAAACTTCATTGTGCCTATTGACCACAAAGTTCAGGGCAAGTGGAAATGATGAATTGTACCTTAAAAGAGACATTAACTAAGTTTGTTTTGGAAACTGGGGGAAGCTGGCCAGACCTCCTCCCGCTGGCCCTCTTGTGGGCTAGGTGCACTCCTTATATAGAAAAATTAACTCCTTATGAAATCATATTAGGGAGACCACCTCCCTTACTGCCCAGGGTAAATTTGAAAAATGTATCAAAATGTAAAAATCATACTTCATTAAATTCTTTAAAGGCCCTCCAGGTAATCCAACTGAAACTGTGAAATTGAGTTTGGGAGGCCAGGCCAGCCCCTCGACCTGATGTCACCTGCCATAAATTTCATCCTGGAGATCTGGTGCTGGTAAAGAGATATTCATCTAAGGCTCTGAAGCCACATTGAGAAGGGCCTTTCCAGGTGATCTTGACGACACCATCTGCTGTAAAGGTCGCAGGAAAGACACTGCGGATACATCACTACCACATCAAAGCAGCTCCTGAGGACACCCCGGAAGACAAATGGGGGATCATCAGTCAACCAGGGGACAAAAAGCTAAGACTGGAATGGGTTGGAAATATAACCCCTTCTTGTTAATACTGAAATGTGTGGGGGGACAACGTCTGGGACAACCACCCCAGTGGGAGAAATGGCAGCTCTGGGAAACCAACACAGAATACATATATAGATGGACAAAGTTTGGGCCAGACCAAAATGATCTAAAGTTTAAAATTGTTTCTTTATGCCAACTGTTCCATCCCCATCTGAATCCCTTAAGCACAGACTGCTCAAATGTAATGTGGCATTTGGTAAATATTCTAGGCGATCTGGCTGTCTCAGTCCTTAAGCTTTTACAATTTTATGCTTGCAATTCAGATGGCCTTTCAAAGTGTCAGGAAAACTCCCCTTACTGTGCTGAGTGGGGTTGTGAGTCAGTTTCAGCTTAAAACAATGATGATATATAGATAGACATTAACCCTGAGGCCCAAGAGATAAAAATAAAAACTGATGGATTACTTTTGTTGGATATAATGTTGTTTGCTATACTGACCTGTAATTCAACATTTATTATGATCATTATTTTTAAATCATTATTTTCTGGAACAATGGCAATATTACCCCCAAAACAATTGGACCTTGCTGGTAATGTTTGATTCAGCTGGCACAATCACTTAATTTGTCTGAGTTCTGTTTAAATGTAGACATAAATTTACATTATGTATTAGGGAGTTGTCTCATCCCGGTGTGCACTCCTTTGAGTCTGATACAACCTTATACCATTTAAAGACATCCCAGGAAAATATCTTATGTATAAAGATAGTTACAATTGGGGGACCCCTTCTTATTCTAAACCAAAAATTGCTATTAAGTTATATACACCTCAGATGATTATGTTAAACAATACACAATGTCTAAGATGAAAAAGGTTAGGAAAAATGACCTGTTATGAGAAACAAAAAATCATATATAGTGATGTCATGTACCTTTACCATCAGGTTGGTTTTATACATGTAAAAGAGTAACATTTAATTATATTCCTGTCTACTTATCTGAGACTCAGTGGTGCCTGATTCACTTGGCCATAATATTGCCAGATCGAACTGATTTGATAGTGCCAAAAAAAATTAAATGTTGGTCACCCTATACTGAACCAGGATGTGATGATGATGTAGGTCTCTTAACAGATGCTCTAGTGCTACCTATGATAGCATCTGTGCTTGCTCAGCCTGCCATAGGAATTCATGCAGAAAAGATGGTGCAAAAATTGGCATGCAAGGTGGTCGAAGGTCTAAATGCTACCTCATCTGCCTTGGCATTAATTAATCAGGAATACAAGAGTACTGATGGGCTATACTAGACAACAGGGCAGCAATAGATTACTTGCTCTTGTTCTTGTTCCATCATCAAGGATGTAAAAAAAATTTTTAAAATGTGTTGTTTTAATATGACTGACAATAGCCCAGGGATTCAAGAAAAAATAAAACAACTTTAAAAATTGACAGAAAAAATACATAATAAAAAATTAGGATGGGATTTGTTTCAATGGTTAACTCAATGGTTGCCTAATATCCAATGGTTAAAACAGCTTTTTCTTGTAGTCATAATTGTCATATGTTTGTTGTTATCATGTTGTGGCATACAATGCCTACCTTACTGTATGGGATGCCCTCAGTGGTTCATAGATTATTAAATTTGACTATTATGTTTCTGAATCAAATGTATAAACCCTTGCCTGAAAAAATATCAAAGGTTTGATTTTGTACAAAAATCAGTGGAGAGGGCTGGGTATTTAGCTCAGTGGTTCCAGCACCTGCTTTGAAAGCGCAAGGTCCTGAGTTCAATCCCTGGCACCAACCCCCCCTCCCCCAAAACCAGTGGGGAATGTGAGACCAAAAGTGAACCTAAGCAATGCCATCTTGGCCTGTGAGTAAACTCCCCTCATGCCCCTCCCCTTACAGAGTGCTGGAATTCTCCTAAAGATGCATTTTTGTAACTGCCCTTCTAATGGCTTGCTCTGCTTCTATAGATATGCTTTATCACTCCCTGGGAACAGATGGTGCCTGGTGCCTCCCTGTAACAGCTGAACCCTGTAGACATAGAATGTCCTATCCTGACAAAATAGCTGGGTTTAAAAAGCTGGGTTGTAAAAGATATTTTGCAGCTGGTTGAAGGACATATTGACCTTTCCCTGAACTTCTTTGTTTGAGTTACCTATAAAAGCTGTGCTGTCCCCTGGTTCTGACTTCACTTCTCCTAGAGGGTGGAGTCCATGTGTGTGAATAAACTCCTTTCAGTTTTTAACTCTGTCTTTGTCCCAGTGTTTGGTGATTTCCTGGCTTGCTTGGCATAACACTACCACAGAATCTTCTTGGCAAAAAAGTAAATATTTATTTCACACAGGTCTGGCTTGGCTATGGTGACTCAATT
Organism: Heterocephalus glaber; assembly: GCF_053883595.1. Classification (NCBI taxonomy): domain Eukaryota; kingdom Metazoa; phylum Chordata; class Mammalia; order Rodentia; family Bathyergidae; genus Heterocephalus; species Heterocephalus glaber. Next base: position 60,094,485 of record NW_028258138.1, read on the forward strand.
CTGCAAACTTTACAGTTTTTTAAAGTCCCTAGGTTCCATTCTCTTCACATACACAATTGTCTTGGGTTTATCTTTCCTACAGCTGTCAAAAGCCCCATTAGAATATAACCTCCCTGAGGATGAGGAATATTTGCCCAAAATCCTGAATGACACACATTAGGCCCTCTCTCTCTATATATATATTAGTGAAATACATGAACGACTCCCAGATAAGTACTTCTGAGCAAGATCTGTCTCCTGAACTTCATTGACATATATCTAGATGCTTACACTATCTGTTTACAAACTTCCCACACCTGCTGCAGAATCCTCCTTTTTCCAAGCCTGCTCAAAATAAGCTATCCCCTCTCTGAGGGAAGAAATTCATTATCCTAGTTGTCTAGGCCAAAGGTGAAGCCGCCACCTCTACTCTACTTACCCCTTCTATCCTACTATTATCAAACTTTGTGAATTATCTTGTGGAATTTGAGGGCCAGCTGGTTTAGTATATTTTCATCTTTTCAAAATAAAAAATGAAACAAAATAAAATTTTACAGTTTAAAAAAATCAACTACCTGCTGTGATCTTATAGTTTCAAGTCTTATGTTTACATCTTTAAAAAATGTTGAGTTAATTTTTAGTGTGATATAATATAGGAGCCAGATTTTATTCTCTTGCATGTGAATATCCACTTTTCTCACCACATTTTGCTAAAGAGAATATTCTTTCTCTATTTTATATGATTGAGACCCTTGTCAAGAATCAGTTGATCTTATGTGTATGGAGTTATTTTTTGGCTATTTTTTTCTGTTGGTCTATATGTCTATTTTTGTATAGTTTTTTAAATGCTTTGGCTTTTAGTTACTATGCTTTTGAAAAACTAATACTATGTATAGGTTTAGTTTTTAGTTTTCATTAATATATGTTTGTATTACATAATGATTACATTCCTTATGTGGAGTTGGTACATGTACATAACACATCTTAGTTCTTTTTTCACCCCTTACCTTCTGCTCCCTTCCCATTCCCCATCTCTTGATTTCCTTCCCATTTGAGGATGCTCTATTTCCCTACTTCCTATTAGCTATCTTTCATTTTACTCTTTATTTATATTTTGGGTTTCTCATTTAAAAGAAACCATGCAATATTTAAGTTTGTGTGTCTCACTTATTTCACTTTACACTCATGGTCTTAAGTGTATCAATTTTTCTACAAATGACAAGTTTATTTTTATGGCAAAAGAGTATTCCATTGTGCATAAATAACCCATTTTCTTTATTCATCTGTTGATGAACATATAGACAATTTCCAAGATTTAGCTCTTATGAATTATGCTGGTATAAACATAAGTATGCATGTATCACTGTAATATGATGTCTTTAACTGTTTTGGGAAGATACCTAGAAGGAGAATAACTGGATTGAATAAAATTTCTAATTTTAGTTTTTTGAGGAAGCTCCATACTGATTTCCATTGTAGTTCCATCATTACCACCAATGATGTATGCGTTCTTCTTCCCTTGTGGCCTCATCAGCATTTGTTATTACTTGATTTCTTCATGATAGCCATTATTTCTGGGCTATGTTGGAATGCCAGTGTTGTTTTAATTTTCATTTCTCTAATGGCCAGCAATGTTGAACATTTCTTTATGTATGTATTTACTGAGCATTTTTATGTCTTCTGAGAAATGTCTATTCATTTCACTAACCCACTTTTTGATTAATTTTAATCCTCTACATATTCTAGATTTTAATCCTTTTTCTGAGAAATAACTGAGAAGACTTTTCCCCCTTCTACAGGTTGTCACTTTGTTGTTTTTTCCTTCTGCTGCACAGAAGCTTTTAAATTTGATAGGATCCCATTAGTTAAGTTGTGATATTATTTCCTGTGTAACCAGGGCTCTGTTCAGAAGATTCTTGCTTGTGCCTGTGACTTAAAGAGTTTTGCCTATCTTATCTTCTAGCAATTAAGTGTTTCTCTTTTAATATTTAGATTTTTGGTCTGTTTTTATTTTAGTACATGATGAGAGATATGGGTCTGGATTCAATCTTCTGCATGTTGATAGCCAGTGTTTTGAGCACCATTTACTAAAGAGCCCATCTTTCCTCCAGTGTATATTTTGAACCCATTTGTCAAAGATCAAATAATTGTGTGTGCTTACAGTTGTTTCTGTATCCTCTGTTCTATTGCATTGATCCAATTGTCTGAACTATATTTGGAAATCAGAAAGTGTGATGCCTCCAGGTTTGTTTTTCTTTCTTAAGATTTCTTTTTCTATTTGGAATGTTCCATGGTTCCATATGAATTTTAGAATTCTGTTTCCTACTTCTCAGAAAAAATGCCACTGGGATTTCCATAAGCATTTCACTGAATCTCTGAATCACCTTGGGTAGTATGGATTACCCATTGTGGTAGTTAATTGTGGTGTCCATCAAAAGTGAAAGTGAGGGTGGCTGATCAGAAAAGAATATGATCTCTTCATTGAGATAGAAATGTTTGGGAGTATCCTGGTGTGTCAGGGGACATTGAGCTGCTAGATCCTGATGAGATTATTCTGCCAGAGGAGGAAGTTTCCCCACCTTGGTGATAAAGGAATCCCCCACCCCCTGTGATATTAGTCTTTCCTCCTATCCCAGAGGAAACTAATCCTGTTTTACATGATGCAGTTATCAAATAAGACAATACTGATACTCCTCAGGACCCACTCTCACTACCTATATTTGCCTCTAAGCCTATAGCCAGGCTCAGATCTCAGAAGGCCCCTAAAGGCGAGTACGAAGTGTGACCTGTGAGGAGGTCCATTATACTCTCATAGAACACTTTGAGATTGCTAACTCTTATAAGCAGAGGTCTGAGGAATAAACATGGAAATGGATTTTAAGGGTATGGGACAATAGTGGCAGAAACATCCACATGGGTTAGGCTAAGTTTGTCAATATGAGCTCATTAAGTCGAGATTCCAAATTTAATTTTGTACCTCAAGGAATTTTTAAAAAGATATTATTAGTTTATTTGGCTTATTGGCAACAGTATGGATCAAAAGATTGCCCACTTAAATGAGTTAGAGATACTTGATATTTCTTGGTTGACTGATGATGAGAGGATTCAAAGGTTTAAGAAAATGGAATAGTGGAGTCGATTTGTCATGTTAAACCTAACCTTCCACACTGAGACTACGCAGAAAATGCACCTATCACTAATACTTTAAGATGTAGATTTGTTAGGGGAGCACCAGCAACCCTGAAGAGGTCTGCAATTGCTCTTCTCTTTATGTCAGACCTTATGGAGGGACCATACTTACTCAATTGGGAGACTTCAGGGCAGTGGGTTTAATTGCCTCCTAGAGTGTCAGGGGGGATCAAGTGGCAGCATTTAATTGCCAAAGAAAAGTACCCATAATTACTGTAATGAACAAGAGGACCTATAATCAGATTTGTCTGATTCATGTTGACCTATGGTGTTGGTGATTAGTAATGGTATTCCCAAAAGTGAGATAGAAAGCCTACTAAATTTTTAGTAGAGTTGTGTATTTAGAAAAATTTAAGGGCAAATAAATACATATCAACCTCAAGTTATAATATCAGAAAATCATGGCTCCTCAGTTTATAGATCCAGAATCTGTTGAATGAAGGAGTGGCTGGGTCCCCTTGAAAAAGTACCCTGATTTACTACCAAAATTTTACATTATCAGTCTTTTTTCCATCCTTCCACAAATGGACCAAAGGTCACTTGAATAAATACATACTGGATAAAGGAAAATGAGCAGCTATTTGGGGGACTACTGGACACTGGTTCTGAACTAATGCTGATTCTTGGATATTCAAAACATCATTGTCGCCCTCTGGTAAGAGTCGGGGTTTATAGAAGTTAAATGATCAATGCAGTTTTAGCAAAGGTCCAACTCACACTGATGCAGTAGGTCCTCAAACCCACCCAGTAGTAATTTCCTGCTGGGAGCACTGTGCTGTAGATCACTATGGCCCGGCATAACTCACCTCCTCCCAAGGATGAGGTAGAGCCCCTTGGGAGGAGAACAGGAGACAAGCCAGCATAGTGGAGCAAGGCCTGGCTGAGAAGAGGACTGTCTTCCTCCCTGACCATTTACCAGAAAACCATCAATCATGTTGTTCTGCAGACCTTAGCTACTCTCCTGGCTCTGGTTACAGACCGGCCCCTTTTACTTCCCCCTGCACTTCCCTTATCTCTAACACTATAAATGCCTGGTGATCTTTTTCTCCCATCAGGAGTAAGAGCCCCACCTAGCCCCACCTTATTTTCTTTTATATCTCTTTGTCTTTGTCTTTTCTTAATCTTCCACAGTCATTTCTCACTTAGTGGATCCTTCAGCCACTCAGGTTATGGCAATTTCCCCCACTCCAGAATCCATAATTGGGATAGATGTACTCAGTACTTGGCAAAATCCTCACATTGGTTGCTTGACCAGTGGTGTGAGGGCTATTATGGTTGAAGAAACCAAATGGAAGCCAATTAGAGTTATATTTACCTGGGAAAACAGTAAACCAATGACAATGCTGCATCCCTGGAGGGCTTGTAAAGATTAGTGCCACTATCAAGGAAGTGAAAGAGCCACCTGCCTCACAAGCATTCTGCCTGCCTCACAAGCACAAGGACCCAAGTTCCATCTCTGATCTCCGGTACCAAAAAACAAAACAAAACAAAACAAAAAAGGAAGTGAAAGATATAGTTCCCACTACATTTCCATTTAATTCTATTTGACAAGTGCAAAAGACAGATGAGTGTTGGAGAATGATGTGGATTATCATAAACTTATTCAAGTTGTGACACCAATTACACCTGCTGTACCAGATATGGTTTTCTTGAATGAGCAGATTTACAATACTCTTGGTACCTGCTATCCAGCTACTCCATAAGGGCCACTGGAAACAATTTGTCTTTACTTAGCAAGGCCAGCAGTATACTTTGCTACCCTACCTCATTATTATATTAACTCTCCAGCCCAGTGTTACAATTTAGTTTGTAGGGATCTTGACTGCCTTTTTCATCCACAAGGTATTACACTGGTCCATTACATTGATGATATTTTGCTGATTGAACTGCAGGAGGAAGTAGTCATTCTGGACTTGTTAGTAAAGCACTTGTTTGTCAAAGGATGGAGCAAAAATTTCAAGATCATTTTACCTCAGTGAAATTTCTAAGAATCCAGTGGTGTAGGGCATGCAGAGAGATCACTTTGAAGATGAAGAATAAGTTGTTGCACTTGGCTCCACCCATAACCATAAAAGAGACACAAAGCCTAGTGGATCTATTTGCATTTTGGAGGTAACATATCCTAACTTAGGTGTGTTACTCTAGCCATTTAATGAGTGACTTGGAAAACTGCTAGTTTTGAGTTAAGGAAAAAAAAAGGGGAGGGCACTGCAATAGGTCCAGGCTGCTGTACAGGCTGCTCAGATACTGGGGCTATAGTATACAGAATAACCATTGGTACTTGAGATGTCATTGAGAGATAGGCATGATGTTTGGAGCTGTGGCAGGCTCCCATAGGTGAATCACAGCACAAGTGCTTAGGATTTGGGGGCAAGACTCAGTCATCATCTGCAACAACTACTCTACCTTTGAAAAGAAGTTTCTGGCATGGTACTGGGCCTTGGTGGAAACTGAACACTTGACCATGCAATATCAGGTTGCCATACATCTTATACTGCCCGTTGTGAGCTGGGTATTATCTCATTCACCAATCATAAAGTTGGGTGTAGGCAACAATCTATCATTAAACAGAATTGGTATATATATGATTGAGCCTAAGCAGATCTGGAATACCCAAGTAGGCTACATGAAGAAGTAGCCCAAATGCCCATGGTTCTTATTTATGCTATATTACCTTCTGTCTCCCAGCATCCACCTATGCCTTCATGTGGTATACCATATGATCAGATAACAGAGAAAGAGCAGAATAGGGCCTGGTTTGCATATGGTTCAGCATGTATACAAGCACCATCCAAAAGTGGACAGCTTAGCACTACTGCCCCTTTACAGGACATTCCTGAAGGACAGTGGTGAAGGGAAATCTTCACAGTGGGAAGAACCTCATGAAGTTCACCTGGGCACACATTTTTCTTGGAAGAAAAATATCTAGATGTGTGTCTGTATACTTGTTCATAGGTCATTGGTCTGGTAAGATGGTCAGGAACTTGAAATGAACATGACTGGAAAATTGGTGACAAAGATATTTGGGGAAGAGGGATGTGGATAGACCTCTTCATATGGGCAAACAATGTAAAGATATTTGTGTCCCATATAAATGCTCACAAAAAGATAATCTTAGCAAAAGAAGACTTTAATAATCAAGTGGATAAGTTGACCTATTCTGTGGATAGTAGGCAACCTTTTACTTCAGCCATCCCATCACTGCCCAATGGGCTCATAACAGAATGGCCAAGGTGGCAGGGATGGAGGCTATGTATGGGTTCAGCATCATGGCTTTCATTCACCAGGCTGATCTGACTACAACCACTGCTGAATGCTCAGCAGCACAGACCAACACTGAGTCCTTGATATGGCATCATTTCTCAGAGCAGTCAGCCTACAACCAGTTGGCTGTTGATTATATTGGACTTATTTCATTATAGAAAGGGCAGCACATAGTCCTTACTGGCACAGACACTTACTCTGAGGGTGGATTTGTCTTCCTTTCATGTAATGTTTCTGCCCTAACTACCATCCATAGACTTAAAAGTATCCCTTATCCAGTGTCATGGTATTCTACACAGAACTTCTGATCCAAGAACACATTTCCCTGACAAAGAAGTGAGGTGATGTACTCATGTTCATGGAATTCACTGGCATTACCATGATCCTTGTCATGCAGAAGCTGTTGGATAAGTGGAATGGCCTTTTGAAAATACACTTACAGTGCCTGCTAGATGGAGTATCTTTCAGGGCTGGGGCAAGGATCTTCAAAAGGCTGTATATGCTTTAATTCAGCATCCACTATTATACAGTACTGTGTTTCCCATAGCCAGGATTCATAGGCCCTGGAATCAAGGGGTGGAAATAGGAATGCTACCCCTCACAATTACCATTATCTCTAGTGACCCACTAGCCAAATTTTTGCTTCCTGTTCATGAAACCTTATTCTCTGCTGCCTTAGAAGTCTTTGTTTCAGAGACTGTGTTGCATCAATTGATTTGCATATGTTGGACCATCTTTGCCTCCCAGGAACAAATCTTACTTGCTCATGATATATAATCCTTTTGATGAGCAATTATATTTGGTTTGCTAATATGTTGCTGAATATTTTTTTTGTGTTGGGTTTCCTTTAACTAAGTCTCACATCCCAATGATTTCTTAGATATTACATCAAAAACACAAGCACAAAACCCAAATCAATCAACTGGAACTACATCAAACCAAAAGACTTCTTCACAGAAGGGAAACAATCAACAGATTAAAAAAGCAATATAGGCAATGAAAGAAAATATTTGGAAATCACATATATATGATTAAGTATTAATAACTGAAATATATTAGGAGCTCCTTCAATTCAACACAAAAGAAGAAACACAAAAGAAGAAAATATTAAGATGAGGAAAGGACTTGACTAGACTTTTCTACAAATAAATATATGGAGGCCAACGGTTACATGAAATTGTCCCCAGCACCACTAATAAGAAAAGTAAATCAAAATCACAATGATGTGTCACTCAAACTTGTCAGGATGGGTGTTATCAAAATAATAATTAAAAACATAACAAGTATTGGCAAATATGTGTAGAAGTTAGAAACCTGGTACTCTATTGGTGAGAATGTAACAACATTTATTTCCTAAACCATACAAATAAATAATTAGTTATTTCAGGCATCATTCCAGAGCTAGAATGATATTCCACATAGGAAAGCTGGGTCTTTTTATGCTCCTTAAATTGTACCAGGTAATTATGATATCAAAATCATTGTGAAAGTGACAGCCCATTTTTTACAAGAAGGAGTTATATGATTTTGAAATATATGTTTGTTTCATATTACAACAAGGGAACACTTTTCACTTAAATAGGAAATGAAAGTTTTATGATGAATTCATGCCAGTTTTTAATTTCAAGTTTCATCAACAACTGTGAAGATTTCTTAAGTATCAGATGTACACTATCCACTATTTTATGTACTGAGGGTACAAAGAATACAGACATTATCCATACTGTTAGATATTTTATTAGGTGTGTGTTTATGTGAGTGTGTCTTTGTGTCTATGTGATGAGAAGTGGGAACAGCAACTATGTCAGGGGAGAGACAAATGAATTGATGGTTATGTGTGGCCCAGTAAACCCAATGGTAGCATCTCTCGAGAGTCTCTGTGTTAGGCAGTTTTCCATTATTGTAATACCTGACCTGGGATAATCAAAGATAAGGAGGAAAGTTTTATTTTGGCACATAGTTTTAGAGGTTCCATTCTATGGTCCATGTACCTCCTTAATTTGAGGAAGGACAGTGAGTACATTATAGTTGAGGCACATGACAGAGGCAGTGTTTCATCTCAAGGTAGCTGGGATATAAAAGAGAAAGGGGGGGAAAGCCAGGGTTCCAACATCTCCTTCAAGGGGACCCTCTCAATGACATAAATTCCTCCCAATAGGCCTGAACTCCCAAAAGTGTCACAGCCTGGGGACCAAGCCTTTAGCCAATGAGCCCTTGGTAGACACTCCCTATGAAATCTTTCAGCATAGAAAAGGGTGTTGTCTCACAGAGATCAGGGATACTTAGGGAAGCCTTCATATTGAAGGTGTTTTCTGAGCAGAGTCTTCAAGGGAAAGTAAAGGTTAGCTAATTGATAAGGTGAAGAAGTCTGATTATATTAATACTGTGATCATATTGATGCAGTTAGGATTTTGGCAATGTGAGTTGGTTGACTGAGGACTTTGGGTAAAGTAGATGGAATGTGCAGGGAGCCCTGGGCAGTAACAAGTACTATAATTGCTATTTGCCAAGTTTCAGGCCAATCATGTTGATATAATTCTAATAATACTTACAGTATTTATAATATTCCTGTAAGGTGGATACTTTTGTGTCTAATTTACTGAGAGAAATGGAATCTCAGTATGGATAACTTACCCAAATGCATGGCTTCACTAAGTATCATATCTAAGATCCAAGTACCAAGGCTAGTTCACACTGAAGTCTATGACCATTCCTGTAGGAGCACTGTCTTTGAAAGAATTATATTCTCATCTTGATATCTTTATGACTATTTTAAATAGAATGTTTTAAGAACCAATCTATTATTTTTAAAACAGTGAAGTAGCTCAGACACAAAAAGATAAGTACAGTGAAATATGATGTCATTTGTATATGGAATCTAAAAAAGGTGAACTTGAAGCTGAATAGAAAGATGATTGCTAAGAATTAGGGGGTGGGGGTGAGGAGAATTTAGTAAAAGTGTCCAAGCTAGCATTTATGAGTAAGCTCTGGAGATTTAATGCACAATATGGTGACTATAATTAATGTTGCCTTAGTTCCCTGACATTTGATAAGAGAAAATTTTGGTTTTTTTAAAGACTAACACCTTATTTTATTTTATTTTTTTTTGGTACTGGGGATCTAACTTGGGACCCTGCACCTTCAAGGCAGGTGGCAGGACCTCTGAGCCAAATCTCTGACCAGATAAGAGAAATTTTAAGTGTCCTCAACATGTGCACACACACATAAACAGGCACACACATACATACACACAAATAGTAACTATGGGTAGTGATGGATATGTTAATCAATTTGACTATGATAACCAGTACACAAATCATGTTGTACACCTTAAATATATATAATTTTGGTTAAATAAATATTTTAATTTATAAATTAATAAGAAATTAAAATAAAAATTGGATTAAGAAACTTCTAGCAGTGATTCTCCATGTATAATCTGCAGACCTTTGGTGCCTCAAGTGAAGCTTCCATATATACAATTCAGGTTGAATCATCTACATCATACTTATCAGAATATATAATTTGTAATTTATAACAGAATACTGAAGTAATAACCATCACACTAATGGTACTATGACCCTAGTAGTAAACATTATATCATGGAAAACAACAGGTTTTTACCCTTTGTTTTTATTCACTAATTTTACACTGTGTCTTTGTTGCCATTTGGAAAAATATTTTTAAAAAACACTTAAAACTTTTTTGGAATATGGTTGACATGTTTTTTTGTATGGTATTTTGAGAGGGTGGTGGTGGGGATTTGTGTATGCTAAGCACATGCTCTGACACTGATTTATATCCCAGCATACTATTTAGCAAATGTTTACTGAGGATCACCTATGCACTATATACATTTCCAGGTGCTGTGGTTATAGCAGTAAGCTCGTAAGCTTGATAGAGTTTAAGACTTTATAAAGTTTTCACTCCACTAGGGAGGGACCATTAGAAAAAATAATATTGAAATTTTAACATGGATATTTTCTGTGAGGAAAACAAGCAAAGTGAGCAAGCTACAAGAGAGATTTCATCATAAGGAAAGTAAATTCTTGGGTACAGGTAGCATGACCAACTCAAAGACATTTGGAATCCTGTGATCTGAAAAGCTGCTTGTTTCACTCCATCTTTACTCAGGTAAATTAGCGGGGAGAGATTCTTGACAGAAATATAGCTATTAAAGTTTGCATTCATTTATTGCTCTTCTTTTCAAGAGCAAAATGAGGATTACAGTCCTCACGTGAAGGAAGGATTAAAGCACATCTTCATCTTTTGTTTGGAGGTAGTTTAGTCTTGCTCTAGGCTTGATAGAAATTTGAAAATCATTTTGATGGCCAATGCAGAAAGTAGGTTTAGATCTGTCTGTGCAAATCAGGTTTCTCAGCTGAAAAATCTCAGCATCTCTTTTTTTCTGATACACAATGTACAATTTCATGAATTCTTGCCTATCTTCTGGAGAAAATTCTTCACATCAGCTTGAAGGTGCTCTTACCAGAGACTCAATATAGAAGCATTCATTTCTTTTCAGTATGTTTAATTCCCTCCTCTGACACTGGCTAGTTAACTGACCTTGGGCAAATTGCTTCCTCTCACAAAATTTCTGACTCTCTCTGACAAATTCCCTTTTCTTCATCATTCAAACACATCTTGAAATCTCATCTCCCACAGGAAATAATTCCAATAAATTAGAGAAGAAATGATTAATTCCAATATGTCACTTCTATTGTTTTTATTTTATTTCTACATTTCTATTAAATGCATTGATTCCCAGAGATTACAGCTAGCAAACTATTAAATGCAGCTCATTGATGCATTCAATAGATGAAATGTTTTTAATTTTTGTTTCTTTTAAATCAGTGGTTTGGATTGTTATTTTGTATGGATACTGTAGAGAAGAAGTAATACATATTTTATACACATGACATGGTTCATCCAGACATCTCTGTAATAACTCTATAACAAAGGAATATTAACAAGAAGAAAACATAACCAATTTATCTAACAAAAGTATTGCACAACACAGAAACCTTTAAAATGGCTGCCAGACAACTGTATGCTCAGCAATGGTTGACCAGAAATGTGATTGGAGGACAAAAAGACATCATCTAATGGTAATAAACTGGGGAAGTTAGCAAGGTCTGTATGTCTGGATTCTTCTTGGCCTTCACATAAAAGACAGAGTTCCTCTGGCTGTAGAGGAACACAACCCAGTGTTTTTAGCGGAGATAGGTAAGGTTTTTTTTTTTTTTTAATAATTATACTTCATGGGAGAAAGTAAGTGAAGATTAGAGAGTGACGTACAAGTTATCATATTTGAGGATAAAGTCTTTTGAGTCCTTCACGATATCCATTTTGTAGATTTTATATCAAAGTTGATTGAGTTACACTTGTATGTTTCAGCCTCACTGAAACCTGTCTTTATCCTCTACCTCCTAATTCTGCTCAATAAAAAAGGAGGATTTGGAGTATGACTTCTTCCAGACTATCTGATAATGTCAGGTGGCACCTTGAGTGTTAGATTTATGACCTACAAAAGATAGTTTTCTAAATGTAGAAGCTCAGTTTTGCTTTTCTGTTTTCTTAAACCCAATATCTAGCACTATGTAAGTGCTCATATTTTCTGGTCAAATTATTGGTGGCAGTGTAAGACCGAGGGCCTTACCAAACACTCTGAGGAGGTGACTGCAGTGAAGAACACCCGGGAAAGAACACACTAGACAAGTTGGAAAGTAAAACAGACCTTTATTAGTCTGGCCAGACAGCACTCCCAAAGCAAAGTAGCTTAGACAGACAACTGGCTCAGAGTCCGAGGCTGTTTTTATAGGGGGTTGCAGGGGAAGTTAGCAAGCAGAACTTACAGAAAAGAGAAAAAAAAATGTTGATGGTCAAAAGATGTTTGCAGATTGTCTTATAGTTAGCTGTGTCCAGAACATCAGTTTTGGACAAACAAGGAGATGGGTAATTCACTTAGGAACTCTATGTTTGTTACAGATTTTATCTAGTGTCCCAGAACTAACAAGCACATTTTAACCATTAACTCACAATCAGTCACTATGTTGGGGCTTGAGTGGAGCTTTTATGATTACAGAGTTATGCAGTCCCACAGCAGAATGAATCTTAACACTGTCAATAAGAAAATTATTCTTTATTTCTAGGGCATAAGGATGTAAGGTTTCAGAAAATCTCAGTTATTGATAGGGCAAATTTATCTTTGGGAGACTAGAGAGTGAAGGGACAAGGAATTCCCTTCATGAGTGTTAATGATATTTCATCTCTTCTTCTCTATAAAATAAATGACATTGTCTCTAATCATGTAGATATTCATGATTCTATTGATAATACATCTCCCTCTCCTAAACCCACCTCACTGTCTCAGATAATCTAAAACATTTCCTAAGGGATTATAATTGAAGTAGGCAATGCTGTGGTCAGAGGAAATGTTTGGGTGATTTTGATGTGTTTGAGTGTATAGTGCTTGCAGTACACTAAGGATAGAATTGTTTTCTGAGCCTTGGAATACCCAGCACCACAAAAGACTAACATAAGGACTTCAACAAATATGGGGTTGATATACTAGAAGTATGATGCCTACCAGTTAATTGGATCATTTATTTGGCAAATAATATCAAAGAGCACTATATGAAAAGGAATGTGCTGGAAGATACTATGATACTATTTCATTTTGTATTGCTTCTTCAGGAATGAATATAATCTCCCCCACTTACACTCAAGAGCATTGTAAGAATTAAGGAGTACAAAGACATTTTGTGAAGGAGATGAGACTTCCTGAGCCCTGAGCTGATGAAATGGACTGACACTAAATAACCCAAAGGCCCACTAAGCAGGATGTCAGGATTATTAACATATGTATTACAGTACATTAGCATTACAAGTGATTAACTATCATCTAAACATAACAATGGCTAAATCTTCCTTACCAGGCAGAGCAGAAAATTGCACACAGCTTTTGGAATGGAGTAATGAATAAGATCATAGCACCTCAGTGTCAGTGAAGCAGAGGCAAAACTAAATTAAGACTGCTCGGTTCACAAGATATCCTGGCTCTTTTCCAAGGAAAGCTTCCCTGTAATTAAGCTTCAAGAGGGCATTTGTGCACCCCACTTTACCTCAGTGCTGTGCCATTCACTTATCCATTTTGAAAGCACAAATAGGAAGAGAAAATGCTGTTGTCACACATGGACATATGGGCAACATCCCAAATGATTAATAAACCTAGCTTCCCTTAACATTGCAAATTTCCAGCAGTAAGCATCTTTATGCTGTTAAAAAAAAGGAGTGCAGACATTACAACAGACTGGTACTGTCTTGAGTATCATTCACTTCAGGGGGAATCACTGCATGACTATAGGATAACATCAAAAATTATTAGACTGGGTATTCGTTAGAGGAAAAAACTTCTGTGAGAACCAATGCATAGCACACTGTAATCCCAAGAGCTCCTTCTTGTTCAGTTGCCTGTACTAATCATCCCCAGGAAAAAATTAAACTTTAAAATTTTTTTCCTGTAATAATAAAGAACTCCTGAGCCATTCAAAGAGTCAAAAGCTCACTATGTGTCCTTTTGTCCTCTTTGGCCACTGTGCTGCTCCCAGGGAGTTCTGTGATTTTGAATCACCCCTACCTTCTCCTGCTTGAGGTTTTTCTTTGCTCTGTCTCTCTTGTTAGACAAAGTTGCTATGAAAGTTGCTGCACATTCTTTGGAAAGTGTTATGAATGACATTGTATTGTACTGAAGGCTTCTAAAGACAAAACAACTCTTGTTTAACAACCACTCTCTCCAAGACTTTTCTGCATGATTAGAAATACAAGCATCTTGCTTAAAATCCTGAAACTCTCTTACTTCCTTTAGAAAACAGAACAACAGTAAAACTATGCTTTTTGCTGCTTGCAGCCAAATACCTACTTGATTAGAAATAAGTACAAATTGTGAGACTATTTCTCAAAGCATGGCCATATTTGTGATTATAGACTGCTCTTTTTCCTGTGTTAAAATGAGAATGTGACCTTTACCATCTTATTATATACCTGTACTTACAAAAGTTATAGTCCTCTATCAGCTATCACACTGTGAAAGGATAAATTGTTAAAGGTAGAGAAATTAAGCAGCTGAGTCACTAATATAGAGACAGTGAAGTTTCAGAATTACTTTCTACATTATCAGAATTTATATACATTGATGTTTTCAAATGTGATTTTTATAATGCTTCTTATATTGTTGATAGTTTGTTATTTATTTTATTTTTAGCAATAGTGACAATTTCTTGCGGATTCTATATAGAAAAGAAATAGTTTTTGGAGCAAATTATATATCAAACTCTTCTTTATCATCATGTAAGTTACAAATAAGATATTTTGCATGAAAAAAAATCAGAATTGCTCAACAGTTATTCATTTTACTCTCTAATTTCCTCCTTTTTCCTATACAGATTCCAAGTATATAATCAGTAAACCATACTGAGTTTCAGATTAAGTAGGGTTCCTGCTCAGAGTATAGTGTGCTGAAGTATCTGCCTTGACATTATTAGTAAGGTAACTTTTGAACTTATATTTTATAAATGAAGTCCAGTGGAAGAGAGAAATATGTGCCATGCCCTTAGAGTTTCAGCAAATTGGTAATTCATCTCAGGCCACCCCTCTGGCTTTCTGAAACAGCTTCTGTATGGCTCACTCTCCTCTGTGGTGTCACACTTCGACCTGTCCTGCCCAGCACCTTTGAAGGAAAAGAGGCCTAGACAGTCAGAGTTTTGGGACATGTAATTGCTGGATGACCTGCCTACAAATTAGCTATTCATCATTCACATTCTTAATTTTGTTATATCAGCTGTAATTAAGATATGAGAAAAAAAAGATATGAGATAGTAAAATAGTTGCCTTTTTCATCATGGAATATAGATAGGAGAAGCTGTTTACTGGACATCACCTGCAATGTGTCATTCTTTTCTGAATCGATCCTTTCCCTTTTATTTTCTTTTGTCAGTTAAAGACCCTATCATTTACATTGCTCAGTGTGACAGAGTATGTTCAGTACTTTTTCCTTCCTTTCTGCATTACATCTATTGGTTCCACCTCCTTGTTCTCTTTTTTCAGATATATGATTGATTCAGAGTAAAATCCAACCTTTTTTTGTATGGTATGAAAGACCTTCGTGACTTGATTCTTGATTATCTTCCAGTCTCACTCTCTGACATTCTTGCTGTCCCCCAATCCCCCAAATATTGCTTTTTAACTACCTGCAGTTCTGCAAATGATCTGTCTTCCTTCTCATCTTCAGAATTTCACATATTCTGCTCTTATCCCTAACACAAGGATATCGTATTTGCTTTTGTCTCAGCACTTGTCACGAGGCTTTGTTATTCATGTGGTTTTCCAGAAGATTATGAGCTTCTTGATGACATTCATGATGTATCGGTTTTCTCTATCCCTTACATCAAGCAGAGAACATAATGTACAATATATAATAGATATAATAAATGACCATCACCATATGCCTCCTATTTTAAAAATTTCAATGACAGCACATTATTTTCACCATAATATGTAGACTCTTAGGTACCTCTATCATATTATCTTTGTCAGGTAAAAAAAAGACAAAAACCAAGACCAGACCAGACCACAACAAGCCTTTATTCCAGGAATGATCTGCCAGGCTGTCTCTGAACAAAGGAGAGACAAAAGCAATATGGCCAGGATTGGGAGTGCTTTTTATAGGAGCTGGGCTGGGGTTGAGTGAGGTAGTGGCCAGGGACTGGAGAAGCCTGTGACGTCACTAGCTGTTAGGAGGAGAGCAAGTATTAGGTCACTCTTTTTGTGGGACCAGGGACATGTTGGGAAGAACAAGGTAGGTATTATATAAAAAAGCCACCCTAAATTGGAGGGAAATCTATCAATCTTTTCACTAGCCTTATGCTTTATATTTCAACAATAAGGAAATATTTCTGCTTAGTCATGACCTCATGCTAAGTTAGATCTCTTTTGCTTTGACAGTGATGTTCACAATACCCAGAATGTGGAAACTCTTCTGCAAGGAAACTGCTACTTATTTGTAAAAAAAATTACCTCCTTCATTAGCACCCCTGAGAAATCATTGGCCTCTTTCTTTTCTTTTTCTTTTTGCAATTTAGACTCACTTTCTTTCAGCATGTCTTAGACTTTTTCTTAATTATGGT
Source organism: Heterocephalus glaber (assembly GCF_053883595.1). Lineage (NCBI taxonomy): Eukaryota > Metazoa > Chordata > Mammalia > Rodentia > Bathyergidae > Heterocephalus > Heterocephalus glaber. Next base: position 60,111,101 of record NW_028258138.1, read on the forward strand.
ACATGTCACATTATATTATAGTATACTTCTTTCATTTATTAACTGTATCTTTAAAGAAAAGAAGCATGTCTTTTATAGGATCTTAATATATAACAAGACACATACTGCTTCATAAATATTGAAAAAGGGAGAGGATATTGAACACAGGACTAAGTACTAGATCTCTATCCTGTTTTCCAAATAATTTTCCCTTGTATAATGTCACCTTGCATGAAGATAGCTCACCACAAAGTAGAAGACATATTTATTCCAAAGATGTGATAACCATACACCATATTTTTAGTTTTGTGTAAGGTGGAAAGCAGATCAACATGGTGCAAGAAAGACATCAAAAATATAGACGGCTTGGGCCAGGGATGTAGCTCAGTGGTTCTGCTGCCTGCCTTGCAAGTGCAAGGTCCTGAGTTCAATCCCCGGTACCAAAAAAAAAAAAAAAAAATATGGATGGCTAAGCAAAATAAAAATTCAACTCTTTCACATAACATCCTGACTATGATTAGACAGAGCTGTAAAATACTTCAGCTCCCTGAAGTTAGTCAAGCTCCCAAGTTACTTTTACCTTGCTTCTTCTGTTTCTTTTAAATACACAGATGCAACTGGTTGCCATTGCCAACATTGACAACCTGTTGGAAAGGGCAAGAAAGGAAGGAACAAGATTATTGTTCCTTGTGAAATAGGAATTACATATATCAGTTAGCTCACATTCTAGCTTTCTTTTTCTTTTTTTTGGCAGAGAATATGTTGCTTTATTTACTAATTCCACATAAATTTAGATACCAGCTATAGAAGGAACATGCTAGGTGTTAGAATAAGGAAGAAGAAATATAACAATTGTTGGGCTGTGGATTTAGCTCAGTGGTGCCACTGCCTGCCTTGCAAGTGCAGGGTCCTGAGTTTGATCCCCAGCACACAAACACAAACATACACACACAATACGTATATATATATGTGTGTGTGTATATATAACAATTGCATTTCAGGTGTTCATAATCCAGGTGGAAGCACAGACCTCCATAAACATTAACAATGGATAATAAAATGTATAGTTACTGGCTTGAAAAAGTATTGAGACCCGAGTATTCTCCCAAACACAACTAGTTTTACAGTGAGATCAGCTCAGAAGGAGGTCATGTGTGGCAGTGAGGTGGAGAAAGTAGTGGTAGGGGAGAAATGGTGCCAGATGCCAATCATTTGGGTTGTTCAGGAGAAGGGGCTAGAATCCAGATGTTTACAGCTACTGCTTTGAAACCACTTCAGGATGAGACAGAGACCAAAAAGGGGACAGCTTGGAGAGATGTCCTGCATATTGCCACCAACGGCAGTGTCGACCAACTCTCAAACTGGGTGTGCCATGTGCCCAGATGATGACATATTATTATGAAATAAAAACGGAGCTGACTTTAGAAGACAAATAGCAGTTCTATCCAAGTTCCTCTTTTGAACTTATTTTTAAGGCTGAAAGCACACTTTAATTGGATTTTCAAGAGCAAATATTATTAGTATTTTTGAGTATGAGTTCTAGAGCCAAATCAAACTGAGCACCAGACATTTCTGACTAGAAATCTGATTTTTTAAAAAATTCTTTTATTGGTACATTGTAGGTATGCAACACAACTACATTTCTCATTGAGGAGTTGTACCTTTACATGAAGCATCTTGGTTCTTATTTTTTCCCCATTCCTAGCCCTCCCTTCACCCCCTCCACCCTTCCCTATTTACAAAGACTTTATTTCCATTTTTTCCATTTCTCATCATTTTTCCTTTCCCTTCTTCCCTTTCCCTTCCACTCCCACTATCCCTACCCCTTTGGATATTTTCTTCCTATTTTGCATTATCAATCATTCATTCTAATCATTGGTATATTTTGGGTATACAATATAATGACATTCATCATTGCAAATTTGCACCTTTCCATAACCACTCTTGGTTCTTATTTTTCACCCTTGCCCAGCCCTCCCTTCAACACCTCCATTCCTCCCTATTTACAAACATTTTGTTCCTAGTTTTTCATTTTCTCATATTAATTCCATACCCTTCTTTCCTTTCCCCTACCCCTTACCACTTCCTTCCCCTTTGCCCCTTTTCTTCCTATTTCACATTACCTGTTATACATTTTAGTCCTTATTTACACTTTCAGTTTCTCATACCAGAGAAACTATTCGGTATTTATTCATGTGTGTCCTATTTATTTCACTTAAGAGTATCACCTCAATGTGCATCCATTTATCTATAAAAGTCTCTAATTTCTGATTTTTTATGGCTTCGTAGTACTCCATTTTATTAAAAATCCACATTTTCTTTATCCAGTCTCCAGTTGATGGGCGTTTGGGCTGTTTCCAAGTTTTAGCTATCACAAACTGTGCTGCTATGAACATGGGTGCACATATATCACTGTGGTATCCTTCTTTTAATTCTTTGGGGAAGATCCCCAGCAGTGAAATAGCGGGGTCAAATGGGACTTCCAGTCCTAGTTCTTTGAGGTATCTCCATACTGATTTCCACAGTGGTTGCATCAATCAGCACTACCACAAGTAGTGGAGCAGGGTTACTCTTTCCCCAATAGCCCCACCAGCATTTGTTACTGGTTGATTTCATGATAACAGCCATTCTTTCTGGTATGAGGTGAAATCTCAGCATTGTTTTCATTTGCATCTCTCGAATGACCAGTGATGTTATACATTTTTTTATGTATTTATTTGTTATTTTTACTTCCTTGTCTGAGAAATGTCTGTTCATTTCACATGCTCATTTTCACATTGGATCTTTAAATTTGGGATGTCTGATCTTTTTAAGTTCTTTATAGATTTGAGATAGTAGACCTTTGTCTGAGGAAGAGCAGGTGAAGATATTTTCCCACATTGTGGTTTGTTTCTTCACACTGCTGATCGTTTCTCTTGCTGTGCAGAAGCTTTTTAATAAGAAGAGATCCCACTTATTGATTGTTTGTGCTAGTTCACAGGAAAGTGAGGTTTTGTCCATAAAATCTTTTCCAACACCAATATCTTCAAGAGTTCTACCTAACCTCTGTTGCAACTGGTTCAGAGTTTCTATTTTAATATTTAGATCTTTAATCCATTTTGATTTTAGTTTAGTGCATGGCAAGATATATAGGCCTAGATTTAATCTTTGGCAAGTTGAAACCCAATTTTTCAGCACCATTTATTAAAGAGGCTTTCTTTCCTTCAGTGAGGGTGTTTGGCTCCTTTATCAAAGATAAGATGGCTGAGTGTGTTTGACGTTGTTTCTGCATCTTCTAATCTGTTCCACTGGTCCACAGATCTATTTCTTTGCCAGTACCATGCTGTTTTTATCACAATAGCTTTGTAGTAGAGTTGCAGGTTGGGGATTGTGATACCCCCTGCCATGTCTCTGTTAGCTAGAATTGCTTTTGCTATTCTGGGTCTCTTCTTGTTCCAAATGAATTTTTGGATTGTTTTCTCAAGGTCCGTGAATTGCATTAAATCTATATAGCAGTTTTGGAAGTATGGCCATTTTCACTATATTAATCCTTCCTACCCAGGAGCAGGGGATGTCTGTCCATTTTCTGATATCTTCAATCTCTCTTTAAAGAATGCTATAGTTTTCAGAGAAGAGGTCTTTGTTTTCTTGTTAGGTTGATTCCTAGGTATTTCAGTTTTTTGGAAGCTATTGTGAAAGGAATTGTTTGCCCTCTTTCTCTCGCAGTGAGTCTGTCATTGGTGTGGAGGAAAGCAATTGATTTTTGTGTGTTGACCTTGTAACCAGCTACTTGACTGAATTTGGTTGTTAAGTCTAGAAGACTTTTGGTGCACTTCTTGGGGTCTCCTATATAGAGTATCATGTCATCTGCAAATAATGACAATTTGACTTCTTCATTTCCTATCTTTATTCCTTTTATTTCTTTCTCTTGTCTAATTGCCATGGGTAATGTTTCCAAAACTATATTGAACAAGAGTGGTGATAGTGTACATCCTTGTCTTGTTCCTGATTTTAGTGTGAAGGATTTCAGTTATTGACCATTTAGTATGATATTGGCTGTTGGTTTTTCATAGATGGCTTCTATCAGTTTGAGGTAGAGACCATCTATTCGAATTTTTTGTAGGGTTTTTATCATAAATGCATGTTGGATTTTGTCAAATGCTTTTTCTGCATCTATGGAGATAATCATATGGTTTTTGTCCTTACCTTTATTCATATAGCATATTACATTGATTGATTTTCATATATTGAACCATCCCTGCATCCCTGGGATGAATCCCACTTGATCAGGGTGTATGACCTTCTTGATAATCTTTTGCATTCTATTTGCCAGTATCTTATTAAGGATTTTTGCATCTATGTTCATTAGTGAGATTGGCCTATAGTTCTCCTTTTTGGTTGAGTCTTTCTCTGCTTTGCGGATCAAGCTGATGCTTGCTTCCAGGAATGAATTTGGCATTATTGCTGCCCTTTCAATTTCACTGAAGAGTTTAAACAGTAGTGGCAGCAGTTCCTCTCTAAATATCTTGTAGAATTCAGTGGTGAAGCCATCAGGGCCCGGGCTTTTCTTATTAGATATGTTTGTTGTTATGTTTTCAATTTCTTTGTTTGATACTGGGTTGTTTAGAATTTTTAGGTCTTTATTCAATTTTGTTAATGCATACGTATCTAGGAATCTGTCCATTTCTTCTGTGTTGTCCATCTTATTGGCATATAGCTTCTGGAAGTAGGTATTGATGATCCTCTGGATTTCTGCAGTGTCCGTTGTAATATCACCCTTTTCATTCCAAATTGCATGGATTTGGGCATTTTCTTTCCTTTTTCTGACAAGGTTGGGTAAGGGTTTGTCAATTTTGTTGATTCCTTCAAAGAACCAACTCTTGGCTTCATTGATTTTTTGTATCATTCTTTTAGTCTCCATTGCATTGCTTTCTCCTTTGATCTTTACAATCTCCTCCCCTGTTGAGCTCTGTGTTTGTCCTGTTCTTCTTTTTCTAGCAGCTTGAGGTTCAGTATCAGCTTGTTTAATTGGGCTCCTTCTGTTTTCCTAATATGCATATTCACTGCTATGAATTTCCCTCCTAAGACTGCTTTCATTGTGTCCCATAGATTCCAATATGTTGTATTATCATTGTCATTTAATTAAAGGAACTGTCTAATTTCTTCTTTAATTTCCTCTGTGACCCATTGGTTGTTCAGAAGTGTGTTGTTCAATTTCCATGTGTTTATGAAATTTTTCCAGTTTCTTTTGCTATGGATCTCCAATTTCATGGCACTATGGTCTGATAATATACAAGGGATAACTTCAATTCCTTTGCACTTACTTAAACATGTTCTATGTGTGAGTATGTGGTTTGTTTTGGAGAATAACCCATGTCCATCTAAGAAGAATGTGTATTCTGATTTTGTGGGGGGGAAGACTCTGTAAACATCTGTTAAGTTCATTTGTCCAAGAGTTCGATTGAGTTCTAGTATTTCATTACTTTTTTTGTCTAGTTGATCTATCTATTTATGACAGTGGGGTGTTGAGGTCCTTCACTACAATTGAATTAGTGCATATATGACTTTTCATGTCTGTTAGCATTTGTTTTATATAGGTGGGTGCACTAGTGTTTGGTGCATAAATATTTATGATTGTCATCTCTTCCTCTTGGATTCTTCCCTTTACAAGGATGTAGTGTCCTTCTTTGTCTCTCTTAATCAGTGTTGGTTTGAAATCTACTTGATCTGCAAAGAGGATAGCTACTCCTGCTTTTTTTTTTTTTTTTTTGAGTTCCTGTTGCATGGAGTATTGTTTTCCACGCTTTAACTTTCAGTCTATGAGTTTCCTTTTGAATTAAGTGTGTTTCTTGTATGCAGCATATTGTTGGATTTTGCTTCTTGACCCATTCTGCCAGTCTATTTCTTTTGATTGGTGAATTGAGACCATTAGCTTTGATGGTTATCACTGAATTGTATTGATTTGTCATTGCCATGACTTTTTCTTTTTGTTGGGTTCTCCCCCTTTACATTTAATTTCTTGTCATGCCCTATGGGTTCATTCTGCTTTGCTTCCTGGGGTTGTGATCCTCAGTGTCTATTCCTAAGATATTGTGTAAAATTCTTTGGAGTGTTGGTTTGGTATTCACAAAGTTCCTAAGGTACTCTTTGTCATGAAACTATCTTATTTCTCCATCCATTTTGAAAGATAGTTTTGCAGTTTACATCAATCTGAGTTGGAGGCTGTTTTCTTTTAGGGCTTGGAATATGTCACTCCAAGCTCTTCTTTCCTTGATGGTTTGTGCTGAGAAATGTGCTGTGATTCTGTTGGACTTTCTTTGTATGTGATTTGTTTCTTTTCTCTAAGTGCTTGTAGAAATTTGTTCTGTTGAGTTTCTGGAATCTTAACAATCATATGCCTATGTGTAGATTTTTTTTGATCAAGGCTATTTGGAGTCCTATATGCCTCATTTATATGTATGTCAAGTTCTTTTTCCCTGCTTGGGAAGTTTTCTGCCATTATTTGGCTGAAGAATTTTTTTATGTCATCTCCACTCTCTCCTGTTTCTTCATTGACTCCAATCAGTCTCATGTTATTGTTCTTTGGATCATCTAACAGCTGCTGGATTGATTTCTCATGTTCCCTTATAATTTTGAAATAATTTTTTCTTTTTCTGGTCATTAATTGCACTCTTATCTTCTATATCTGAAATTCTGTCCGCACATTGGCTCATTATGCTGTGTAGACATTCAATGGAATATTTCATCTCTTAGAAATCTATTTGCATCTGTTTTATGGATTCAATTTGTTTCTTATGTTGGGATTCCATCATGTTCCTCAGCTCCTCTCTAGATTTATTAATCATGCCTTGCACTAGTAGCACAATTCCTCCCATTATCTGATAAATTATTTGTGATTTCATTTTTTCCAGATCCCCTTTTGTTGCCAGTTCAGAGGGTCCAGGTGGTTGAGTATCAGAGTGTTCCATCTCATTTCCCTTTGGGGTTGCTGTAGGTGATCTGGAAGCCTGGTTTTGAGAATTATTTATGTGTTTTCTCATTTCAACTGAGGGAGCAGGGTGTCTGTGTGACTCACCTCCTCTGAGCTAGGAGAGGTGGGCCAGGGGCCGGGAGTGGCAGTAGGGATTGTGGCCTGAAAATCTCTTCCTCTGGGCTGGGAGAAGCAGGATGTTTGGTCACCCAGAAGCCTCTTTCTCTGGACCAGGAGCAGTGGGTCTGTGCCTCAGAAGCCCCTACCTCTGGGCAGGAAATCTTTAAATGCTAAGAACTTGATTAGCTCCAGTACAGTGGTCTGGTGGTCCGATGTCTTCTGTGTCTTTGTAGTGTGGAGCCAGGTGGCTATACAGAGAAGATGCCAAAGGGGCAGTGGTGGTGGTGGGGGTCCAGTGGATTGCTGCCAGGGCACAGGCTGATTTGGTGTTTTCCACATGACTGGCAACCTCGGGACCATGTCAACAGACCTGCCTTTTTGGCGGGCTGATTCTGTGTTTTCTGCATGACTGGTGACCCCAGGGCCATGTCCATAGACCTGTCCATCTTCAGCCAGCTGGTTTAGTGCCCTTCCCATGACTGGTGACCCTGGGACTATGTCTGCAGAACTGCCTTTCTGCAGCGGGCTGACTGGGTCCTCTCTGGACCACTGGTGACCTAAGGACTGCATCCACAGACCCGCCTGTCTGAAGTGGGCTGACTCAGTGCCCTCCATGCAACTGGCCACCTCAGGACTGTGTCCACAGACCTGCCCGCATGCAGCAGGCCGACCTGGCGCCCTCTTCAGGACTGGTGGCCTTGAGATCATGCCTGCAGACCTGCCAGTCGGCAGTGGGCTTAGAAATCTGATTTTTGACAGGCTACTTAAATAATTCTGTATTCAGTCTCTTATCTATAAGATCTATAACACGATAACATCTACAATCTATATTGGACTTAAATAAATTAATTCACAAGAACAATTTAAGATGTAACAGGCACAAAATAAAGTATGTATGTGTTAGCCATTATTAAATCTATTCCTATACATACTAATAGTTATTTTTCTCCCTGTGGATACAAAAAAATTACTAAATGAATAAACAAGCTAACTGCTAGTTATGCTGCAAATATTAATTGAACTCAGCTCCTTGCACTTGCAAAAAGGGGGCAAAATCACTGAGCTAAATCCCTGGCCCTTTCAATCATTTCCTATACCTACTCTCAGTGTCTCTTACAGTTGACACTTTTTATCTCTAATTTGTTGTTTTCTGTATTTGTGGATTTTTGCCAGGCAATTGAATTTATTAAAGCTGTATATGAGATGAAATTAATTAAGTTCAGAAATTTAAGTAAAAAAGCATTTTTATGACATAAATGAATCACACTTAGTACATCATCCCTAAAAAAAATCTATATTTTGTTATTCAATGATCAAAATTAGTTATTGTTCCATGTTTATAGATAATGTTAGAAAGTAAGTTTTTGTAAAGAATTTAGTCATGTATTACCAAAATCTCAATATTGGTGGAATCTTGAAATATAAAGAGAGTTTTCAAAAACATTAAATATCAATACACGTTGAACAGAAATGTATTTTATTTTACAAAAAAAATAAGGCAAAGTAAAAAGAAATTTAAATAATTTATTGATAAGAATATGGATATGACAATCATCTTCTGGTCTATAGGCTGCCATAAATTGTGACTATCAAATAAATATTGGGCATTAAACAAAGGATTTCTTTGAAATTATTTCTTCTGGTGATACCTGTGGGGTAATATTTCACCTTGTGTCTCTTTTCAAGTCTCATGAACTGCATTCTGACTGGGACTACCCCACTGTTAATTCGTAGTCTTTTTCATGTCAATTCTAAAATGAAATAGTGAAATTGACAGCACAAAAAAAGAAAGGTAGTTTTGGTTGGATCAAAACTTGAAGTCCAATAGTGTATGTGTGCATCTGTGTGTGTAAGTTTGATGTTATAGTTATTGACCCAGCAGCATCTCCTGAAAAGATAAGGCAAAAAACAGAGATCTTGGTAATTGAACTTGAAATTGGTAACTGAACTTATTTTGTAGTGGGGTGGTGAGAGTACTGGTTATCTTTTTTAAAAAAATTAATTTTATTGGTACATTTAAGTTATACAAAGTAATGACATTCATCACTGGAAATTTCCACCTTTATATAAACAATCTTGTTCTTATTTTTCACCATTCCACTGCCTTCTCTTCAAGCCCTCCACCCTTCCCTATCTACAAAGACTTTGTTTCCATTTTTTCTTTTTCTCATATTAATTCCATTCACTTCTTTCTTTTCCCTACCCATCCCACTTCCCCTTCCACTTTTCACCTTTTCTTCCTATTTCACATTATCTACTATATATTTTAGTCCTTATTTACAATTTCAGTTGTTCACTATAGAGAAACTATTTAGTATTTCCACGTGTGTCCAATTTATGTTACTTAAGAGTATCACCTAAATGTGCATCCATTTAGCTATAAATGTCTCCAGTTTCTCCTTCTTTAAGGCTGACTATACTCCATTTTATTAAAAAAAAACACATTTTCTTTATACAGTCTCCAGTTGATGGGAAATTGGGCTGCTTCCAAGTTTTAGCTATGATGAATTGTGCTGCTATGAACGTAGGTGCACATATATCACTGTGGTATGATTCTTTTAATTCTTTGGGGAAGATACCCAGCAGGGGAAGAGCTGAGTCAAATAGGACTTCCAGTCCTAGTTCTTTGAGGTATCTCCATACTGATTTCCACAATGGTTGCACCAATCAACACTACCACCAGCAGTGGAGCAGTATTACTCTTTCCCCAACAGCCCCACCACCATTTGTTATTGGTTGATTTCATGATAGCAGCCATTCTTTCTGGGGTGAGATGGAATCTCAGCATTTTTTTCATTTGCACCTCTCAAATGACCAGTGATGTTGAACATTTTTTCATGTACTTATTTGTTATTTATACTTCTTTGTCTGAGAAACTTCTTGTTCCTTTCAGATGCCCATTTTTGGATTAGGTCTTTAAATTTGGGAGGTCTTATTTTCTTTAAGTTTGCTATATATTCTAGATAGTAGACCTTTGTCTGAGGGATAGCTGGTGAAAATATTTTCCCACATAGTGGGTTGTCTCTTCACACTGCTGGTGGTTTCGCTTGCTGTGCAGTAGCTTTTTAGTAAGAAGAGATCCTACTTGTTGATGGTTTGTGTTAGGTCACGGGTAACTGTGGTTTTGTTCATAAAATCTTTTCCGACACCAATATCTTCAAGACTTCTACCTAACCTCTGTTCCAGCTAGTCGAATAATTCTGTTTTAATATTTAGATCTTTAATCCATTTCAATTTTGCTTTAGTGCATAGTGAGAGATATAGTTCTAGTTTGAATCTTTGGCAAGTTGAAACCCAATTTTCCCAGCACCATATATTAAAGAGGCTATTTTTCCTTCAGTGAGTTTGTTTGGCTCCTTTGTTGAAGATGAGGTGGTTTAGTGGGTCTAGAGTTGTTTGTGTGTCTTCTAATCTGTTGCACTGGTACTCAGGTCAGTTTCTTTGTCAATATCATGCTGTTTTTATCACAGTAGCTTTGTAGTATAGTTTCAAGTTGGGGATTGTGATACTCCCTACCTTGTCCTTATTCCTTAGAATTGCTTTTGCTATTCTAGATCTCTTCTTGTTCCAAATGAATTTTTGGATTGTTTTCTCCAGGTCTGTAAAGTATGCTGCTGAGATTTCAATTAGGATTGCATTGAATCTATATAACAGTTTTAGAAGTATGGCCATTTTCACTATGTTGATTCTTCCTACCCAGGAACAAGGGATATCTTTCCATTTTCTGATATTTTCTTCAATCTCTTTTTATGCATGCTATAATTTTCAGTGTAGAGGTCTTTGATTTCTTTTGTTAGGTTGTTTCCTAGGTATTTCAGTTCTTTGGATGCTTTTGTGAAAGGAATTGATTGCCCCATTTCTCTTTCAATGATTCTGTTTTTGTGCACAGAAAAGCTATTGATTTTTGTGTGTTGACCTTGTTTGTATCCAGCTACATTACTGAATTTGGTTACTAAATATAGAAGACTTTTGGTGGAGTTCTTGGGGTCTTCTATATAGAGTATCATGTCATCTGCTAATAATGACAATTTGACTTTTTCATGTCCTATCTTTATTCCTTTTATTTCTTTCTCTTCTCTAATTGCTGTGGCTAATGTTTCCAAAACTATATTGAACAGAAGTGGTGATAGTGGACATCCTTGTCTTGTTCCTGACTTTAGTGTGAAGGATTTCAGTTTTTGACCATTCAGTGTGATATTAGCTGTTGGTTTTTCATAGATGGATTTTATCAGATTGAGGTAGAGACAGTCTATTCCAATTTTTTGGAGAGTTTTTATCATAAATGTATGTTGGGTTTTGTCAAATGGTTTTTATGCATCTATTGAGATGATCATATGTTTTTGTCCATGGGTCTATTAATATAGTGTATTATATTTATTGATTTTCATATGATGAACTATCCTTGCATCCCTGGGATGAATCCCACTTGGTCAGGGTGTATGATCTTCTTGATGATCTTCTGCATTCTCTTTGTCAGTATCTTATTAAGAAATTTTGCATCTATGCTCATTAGTGAATTTGGCCTATAGTTCTCTTTTTTGGTTGGGTCTTTTTCTGCTTTGGAGAGCAAGATGATTCTTGCTTCCAGGAATGAATACAGGAGTATTGCTTCCCTTTCAATTTAATTGAAGTGTCTAAACAGTAGTGATATTAGTTCCCTTCTAAATGTCTTGTAGAATTCAGCAGTGAATCCATTAGCACATGGGCTTTACTTAGTTGGTAAGTTTTTAATTATGTTTTCAATTTCATTGATTGATATTGTGTAGTTTAGAATTTTTAGGTCTTCTTCCTTCAACTTTGGTAATTCACACCTATCAGGAATCTGTCCATTTCTTCCATATTTTCCATCTTATTGGTGTATAGGTTCTCAAAGTAGGTTTTGATGATCCTTTGGATTTCTTCTTGCTCCATTGTAATTTCATCCTTTTCATTCCTAATTGCATGTATTTGGGCCTTTTCTTTCCTTTTTTTGATAAGGTTGGCTAAGGGGTTGTTAATTTTGTTTATTCTTTTGAAGAGCCAACTCTTGGTTTCATTGAGTTTTTGTATCATTCTCTTAGTCTCCATTGCATTGATTTCTGCCCTGATTTTTATAATTTCCTGTCTTGTCTGTGGTTTCGGTTTGTCCTACTCTTATTTTTCTAGAAGCTTGAGTTTCAGCATGAGGTTTTTTAATTAGGCTCTTTCTGCTTTCCTAATGTGAGTATTCACTGCTATGAATTTCCATCATATGACTACTTGCATTGTGTCCCATAGATTCCAATATGTTGTATTGGCATTGTCATTTAATTGTAAGAATTGTCTGTTTTCTTCTTTAATTTCCTCAGTGATCCATTGGTTATTCAGAAGTGTGTTGTTCAATTTCCATGTGTTTATGAAATTCTTATGGTTTCTTTTGCCATTGATCTCCAATTTCATCACAGTGTGGTCTGATAATATACAGCGGATAACTTCAATTCCTTTTCACTTAAACCTGTTCTATGAGTGAGTATGTGCTCAATTTTGGAGAAAGAACCATTTGTAGCTGACAAGAATGTGTATTCTGATTTTGTGGGGTGGAACTCTCTGTAAACATCTGTTAAATTCATTTGTTCAAGAGTTTGATTGAGTTCCAGTGTTTTGTTGCTTATTTTTTGCCTAGTTGATCTATCTATTTGTTACAGTGCAGTATTTAGGTCCCCATTACTATTGTACTAGTGCTTATATCATTTTTTATGTCCATTTGTATTCATTTTGTATAGTAGGGTTCACTAGTGTTTGGAGCATATATATTAATGATTGGCATCTCTTCCTCTTAGATTGTTCCCTTTACAAGGATATAGTGTCCTTGTTTGTCTCTCTTAATTAGTGTTGGTTTGAAATCTACTTGATCTGCAAAGAGGATGCTACTCCTGCTTTTTTCCAGTTCCTGTGTCATGGACTATTGTTTTCCACCCTTTAACTTGCAAGCTATTAGGCTTTTTTTTTTTTTTAATTAAGTGTGTTTCATATATGCAGCATATTGTTGGATCTTCTTGATCCATTCTGCCAGTCTATTTCTTTTAATTGGTGAATTGAGACCATTAACATTGATGGTTATAACTGATATGTATTGACTTATCATTGTAATGACTTTTTCTTTTTGTTGGATTCTCCCCCTTTTTTTGTTTAATTTCTTGTCATGCCCAATGGATTCATTGTCCTGGGCTTCCTGGGGTTGTGATCCTCCTTGTCTTTTCCAAGGATATTGGTTAAAATATTTTCAGTGCTGTTTTGGTATTCATCAATTTCTGAAGGTGCTCTATGTCATGGAAGTATCTTATTTCTCCATCAATTTTGAAAGATAGTTTTGGAGGGTACATCAATCTGGGTTGGAGGTTCTTTTCCTTTAGGGCTTGAAATACGTTACTTGAAGCACTTCTTGCTTGAGAGTTTGCACTGAAAAGTCTACTGTGATTCTGACGGGCTTTCCTTTGTTTGTGATTTGTTTCTTTTCTCTAAATGCTTGTAGAATTTTATTCTTCTCTTGTGTTTCTAGAACCTTAAGTATTGTATGCTTATGTGTAGTTTTTTTTTTTAATCACAACTAGTTGGAGTCTTATATGGCTCACTCATCTGTATGTCAAGTTCTTTTCCCCTATTTGGGAAGTTTTCTGCCATTACTTCTGTGAATAGTTTTTTTTTTTTTATGTCATCTGCAGTCTATTCTGTTTCTTCCTTGACTCTTATCAGTCTGATGTTATTATTCTTTGCTTCATCTAGCAGCTGCTTGGTTGATTTCTCATGGTCCCTTACTATTTTTCAGAAATTTTTCTTCTCCTGGTCAGCAATTGTAATCTTATCTTCTATATCTGAAATTCTATCCTTGCATTGACTCATTCTGCTACATAAACTTTCAATGGAGTTTTTAATCTACTGGAAATCTGTTTGCATCTGTTTTATGGATTCTATTTGTTTCCTATGTTGCAATTCCATCATGTTCCTCAGCTCCTCTATTTTTTTATTTGTGTCCTCTCTAGATTTATTAATCATGCCTTGTTCTATGGGCACAATCTCTGCTGTTACCTGAGAAATTATTTCTGATTTCATTTTTTCCTGGTCCTCTTTCATTGCCAGTTCAGGCTGTCCAGGTGATTGATTGAGTTTCAGATTGTTCCACCTCGTTTCCCTTTGGGGTTGCCTTAGGTGATCTGGAACTCTTGTTTTGAGACTTATTTATGTGTCTTCTCATTTCAACACATGTGGCCTGCTGTGGCTTTGTTGCGGGGACTTTTTGTTCACCTAGTGGCCTTGAATTGTCAGCAACCCACTGAGCAGCCTTTCCTCTGATGCTCACCAGTGCACCAATTCCTGGGTTTAGAGTGGTGACCTTCTGCATCCCTGAGCTGATCTGTTGTCTGAGTCGGCTTCTGGCTGGGGCCTGTGCACACTTGCTATGCTATCTAGCCATGCTTCTTGCTGGGTCCCCTATGTAGCTGTTGTGTGGGAGGTCCTTTTGCGGGGGCTGTGCACCCCTGTTCCTTTTGTCTGTACAGGATTTGGCCAGGGTCTCCACACACTTCTCAATGGTATTGAGGAGAGCCTCTGGGTATTGCTTATGTGCCTGTGTAGCTCTTTTCCAGGTGGGTCCTTGGCTGTTGCAAATGGTATGGTGGGCCTCTGGCTGAAGCTTGTGTGCCTGTGCAGTTGTTTTCTGGGTGGGCCTTTGACTTGAGTGGGTGTTCAGGAGCCTCTGTGGTTGGAGAGGAGACCTGGCTTGGATCCACCTGTAGTTGTGCTTGTCTGGTCCACACAGCTGCTCCCTGGGTTCTGTGTGGACTTAGTGATGGAATGGCCCACTGGCTGTCTTAATTGCTCCTTTCTTCAAACTTGCTGAAATAAATGTAAATAAAAGGCAGTGGGGCTGATTGGATGAGGTAAATCCAGTTATTTTTCAGATTATCTTTTAAACATATTAGGATGAAATGAGGTGAAACAGGTAATTATTTCCATGACATCCATTTGACCCTATTTTTCAAAAAACAAACAAAAAAGCAAACAAAGCTCAAAAAGTAAACAAAACAAAAACTACCTCCAATAGTTGCACAGATGACAATTAAATTCTAGCTACTTCTCAATTGAAGTGTCTCTTTCTTTTGCTTCCTATTGCTGCTGTATAGTACAAAAAAACCCAGAGTTGTTAATGCATAAAGCTAAAACTAAAGGCAGGAGATGAAATAAGGCATGCAGTACAGGAAAACCAAAGAATAGTCCATTACACTTCAGCAACATTTATGTCATATATGGGTAAGGAGCTGGTTTTATCCAGCTCATTTTGATGATTCAAGGAAGGAGTACTCTTTTCTTTCCTCCCTTCAACACCACATTCTTATCATGTGTCATACACTATGCTTCTTTGCTTATGAACATTAACAAAGAAAAACTATGAAAAGAATTAAGAAATATTATATATAGATACAAATTCCCTATGACAAATGTCATCATTATCTATGGTGTTATGGCTTATGTCTGGATGCCCCCTTGAAGCCTCATGTGGCCATAGGCTTTTCAGGGATGGTTGGATCTAGGGTGTGCAATGCTGGAATTAAAGATGTATAATTACTCACTTAGTCCACCGATTGGTTTGGCAAAGTTTTGAGTATGTATAATGAGAAGGCCCACTCTGGGTGTCATGGCATCTCCCAAAAGGTGGTTAGTCTGGAAAGGATAAAAGGGAAAGGCAAACTGTAATGGTTGCCCCCTTGTTATTTTGCTGCTTTGCTCTCCTCCTGGCTTCTGCTCACCATAAACTACTTATCATCTGTGATGCTTCTGTCATGCTACCCTGCCATTGAGCCAGCCAACTATGAATTTAAACCTCTACACATTGTGAGCTACAATAAACTTTTCCTCCTTTAATTTGAGTATTAGGCATTTTGTCTCAGCAAAGAGAAAAGTAACCAAGAGATATGGCAAACATGTACTAATAAAAATAAATAATTAGGGCAGGGGTTTTAGCTCAATGTTTCAACCGCCTGCCTCGCAAGTGGGAGGACACGAATTCTACCCTGGTTCGAAAAAAAAAAAACCCCAAAACAAAAATAAGTAAATAAATAATCATATAATATGGAAAACAAGACTGGTAAAAAGAAATATAACAATAGGTTTTTTTCTTTTCAAAAGATCTTAACTAAATATATTCCTCAATGAATTGAGTTTATTGATGTATAGAAATACCAATAAAATTTAAAGTAAACACAGGAAAATCAAAATTCATTTACATACTGTATCATATTTATATTCCATGTTACAAAGTTCTATATGGAGAAATTTATTATGGTGTGTACAATTGATTTTTTTTTTTTGCGCTTTATTACATTCTTTTATTGGTACATTGTAGGTACACAACACAATTACATTTCTCATTGGGAATTGGACCTTTACATAATGCATCTTGGTTCTTATTTTTTCACCATTCCTAGACCTATCTTCATGCCCTCCACC
The DNA here is from genome assembly GCF_053883595.1 of Heterocephalus glaber. Taxonomy (NCBI): domain Eukaryota; kingdom Metazoa; phylum Chordata; class Mammalia; order Rodentia; family Bathyergidae; genus Heterocephalus; species Heterocephalus glaber. The sequence continues at coordinate 60,127,611 of NW_028258138.1, forward strand.
CTTTCCTATTTACAAAGACTTTATTTCCATTTTTTCCATTTCTCATCATTTTTCCTTTCCCTTCTTTCCTATCCCCTGCCCCTCCCACTACTCCTAACACTTTCGACCTTTTCTCCCTATTTTGCATTATCAATCATTCATTCTAATCATTGGTATATTTTGGGTATACAATATAATGACATTCATCATTGGAAATTTGCACCTTTACATACTCTTTCTTGGTTCTTATTTGTCACCTTTGCCCAGCCCTACTTTCAACCCCTCCAGTCCTCCCTAATTACAAAGACTTTGTTCCTAGTTTTTTATTTGCTCATATTAATCCCATTCCCTTCTATCCTTTCCCCTAGCCCTCCCAATTCCTTCCCCTTTGCCCCTTTTCTTCCTATTTCACATTACCTATTATACATTTTAGTCCTTATTTACACTTTCAGTTTCTCATACCAGAGAAACTATTCGGTATTTATTCATGTGTGTCCTATTTATTTCACTTAAGAGTATCACCTCAATGTGCATCCATTTAGCTATAAATGTCTCTAATTTCTCATTTTTTATGGCTGAGTAGTACTCCATTTTATAAAAAAAACCCCCACATTTTCTTTATCCAGTCTCCAGTTGATGGGCATTTGGGCTGTTTCCAAGTTTTAGCTATTATAAACTGTGCTGCTATGAACATGGGCACACATATATCACTGTGGTATGATTCTTTTAATTCTTTGGGGAAGATCCCCAGCAGTGGAATAGCAGGGTCAAATGGGACTTCCAGTCCTAGTTCTTTGAGGTATCTCCACACTGATTTCCACAGTGCTTGCACCAGTCTACACTCCAATCAGCAGTGGAGCAGGGTTCCTCTTTCCCCATAGCCCCTCCAGTATTTGTTATTGGTTGATTTCATGATAGCAGCCATTCTTTCTGGAGTGAAGTGGAATCTCAGCATTGTTTTCATTTGCATCTCTCAAATGACCAGTGATGCTGAACATTGTTTCATGTATTTATTTGCTGTTTCTACTTCTTTGTCTGAGAAATGTCTGTTCATTTCAGATGCCCATTTTTGGATTGGGTCTTTAAATTTGGGAGGTCTCATCTTTTTAAGTTCTTTATAGATTTGAGATAGTAGACCTTTGTCTGAGGAAGAGCAGGTGAAGATTTTTTCCCACATTGTGGGTTGTCTCTTCACACTGCTCGTGGTTTCTCTTGCTGTGCAGGAGCCTTTTAGCAAGAAGAGATCCCACTTGTTGATTGTTTGTGCTAGTTCAAGGGCAGCTGACGTTCTGTTCATAAAATCTTTTCCTACACTGATGTCTTCAAGGGTTCTACCTAACCTCTGTTCCAAATGGTTCTGAGTTTCTATTTTAATATTTAGATTTTTAATCCATTTTGATTTTAGTTTAGTTCATGGTGAGAGATACAGGTCTAGTTTTAATCTTTGGCAAGGTGAAGCCCAATCTTTCCAGTACCATTTATTAAAAAGGCTATCTTTCCTCCAGTGAGGGTGTTTGTCTCCTTTATAAAAGATGAGATGGCTGAGTGTGTCTGGAATTGTTTCTGATCTTCTAATCTGTTTGACTGGTCCTCAAGTCTGTTTCTTTGCCAGAACCATGCTGTTTTTATCACAGTGGCTTTGTAGTAGAGTTGCAGGTAGGGGATTGTGATACCCCCTGCCATGTCTCTGTTACCTAGAATCGCTATTCTGGATATTCTAGAATTGCTATTCTTTTGCTATTCTGGGTCTCTTCTTGCTCCAAATGAATTTTTGGATTGTTTTCTCAAGGTCCATGAAATATGCTGCCGGGATCTCAATTGGATTTGCATTGAATCTATATAGCAGTTTTGGAAGTATGGCCATTTTCATTATATTAATCCTTCCTACCCAGGAGCAGGGGATGTCTGTCCATTTTCTGATATCATCTTCAATCTCTCTTTTCAGAGTGCCATAGTTTTCAGAGAAGAGGTCTTTGATTTCTTTCATTAGGTTGATTCCTATGTATTTCATTTTTTAGATGTGATTGTGAAAGGAATTATTTGCCCTATTTCTCTCTCAGTGAGTCTGTCATTGATGTAGAGGAAAGTTGTTGATTTTTGTGTGTTGACCTTGTAACCAGCTACTTGACTGAATTTGGTGATTAAGTCTAGAAGACTTTTGGTGGAGTTCTTGGGGTCTTCTATATACAGTATCATGTCATCTGCAACTAATGAAAATTTGACTTCTTCATTTCCTATCTTTATTCCTTTTATTTTTTTCTCTTGTCTAATTGTCGTGGCTAATGTTTCCAGAACTATATTGAACAAGAGTGGTGATAGTGGGCATCTTTGTCTTCTTCCTGATTTTAGTGTGAGGGATTTCAGTTTTTGACCATTTAGTATGATATTGGCTGTTGGTTTTTCATAATGGCTTCTATCACTTTGAGGTAGAGACCATCTATTCCAATTTTTTGTAGAGTTTTTATCATAAATGCATGTTGGAATTTGTCAAATGCTTTTCTGCATCTATGGAGATAATCATATGGTTTTTGTCCTTACCTTTATTGATATAGTGTATTACATTAATTGATTTTTGTATATTGAACCATCCCTGCATCCCTGAGATGAATCCCACTTGATCAGGGTGTATGATCTTCTTGATGATCTTCTGCATTCTGTTTGCCAGTATCTTATTAAGGATTTTTGCATCTATGTTCATTAGTGAGATTGGCCTATAGTTCTCCTTTTTGGTTAGGTTTTTCTCTGCTTTGGGGATAAAGGTGATGCTTGCTTCTAGGAATGAATTTGGGAATATTGCTTCCCTTTCAATTTCACTGAAGAGTTTCAACAGTAGTGGCAGCAGTTCCTCTCTAAATGTCCTGTAGAATTCAGCAGTGAAGCTATGAGGGCCCGGGGTTTTCTTAGTTGATGTTTTTAATTACATTTTCAATTTCATTGGTTGATATTGCATTATTCAGAATTTTTAGGTCTTCTTCATTCAACCTTGGTAACTCATATGTATCTAGGAATCTGTCCATTTCTTCTGTGTTTTCCATCTTATTGACGTATAGGTTCTGGAATTAGGTATTGATGATTCTCTGGATTTCTGCTCAGTCTGTTTTAATTTCATCCTTTTCATTCCAAATTGCATGGATTTGGGCATTTTCTTTCCTTTTTCTGACAAGGTTGCCTAAGGGTTTGTCAATTTTGTTGATTCTTTCAAAGAAGCAACTCTTGGCTTCATTGATTTTTTGTATTGTTCTCTTAGTCTCCCTTGCATTGCTTTCTCCTTTCATCTTTATAATTTCCTCCCCTTTTGAGCTCTGTGTTTGTCCTGTTCTTCTTTTTCTAGAAGCTTGAGGTTCAGCATCAGGTTGTTTAATTGGGCTTCTTCTGTTTTCCTAATATGCATATTCACTGCTATGAATTTCTCTGGTAAGACTGCTTTGTGTCCCATCAATTCTGATATGTTGTATTGTCATTGTCATTTAATTGAAGGAACTGTCTGATTTCTTCTTTAATTTCCTTTGTGACCCATTGGTTTTTCAGAAGTGTGTTGTTCAATTTCCATGTGTTTATGAAATTTTTCCAGTTTCTTTTGCTATGGATCTCCAATTTCATCGCACTATGGTCTGATAATATACAGGGGATAACTTCAATTCCTTTGCACTTACTTAAACATGTTCTATGTGTGAGTATGTGGTCTATTTTTGAGAATAACCCATGTGCAGCTGAGAAGACTGTGTATTCTGATTTTGTGGGCTGGAACACTGTGTAAATATCTGTTCAGTTCATTTGTTCAAGAGTTCAATTGAGTTCTAGTATTTCTTTACTTATTGTTTGTCTAGTTGATCTATCTATTTGTGACAATGGGGTGTTGAGGTCCCCCACTACAATTGTATTAGTGCACATATGATTTTTCATGTCTGTTAGTATTTGTTTTATATAGTTGGGTGCACTAGTGTTTGGTGCATAGATATTTATGATTTTCATCTCTTTCTCTTTTTATTCTTCCCTTTACAAGGATGTAGTGTCCTTCTTCATCTCTCTTAATCAGTGTTGGTTTGAAATCTACTTGATCTGCCAAGAGGATAGCTACTCCTGCTGTTTTTCGTGTTCCTATCACATGGAGTATTGTTTTCCACCCTTTAACTTTCAGTCTATGAGTTTCCTTTTGAATTAAGTGTGTTTCTTGTACGCAGCATATTGTTGGATTTTGCTTCTTGACCCATTCTACCAGTCTATTTCTTTTGATTGGTGAATTGAGACCATTAACATTGATGGTTATAACTGAAACATATTGACTTGTCATTGCCATGACTTTTTCTTTTTGTTGGGTTCTCCCCCTTTACATTTAATTTCTTGTCATGCCAGATGGGTTCATTCCGCTTTGCTTCCTGGGGTTGTGATCTTCAATGTCTGTTCCTAGATATTGTGTAAAATTCTTTGGAGTGCTGGTTTGATATTTACAAAGTTCCTAAGGTGCTCTTTGTCATGAAAGTATCTTATTTCTCCATCCATTTTGAAAGATAGTTTTGCAGTTTACATCAATCTGGGTTGGAGTCTGTTTTCTTTTAGGGCTTGGAATATGTCACTCCAAGCTCTTCTTGCCTTGATGGTTTGTGTTGAGAAGTGTGCTGTGATTCTGATGGGCTTTCCTTTGTATGTGATTTGTTTCTTTTCTCTAACTACCTATAGAAGTTTGTTCTTCTGTTGAGTTTCTGGAATCTTAACAATCATATGCCTGTGTGTAGACTTTTTTTGATCAAAGCTATTTGGAGTCCTATATGCCTCACTTATCTGTATGTCAAGCTCTTTTCCCCTGCTTGGGAAGTTTCCTGCCATTATTTCTGTGAAGAGATTTTTTACGTCATCTGCACTCTCTCTTGTTTCTTCATGGAGCCCAATCAGTCTTATGTTATTCTTCTTTGCATTATCTAGGAGCTGCTGGATTGATTTCTCATGTTCCCTTATAATTTTGAAGCAATTTTTCTTTTCCTGGTCACTAATTACAATCTTATCTTCTATATCTGAAATTCTGTCCTCAGATTGGCTCATTCTGCTGTGTAGACTTTCAATGGAGTTTTTCCTGTCCTGGAAATCTATTTGCATCTGTTTTATGGATTCCATTTGTTTCTTATGTTGGGATTCCATCATGTTTCTGAGGTCCTCTCTAGATTTATTAATCATGTCTTGCAGTAGGTACACAGTTTCTCCTGTTATCTGAGAAATTATTTCTGTATTCATTTTTTCCAGATCCCCTTTTGTTGCCAGTTCAGTGAGTGTAGGTAGTTGAGTATCAGTGTGTTCCATCTCATTTCTGTTTGGGGTTACTGTAGGTGATCTGGAAGTCTGGTTTTGAGACTTATTTATGTGTTTTCTCATTTTTTCTGGTGGGGGAGCTTTTGGCACCTGCGCGGATTACCTCCTCTGAGCTGGGTGAGGTGGGACAGGGGCTGGGAGCAGCGCTAGGGTTGGTGGCCCAAAAGCACTTTCCTGTGGGCTTGGAGCAGCAGGAGGGATGGTGGCTGGGAAGCCCCTTCCTCTGGACCAGGAGCAGTGGGATGGCAGCTCAGAAGCCTGTACCTCTGGGATGGGAGTGGTGGGAGGGATGGTATCCCAGAAGCCCCTTCCTCTGGGCCTGGAGTGGCAGGACAGAAGGTGGTGCAAAAGCTCGTACTTCTGGGCTGGGAGCAGCAGGCGGGATGGTGGCCAGGAAGCTCCTTCCTCTGTACCAGGAGCAGTGGGATCACTGCTCAAAAGCCCCTTCCTCTGGGATGGGAGCAGCAGGACTCAGTACTATGGTCTGGTGGTCTGGTGTCCTCTGTGTCTTTGTAGTGTGGAACCAGGTGGCTGTTCAGTGGATTGTTGCCAGGGCATGGGCTGATTCGGCATGTTGCTCTTGACTCTGGACCATGGTAGGGCATGCACAGACCTGCCTGTCTGCAGTGGGCTGATTCAGCATGTTCCACATGACTCAGGACCTCAGTAGGGTTACAACTGATATCTTTAAAAATAAGTAGCTGGGAAACAGGTGATGACCATCTAGGGGGGAATGGCAAAGATGAGAGTCTTCAAATCAGGCATCAAAGAAAAGGAGATAACCTGAGGTGGAAGAAAAAATTACTTCTGATATGGGAGAGTAAGCTAAGAGAAATTTACTGGGCCAAAATCCAGTGTTGGGAGTTCTGTGCAAGGAAACCAGCCCATTCCTGAATCATTGCACCCCATCTCCACTCAAGGTCCAAAATGTAAAGTATTATCTTAGAGAGGATCTGGCTGACTGGGGAAGCTGGCTCTTCAGTGGTGGCCAGCTAATGGAATAGGCTTAAGACCACTTTAACCTCCCTACCAGGTGTAGCAAATGAGATACTTGCAAACCAGGACATCAAAGAAACCAAAATTCAGAGAATGATATATAACAACAGTGCACTTGTGTTTTGAAATCAATAGCTCTCTGGCACCTGAAAACAGTGGTACTGTGAAGAGAGGCTTTCCTCAAACAGAGAAAAATTAATCACCCATTCTTTCCACATACAATGGATATGATATGCTTGAGGGACATTTAGCATATTGTGCACTTTTGCAAGCATGCTCCCAAGAGGGAGGCCCAGCCCTTTCTGGCTGGGGATTGTAGAGGCCTGGGAAACCCAAGTTTCACAATGGACACAAGTCAGGAAGTAAAGCTCTGGGGACTGTGAGCAGGACTATCCCTGAGAGGAGGGATGGTGACCAGGGCACAAGCCAGAGAGCTTCTGCTACTCTCTACTGGGCAAAAGAATGAGCAGCATTGGGGAATCCCTCTTCCTCCAGCAGAGAGTGGCTAAACATACTCAGCTGTGGACACAGCAGGGCCACTAGGAGCCATGAACTTCATCCCAGGAGACACAAGGAGAGAATTGTGATTTGATGGAGCCAAATGGTGTTCTCCTACTGTTTCCCCAAACACTGGACAGTGGCTGGTGGGAAGAACCTCTAGCTACCTCAGGTCATCCCGTTGCATGGAGAAACAATAGGAGAGGAGTATGTGGTCCTTTCCCACCAGCCACTGTCTAGCACCGCCAAAGGGGGACTGCTGTGGTAGACAGTAGTCTTGACAAACAGAGCTAAGATCACTTCACTCCAAAACAGAACCTAACTAAAGAGATTTTCATTCCAACAATAAAATCTCTTCATTCAATTTGACCTTAACCCTCAGCATAAAAAAAATTAAAACATGAAAATAAGGCAACAAAATGCCTCCAAAAACTTCCAACTCCTACAAAGATCTCAGAGGCACCAATGGAGGGGAATCTAAGCACCAAATGACTAAATTGTACATTATGACCCAAAGAAAACAAAGAAATGTGGTGAACTCACACAACTCACAAAACTGCTAGTGGAATTAATAAATTGATAATTATATTTAAAGAAGAGACTGATAAAAAATCAGAACTAACCAAAGACATTCAAAATATGGCAAATTTAACAGAGAAATAGAATCCATGAAAAGATGTCAAACATAAATCATGGAGATAAAGCATTCTATTGAATATTTAACAGCAGAAGCAACTGATATGAGGAGAAATGGTGTTAAATCTGGAAGACAAAAATGATACAAAAGACCATATACTCAGAGACACCTTTAAAACAATAAGAAAGTAAGGAAAATTGGTTAAGCAGAGACTAGAAGATGAAATGAAGGCTAACCAAAGACTAATTGGAGTTAGAGAAAAATCATGGAACTGCATGCATGAATAAAATCGTTTTTAAAAAAAATCATAGCAGAAAACTTCTCAAGTATTAGGAAAGAACTTACCATACAGCTAGGTGAGGCAAATAGAAGCTGAAATAATTGTGAAGAGAGAAGAATCTTCCTATGACATACTGTGGTTAAAATCTCAGAAGTCCAACACAAGGACAGAATTTTAAAAGCTGTCAGTGAAGAACAAAAAATTGTTTATAAAAGTAAACCCACTAGTACTATACCATACTTCTCAACTAAGATTTTAAAGGCCAGGAGAGCTTAGAGCAAAGTGTTTCAAATCCTAAAAGAAAACAACTGTCAACCCAAATTAGAACATCCTGCAAAATTATGTTTTAAAATTGATGGAAAAATAAGGGATGTTTGCAACGAAGAACACTTTAGGAAATTCATGACCAATATCCTCCAAAATGTCAAGGATATCCTAAAGAGATAATAAATCCCCAAATGTCCCCAGATCTGATCAAAGAAATACACCAAGAGGAGTAGTTAAAAGGGAAAAATAAGGAAAGAATCAAGAGAAAGATAATGAAATGACAGAAATAAGTCAGTATCTTTCTATAATAACTGTTAATATAAATGATCTCCACTCCTCAAGTAAAAGAAATAAGATGTCCAAGATCAAAACTCAAATCCCAATGGTTGGTTGCATGTAAGAGACTCATCTACTCTTCTTTTTTTTTTTTTTTTCGGTACTGGGGATCAAACTCAGGTCCTTGAGCTTGCAAGGCAGGTGGCGGAACCACTGAGCTAAATCCCCAGTCCTTCACGTGTAATCTTAAAAGAAATTCAAGGACTAAAAAATAGAAAGATGGAGAACAATATTCCATGCACAGGACCCCAAAAGTAAACAGAGGTAACAATTTTATCCTCTCAAAGTAGACTTCAGGCTAAAATTGATTAGAAGAGCAAAAAAAGTTAACTATACACTGTATTGGTTAAGGGAACAATCCAACACAAAGAGATGACAATTGTAAATACATAGACACTGAATGCAAGTACACACAACTTCATAAAAGAAACACTACTGGACATAAAAGATTCAATAAAAACAAACATAATCATAGAGGGAGACCCCAATACCCCATTTCACAAATAGATCAACTAGTCAAAAAGTCAACAGAGAAATATCAGAGCTGAAATGCACCATTAAGCAAATGAACTTAATATTTACAGAGTGTTTTACCTACCACAACCAAATGCTAAACCCAATCAAAATAACAACAGCTTACTTCACAGAACTAGAAAAACAATCTTAATATTTATATGGAACCAGAAGATACCCAGAATAGCAAAACCAATCCTGGACAAGAAGAACAAAGCAGAAGGTATCACACACCTAGTTAAGTCCCCTTGCAGCTATCTTCCTAAACAAATTAGAGATATACAACAGTGATAAATGTATATCCATGTTTTTTTAGCAGTGCAAATCATAATAGTTAAATCTTGAAAGTAGCCTTCATATTCATCAAGAGATGAATGAATAAAGAAAATGTGATATCTATACACAATGGAGTAGTACTCTGCTATAAAGAAGGATAAGTGTGAGTTTTTTGTGGGGAAATGCATCCACCCTGAGACCATAATGTTAATTGAAATAAATCAGGCACATAAGTTTAAATATCATATGAGTTCTCTTTATGAGAAACCCAAAATATAGATAATTGAAGAACAATATACAAGATAAATAATAGGAAACAGGGAAGTAGATCTTCATTACAAGAGAAGGGTTATCTTGAGATAGAAGGTAGGAGGAGGGATGAGAAGGCAATGGGAATAAAAAGAATTAAGATACATTACCTACATGTACCTATTCCCCACAATGAATGTAATTAATATGTACCACAAACATGCACTGCGAAAAGAAAAATATATAGCTGAATTTCTCTCCTTTTCTAACTCTTCTTCTCTCTGTCTCTTTTCTCTCTTATTCACACCTAAATAATGTGAACTATGAATGATACAAACATTTTTGACCATTTAGGATGCCACACATCAGAGTGAAGTTTGTAATATTTCTTGTTTGTTCTACTATACTCTGGTCTCTTTTTGACATTTATGTTATGCTCTTATTAATTGTTTTGAAGCTATATAAGATATGCTGCTGATGTGATATGATTTTCAAAAGAAATAAAGAGTACTATGTAAGCTGGAACCTGCAACTAATTTCAAGGAGAAGGTCAAGGAAACAGTGTAAAGAAGAACGTTACAGTAGACAATGATATTATTAAAATGTCTGCAGAGAAAAGAGACCCTCAATTATACAATCTTGTGAAGCACTGAAGAAATATGAGAACCACAGTCATTGTTATTATAAAGTACAAGAATGTAAATTATAAGAAGTTTGCTTTAAGCCCTGAATTATGTTTATCCACTCAATACACTCCTGCTAATCTGTTCAGAATGTCATAACACAATACTAATGGGCATAAAAAAATAGAAATTTGTTTTCTTGGAGATTTATGCACGAGAAGTATAAAATCAGTACCAGCATGGTCCAGCTCTGTTGATATTCTCTTGTTGACTTACAGATAACCATGTTCTAGCAATGTCCTCACATGCTGAAGAGATTATGGGGTCTCTTTGTATAAGGAAACTAATCCTCTCAGTGCTTCACTCATCAAGAATTTATTTAATCTTAACTATATGCTTACTCATAAGGTGGGGGTGAAGGGCGCATAGGTAACGGGGAAAAAAATAAGAACTAAGATACATCATGTTCAGGTACAAACACCCAATGATAAATGTAAATGTATTGTATACCTAAAATGTACCAATTAATATATAAATAAAAAAAATAAGGTACAAAGAGGGTTAAAGCTTCCACATATGAAATTTTGAGGAATCCAGTTCTGTGCATAGCAGTTCTCTTTGTTGAAACTATTTATTCTCAAGTAGTGGTGCTTTCTGTGTATGTGACTGCAAAGGCAGAATATTTACTGATATAACTGGAGTAGCAAGAGTACAGTAAGCAAAAGCCAAATCCAAAATGAATATCCTTAACTAAATATAATAAGGAATGTCTAGCAAATTCTTTTTTTCATTTGTATTACTACAAAATTAACTCTTTTCCTCTTTCTCTCCCATCTTTAAGGTACCTTGTGATTATATTGGGCCCACCTGGAATATTGAGGAAAATTTCCCACCTTAAACAATTTACATTCATAATCAATAATTTCATTTGCAATCTTAATTCCCTCATGCTTTGTAGCTTCATATCTTCATGGGTTTCAAGGATTCAAATATAGAAATCTTGGGAGAACATTATTCTGACTACTCCAGTAATCGTATGATTACATCAGAATGCTTAATTTCTGGTACCTATAATCTCACAAGGTAAAGGACAAGTAAATCAATTCATTAAGTTTGGAAACTGGATTTTACCTAACTCCTATTATTGTCCTGGGTATCTTAATTTCTGGTTTCCTAAAAATTGGCCATTTAAAACTGCATATTACTGAAATTAGATTATGAATGTAAATTAAAGTGTATTAAATCAACTGCACACAATTCAATTGTCCTCCAATTCTCTTTAGCATTCAGTCAGCTGTGACTATTAAGTTTTTAGGCAGTTTAATAAAGAAAAACAAAACTTTAGGTTAGGGAGTATGCTGAATTTGAAATTAGGTGCAGTTTTTCCCAATTTAAATAGTGAAAAATTTCATAATGTGTAAATACAGAAATGTTCATATTTAATGACAGACTTTGAAATACAAAATTGTTTTCTATTACTGTAACTACATAATGTGGCTTTTACAAATCATTATCATTTCACCATATTTTGTACAGAGGAATAAAAAATTAGTGTTACTTAGATGATCTTGGAAAGTTTATATAAATATGTTACTTGAAGCAATAATATATTCTTTTCAAATAATATATAAATGTTTTATCTTCATTTTAATTCACATACTTACCAAGTATTTATTACATACAAAATTTTATTAGATCTCTAAAATTTACAAGTATGGTAGATGAAAAAAATTAAAAAGTTATATAAAATATTATTTATATCAGCTTAGGTTTTATTTTAGTGAAATTAATGTAAAATTGAATTTTGCCATTTTTCATTTTTAACATCAAAGCTGCGATTGAGAACGAATGCAATTCAGTTAATTGAGAATTTTCAGAAAAATGTAACAGGTTGAAAAGAATGAATATTTTTCCCATATACTTTAGTTGAATGGACATAAACATATACTCTTAGAGTGATCAAAGGACAGGATGAAAAAACAAAAGTACCAAAAAAAGTTAGTACATGTTTACAAATATACAGCTACCACATTTGCCCATGCACAGTTCACTGAATATTTTGATGGATCATTTCTTAAAGGAAACAAGATAATAGACCTATTTTGTGCACATATTTTATTTTTATCCAACATGCTGTTAAATAAATGCTTGCTGAATGAATGAATAATTCTCAAAGAAATAATTCAATGCATAACATCTTTAGATTTGCAAAGAACAGAGACCTGTACCTAACTTTCAATATCCAAATTTATTAAAAAAGGTTTTAGATATAGAAAGTAATATTCTCTTTTAGTTATATTGTTAGAATCAGTGATTCCATCCCCAAGTGTAGCCAAGTTCTCATGGAGTATTAAGACATTAACTTAGAACATTTAACACATGTTCAGATTTTTGTAAATATTTTTCTTCATTATGGAAGATTTTAATAAACAAAA